>NW_005356259.1:6250794-6285289 GCF_000412655.1 Myotis brandtii
GCAGACAACCCTTGGAGTCCATGAAATGTATTTGAAAAATGTGCTCTTTTGCGTCCAGGTGATGTGTGTAATCGCTCAGTAAAAGCCATTTCATTGTGTGAAGGTTCTTAGTGGAGGTTGAATTATAGATGAGTTCTGAAAAGGAGTGATGAATAGGGGTTGGATTTCTTTATAGAATGTGGTGGACGCAGTGGCGGAACGAGAATTGCAAGGCAAATGCCTTTATTATTCATAGTATGGCTTTGGTTACTACGTTGTGAGGGTTTAAACAAAATAAAACCCATTGAAGTAGAGAGAAGTACAGTCCATAAACCTGTGATTCCCTGCGGTTCCCTGTGGTGGAAGGGGGGGGGTCGGGGGGATGTTGTTCTGGGTCTGTGTGTTCTTGTCTTGGAGCGTGTGGTGGAGTCAACCCCTTCACGTACAGTCTTCTTGTAGCTACTCTTTCCTTCCAAGACCAGGTTCATCATAAACAGCTACAGAGTTACTCTCATGAAAAGAGCATCTTGTCTGCTTGCCCAACTCCATTACCATCATCACCATAACCCCTTCTCTTCACATTCCCTCAGTGCTCTCTAATACAGAACATGTACTGATGACCATGGACTTCATTTGATAAATCCACAGGTGTTGGTAATTCATTTATTAGACTCCATAATACAGTCATGAGCTATTCTGGAACCATTCTTTCTTTCAAGGAAGGTTGCTGATTTCAAAGGCAATGCCAGAGGGTGAATATTCTCCAATGCAGCTGTCCCTAACCATTCTAACTGTTTTGATTACTCTGTAGTATTCCCATTGCCTGGAGGGCTGTTAGGTTGTCGGGCTCACCTCCAGGTCTGGGTGGGGTCCTAGGTTGGACCTTTCAAACAAGCTTTGGGTGCTGCTTCTGCTGCTGCACTTGGAGATCCCTGGGGTATTTAATATCTAAACTATTTTGCTGTGTTCATTTGAGCAGGCCACATATTTAATTTGACCTCAGTTTTTTTCACCCGTGAAATAGGGGTAAAGATGCCCACGTGTCAGGGTTGTTTAAAATAGATAACAGTGCATGTGAGACAAGCTGAGTATTTGACACCTAGGATGTGCTCGGTAAGGACTAATTTTGTATTCCTGCTCAGCACCCACTCAAGCCTCTATCCACAGAGGAAACAGGATCAGACATGGGGTTTGTGCTCCAGGGCAGGCACTGTGGGCTTGGAAGCTCACCAAGCCTCTGGCGTGAAAAGACTGCTTTCAAAATCAGAAACTTCTGAAAGGAAGACAGTGGGAACCATAACTGAATAAAAAGGCTCCGGTGTCTGGAAGTGGACACTCCTGGGAACCGCACCACAGGTGCCCGTTTTCTTGGTTCCTCATGACCTGTCCCTTTGAACCTGCTGTTTGGCTCAGGTTTTTCTTAAAAGAGAAGAAAGTAAAGTGAACCTGGAGCTTAGGGAACACAGACAAGCCCAGCCAATCTGATCCGTGACAGGGAGCTCAGTACTGGCCACTAGAGGACCCAAGAGGACAGGGGAGAGCTGGCTGCTGGGAGCCTGACTCTCCCCAGCCTCCAGCCCAGCCCAGATGGCACTTATGCCAGGGAAGCCAGTGTTTATTGGGCATCTGCTATGTCCAGGAGCTGTCCATTCATTTGCTTATTTCATCCGCCCAAACCCCACAGGCAAGGTGAGTAATGTTATCCCACGTGTACAGGTCAGGAAACCGAGTCTCAGAGAGATCAAGCCACTTACTCGAAGTCACCCAGCAGGTGGTGGAGCTGGAAATTTGAACCCAGTCCACCGGCTCCAAAGCTACGCCCTCTCTAACCTGTTCACCTTGGCTTTTATGCTTCTGGGTTTGTTGCTGGTGAAATAAGATAGTGTGATTGGGGCTACTAATCTGGATGTGGAGCGTATATATGAGACTGACCCTGTTCTGTTGTACTAAATCCCTTTTCTAGTCTAAACTTAGGTTTTGAATGCACCTGCCCCTCTTGGATAGGAACCCCTTCAGTGCTTCTCAAACCTCATGTCTCACAAAGTCCTTGGGGAGGATCCTGTTAAACACAGACGCAGATTCATTGGGTCTGGCTCACAGCCTGGGAATCTGCATTTCTCACAGCTCCCATGGGATGCGATGGCCCGAGGACCCCCTCTGAGTAGAGAGGCATGGGCTTTGGAATACCACGGCTGTGAGTTTGCCAACACTCTTCCAAACTACGTCATCTGAGTCATGGTTCTGAGTCTCAGTTTCCCCATTTTACAAATGGAGACAGTGAAATAGCAACACAGGCCTTGGGGACGGTGACTAGGATTAAGTGGGCTAATGGCGGGACAGCCCCCAATTCCTTCTCTCCCAGTTTTCAGAACCGTGTTTGGGAGAGGATTGATCCTCCACGCCCTGATCCCCCCTCTTCTGTGCCTGGGTTGTGCAGAGGACCCGGCTGCGAGTGGGAGCAAGGCTGGCCACTGGCCTGATCTCCTGGACGGTGGTGGGAATTCTGAAGCCGCCCAGGGCATCGGCCATCTCGGTGACTTCCCTTGAATTGTGTGACTCCCAACCTTGGTAATTTTGCGTTTGGGAGAAGAGCACGCTCACTCCCTGGGGAATGATTGGGGGCCCGACGGGCCTCTCTTCCCACGTCGAATGGACTTATTTGGGCTTTGGCAAAAGCGCTCCTGGTTCTATACATAGCTTACTGAGAATATATTGCAGAGAGCAGAGCTGCGCTGAGCCAACACCCTCGGCTACGGATGAGATTAAGGCCTTGTCAGGTCCCGTTTAATGGATTGTGTTTTCCATGCAGAATTAAATCACTGAACTCATCCTCATTTTGGCGTTTGGCAGTCATGTTTCCACCAGGGGCTGCTGCCAAGAAGCCGGTTTCTGACTGGATTACTTTCAGGAAATGTGCAATCTGGCTGGTGAGACGGTGTGGCGTGGGGTGGTGTCCCCTGCAGCTTTGGACCCCACCCCGGGGTGAGTCATAGGTTAAAATTCCCTGTTAGCTCATGGGAAGTCTGGTCACACATCTTTCTCTGTCACTGTGGCTTGGTCACCCACTGGGAACTTCAGGGACACCTGCTTCCCTGACTCAGTGCTGCCTCCTGGAGTTGACATTTCCCCCTGTAGTCTCTGCTAATCCACATCAGTAGAGTCTTCCTCAAGTTTGCTAATGGAACAATGAAAGAATGAATTCTGAGGCTAAGGGAACAATGAAAGAATGAATTCTGGGGCCAAGGGGAAAATGAAAGAATGAATTCTGGGGCCAAGGGAACAATGAAAGAATGAATTCTGGGGCTAAGGGGACACTGAAAGAATGAATTCTGGGGCTAAGGGAACAATGAAAGAATGAATTTTTAAAGCTCAGGGGAGTTTCTTCTGCAAGTTGGCTTCCCACAAGGGAATTATTTGGGCTTCTTGTTGTAAGTAAATTTTTATGGACCGATTTCCACTGTTAGGAGTTAACAAAGCCATTCCTCTTGCCTTCTTCCTGGTCCTTCATTTTGGAAAAGAAGGGGTTTATTTTGGTGGCGGCCATGTGGATGCATCGTCGGTCCAGGCAGCGTATTTGACCCATGGCCCCAGCTTCTGGGCGAGGAGATTGTCCCTGTGATGGCCGATGCTGTGTTTCCCAAGGGCACCCCCGCCAATGACTGAGAGAGTCAGGGATGCTAAGGCTGGCTGCTTCTGGGGGCTGGGGGTCCCCTTTGATGGTGACATTGGCTCAGGGACTCCCTGATGGCCTTGCTGAAATTTCCTTAGAACTGCACCGTGGACTAAGACACTTACTTCTATCCAACTTTCCGTCCTTCTCTTCTTCGCTGGGGGGTCAGACCTGTATCCCAGCTCTCCCCACCTTGCCAGCTCCTTCCCGTTTTCTCTTACACGTGTTCCCCTCTGGTAAGTTTCTTGCACGTACGATTCAGTCTGGGCATCTGCTCCTCAGAGGACCCTGGCTAACAGTTTCCCACCGTGCGGTGATCTTGGCTGGCCCACCCAGCCAGCTCCGTGCTGTGGGCATAGCTTTCAGGCTCCTGGCCTAGATAGCCTGGCCCAGTCCTCCCTTTCAGTTTATATTTTATGTTTGATGCTGTATCTCCCCTCGGGCTCTAGTGGTGGGGTTTGCATGGGACAGGCCACAGTTTTCTTTAGCATCTTGTACTTTTATTTTAGAGACTTAGCTGAAGCATTGGGATTAACTAAAGAAACTGCACCATAAAAGGGGATGATTTTAAATCATACCCCCACACTGCTGTTTCTATTGTCCAAGGGAAATAGTCTTAGACGTTGAACTCTGTCCAGACGGTTCACTCATGGACACACCCTCTAGTTCCCAGCCAGCAGACCTGTCTCCAGGGCTCACTTCCCCTAGGGAGGGCATCCCTCTTCAAGCCAAACACATCTCACCCGGCTGTGAGGGAATCCAGGATTCCATACACAGGAACGGGGCTCACCTTCGGGGCCCCCCACCCCTCAGAAGAACTCCCAGCAGCGCATGTGACAAAGGTGAAGTGATCCACCCACAGGGAGGAGCGGGAGCTTTGCACTGTCAGGGGGAGGAAGGCTGGGAACCTTCATCCGAATCTCTCCACCAGTCAGTGTGGGCCCACCCCAGGCTTCCTGATGAGCACAGGAAGTCTGCCCCAGGCCACGGGGAGGCCTGGAGGGTGTAGCGAATCCCTGAGGTTTTCTCTAAATGAAGGAAGACATCCCCTACCCCACCCCTCCACATGCTTGGATCCCGCTGAGATCTGCTGTGAGTGTTACATGGTTCTGGATACGGTGGTCCAGCCTTCAGCCCTTGGCGACGTGGTCTCCTTGTCAGCCTCACTGGCCAACTCCCCAATCCCAATCTCAAGTAGTTTCTGAGGTTCGGTCCCAGGGGCTTGTGGGAGCATCCGAGGCCCATCCAAACTGCACAGAACCTGAGAGCTAACTTGAGAAAGCCAAACCCAGACTCCTTCTGCCTAACTCTCCTGGCCACTGAGTTTACTGGGATGTAGACCCTCCGGTTTGTGGGTGGGGAGGTGTCCCTCGAGAGAGAGAGAGGACACACCCCTGCCCCTCTTCTGCCCCAGTTCCCTTCTCCCTAGAATTCCCCAAGTGAGAAAAGCTGGCCCTCTGGCTTGCCTCCTCTCCTGCATTACAGCCTCCTGCCCCGCCCCCCGAGCCCGGCCTTGGGCTAAGGCCTGGTGGTGGAGAGACAGATATGGCTCCTAAGCTGGGAAATAGTTCAAATGCCCCCTGGGCTATCCCTTATAAACTTTTGGTGATGAATGACTTTATTGCTTTTTTTTTTTGCCGTCAAATGAAGGTACCCTACGTAAAAATACAACAAACCCTCGAATTAAAACTGTGCCCTGTGATGATGCACATCTGTATCGCCCTTGATTGGTGATTGGGGGCCCCCAGCCTCTGCAAGGGGGGCCCTGGTCCGCTAGTAACCTCATGGGAATGTGACCCTATGTTTTACTCCGTAGAAATTTTTGTTCCCACTTAGGGCAGGGGTTCTGCCCTTGCTAACAGGAAAGGAGCGGTTTCCTTCTTATTAGAATCTTTTATGGATCAGATCTCCCTCCCACTCAAGTGCACAGGCTGCCGTCACATCCTGTGCCTGGCTGGAGCCACGCAGAGAGAACTGGACTGGCTCATGCCCCATCCCTGGACCGCACACCGACCCCTGAGCGTGTTGAATGGCACGTGGCGTAGCTGTGAGACTGACCACCTGGGCCATGGAGTGTGGGCTGGTCGGAGGCAGGAGGACTCGGCCTGTGTGGAAGGAACTGCTGGATTTGCCTCCGAGGCCGTGGAAGGGAGGCAGTGCAGGAAAAGTGAACTCAGGACCAAATGTGGGGGGGCCTTGCTTACCATGGAGGAGGCTTTGTTCGCACTCCCCAGGCCCAGATCTCTGGAGCCCTTGGAAACCTTTGGGGAAGCCAGAAGAAGACTGCATATTGTCTTATTAAGTTACAGAATTAGGGCTTATATTTCCACTAGAGGCCTGGTGCATGAAATTTGTGCACTCGGGCGGGGGGGGGGGGCCTCAGCCTGGCCTGTGCCCTCTCACAGTCCAGGAGCCCTTGGGGAATGTTCAACTGACCCCAAAGTGGGCCTAAGCCGTCAGTCGGACATCCTTAGTGCTGCCACGGAGGCGGGAGAGGCTCCTGCCACCGCCACTGCGCTCGCCAGCCATGAGCCCGGCTTCTGGCTGAGCAGTGCTCCCCCTGTGGGAGTGCACTGACCACCAGGGGGCAGCTCCTGCATTGAGCATCTGCCTCCTGGTGGTCAGTGCGCTTCATAGCAACCAGTACTGCTGTTCGGTCGATTTGCATATTAGCCTTTTATTATATAGGATGTCTCGGTCCCAACACATAGAGCATCAAAATAAAGGTTCCTGGGCTGCGGCAGAGAGGGAGGAATGTGGCGGAAAAACAGCCTGGGTCTAAACGCCTACGGGGCCTGGAGAGTGCAAGGACAATTTGGGGAAAAACTTGTGAAAAATACATTTTTCCACATGGATTGGAGCAGAGTAGCTAAGGTATTGACTAGACAGCCCCATGACTGTTGTCTAGTGGTCCCCATTCATTGATTACTGTTCAGTGCAGCCGAAAGTGAGTTTGTGGGATGATGACGTCTGGACCCTGGAGGTCAGTTATGCTGGGAAGGGTTGCTATTTGAACAAGAGCTGCAGACATGCCTGTCCTCCTTTGGAAGAGTGCGGGGAGGCGGGCACACTGCAGTCTGCCCAACAACATGACTCATGCGCTCTGCAGAGCCAGACAGGGAGGTGTCAATCAAATGGCAGACTTGGATTAGGGGTTCAAACCTCTGATCTGTTCATCATTTTCAGTCTTTGAAAATGATCCAGGCTCAGAATTAGAAAAGGGTGTATGAAGGGGTGCTGCACTATATTAATTAAATTATGTTTCTCCAATGCTCCGTTGCTTCTTCTGTGCTTGATTATGTCTAGAAAGAAGGGAGGGAGGGAGGGAGGGAGGGAGGAAGGGAGGGAGGGAGAGAGAGAGAGAGGGATCCACTTAAGAGAAAGTAGACCAAACAAATTCTAAAATTATTTCCCTTTCTAACACATTGAACAATTCCAGTGGCATCACCAGCAGCCTCAAGTGAATTCCCTCTATGCTGTAAATTCATCTTCTCCTGGTTGAAAACCTTGCATTTTACGACACTTAGGGGTCTCTGTTCTTTTCAGATTTATTTTCTACCTTTGATTTCAGTGGTTCTTAATCCAGGCTGCACAGCATTAACCAGCATCCCTGGGGTGGGGGGCGGCCCAGGCAGCTGCGTGCTTTGAAGGCTCCTGTGGTTGTGCTGAGTCCCCAGTCCTGGGAGCCAGTGCTCCCCGGCACCGCAGGCTCCCTCCGGCCTCCCCTCCTTCCCTCCATCCCCCCACATCCAATTTCCCTGGGTGTTTGCTGCTGCCTCTGGGGCCATTTTTCTAATGGCTGTTACGGCCTTTCCTGACCACGTTACCAGCTCAGGCCTTGCTTCCTTAGTATTTGTCGGCACCAGTGTCTAGAATTTGCAGCGATCACAGAATGAGCTCCCCACCCTGGGAGATGCCATATGTCCATGCCATTTAGGATAACCGAAGGGTCACCACATGTCCCTTATGCTGTCTTTCTTCAAAAGCCAATTCAACAGAACGTAAGGCAGTTGCATGTTTTCTCTGGGGAAGGCGAAACGTGGACGTTTCAGGAGCCTGCGAGGCGCTGGCTGTTTATACTCGCTCTTCCAATGGCTGGTGTGCTTTCCGCACCTTCTGGGTGAACTGTGTTTGAGGCATTGCCTCAGTTTCTTAGTCACCAGTCCTCTTTTCTTCATTCTTTTCAAAATGAAACTTTGTCATAAAAATAATATGCTTCCCTTGTAGAACATTTGATAAATTATAAAATGTAAAAAATCCTGAATATTAATGGTACTATCATTTGGCATCCTTCCTGAAGTCTTTGTATCTATGGCTTATTCTTACAGTTGTAATTATGGCATGGATACGATTTATATCCTATTTTTTTCTGAACATTTTATCTTAAGCATTTTTTATAAAGCATTTTTTATATTGCCACATAAGGGGTGTGTGTGTGTGTGTGTGTGTGTGTGTGTGTGTGTGTATGTTGGACATTTAAGTTGTTCCCAGCTTTTCTCTCTTTAAAGGAACGCTATGATAAAAATCTTCAGGCACCTGGATATTGCCCTATTTTTAAAAAAATATGTTTTATTGATTCAGAGAGAGGAAGGGAGAGGGAGGTAAACATCAATAATGAGAGAATCGTTGATTGGCTGCCTCCTGCACGTCTCCTACTGGGCATGTCTCCTGACCTGGAATCCATCTGTGACCTTCTGGTTCATGGGTCAATGCTCAACCACTGAGCCACACCAGCTGGTCGATATTGCCATATTTTAAGCTGCATCCACGGGTCGAGAACTCGAAGTGGAAACACTGGTTCAAAGGGCATCTTCACTCTTTATAAACCACATTGAAGAAGAGCCCTGAGCAGCCCCTTCCATGGGCTTCTCAGTACAATGTCATTTGACTGAGCCTTGAAGGCAAGATAGGTAGTTCCTTTCATGGTTAGGAGGGGAGAGCAAGTTCCAGTGAGAGGAAGTAGCTTTCGCAAAAGCATAGTGGTCAGAGAAAGTTTAGGGCCTGCTATTAGGAAGTACAGTGGTTTGAAAGAATAATAATAAAAAAGCCACCAGCTTTACTTCTGTCTTATGGGAAGTCTCAGGGATTCAAAGTCCTCTCATGCCCCTACTCTGCCCAGGTATCCTGCAGTACCCCCCCAGTCCTCCAGAGGGCGATAGAAAACACAGTGGGGATTTTGGTTGTCACAATGCCTGGAGGTGGGGGCTGGGGGAGGACTTTAACATCCTAAAATACAAAGGACCGTCCAACACAAGGAGAAATTGTTCTGCCCAAATGCCAGTAGCAACCCCATTGAGAACCTCCTGCTCGAACCGACCAAATTGCTGTGGAAGCTTTTTCTACTCCCCCCAAACTCCCCGCATCTTCTCCTTCCTCTCTTTCTAAATTTTCTTCCTGGAAAATGTGAGTGGCTGGAAATCTAAAAGCTAATGCTAATCCTGTTCTCAGATTGGAAACAGTTTGTATTTATTATTTTTTTGCTGCAAACAGTGAGCACCAAAACAGAGGGATCACCGGTCTGGGCGTCAGACATCGGGAGTTTCAGCCCTGTCTCTGCCACCAGATATTGCTAGGATCTGGGGCGAGTTGATCAGTTCGCTAGTTTGTAAAATGGGATCAATAATACCCATTTCAGAATTATTGTGAAAATAAAATAAATAGAGATAGATAAATGTATACAGTGGTAAAGTACTATACTAGTACAACATGAGACATTATTTTGAACAGTTACTAGTAATAATAATTTTATAATAATTAACCATTACAATTATAGGTATTATTAACAACACCCACATAAGCATTAATAATCACATAAAAATCACCCAAAATGGTTATAGTAAATTATTACTGCATTATACTTTAAGGTACATATAACAAGCAGTTTTGAAGAAACACTCCTTTGGACTTGAGAGTAAGGATGTTGCTGAGGCCGGAATCCCCGTGTCGGGCTGCTGTCGTTGACTTTTCCAGCATGTATGTTGCAGCTGGTCTGCAAGTGGGAGGGGGGAAGGGAGGAGGGGTGAAAGGGACGGTTTGGAAGGTGTCAGCTCAGCTGAAGCATAGCCCTGCTGTTGTTCTCCCATCAGGAAGCAGTTACACCCCGGGCAGTATCTCCGTTATTAGTTTCTCCTTTTCCATTCTCCCCAGCTTGGCTCCAGTGAGTTTGGCTCCAGTCCTTGGCACCTCTCACCTTTCCACCATAATAGCTTTCCCACCGGCCTCTCTGCCTTTAGAACTTCCTCGTCCAATCCATTCTGCCTTTACAAACCCTTGGTGTCTCCCCAGTGCCTACAACATCTGTGCTGAGCCGAGGCAATGGGAGACATTGTTGAATCCAAGTAATTAGTTACTGCTGGTAATTGGAGAGCAGAAGCCTGTGAATAATTTATTCTCTTTTTGTTTTACTCTTTAGAAACCAATTAGAGCAAGGTTCACTGTATCATTGCTGTCTAGTGTGGGAGAAGAAGGGTGGAGTTAGAGCCAATGCGTGGAAAAATCCCCAATAATGCCCCAATGTGCCTGCAGACGGTCTCACTCATCATTTATGTTGTGGGAGAAAATAGTTGAGAGCCAGTAGCCTGAAGAATAAAAGCCACGTTGTTCCTTTGAATATCACAAAAGGGATCTGTGATCTGGGCCTTATTTTGTCTTGATCCTTCCCTCCCACCACCTCGCCTCTCCTGCCATCTCCACGGCCTGTGCTGTTCCCCAGCCACACCAGCTGTGGTGACATTTGATGGCTTGGGTGAGGCTAACCCCACCTCTGACCTCTCACCCTGGGCCGGGTACCCATGCCTGGCCGGTGGAGGTACAAGATTCTTCCAACCATTGGGATTGGTTGGAGGAGATGGGCAGGTGCCTCTAGCTGGACCAATAAGAACCAACCTGTGGTTTTGCAGGAATTATTGGAAAGTGGTGCCAAGCTGGTAGGATGTATGTCTGGGCCTACCTGCCAGGGGCCATGTTGCCATCATGGGGAAAGTCCTAGGTGAGTATGAACCGAGGAAGAGAGGAACACTGAAGGACAGGTGGATACGAAGTCATGGTGGCATAATGGGAGTCCCTGGAACACTTGAAGTTAGACAAAGCTTGGTTTTATGAGCCGGTATATTGTCTGCCTGCCTGCCTTTCTTGTTTAAGTCAGTTTCAGTTCAGCTTCTGTCACCTCAGACCAAGTGTTCTGACCAATATAGTGGACTCCTTACCATTGTAAACCTTGGCAAGCTCTTTGCCATGATGTGTTTTTGCTCATGGCCTGGATTTGCCCCCCCTATCTCTCAACCCAACAATGGTCTATGTGTCTGTCCAGGCCCTGGTTAGACATCCCCGCTGCCTCTCCAGCCAACCTGGGCAGAATGTTCCTGTCGTCCAAGGTCACACAGATCACTGCATGAGGTCTGTTAGCAACATGTGTGTTGGAATTTCTCCAGTGGTCTGTACTGATTCCTCAGTCTTTCTTTAGTTTGAGATCCTTAGCTACACATACTTCCTTACCTAAATTTATATCCCACACAGTTTGCACAGCTGCTGTGAAGAGACAATAAATATTTGTTGACCTGCACTAAGCAGAAAAAGAGAAGTAGTGAAAGGGAGAAATAAAGAGAAAAAGTACACTTTGTCCTTCAAAATGTGGGTAAAGGAAGATGGGAACAACTTGTTGGATAACACGTTAAACCTATTTAATCTCTTTCTCTGGGAACTGTTTGTACTTGACAGCTGCAGATATATGGTAGCCCCTGGATGGGGAAAATTTAGCACAGCGCCTGGGAATGGCAGGAAGAAAGGCTGAAGCACTGTTAAGTCACATAAAGTCACCGACAGTGACATTGTGTCCTGCACAGCTGATGGGATGCCAGTCCCAGTAGTGTCTCTCAGGGCTCTTCCCTGCTCACCATTCGCTGGCTCAGGCTGCCCCTACTGGACTACTGCACCCATCCTCTCACAGGGCTCCCTGCCTGCCTTCTCTCACACACATTTCATTCTGTAAGTTGGGTCAGAATGATGCTGGAGATCTGTTTAAGGTACCGCTGTAAAGCAGGCGCTTAGGACTTGCTAGGGTCTGGCCTGGACTTCTTTCACAGCCTCATTTCCCAGTGTTCCCATGCTTCCCTGTAGTGTTTCAGCTGAAGTGAACCACATGCCAGCAAGGGCTGTGGACCATGCTCCGTTGTTTTCTGTTTTGGTAGTTCTCTTAGGTACATCTCTCCACCTGGAATATTCACTTCCCAGCTCTGCCAGATCAAAAGCTTCATCCCTTTGAGGCGACAGACGAATGCCACCTCTTTTGCATTCCGCACTCTGAACTGACCTAGAATGTTTTGGTCATTAGTCATTTGTGTATCCATTCTGTATTAGGATAGGCTAGCTGCTATAACAAACAAGCCTCAAATCCCAATGGCTCACTGCAACAAACGCTATTCCTCACTTGGCCACCATCCAATGCAGCTGGGGCATCTTTTCTGTCTGGAAGCTTCAGGCAGAGACTCTGGAATCTGGGCTTCTGCCCTGGTGTAGCTGTACTATGCTAGAGGCCTTAGCTTCCAACTGCCTGTCTTATGAGCAGGAGAGAAAGAGAGAGGATGGGGGATGGTGTGAGATGTTGTAGAGGCTGAACTGGGACATGCTGCATGTTATTTCCATCTACACACCACTGGCCAGAACTGAGTCTTATGGTACCAGTCTAAGAGCAAGGATGACTGGGAAATGCAGTTTTCTTGTGGGCCCTGGAAGAGGGAATGGGATTGGTGAGCCTCTGGCTGGTCACTTTCACCTCCGTGCTGGAGAAGTGTCTCCTCATTTCTACACTCTTTGGCATCTCTGAACAAAGTACCCCAATGTGTCAGGCAGTGAAATGGGCAGCACTGTTCACACTATCTTTTGCTACTTTAATTTTATTTCCTTGCTCCTGAGCAGGGACAAAACCTTGGGGGCCTTCACCTTTATACCTTCTTCTCCCCACTTCTCCACCCCACCCCACCCCACCCCATCTCCTCCTCCTCCACATCATTCTTCTTCTTCTTCTCTCTACATCTTTCCTTCTTATCATCTCAGTTTTTCTTATTCCCTTTGCCTTCTCTTAACCTACTTATCATCCTCACCCCAAACCCAGTTATAAAAGCCTAAGGATGTGTGTGTTTTGGGGAAGTTGAGAAGAAGGGCAGTTATTCCACTTCTTTCTATTCATTTTTTTGGGGGTGGGGGGAAGAGTTACATAAATTTTTATTTGGGAATAATTTTTAGATTTACAGAAAAGTTGCAAAGATGATACAGATCATCTCCATACACCCTTTACCCAGTTTCCCCTAATATTAACATCTTAACATTTCTGTGGCACTTTTGTCAAAATGAAGAAACTTGGTACATTTGACCTTGGTACATTGCTATTAACTGAACTCCAAACTTTATTTGGATTTTGCCATTTTTTCCACCCATGTCCATGTCCTGTTCCAGATCCCATTCAGGACACCACACGGCACGTGGACTTTATGTCTCCTTGTCTCCAGTGGTCTGTAATGGTTCCTCAGTCTTTCTTTAGTTTGAATGACCTTGACAGTTTTGAGGAATACTGGTCAGATATGTAGACTGTCTCTCCATCTGGGTTAATTTGATGTTTTTCTTATGCTTAGTCAGGGGGTCTGGGTTTTGGGGAAGGAAGACCACAGAGATGCAGTTCTTTCCTCATCACATTCTTTCAGGGAGTACATGCTATCCCCCCACTCATTATGATAAACTTGGTCACTTGTTGAAGGTAGTGTTTACCAGATCTCTCCACTGTATTGTTACTATTTCCTCCTTGCTATACTCTTATTCATTGGATACCAGATGCTAAGTCCTGCCCACACTCAAGGGGGATGGGATTAAGCTCCACTTCCTGGAAGGGAGAGCATCTACTTAACGTTATTTAAAGCAGCCTATTCTTTAAGCTTCCCTACTTAAATGCTTTCAAAGTCTCTAAACAGATTGGAGCCTCAATGACAGACATAAATCACGGCCTCCGAAGCGATCTCCCTGACAACTAAATGAAAAGCCTTGAACATTTTTATTCCACTGGTAGGCGAAAGAGTCCATCCCGAGGAATCAAAACAAACGAGCAAATGAACCCATTAGCATATCATCATTGTGTGAAGTAGCACGCCGTGGAGATAGCTAATAACCACAGAGCGCTGCATGAGTCACTCGCTGCGTCCATTATTCATGAATGTACATCCCCGTTCAGGGGTAGAGTAGCAAAGCTCCTGGGCTTTTCACAATTACCCCCCGCGTTTGGGGCAGGCCAACGTGCTGAGGTGCTCTGTTGGGAGGTAAGGAAAAAGGGCAGGAGGGTGCATTTTGCTGCTGTCACGGCCACACTCCCTACCGAGCCAGCTAAGAGCATCAGGTGCGCCAGAGAGGAACCTGCAGAAAGTCTGATGGGAGGTGGAGTCTCTGGCCTCAGAGCCTGCTTTCTCAGCTGTCAGGAGGAGTGTGAAGGGAGTGCTTTGAAATAAAAGTTGAAATGAATCACGGCTCTAATTGTGTTCCAATTTTAAGCTAATTGGGTGAGGTCACCTGGGCAGATCACTTTATTCTCCCGGGAGGATCTACAGATGATGTGAAAAGTAAGGCAGCTGAGTTCAAGGGCCAGGCCACTTTAAGACGTGCCTGCTAATCCACATGCTCGTGGGGACATTCAGTTCCGAGAGGCAGGAGCTGGAAGGGAGGTATGTGGGCTGTGGTATCAGGCACACCTGAGTTTCAATCTTGACAGCCATGTATTAGTCAGGTGACCTCGGCAACTTCATCTCTCTTGAGTCTCAGATTTCCCAGCTGCAACATGGAGTTGATGAAACTTTCTTCAGAGGGTTGTTACAAGGATTAAATAAGATAATGTCTATTCTGGACAAAAATCTTACACCTATGGATGAGGACAGTGGTAGGGGGTAAGGGCATGGGGTGGGGTGGGAACCTGGTGGAGGGGAGATATGGTGGAAAAAAGAGGAACATCTGTAATAATCTGAACAATAAAAGATTTATTAATTTAAAAAAAAAAAGATAATGTCTATTAAGTGCCTACCTGGTACTTAATAGGTGACTGGCATCAGAATGCTTTAGGTGCAAGTAACAGAAAATTCAACCCAAAGTGGCCCAAAACATCAAAAGAATATTTAAATTATTTCACATAAATAGAAAAGCAGTAGTAGGATTATGCTGGGATTGGTTGGTTCAGAGGCTCAATATTGTCATCAAAAGCATAGGTTCTTTCCATATTTCTGTTCAGTCATCCTCAGCAGGATGGGCTAGTCCTCAGAGTAGCTCTCTTCACAGTCATAACATGGCTGCTGAAGTTCCAGGCATCGAGTTGATAGGTGACATCCAGAGGCAAATGAAGTCTTCAGAATGAGGAGACCATGTTCAAAAGCAGCCTCGCTCTACCCTTTCTTCTCCAGTTGACTACACTTCAAGTCTTATTGATTAGAATTACATCACAGATAGTTTAGGCCAGCCGTGGGCAAACTACGGCCCGCGGGCTGGATCCGGCCCGTTTGAAATGAATAAAACTAAAAAAAAAAAAAGACCGTACCCTTTTATGTAATGATGTTTACTTTGAATTTATATTAGTTCACACAAACACTCCATCCATGCTTTTGTTCCGGCCCTCCGGTCCAGTTTAAGAACCCATTGTGGCCCTCGAGTCAAAAAGTTTGCCCACTCCTGGTTTAGGCCAATCAGGGTCCACTCCTGAGGCAAAGGCTGATCCAGCCTCCCTGATGCAATGGCCACACTTTTACCTAAAAAAAAAAAAAAAAGGTCTGGGTTCTGTTAAAAAGGAGGAACATCTCAATATGTCAGAACTTTTGCAGACGCAGCATATAAGGTTACTGAGATAATTAATGAGGCTAATCTTTGGCCTGATTGATTAAAATGTAGATATCTCTTCCTTTCCTTTAAACTGATCATTTGGTTGATTCCTTAATATTGTAAAATCTCAGAGTTTGAAGGAATCTCTCTAAAGCAAGTCTAAAGAATGATTATTTTCTCTTCTTGAATTAGCTACCAGTACACCCAAGTCTCTCCCTGAAGCATGAATGAATGATTTCTGGCAAATCAATCCTGGGGTTATAGTTTGAGGGGATTATTTACACCCAAATTAACTGAAGTTAAAATAAAATTACAAATTTAGTTTCTCAGTTGCACTAGGCATATTTTGAGTGTTTGATGGCCACATGTGGCTAGGAGGTACCGTGTTGGACAACACAAATCATACAGCACTTCCATCATTGCAGAAGGTTCTGCTGGACACCACTGCTATCGATCATCCCCCCAGACCTTCCCAGTTTTAAAATTCTGAAGAAGCAAGAGACTCAGGAAAACAAATTTCTATGTATGTATTTAATGATTTGATTGGTTGAAAAATAACAAAAATGATTTATGGGTCAACATTTAGAAATTCTTTCCGTAAGTTATTTGTCAGTTGAGCCATATAAACTAGAATTGATGAATCTCAATGTGTCTATATTTGCAACATGAGTTTTAATTAATTGATATTTCACTTGTTTTGTGCCTACTCAGTTATGCCTAGAAACCTCAACTCTTGGTCATTCCAGGAGTGCTAATTTCTGACATTATTTTTTCTCTTCTCTTGGTCTGCCCAGTCTCTGCATTTCCCAGTTGTTAACACCTTCATCAACCAGAAGCTGGGGAAAGGAGAGCTTATTAATTCAAACAGTGAAAAATGACAGCTTGTCAGTGTCTCAGGTGAAGGTTTTGTGAAAGAACATTGGTTCAGATAAGGAGTTTGGACCATCCATTGATTGAATTAATAATCGTACCTTAGATTGCAATATCCCTTTCACATGTGTTATTCCATTTAATCTTCACAGCAAACCTGTTAGTTATCATATTATTCTCATTTTCAGACAAGAAAAGAGACTAGATTACTACTATGTGATGTGGTACATTAGTGAGGGGTTATGCTTTTGAAGGAAATAAAAATTTGGTTCTCTCACTGAACATACACAAGATATGTTTAAAAAAATTATAAAACTAGAACTTGAACCCAGAACTCCTGAATCAAAATTCAGTGCTATTCATATTACGCCTGGCTACCATTCTTTGTTCTCTACTATATCTTTCTTTCTTTCTTTCTTTCTTTCTGTTTGCCAGAGATATTTAACAAATGGCCACACTAAACCCTCACAGGGAGTTGTGAAATACAAAATAAATGGACTCAATTTAGAAGCAATCATGGAAGAGCTTGGGGCTCTTGACATAAAAGGTGTGCTCAATTATAATTACGTAAAGGTACATAAATGATAATAGAATTTCCTTCTTCAATCAGAGATGTAAACACATGGATTGATGCCAGCCTCTTATTTACTACTAGTAGCCCTGCGCACGAATCCGTGCACCAGTAGGTTGCTCCCGCCCTGCTGCCCCGCCCTCCTGTAGCTCCCCCCCTCCATAGCTTGCTGCCCTGCCCCCTCCTGTAGCTCTCTGCAGCCCGCTTGTACCTCGGCTTGTACCTCGCTGGCCCACCCTCCAGCTGATCCATGATCTGGTTGTGATGTGCTTGGTTGTTATGCCTCAGGGCATAATGGCTAATTAGCATCTTCCTCTCTTATTATATAGGACAGTGGTTCTCAACCTTCCTAATGCTGCGACCCTTTAATACAGTTCCTCATGTTGTGGTGACCCCCAATTTCATTGTTACAAATTGAACATAATTAAAGCATAGTGATTAATCACAAAAACAATATGTAATTATATATGTGTTTTCCGATGGTCTTAGGTGACCCCTGTGAAAGGGTTATTCGACCCCCAAAGGGGTCACGACCCACAGGTTGAGAACCGCTAATATAGGATAAGGAACCATGTCCCTGCCTGTGCTGGGATGATGTCAAAGAAAGTGGAGGGCAGGCATGGGAGATGGTGAGTCAAATGTACGGACACGATCCTTTTCCCTCATGATTCTCAGTTAACATTGCATCCAAAAAGGAAGCACTCTTTCAACTGATGTAGACAAACCTTGGATCAGATAACAAATATGGAAGTGGAAAGTGATTTTTCGGCCCTTTTTATTATTTAATCTGATGATGAACGGCCTTGGTCACCTCCCCTTCTGCTTCTCCGGGACAGAGGAGTTCACCCTCTGCAATGAGTCCATCCCTTACCTGGTTGATTATTCAATTTTAGGGTCGTTATTTAATCGTGATTGCTCATCAGCTCTTTCCCAAGCAGTCTCCACACTGCTTTTTAATAATGATGACACCCATACAAAGCCGATGACAGGGATTAATTGGATTGCGTTGTCCAGAAAATGGAGCATGGGCTCGAAGGGGGCTGCAACCGCACAGCCCTTGGAGAGCCAGGTGAAGCTGACATTCTTCCTGACAGGGAGAGAGGATGGAGAGCGGATGGAGAGCGCTGGGCTGGAGGTGGACCTGGCTCTATTTTTAGATTGCTGTGGTTGCTTGCTGTGCAGCTTTGCTGGCAGCACGAAAGCTGGTTTCTGAAAGCTAACTTTCCTTCACAATACATATTGTGTTTAGTATTTTGTAGGGTCTTTATTGAATCAGACTATTACTTTATTAAAACACTATGATATTCTCATGCCCCATCCTGGATTGCTATATGTAGGAATGAAATGAATGAATGAATGAATGAATGAGAGCATGACTGTGAGTAAGGGTGAACTCATGAGGAAAATACAGTACTTTATAAATGCTAGTTAAAAAGAATCTCCTGGGTATAGTTACTTCCTTCTTTTATATTGTGGATTGCTAAAAATCACCCCCAGACGACTTCCAGTTAAATAAGTGAACTCGGCATGTCTTTTTACACGAAGACAACTTTTTGGAAAAGGAGGCAGACATTTCTAGATTCTGTTAGGCCCAGATACTTCCTCTGTTTATGATGCAGTATTGATTCATCCTGGGAGCAAAGAACTGAACAAAAGCTACCTCAACACCAATCAATATTTTAGCAACTTCGGCATTGCTGTTATTACTAGATGCTTGCTTTGGCCCCTCTCTCTTTGTAACTCAATGTGCATTTTTTATCAGAAAGAGTCTGAGCCATTTTGAACCAATTCATTCTTTCAATAGATATTTATTGGGCATTTACTATGTCCTAGGCATATCTAGGCACCAAGGAAGAAATATGGATGAATGAATTAGGGTAAAGTTAGTAGGGTTGACCACAGCGGGCTCTCTGCGTTTCCTTTAAAATGTCCCCTCAGAGGCTTCATTTCTCACCGTCACTGCCCCTAAAGGTTTTTCAAAGTGTTCTTTCCAACCACCTAACAGGAATTGCTCGGAGAGGAATTCTGAATGCAGATTTCTCCATTGGATTGCATTGTCCTTGAGGTTTTAGTGTTCCTTCTAGATTGGCATGTTGGGAAGCAACCGTCAAGACCTCTTCTGTGAAGACTTTATGTCTCTGATTGATGTCACTGAACATCCACTGAATGGCTTTACCTCGGAGCCAGGCACAGTGAGTTTGGCAATTTTAAAAGTAGTTCTGTCATCACAGCACAGAATAGAAGTCCTTGTCTCTCCTTTTAGCTCAGAACCACAATTTTAGAATGCTCTAACTTTGTCAAGTACCATCTAAAAGAACCTTAGGCCTAATTATATTAGAACAGTGTGTGCTCTATTTTAATCCTGAACTGATAACAGAGTCATTGGGAAGATTATTTCTGTCTTAACTCAGGAGAAGGGAAAAAACTATAAGCTCATTAAAACAATCTAGGATCTCTGAATGAAAGCAATAAAGCAGTTACTCTATTACAAGACTATTTTTGTATTATTTCAAGTTAATGTGGAGTGACTCAAAGAAAGTAACAAAAAGTTTTGAAGGTGAGAAAAACTAGTTAACTGCAAGGCAATTGAAAAAGGAGTGAGGGCATTGGAACTGTTTTTTTCTTTGGATAAATCACTCCATAAAGAGAAACTTGAACGCTATTATCTATTATATTTTAACAAATTAAAACATGTGTTTACCTATTGCAGAAGGATTATGTTAGATGTTCATTAATATCCCGAGTTTGGTAAGCAAATAAGTACATGTAAATATCTATATATATAAAAGCCCAAGCAACTGGCTGACCGGCTGACTGGCTGGTAGCTATGATGTGCACTGACCACCAGGGGGCAGATGCTCAATGCAGGAGCTGTCCAGTGACAGCAACTTTGCAGAGTGCCCTCTTGCACTTTGGGACCCATAGGGGGATGTCGGACTGCCAGTTTCGGCCCGATCCCTGCAGGCCAGGCCGAGAGACCCCACCTGGCAAAGGAACCCCGCTCACTCCGCAGATGCCCTTCAAGCCCAGGCACAGCTCCAGAGTGTGTCCAGCTCATCTCAAGGAACCCCGCTCACTCCGCAGATGCCCTTCGAGCCCAGGCACAGCTCCAGAGTGTGTCCAGCTCATCTCGCCCAGTCCCACCCCGCCGGCCACCTTCTAATTAATTTCCTTTCAATGTGCATGAATCTGTGCACTGGGCCTCTAGTATTAGTATAAGCCTAAGCAAAAAGAAGAAACATTTAAAAATGTAATTTCAATACCCAGATATAACCATTGCAATCTTTTATATCTTTTTACTATTTATGTATGTGTTCCTGAAAATAATTTTATAATTTTCAAATAAAAGATTAAATTATTAATTAGAATTTAAATTAAATTATAATTTTAAATTTATAATTGAACTTAAATTATAATGCAAATTATAATTTGCTCTTTGCATGAACACTATATCTGGAACATTTTTCTGTGTAAGTAAGTGTGCATCTTCAGCAATAGTGTTAACCTTTTTTTTACTCCAGCTTAATTGAGGGATTAAATACTGTCTTGATAGTGGTATCCTACATCAGTTCTTTTTTTTAAGGGGCAAGGAGATGGTGAAGAGGAGGGAGGGAAGATGGTCAGTTTATGTCAGGAAAAAATCTGCAACATCACTTTTAATGATTGTATGAATTATAATGTTTTTAAAAAATTCTCATTTGGTCATTTAGGTTCTAATTTTGAACCGTAATGTGTAATATTGTGATAAACATTTTTATAGCAGGTCCCTCCCCCATCTGATTATTTCCTTACAATAAATTTCTAGACATAGAATGACTCTATCACTCTGCACTAGCAGTACATTGATTTTAGGCTGTTGCCAAATTGTTCCCAGAAGTGTCATGCCAGTAGATACTATTGCTAGTAGTTTATGAGATTGTCTGTGGTCTACCATTTAGGCTGAGATCATTAAAAAAATCGATGCCAATTTGATGGTCGAGAATCATTATCATTGTTTTATTTACATTTTAAAACTTAATGAAGTTGAACATTTTTATAATCTTATAAACCATTTGAATTTCTTTTTTATATGTGTCTCTTGATAACATATATTTTATTGAATTGGAAGAATTATGACATTACTCTATTTGCATGCCATTACATGTTGCAATTTCTCCCTCATATGTTGCTTACTTTTAATTTTATGTTGTGTGTCAATATATAGGAATTCTTCCAAAGTAAAATTTCTCAAAACTTTATTTTCATGCTCAGGAAAATAAATTTTCTAAACAAATTTTCTATTTTCATGTCATGTAAACAGTTTTTTTGAGCTACAATTTAGCATTCTTGTGGCTCCATCTTTTTCATTTATATCTTTACTACATTGTTGTTTATTTTGGTGTCTTGCATAAGATAGGCACTAAGTTAATTTTTTGCCAAATTGCTATATAGTTAATGCAATACTAATTCTTAAAATTCTAACTCCATTAATATTAAATGTTTCATTTTCATATGCTAACTTTTGAAGTTTACTTAAGTTCTTTCTTGACTTCCAATTCTAGTCCATTTTTTTGCTTTCTTTTTTTTTTTTTTAATATATTTTATTGATAATTTGCTTTCTTTTCCTGTATTAACTTCACATTGTTTTACTTACTGTAGCTTTATAAAATATCTATTAGTATCTGGTTGGATAAATCTCCTTTCATTAATGTTCTTTCTCCCCACCCCAGAAACATCTTAATCAATGTACATTTAATCTTCCATGATAACATTAAGATGTTAAGAAACATCTTAATCAATGTACATTTAATCTTCCATGAACAATTTAAATATCTTTGACATACATCCCCCAAATCTCATTGAAATGGCATTAAATGTATAGATTATTTTGGGGATCATTTACATTTTTTACAATATTGATTCAGTTCAAGAATTGGTATGCCCTCTACTTATTAGAAGGCTGTACCAATTTTTTTGATATGGTTCTTGTTATGTTTATTTCTAGGTACTTTATATTCATTATTAATATTAGAAGACCCCCACCTTCCACATTATATTGTCTTGATTATTGTTGGTACATAGGACAGTTATTATTTTTTATAATGCATTTTGTTACTTTTCTTTATGAGTTTTCCTAGTAGACAGTCATATCATTTGCAGATCAGCCAAGAAAAGTTTTCTTTTATTATTTCTTTAATTACTACTTTTGTTTCATTGGTTCTGCTCTTTCATTAAGAGGGTCTATTATGTTAAAGCACTCTCTCTGTTTTTCTTTGAATTCTGAGGAGCTCTTAAATTGGTCTTCCACATCAATCCCTGTATTATCCAGAGATAAAGAACCAACAGGACATATGTATAGAGAGGGATTTATTATAAGGAATTGGTTTATGTGGTTATGGAGGTTGACAAGTCCTGAGACCTGTAGTTGGCAAGCCAGTGACCCCCGAGAGTCAATGGTGTGGTTCCAGCTGAAATGCCAACAGGCTTGAGACTCAGAAAGTGCAGTGCAAGGCTGGAGGCAGAAAAGAACCAATATCCCAGCACAAGGTAGTCAGGCAGGAGGAGTTCCCTCTTACTAGCGGGTGGGTCTGTTTTAGGCTGTTATGGAAACTTGAGCATTTCCCAGTAAGCTGTTGCTTTTCTGGGACCCCTCTGGTATTTCCCAGTAGGTGCCTTAAGTGAGGCAAGCTTGGAGTTGTTTTTAAGACTTTGACTTAACCTGGGACTTTTCAGTGTCATTCTGTGTGTTTCTAGCTGGCAGTTCTGGCTTAGTGGCTTGAGTGTTTGCAGTCTCCCTTTATTCTTTCAGTTTCCTGAGAATCCTCTTAAACTTTTTGTAGACTTGGAATTTTAGTATAAATAGAGGCTGTCCAAGTATATCCATGATCAATGTGAAAGGCAGGGATTCAGTGGTGGAGGGAGAGAGTGGAAAATAAAAACTCACTTTCAGCTTGTTATTGAAGCTGGTACCTTTCAGCTTCCCAGATCCTATGCCTGGGATACCCTCTGACACATGATCTGGCCTGGCATTTGGTACTACTCCCCACCCTGGAGGAGTCCCTCTAGGAGTTCTGGGTAGGATCAGAAGTCAGTCATATTCCCATAGTATCATAAACAGCATGGAGCAACTGCAAAATGCTTTGAGCTAGAGGTACAAGTAATGTCATGTTTGATTTTTCTAAATGAAATCAAACCTGGCTTTAAACTCCACTAGCTATGGCTGGGGATGGATTCTGATGTTCTTTTTTATTGGGCTTTCTCTCTTCTCTGTGGGATTATGCAAGGCCCTCAGCAGCTATGTGTGTATTAGGAAATGGAGGGAGGCCCTGACCTCAAGTCCATGATGGGCACCATTGTTGGTATCCTTTCCACCTGTTCCTAGATGCTCCAGTTGAGACCGGTTCTCCAGTCTGTCAGTCTCTGCTTCTATACTTGTCGGTGATGATGCTCATAGGATCCCTCCTCAACGATTGTAGGCTTGACCATTGTGATGCTATGCAACCCTCCACCTCTTCCTCCCTACCTCTTCCCAAAACATACTCACATGACTTTCCAGGTTCTGGGAATCCAATCCTTAGGGAAAAGACAAATCTTTCTTCCTCTGGTTGCACCAGGGTCCATCGTGTCCACCCTGTCCATCCTTTGGACAGTCTCTCCTAAGGTATCACCCTGTTAACTCTTCCTTAAGAGTTACAGAAACCAACCTGTAAGGACCCAGAGCCCAGTTCCCTCTTGAAAGGGGAAAGGGAAAATAGCTCCAATTCTTTGACTAATGAATTTATAAAAAACATCCCACCTCCTAAATTAAAAGCATGATACCAATTTAACTTTTCAATAACTCACTCTATTCCAGAATTCTTTTGGGGTCATTTAGGGGGAAAAAGGTGAGCAGTGGATTTTGAACGCTCTTGACCACACCCTACCGTAAGAAATATACCTCTAGCCAGGCTGATCAAGGAAATAAGGGAGGAGACGAATGACCAATATTAGGAATAAAGGAAGGGACATCATTATAGATCTTGATACACACACACACACACACACACATACATGTGTGTGCCCACCATATGTGGTAAACTGACCAACTGTTATAATAAGTTGGAAAGACTTGAAGACACAAAAAGGTGGAAGAGAGCTGTACTGGACTTAAAAGGCTTAGGTTCCAGTTGTAGTTCTAATAATAATTTTGAGCGAGCCTTTCAACGGCTATGGACCTCAGTTTTATCATCTATAAAGGAGTATAATAAGCCTGCACCTACAGGCCCAAGGCCCAAAGGGAATCATATACATGAAATCACCATATGGACTATATAAAGTCCCATTTACATAAGACAAAGTCTTCTTATCATTGTTAATATTATTAGCAGAGTTTGATCAAATAGCTCTTGGTCAAGTAGTTTGGAAAGCCTAGTCAAA
Organism: Myotis brandtii; assembly: GCF_000412655.1. Lineage (NCBI taxonomy): Eukaryota > Metazoa > Chordata > Mammalia > Chiroptera > Vespertilionidae > Myotis > Myotis brandtii. The sequence continues at coordinate 6,275,118 of NW_005356259.1, forward strand.
CTGCTTGAGATCAACGTTTTCCTCATGGACTTTAAAACAAAATCTCTCTGACGGGTTGGATAGAAAGAAAAGTTGATCATGTCAAGGGAGGTAGAAATTTCAAGAGTGTTTGTCCTCTGATAGGCTTCCAGATGCACACCAAGTAAAGCTTTTGATGTCTATGGTTTGCATCTGCATACAAAACAGAATTTTCACTTGCATAGTTGAGTAATAACCTGCAAATAAAAATGCTTTTTCTATATGGCCCAGAAGGTCACAGTGAGGTGAGGAGTGTTAGCACTCCATTCTGATATTGCTTTATTGCCATGAAATGGGCTATACGGTGCTGTTAATAAACTTGTCCGGAGAAGTGACTGAAGCTCTTGGAAGAAATAACTCTGTGGTTCTAACAGGGCATACGTTTTATAATCCTATAGTTCTCTAGTCCAAAGCAATAGCAAAGGAGGACACGAATCACCTAGTAGGGCCCGTGGACTGAAAAGGCGTTCAGACCAGCCTCTCTCGTTTGGCTTCCTCTCCCTCTCCAGCTCACTGCTCCTTCAGCTCCCAGCTTTCCAAGGTTACTGCACCTTCTGTGTTTCCAACAGCTCATCAGCCCTCTCACCCCAGGTGGTGGAATCAGGAAAGGAAAGTACAGGTGGCAGAAAAATTCTGGCACCTTCTCTTTTACTGTTTTACATATGTATGTGCCTATTATGAGCAGCCCCCTGCCAGTTGGGGAGGCTATTAAAGTGTTTACTTGGAATAAATCTAACAAACCCCTGCCTGCTTCTTGGTTATTATGATGCATCAGCTTTAATCAGAAGCAGCGAGGGCACACTTCTCCCATCCCCTGAGAATAGCAGGTGTGTTATCTTATGGGGTGTGCTGAGCACATTAGGAGTGTCCTTTGGCAACAAGGTAGGTACAGGAAGAGAAGTATGTCAAGTCTTCCATAAGCTGAGTAGCGTGTGAGCACCCCATAGCAGGCCTAGGCACAAAAATAAAAGGGGGATGGGTTGACTAAGGTGAAGTTTCAGAGCACCCTGTAGTTTCATCCCAGGGAAATGTCACATTTAAGGACAAAACTTTCTCGAATCACACTTCTCTAATGTTTTGGGAATTTTAAGGGCTTGGTCTAAGGAAACTCTTTCAAAAACCCCTCATCCTCTCTCTTTTTAGGACCCCAATCTCTTGGGATTTTCTCACACTTTATTTGACTTGTCTCACCCAGGCCATTTTGTACCAGCCATCTTGCTCCCTTAGTCACGTGCAGCTTTGCCTGATTGGCTTCTGACAAGTCACATCTTTTCCCCATGCAAAGCCTTCTGGGAGATGTAGTTCTTCCCTCTGATGGCTGTTCTCTTAGAAATCTGTTCCTACAACTTTCATCCTTTCTGTCTTGGGGACAAAGAAGAAGCCATCCTTGCCTGCCACCTCACTCCACCTCTACTGCCCGCACCATTTTCCATGATGGGAGGGGGTTCCAAGAAGTTTAATATAACCAACACCCCAAGCTCACACAATTTTATGTCTTTAAAATGTTATGGGTGTGACGATAATCTTTAGAAGATTTCAGGATCGATAACAAACCTGCTCTTTTGGTGTCTCAGAAGCATCTTTATCATCACTTCACACCTGCTCCTCTGCTCCAAGCCTGAACACCTAGGGACTTTGAACTAGTGATGTGTAACTTTTGTACTTTCTGATTTCATTGGCTTACATCGTTTCAGACTTTTAAGAGATTTCGTTCTTTCGGGCCTAATTCAAAGCCTTGTTTTGCCATCTGGTTACAGCCCTTTTCCTGCTGTGTCGCGTGTGACAGGCCTCACTAGGAGTTTCATTTGCATTAGTCCACCGCCTCCCCTCGCCTCTTCCAACAGCACCCTCCAGCTTTGTTGCTTAATGAGAGCACAGTCGCCGTGAGATGTTTGATTTGTAGCAAATCTGTAGTTGTGCTCGGAGCTGCTCTGGAGTTCCTGAAATTTCCCTGGGGAGTTTAAGGAGATTTTTAGTTTCCTCTCAGGCAGTTGAAGTCATCTGCTAATAAGCTCAGTCACTTTCCCCACCTGTTTCTGAAATCTAAAACGCAATTGTTCGGAAAATAACACCCACCTATGGAGTTTAATCAGATGGCAGTGTCTGAAAGACTGCGAGGTTGGTGGTACTGGCGGTATCTTGAGGGACCATGAACTATCAGCATCATCATTACAGTGGTGTGTAGATTGAGGTTAGTCTTTTGCTTTAAATTAGGCAGAGATGGAGGGAAAGGGTGGGGCGTGAAGAGATGATGACAGAAAGGGCCAGGAGAGTGGCAGTTGGTGGGGCCCATGTGGAGCTACAGTCTTCTTTTGGTCAATTATGGGAGAGACCCATTCTTCCTTAGTTGTCATGGTTCTTTCATGCAAGGCCCGCGGGACTTTGTAATGAGAATAATGCTGATGTATGTGTCTTACTATGTGCTAGGCATGGCCTGAGCTCTTTTTTATTTTCTTTATTTTTTTTTTTAAATTTTTTAGGCCTGAGCTCTTGATAATAAATCTCACTTAGTAGAAAGTTGATGGGCTTTGAAGACAGGCATACCTGATTTCACTTTTGTGTCATAATCCTGGGTGTGTGCCTTTTCTTTCTTTAAAAATATTTTTTATATGTTTTTATTGATTTCAGAGAGAGGAAGGGAGAGGAGAGAGAGATAGAAACATTCACAATGAGAGCGAATCATCAATTGGCTGCCTCCTGCACGCCCCCTATTGGGGATCAAGCCTGCAACCTGGGCATGTGCCCTGACCGGGAATTGAACCATGACCTCCTGGTTCATAGGTCGACACTCAACCACTGAGCCACATGGGCTGGGCATTGTGCTATGTACTGGGCATAGCAGTGAGTAACAGACTGGAGTCCCTGCTCGTATGTAGTTTACATTCTCTTGCTCGTAGTAAATAAGGAAAATGTACAGGGTGTCATGTGAGACAGGGCTATGGGAGAAAAGTCAATCAGGGAGGAGAATGGGTGGGGAGTGCTGGCCTGAGGAGAGGGGTCCAGTTTCCATGAGGCCTCCTTGAGATGGCGAATTTGAATAGAGACCTGGATGAGGTAACAGAGTGTCGTGCAGACTGGGTGAGGGAATCTCAGGCCAAGGGAAGGGCATGTGCAAAGGTCCAGGGAGGGGGTTGATAGAGGAACATCAAGGAGGACAGTGGGCTGGAGCTGAGTGGGGAAGGTGGAGGTGGGGAGGGTGAGAGGGAAGGTGCAGGGAGAGGTGGTAGAGCTCGATGAGGCCTTGTTGGTCCCTGTAAGGACTCTGGCTTGTACTTAGAGAGAGATGAGGCCGCTGGATGATTTTGAGCAGAGAAGGGTCATGATTTGACTTCTATTTTAAAAGGGTCACTTTGACAGCTGTTCTGAGGGAAGACTGAGGAGGGATGAAGGCAGAAGCAGGGACAGTAGTTAGGAGCTCTTGCTACAGTCGGATGAGAGGTGGTAGAGCTGTGAGATGTGGCCAATCCTGGATCCATTTTCAAAGTGGCACTAATGAGATCTGTGGGCATGCAGAGTCCCAGAGGAGATGCTCGTGTGTGGGAGGGGGTGCCGCCAAACTCCTTCTGTGAAGGGTCAGATTGTACATGTTTTATGTGGGCCATACGGTCTCAGTGGCAACTACTCCATTCTGCCAATGTGGTGGGAAAGTTGCCATGGACCATTCCTGTGGCTAGGTTCCAAAAAATATACCTGCAAAAGCAGGTGCAGGCTGGATTTGTCCCACCTCTATAGGTCCCGCCCAGCTCTAAAATTCTGTTACTCCCCGAATTAAAAAAATTATGTTTATTTCAGGTATATCTAAATATGGGCATTCAAGGTCCAAGCACAGAAATTGTACATTTCATTTTGGGTTTATCAACAAAGTCCATTCACCAAGGCAAGTTCTTTGTTTCAATTTGACTATGCAGTATTTTAAAAAATTAATAACTCCTCGTGAAATACCTGTTAGCTCAGAGGACCTTTTTCCTTTAAAGAGAAGAAAAAACTAATCACCTGCTATTCCACCAAGAAGGGACAGTTATGGTGAAGATATGCTGAATAGAAAACACCAAAATCTCTACTGTGTGTCCTGCCAGACTTCTTCATTCAGGCCAGTGGCTCTCAACTGGGGATTCTCTAGCCCCCAGGGACATTGGGCAATGTCTGGAGCCACATGGGGTTGTCACAACTGGGAAGAAGGCAGAGGCCAGGGATGCTGCTAAACGTCCTACAATGTACAGGGCAGAGCCCGCAACTAAAAATTATCTGGTCCAAATGTCAGTGCTGAGGCTGAGAAACCCTGATTTAGGCCTAGTAGATGTGCAGTATGTAATTTAAAAAATGGAATCAAAGGGGTATACTCTTTTGTCTTCTTTTCCCTCATTTAGTGATAAACATATATTCATGTACATAAACCCATCTCTGTTGTTGTTATTATTATTATTATTATTATTTTTTTTTTAATCCCCACCTGAGGATATTTTCGATTGATTTTGAGAGAGATAGAGATAAACATATATTCATGTACATAAACCCATCTCTGTTGTTGTTATTATTATTATTATTATTATTATTATTATTTTTAATCCCCACCTGAGGATATTTTCGATTGATTTTGAGAGAGATAGAGAGATAGAGCTAGAGATAGAGTTAGAGATAGAGATAGAGAGAGAGAAACATCGAAGTAAGAAAGACATCAGTTGGTTGCCTTCTGCACAGACTCTGACCTGGGCCTTTGATGGAGCCTGCAACAGAGTTACATACCCTTGACCAGGAATGTAACCCGCAACCTTTGGGTCTGCAGGCCAATGCTCTAACAACTGAGCAAAACCGGCTAGGGTCCACCTCCGTTATTATTAAAGCTTGCGTGGATGTGCTATGATTTAAATAACCTTATTTTAAGATATTTAGGTTATTTCCAGGTTTGCAGTTTTTTGCTGTCATAAACACTATGAGGAGAATTCTTGTACATAAATATTTCTGCATTTGTTAAATTTGTACCCCGATGACTCACACTTGATAAATGTACCCCAAGGCTGAGCTTTCAGTCCTCTCTCACATCTCTGCTCCTGCAGTATTTGTGGCTAATTCCTTGTCTGTTTCTTTGGCCCAGGGCCCTAACTTCACCTCAAGTCCTGGAGTGAGGACCAGATGAATCAGAACATATGTGTGCCAGGAGTAAGCTGAACTGAAGAGAAGGCACGACTGTTGGCACAGAAGCATGTGTTAGCCGGCATATTGTGCTGAGTGACTCAGATTCCATTTAAAATCTCCATGCTCTGGCACAGCCTGCAGGTCTGGTTCTGTAGGCATGGACCAGCCCAGAGGGGACCTGGGTTGATCTCTGACAATGTGAGATCAGGAAGAAACCACAGCCAGATTTTTAACTCATGAACATTTATGCTGTGCATCCTATATACTTATTAGAACAAGGAGGGAGCACTTTGATACAGGTTTTGAGCCAAATGTTGATGATTGCCACGGTACTGGGAACATAATAAGTGCACAATGTATGCTTAGGGGAGGACTGATGTTGTATATTTTGCATATCTATAATTTTCTTCTGGAATTGTGGCCTAGGCAAACCTTTGATCCTTCACTGTCTCTTGCATTGACCCTCTAATATTTTTGTTCTCTATTTCTGTTCCTGGTGGGTTTTTTGTTGTTGTTGTTTGTTTGTTTTTCTGTACTTTGTTGAAAGAGTTCCTAAACCTACATTGTGATGCTTTGATTGAAATATTAATTGCTTTAATCGTATCTTTAATTTACGAGTTATTTATTATTTCCTCATCTGACTGAAGGTAAATATGATCGTTTTGTTGTTGTTGGGTCTTTTTAAAAAACTCACTCTTAAAATCTCTGTCTTTTAGTAATTATTGCTATTGTTTGATTTATATCTACCATAATTATAACTGTCTTCTATTTGTTGCCCTTATTCTTTGTTTCTTTGATCTTCTATTCTTTTTCTACCTTCTCCAATTTTAATTGAGCTTTTTAAATAATTCCATTTTCTCTCTTATCTTAGTATATCAGTATTTCAAAAAATTCCTTAGTGGTTGCTCTAGAGTTTGCAATATACATTTATAAGGAATCTAACTCCACTTTCAAATAATACTATACTGCTTCACAGTTATACTATTCTTATAATAAAGAATTCCCAATTTCCCCTCCCAGCCTTTACTATCATTCATTTTCACTGACCTACCTTGGTATAAGGTATAATTATGGAATACATGATTGCTATTATTATTTTAGACAAACTGTTAACTATTAGACCAATTAAGAATAAGAAAATAGGTTTCATTTATTTCTTCTCCAGTGTGTTCTTCCTTTCTTTATGAGTTTTAGAACTATGTCATTTTACTTCTCTCTAAAGAACTTCTTTTAACATTTCTTGCATGGCAAATCTACTGGTGACAGATTTCCTCCATTATTATTTGTCTCAGAAAGCCTATTTCTCCTTCACTATTGATGAATAATTTTGCAGGACACAGAATTCTAGATTGATGGTTTTTTTCATTCAATGCTTTAAATATTTCACTTCACTCTCCTTGCTTACATGGTTTCTGAAGGGAAGTCCATGTAATACTTATTATTGTTCCTCTGTAGATAAGGTGGGGTCCCTCCATCCCCCGCCTCTTTCCTTTCTTTCAAGATTTTCTCTGTATTTGATTTTTTGCAGTTTGAATATGATATTCTTAGGTGTGGATTTTTGGTATTTATACTACTTAGTATTCTGTGAGCTTCCTGGACCTGTGGGGTGTCATTAATTTTAGAAAATCCTCAACATTACTATTTCAAATATTTTTCTGTTGCTTTCTCTATTTTACTTTTGATATTCCCATCCTGTATATTGTAATTGTCCCACAGTTCTTGGATATTCCGTTCTGTCTTTTTCATTATTTTTTCCCCTTTGCATTTCAGTTTTGGAAGTTTCCATTGACATACATATATTCATGCTCATTTGTTCGCTCCTCAACCATGTCCAGACTACTGATAAGCCCATCAAAAGCATTTATTATTTCTGTGTTTTCAATTTCTAACATTTTTTTGGATTCTTTTTTTTTTTAGAATTTCCATCTCTCTGCTTACATTATCCATCTATTCTTTTATGTTGTCTGCTTTTCCCATTAGAGCCCTTAGTATATTAATAATAGCTATTTAAAATTTCCTGTCTGATGTATGACAGAGACATCTTTCCACACATCACACACACAAAGACTTTTACATAGATACATACCATACATGCTGTTTTATTACTTACCTTTCTATAATAAAAATAGGTCACAGACAAAAAATATAAGATTTCTGTCTGATAATTCTAAAATCTCTGCCATATCTGAGTCTGATTCTAATGCTTACTTGGTCTGTTTCAGTCTCCCCTCCCTCCTCGCCTCCCCTTTTAGCATGACTTGTCATTTTTGGTTGAAAGCTACGTATTATGTATCAGAAAAAAGGAATCGAGATAGATAAGCCTAATTCTTTAGGAGTTAGGTTGTCTTTATTGTAGCTGTGGTGTCAGAAACTAAAATTTTCTCCAATGTCTGTGTTTTGATCTCTCTTGTTGTCTTTGGGTTTTCCTAGAGCCTCCTTAAATGGGGTGTGAGGCTCGCACTTCTTTTAGCTTTAATCCCTTTTTATTGTACAGGAGCCCTATTGATGTGTTGGTAAGATGTGGGAGGTGGTAGTTACTTTTTTTGAAATGTACATTTTCATCTCCTTATAAAACTTCTCTTTCCTCTCAGTCTTTCTCTCCCCCTCCCTCCCCATCTTTTATGTTATAGATCTCTTTAGATGTCTGGCATTCTTCTAGTAGCTGTTCATATTTAAGAGAAGGCATTAAAACACCAGTGGTAAGTTCTATATATGGGTGGGGAGGGAGAAGTGGGACAGTTCTTATAGACTGTGGACTGTACCATGGTCTGTTGGGGGGGAAGAATGTCTGATATCAATATATATGTTCTTCCCCCTTGGGCTGCTCCAGATTTCTCAGAGAAGAATCTTCCAGTGTCTTACCTGCGAGCTGAATGCTCATCTTCCAACATGCTTGGAGCTAAAGGGGAGGAAGGCTAGGTATCCTCTCTCCCTCCAGAGACGTTCTGCTTTACCCTCCCCAAGGACTAAGTTTCCCAGATTGTTGGGATAAAATAAGGAGTTGACATTGAGGTAGGCATCATGCCAGGTGCTTTATGTAGGTTGCTAACTGTATTCTTGTTAACAACCAGTTGAGAAATAGTATTGAGAAATAGTATTGAGAAATAGTATTATTACCCTCATATTGTAGAGGAGAAAGCTGAGACTCAGAGAGGTTAAATAACTTGCCCAAGGGCACAATTGCTAAGGGACAGAATGGGGATTTGAACCCAAAATGGCCAAGCTCAAAACCTAGTGGACCTCCAAGTAGACCACTGTGGATGAAAAAGTAGACCTCTGTTCTCAGGAAACCACAAGGGAACCATGCTGTGTTATGTCTATACCCAGGAGGTGCTCAATACATCTGGTCTGAGTAAACAAATGTGATGGAAGGATCCCCCTTTTCTAGTTACCATAAGAACTTTAAGAATATTTGGAATTATAGATCATTATTTAGAAGAATCCAGAAATCTAAATACCTAATCAACCTTCAATTGTCCTTAACCAAGAACTACATGTATATCTTGGGTAACTGCGAATACCCAAACCATTTTTTTTTTAATGATTACTTCTAAGTAATTCCCTCTGTGGGGACTCCATTGTAAGAATAACTTCGTTGGCTGAAGTCACAGATTCATATGTTGGAGAAACAGGTTGACCACCTCCTTTTGTGATAATTTTAAAAATAATATTTAAAAAAGTAACAAGGGGAAAACAAACTTATATGGGGGCAAGAGAATTTGGATCTGAGTCTCGTTTCCTAATTTCCAGCACTACGGTACTATGTTTAGTCAGGGGACCCAGTGTAGAAAGTGACATAAAATATGACCCAAATATTCAGTTGATCCTATCTATTGTGCCATGTTAGTTAGAACAAGGTGATGGCAAACCCAAGCAATCAGTTCTTAAGGGCACGTTTGTCTAATTCTTTCTTTTTCTCCAGAACATTTGTCAGGTACTGGGGAGAACATAGAAAGACCACATCTGGCCCCAGGTGGAGGTGGAGTTTTGGACTAAGTGTTTCAGCAAAGAGAAAGTCAGGAGCAGGAAAATGTGTGTGTGTTTTGGGTTCACCTTTCTTATTCGGGCAAGTGGGTGGGTCATGGGTAGGTCAGTCTTGATTAAAAGAGAAGGTCAATGCCTGACTGTATAAGGCATTATGTGCTGCCTTAGCCAAGACTGAAATATTCACTTGGTTTACTGAAAAATTCGAGTAAAACATCATTTTCACGTTTGCTTTAATTTAGTAGGGATTGGCAGCTCAAAGCATATGGCATGAGTGTGTAATTTAAGGGAAAGTAGATTAATATGCCACAAGCAGGCATTTAATTTATGGCATTGGGCAACTAATGGGAACAACCAGAACTATGGATTGATTTTCCTATCAAACATCGCAGAATTTATACCACTTATTTCCTCAAATAGAAAATTCTTCCTTCGGAATGTCATAGTAAAACAGCCTGAAGTTTGACATACAGAAATGTTCCCTCCCTCCCTCCCTCTTACGCTCCGGAGCTTCCTTCTTTACTCCTTCCTTCTTTCTCCCTTTCTTCTTTCCTTGCATTCTGAACATAAAAATTGAGGGGTAGCCATGTGCCACCTGCTCTGCTGGGCACTAGGAGAGGATGGGAGTCTCAGGGGCTGTTCCCTGGCACAGATAATGCACGAAGGAGGCATATGTAAAAAAAGTGCATTGTGAGTACAAATGATTGTGGGTTGTAGAAAGTGAGGGGCACGATGTTAAGGGAGTATACTGTGGTAATCATCCCACAACATACACATCTACCAAATCATTATGAGATAACCTGAAAGTATATGCCAATTACATTTCAGCTAAAACAACAAAGCAGCACAAACAATAGCAACAGCAAAACAGACACAAACAAACAAGCAAATGAGGATGCAGCAAGCAGGTAGAGCAACTGCTTCTATGGCAGTGGTGATGCGGCTAAAGGGTGGGGCATAGGAAGGCCTGAGGAGGTGGTAGTTGAGTTGGGTAAAGGAGGAGTCAGAGTGGACTAGGGTGGGGGTGGGGGAGTACC
>NW_005356259.1:6285429-6309428 GCF_000412655.1 Myotis brandtii
TGGGGGGGGGTGGTGCGAGGGGACAGAGGGGAGGCGGAGCAGGTTCCTCTACCCAGCTACCCGGCGGCGGTGGATGTTACACTTGAGAAAAGGCGCATGCCTGCAGCCCGCAGCGAGGGCTGAGTCATGGGCCCTGAGATGGCCAGAGCGGCAGGCTTGCAGGGCCGAGTTTGTCCTGCTCAGGAGCTCAGACTGGATTTTGCAGGTAGGAGGGATCCAGCAGACATTTTTTGGTTCTTACTTTTTAGTCAATTAATGTACAAAGACTTGTATAAAATATGCAAAGGACTCCACGATTTAGAAGGAGCGTTGAAAAGGACCCCAGGTATCACTGGATCAGCGCCTTTCCTCCAGAGGACGATATTAACACAGAGAGGGAGGCGCGTGCGCACAGTGCTCTGCGCGACGGCCCACAGCTACCTAGTGCACATGCTTAGAAGCTAATCACATTTCCTGATTCAGGCCAGGGCTCTTTAAAAGGCCAAAGATGACATTTCTTCAGGCACTTTCTTCTGTGGAGACCAAAGAATCTGTGAATAACTGCCTTTTTAAAGACTTACAGCTAATTTAATAATTTCACTTCATTTTTTTGTTATTTATGTAAAATAGTTGTCTCATTTTCTATCCTGTGTATTATCAAGAGCAATTATTGTTGCTATAGCAATTTTTTAAGACTAATTCACCTTCTCCCCCATTTTATTATTTATTTATTTATTTATTTAGTGTTGAGATACACATAATATAATATTTGCCATTGATAGTGTGCAGTTCGGTGGCCTTTACATACATTCACTGGTTGTGAAACCGTCACTACTGTCCAGCTCCAGATAGATTTCCACCTGGATCTGATTTTTCATCATCTTAAACTGAATTTCCCAAGCCCCGGACAGCCACCATTACGTTTTTCTTTCTCTATAATCCCCCATATTTTTAATGAAAAAAATTAAAAATTTTTCATTAGTTAAGGTGATAGGATTGTAAAGAGAACATCCTATATCTGTCATTTCAACTCTACAATGAACAATTGCTATATTTGCTTTTCCACAGATCCATCTATCTATCTCTATCCGTCTCCTCATCATTTATTAATCCATGTTACCCTCCCCCCATGTTATTTTTTGATGCATTTCAAAATAAATTGCAGGCATCAGTATCCTTTCTCCTCACACCATGGCATGCAGATCTTACTGAGAGTTCAGCGTTTGTTTGGGGCAGTAAGTAGAGGTTGTCAGTTTCAGCCATAGGTAACTGACTTGTTGGGATAGGTCAGTGCTTTAGAAAAAGAACCCTGGGCCCATTCAATAGGAGAGAGAAGATGGGGACGGTCTTAGAGGAAATTGCTCAGTGGTCTGCTGCAAGCCTAAGATAAAGAGATCTAGATTCACTCCAGAAAGTCCCGAAGGACGCACAAACAGAACAAAACAAAACACAACCCAGTTCAACTCAGTCCCTCCAATCTAACATCTTTGGAATCAGATAAATCTGGATCATTGTCCTTGGCACCCATCTTTCTACCAGTCTTTATTCTACTTTGATTCATAAAGGATTTGATTTGTCTTATAAGAACACATGAAAAATAGAAATTAAATAAGATCTATGAGCAGAGATTATGTTATGATCATTTGAATTGGAGTTTTGTGGCATCTTAAACAAAGGGGAAAATATAGTCATTTATGTAATACTCATTATCCATAAGGAGAAAGGCTCTTCAAGGTCATATAACCTTGGGCAAATCACTTAACTTCAGTTCTCTCAGCTACAAAATGGGGAAAATAAATGCTTATCTGCCTCAGGATCATGGTGGAAATTATGTGGGTCAATGTCTTTAAAAGGCTTGGCACAGTACCTGGCACATCAGTGCTCAGCAATTGTTAGTCTTTCTTTCTTTTCATGCCATGTTACCTTGTGACTTGTGTTGCCACTGCAAGTGGAGTGTGAAGAGTCCAACAGAATGAAGGTTTTAGTTCGAGTCTCATTAATTGAACTCATAGTGCTTGTAGCAACTGTTCTTCCTAATTACCCACCCATTTCCCAGTGGTAATCTCAGTTACATTCTTTAATTGTTCTTTCTTTTTGTGTGTGTGCTGAAAGAAGTTTGGGGGGTGCTTCATTGTTTTTTCTTCTAGTAGGCACCAATAGCATAAGGATATAACAACAAGACAACCAATCAAAGAAACATTGTTCTTTTTTTTTCAAGAAAAACGATTTTAAATATAATATTACATGCAATAAACATTAATATTTCAAGAAAAAAAAGATTTTAAATATAATAATGTTACCAAAACTGTACTAACATAGAATAATATAACAAAAATTATAGGAAATATTAAAAATCTGCAAATAACAGGATTACTTCTATTATATTCTAAAATATTTTTTTCTCTGGCTCTATTTTTGTTAATCAGTTTATGTTGTTTATTATATTCCACAAATCAGTGAGAGCATGTGGTATTTATCTTTCTCCAACTGGCTTATTTCGCTTAGCACAATGCTCTCCAGGTCCATCCATGCTGTTGCAAATGATAAGAGTTCCTTCTTTCTTACAGCAGTATAGTATTCCATTGTATAGATGTACTACAGTTTTTTAATCCACTCATCTGCTGACACTTAGGCTGTTTCCAAATCTTAGCTTTTGTAAGTTGTGCTGCTATGAACATAGGGGTGCATATATCCTTTCTGATAGGGAGAAACATTGTTCTCAGTATTTGATGGCTCAAAGCATTTTTTTTCTTTTATTTATAGTTCTCCAAATGTTGGCATTGAAGTTGGAGCCATGATCTGCTGATCTAGAGGGCCAGTCAGTGGGCAGCAGACGAGACTGTTGAATAGTCATTTTATCTAAATTATTGAATGATTCCTCCAGTTATTTAAGCCTTTTGGCACTAGAGTTGGGTTGTCATTTGGCATTGCTGCTTGACACATTGGTTATATGACAGCCCCAATTCCCATATTTCCTCATCCTAGTTCATTCAATAGCTGCATTTAGATGTGATGGTTAATTTTATGTGTCAACTTGATTGGGCTATGAGGTGGCCAGACATTTGGCCAAATATTATGCTGGGTTTGCCTGTGTGGCTGTTACTGGCTGAGATTAGCTTTGAATCGGTGGACTGAGTGAAGCAGATGGCCCTCCCCAGTGTGAGTGCTCTTCACCCAATCAATTGAAGCCTGACTAGAACAAGAAGGATGAGCAAGAGGGAACTTCTCTTGCCTGACTACTTGAGCTGGGACATTGGTCTTTTCTGGCCTCTGATCTCAGACTGAAACAATTGCTCTATGTGGTTCTCAAGCCTGCTGGTTTTCAGACTGTACATGACACCATTGATTCTCCTGGGTCTCCAGCTTGCCAACTGCATATCTTCTCAGCCAAGAAGTCATTGTGAGAGCCAATGCCTTATAATAAATCATATCTACCTATACACTCATATATACTGTCATATCTACATCTCTCTCTCTCTATCTATCTAATCATATAGTTCTGTATATCTGGAAAGCCTTGACAAATAGAGATTTATTCTGCACCAGGACATGTACCAGAGCTTGGAATAGAACCATAGCTTCTATGTAGACAGGGCATAGGTTATTTGCATAAGGCATAGTGGGATGTTTTCCATATCATAGAATATTTAGGCTTATATTAATTGCTTTTTAATATGTGGTGGTGCTCATTATTTTATTTAGTTCTCACAACAGCCCTATAGTAGGCAAGTTTAGAGCTAGTGAATAGAAGATGTGAATGCAGGTGTATCTAATTCCCAAGCCTGTGCTTGTTCTACCTTGATGACAATCATAAAATGTTGAAGGAATGAACAGTTTATTCTCTTGGCAGTATTGGATGCTCTCTGTGGCTCTATACTGGGGTTTAAAAATTATTGTTTTGGAGATATTTTAACATTCTGTTGTATGACTTCATCCTGTGTTTCCCTCTAACGAGAGATTTAAATTTTTTTCCAAAACCATTAATGCTTCCTTTCCCTGGCTTTGGTTGAAGTGTCTGGCTTGCTCAGTGATTGAATGAGTTCATGAGGCTAGAGCTGGATTCCCAAAGTGCTGTTGGGAGAGCATCAATGCCTAAAGGTGATCCATCAAAGAAGGAGGCAAGTGGGGTTTCCATGGTTCGTTAAGACTGGGGAACACTGCACACCAGACCGCATTCTGGAGGTTGATAATATACCTTGGCATGTTAAAGCTCTCAGATGTCCTACAGTAAGGGAACTGTTTCATATCTTGAATGTAGCAGTTCTATAACTTAATTGACCAGAGGCCATTTTTATGATACCAGTTGATCATTCTGTGCAACATAATGTTATGGGAAACATTGAAATAGCATGGCATAGATGGTTGGATTTGGTACTTGTTGAGGCTGGTGTCCGGGACCTTGTATTGAGCTATTCTGTAGGCAGTTTCCTTATTACCGAGTTTGTTTAGGTTTCATTTGGGGTGAAGCTCTGGAGGATATATCCATTATTGTGTAAAGATAGTCAATGTCTGACTCACCGTATTTCTGAAGTGCAAGAAGTGGAAAGAACAGCTTCCCCCGAAGCAGCAATCTTACTCTGCAAACTGAGTTGATGAAGAACATCCGTGCTGGAGCAGCATATTGGATATATTAGGACGAAGCAAAGCCTCACATTGTTTGAGTTCCAAAGTGGGCCGTGGAGCTATGATAATAAACATTTGTGTCTCACTTGGTATTCCCTGACCCAGGTCAAGGCCAGTGTGATTCTAGCCAAACCACATAACCTCTGCAGCTGCTCACTGTGACCCAGCAGCAAAGGGCAGACTGTGCTCTCGTGGAGGAAGGCTGCTGGGAGTGACACATCTCCGACGCCACTGTCTGGATGGAGGA
Source organism: Myotis brandtii (assembly GCF_000412655.1). NCBI lineage: Eukaryota > Metazoa > Chordata > Mammalia > Chiroptera > Vespertilionidae > Myotis > Myotis brandtii. The sequence continues at coordinate 6,290,279 of NW_005356259.1, forward strand.
AACTGAAGGTGCAGGTGGGACTGGATGTGCGGCACAGAGGAGACCAGTTTTTGTTGTCTGACTTGCAGCCTCATCAGAAAAACCACCCTGTCTGGGTTCTTTTCCAAAGACATTTTCAGTCTTCAGGCAACCTGAACATACAAAAATCTTTCTGAGCAGTGAGACTATTTTTCTTAATGAAATAAGATGATTTCAACAAGCATTTATTCAACATTTCCTGTATGTCCTGGAGGACAAATTAGCCCAGCTCTTACCTTCAAAGAGTTTAGTTAGTATAGAGAAAGAAATAAGGACAATAAATCAATAGAAAGAGATGCAGATGTCAGCTGGGGGTGGGAGGCAGGCAGAAAGGAGTTCCAGAAATAGTGGAGGGGAAAGGTGTGACTCCTAGCCAGAACTGAGAACTCCAAGCAGTGTGGCTGGAGTTGAGACAAGGTGGCAGGGCTGGTGAAGAGAGGTGACAAACAGAAGATAAAGCTGGGGAGAAGGCAGGATTGGGCAAAGATGGCCTCCATGCCACACTACTTATCTGGGACTTCATCCTATGAGTAATAGGGAGCCACTGAAAGACTTAAATCTGGGGAGCCCCATCGTCATACCTATGCTGTAGACAGAACCCTTGCACTCCTCTATGGGGAGATGTGAACAAATGAATAAATAATAAATAGACCACCCTGACGTGGTCTCCTTATCTGTTTCATAATAATTGCATCTTTTTCACAGCATCTTTTTAAGTGTACTTGACTTTAAGTAGTAAAAATCCACACACCCTCCTTTGCAGTCTAGCAAAATGTCATGTGCTGCTGCATTGGCTTTTGTTGCTTGCTCATTCTCACAACACAATCCCTCCAGCCCTCTCCTCCCTCATTCAAGAATAGGAAGAGGGGTTGAGTTCTTGGTGTGGGGATTTGAGTAGTTCTGTACTGGAGGTGCTGTGAGAACGATTGTTAGCATCTCTTCCCAGCTCTGTGTTCAGTGACACCATGTCGGTAGATTGAATTGGCCATGGTGGGAGTATCTATATGCCAGAAATGAGCAAATGCTACGAATGAGCCCCTCTTCCCTTCCCTTAGAGAGCCAGTCGTTACACATTTACCAGTACACCATTGTCTTGGGGGACACTTGCATGAGAAGAGAGATAGGCAGGGGCCTACACACTCCTGCTAGAGCGGCAGGAGTCCCTTTCCATCTATTTCCGGGTCAGAGTTATACTCTCTCCTACCTTTCCATTGGACGTTATCCCTGAGATCAGGAGGTGGGCCTGAAGACTGCCTTGCTGTGCACCCAGCCTGTGGAGGGAGGTGGAGGGATGGACTCACCTGTCTCTGGCTCACCTGCCAGCAGGGTCTAAAGCACGAAAGATTGTGTCAAGGGCTTCTTACCCTGGCACCGCTGGGCTGGCCGCTCAAAGTCCACAGGGCTCAGGGCAACACTTCAATCGTTTCAGCTATTTTCTGTCCTTCAGTGTCTTTGCTCAAGTCACTGGGTGATAAAGAGGAGGGAGATGTCTTCTGTGTCACCTGTCACCGTCTAGATCCCAGGGCACCACACCAATGAGACTCCTTGAGGAGGGAGTTCTTTGCTAATTGACCAGGCACAGGAAGAGAGTAGCCCTAGGTGTGGCCCTAAGTTGGTGTAAATGTTTGTGGAGCAAATGAGTGAGCAGCAGTAGCAAACGGTGTGAGCCAGGCTCAGTGGAAGCAACACCACCTTTCTGAGCAGCTGAATCTTATCCCAAGAGGCTGAATTCGTTGATGTCCCCTCAGCAAGATACTGGCCGGAGTCCTGGGGTAAATTAGTCAGGGATATAAATTAGAACGACTGGCTCAAGAGATGCCGTTGACTTTCTGCAAAAAACAGATGCAAAGGCAACTGGATTTGGGAGCACTCCCAACTGGAAAGCTTGCTCTGGGACTCAGCTGGAGGGACTGATGATGCTGGTGCAGGGTTGACCGTGTAGGGAATTGGGGATTAATGTTCTGCTGCAAATTCTCACTAAGGCCTCACTCTTGTGATTGCAGAAGACCGGCCATTAACTGGGTGGGAAAGAAGTGTGCTCTTCAAGGCGAACCCCCGAGGAGCCCACATGTACCTTATGGAAGGGTGTGTACTTTTAATGCTCCGATGATGTTTCAAAAGACTTCAGTTATTCTACTGAATTACTGAAGTATTCTTGAATAGACTGCATTTTCTAAGTGCATATTTTTATTTCACTAATAAAAAGATTTAGTGCCTGTCTTGTCCGGGTATGTCTGAGACTGTCCTGCATTTAAAGTGGAGCATCCTGCATCCCGGGAGCCCTCAGTGCCAGTCGGTCATCCTCAAGGCCGCTGTGGTGAAAGCTGTCATTTGCAGTCAGACATCTGAGCTGACTCGCTGGATCACTTAGGGCAACTTGCTTCACCTCTCTCCACTCTTCTTCTCAGAACAATGGAGAGGACAATGCAGTGTTGTCCTTAGATTCCCTAAGACAGTAGCGCCAGGCACACAGTAGACGTGCAATAAATATTTCCTTACAGAAGTACAGGTTTTCTATCATCTTGGCTTCTTCATTTTAGCATTTTTAAAAAGCAAACCCTCGAAGGAAGGAAGGGGGAGACTCACGCTCGGCAAACCCTTCGGCACTTTCTGCTTTAACCTGTCGACGGTCTCCTCGGCTGAGCAGTGTGACCGGAAGTGAGCTCCAGACTCACTCTTGATTGTGTCCAGAGCTGACAGCTCGGCATTTGCCTGGCAGCCGAGGCGAACCAGGAATGCCTCTGCTTTTCACAAGAGAGAGGGGACAGCCCTGGCTTCTCACTTTTGGTGTCAGATTTGGGTCACGTGGAAGTCAGTGTCTGCTTAGAGCTCCCAGTTGCAGAAAGCTGTTTGAAAGCACAGCTGAGTGGCCAGCGGGGAGGGGGGGTGTCCAATACTGACCTGGTGGCCAGCAGAGGAGGAGAGAAGGTCACACAGCCTTAGATATGAAGGTGGGGAGTAAGACAAAGAAAACACTTTCCAAAGCGTGCTTTCCAAAACTTTCATCAAATAAAAAGTATGCACTTTAAAAAAATATTTTTATTGATTTCAGAGAGGAAAGGGGAGAGAGAGAGAGAGAGAGAGACAGACAGACAGACATCAATGATGAGAATCATTGATCGTCTGCCTCCTGCCTGACCCCTACAGGGGAATGGGCCTGTAACCGGGCATGTGTCCTGACCGGGAATCAAACTGGTGATCTCTGGGTTTATGGGTCAACACTCAACCACTGAACCACTCTGGCCGGGCAAAACATATACTTTTTAAGAAACTCCTTCCTTTCTCTCTCTCTCTCTCTCTCTCTCTCTCTCTCTCTCTCTCTTACAAGTCTACGCAGAGAAACACCTCTCTCACAAAAAAAGGAAACATCTTTGGAAACTGCAAACATCGTATTACTTCTCTCAGATTGGTTTCGAGGCCTTGAATGAGACAGCAGGCTTTTAAGGCTTGTCTTCTTAGAGGAGAGCAATGAGCCTGAACAGATGCCAGTTTTGTTCCTTGGGCCAAATCCTTGAAGTCATCTTTACCTCCTCTCTTCTCTCACGTATCTGGAATATAATTCTCTCCCCCTCCACCGCCACACCACCATCCTCTTTAACCTGGATAACTGGATGTGGCATCCCAGCCCTGCCCTAGCCCCTGCCGCACTCCAGCCTCATGCCAGCAGCCAAAGTGGTCTTTGGAGATGGAAGTCAGATCATGCCGCGGTCCCACTCCAGGTCTTACGATGAGTTCCCATTTCACTCCGAGTAAAAGGCCGAGTTTTTGCAGTGACTGCCACCATGGTCTCTCTGCAGCCCCGTTTACCTCGCCAGCCTCACCTCCTCTGACTCTCTCCTGGCCTCCCAGCTCCAGCCACACTGGCCCCTTCTTTGAGCCACAGGTATCCTGCTGCACAAGGGCCTGGCTCTGCCTCCTCCCCTCCCTGGCACACTCCGCTGCATAGCTCACCCTCTGCTCTTCCTCCAGGTTTTGCTCAAATCTCATCCTCGGGGGAGGCCCACACTGATCACCCGGGTCAATTCTGGAACCTGCCCTCCCCCTACCACGTACTCTCTGTCCCCCTCCTCGACTTTCCCTGTTTCCCTCAACTCTTGCCAGTAACACAGCATATAATTTATTTATGATGTTTTTTATGTCTTTGCTTCAGTATCAGAGAAGATCCTATCAAATGTTCATCAAGACACAGGGGAAAGGGGACAGGCAGATCTGAGTTCAAATCCTCCCTTTACCATGTATTCCCTGTCTGATTTGTGTAAGTTACTTAACCTCCCAGAGGCTCCGTTTCTTCATCTATAAAATGGTAATAATTCATTCACTTGGCAAGTATTCAGTAAGCACCAGCACCGTGCATGGCACTGGGGACAGCGAGGGCAATATGAAAGACACAGTCCTTGTTATGAGATTGTAAAGAGGATGAAATGCACGTACGTGTATCTTATACCTGGTAGAGAACTTGCTACATATTTGATGATCATTAAGTACAGTGCTCTTTTAGAACTTAAATATATCTTTTATTAGTTTATCTTCTTTTAGTTCATGCCGTTTTCTGTCAGTGCTAAGAAGAGCAAACTAACCCTTGGTCAGTTTGGCTCAGTGGATAGAGCATTGGCCTGTGGACTGAAGGGTCCCGGGTTCAATTCCGGTCAAGGGCATATACCTTGGTTGTGGGCACATCCCCAGTAGGGGGTGTGCAGGAGGCAGCTGGTCGATGTTTCTCTCTCATCGATGTTTCTAACTCTCTATCCCTCTCCTATCCTCTTTGTAAAACATCAATAAAATATATTTTTTTAAAAAAAGAAGAGCAAATTAAATCACACACACACACACACACACACACACACACACACACACACACACACATTGAGCCACAGCAGAATTTTTGGGAAAGGGAGCTGGATGAGTTCCAGAGCCTCCTAAAATATATGAATATATGCAAATCATAGCGTACACATTAGATTGAAATAGGTACAGAGAGCGCCTGCAGCTTTTATCAGCTTCGCAAAGAATGCCCTTGATCCATAGGCGCTTAAAACTTTCCCCAAACCCCATGATTGGTCTACCATGCAGGCTTCTCTGAACAAGGGCATGTAATGGAAACCCTGAAATGTGGATTAATTCTAGGGTGGACGATGGCTTTTGTTTGGTGTTGGTGCTGGGCCCTCGGCTTCCTGCCCACGTCTGTCAAGGGCATTGCCTTTGGAACCCCTGGTACCGCTGGAACTCAGAGGCTCGCTCCCACGCAAGGGAACCACGCCGAGACGGCTGGGATGACAGTGCAAGAGGCGGAAGCACAGATGCTGCGAATGCTTCCCTCTTCCAGGTCGCGTAGAGATCACAGAGGGAGCGCCCTCCGGCCTCTGCCTGGTTCTTCGTTCGGGTTCAGGGAGCCCGAGAAGAGGACAGCCCCAGAGGGCGGTACATGCAGAAGTGTTGATGTGTTTAATTTTATTATTATTAATATTATAACAATAGGCTGTCGGCTCACGTAGCCCCACATGTTATTTTCAGCTCGATAGCATTTCACCCCAGCCCCCATCATTCTGTCTTTCCTGTCATTATCATTCCAGGGAAACGCTTTCTTTTTGATTTCTTCTTGCAAGAGAAAAATTAGATGAACAGAATGAGAGGAGTTTAAGAGAAGAAAATGATACCAAGAAACTACTTTGTCCTGCCTTCAGGAGGCAAAGCAAGTAACCTTTTTACTGTGGCCTCGTCTCCTCCTGGGGACAGAGAATGCTGCTGGGGCACAAGCAAGAAGAGGGAGTTCCCTGGGGATGCCAAATGCAGGGTTTCTCCCCTGGAGGCCGGGCCAGCTCCATTCCACCATGGCCCAGCTTGGATATTCCCTTCTGTCATGTGAAACCTTGGGAACAGAGCCTGCCTCCCTGTGAAACCTGTGGAGGACTCCCCACCGCTTCCCGCCCCGAGGTCTTGGGCCCCAGCGTGGAGGTGCTGTGGCTTTCGGAGGCTGAGGTCTATCTGTAGACCCTCAAATGAGCGATCGAAGCAGTTTCCATCCTGACAATGGCAGACTCCCCCCGCCCCCCCCAAGCCTTACTGCGGGATAACTGGCAAATAAAAATCGTATATATTTCAAGTGCACAGTGTGAAATTTTGATATGTGTGCATTGTGAAATGATCACAACAACCAAGCTAACATATCCATCACCTCCCCTTGTGAGTGTGTGTGTGTGAGTGTGTGTGTGTGTGTTGAGAACACTTAAGATTTACTCTCTTAGTGTTGGAACCCAGAGAGTAGAGTGGTGGTTGGCAGGGCCGGGGAAGTGGGGGAAGCAGGAAAAGAGGAGATGTTGGTCAGAGGTACAAAGTTTCCCTTATGCAGGATGAATACAGTCCGCAGATCTAACTCAGCATGGTGGCTCTAGTTGGCAGTACTGTACCGTCTACTTGGTATTTGCTGAGAGGGTAGCTCCCGAGTGTCCTCACTGCGGGCTCCTTTTTCCTTTGGTGTTGCCCATGTCTGCAGGTGTGGCCTTGGGCTCGTGATCTCCTCTCTACTGTGTCTCCTTGGCCTTATTCATAAAGCTACTTAAAGATGGCATGAGGTGGTCTATAACTGCAAAGTCACAGTACCCTCATCAGAGGGCTTTGGGTCGGAGGGCCCTTGGCTGACCAACACATAGGATAAGCCTCCCAACTTGCACAAAGGTACTTCCTTCTGAGAGACACCACAGTAGGTCAAGGACAGGCTTCAGTAAATCCCAGCTCTGTCATGCACTGTATGACCTTGAGCAAATTAAGTTTCACTGTGAGGTTTCATGGGATATCATGCTTGCAGAGGGTAGTACATACAGCATATGATAAGTAGTAGCTATGATTATTATCGCTATATCAGTGTTATTACTATTACTACTCATGTTGGTAGCAATATTTACATTTGAGGTAAGGAGAGAGATTGGCAGTGTCCTTGGGTACCTTCCAGGGTTAAACCCGCCCTTTCAGTGGGCAGTGACGGCTCTGTCCACACATCTGGCATCTCCTCAATTACCCAGAGAGCTGAATGTGTCAGCCCTGGTCCGCATGCATTATTGATGTTGGCCCTTTTCTTCAGCTGCATTGCAGGGCCCTTGCCTGCCCGGAACAGGGAGGTATTCTCTCTCGTGTCCCTTGGAGGCAGGCCAGAGCAGAATCCTGCTCCAAGATGTTACTTCCCTTCAAAGGTGACAAGTGTGAGTCACATCTGGTCGTCCCCGTGGGTTATTTCCACGCAGCCTCCTCCACACGGCTTCGCCCCTGCATCATTTCACGGGTGATTAAAGATAGGCAAGCGCGCAGGGCGGGAGTGAGGTCAGAGCCACCAGGTGGTGCAAAGAGGGATTTTCCGCAGCTTCGCTGACACCCAGGGACCTGGGGAGCCTCTGGGATGCTATCAATTGCTGCTGTGAAGGTGCCTCTGGTGGGGATATTGATTTGGTGTGACATTAGCAGCAGCTGGGACAAATGGGGCCTCCTAGATGCTGCAGGGGCTCCGGCCATCAGGGCAACCCGCCCACCAAACAAGTGGGCCTGCCGAATGTTTGCAGGGTACGAAAGGACATGGCGCCAGGCCGCTGCCATGATGCCCAGAATAATGCTTTGGCATGGACTTCTGAAGAGCAAACTCCGATAAGCTCTCAAATTTAAGCACCTGCTTAATTGGTTTAGAAAAAAAGAGAGAGAAAAAGAAAAGTCCAATCATTGCAGAAGTCTTTTGGCCTTGAAATATTCTGTAACCTTTTTAGGAATAGTTTTCTTTCCTTTTTCCCACCCTCTTTTCTTTTATGTTTTAAGTGATCCTGGTTTCCAGGGCCAGATAGTAACCATGGGAAGTAGGCTATCGCTGAATTTTAACCACATTTATAATCAAATTGAATGATACAAGTTTCACTGCCAATATTTTCACATAAACACATTTTCCTCAAATGATGTTCAGAGGTCACCAGGAATAAATGACCAGTAAGTCCTTGACCGAGTTTGACTTTGAAAAGGTCATGCCTTGAAATTCCCTGACCAGCTGGTTCCAGCACTCAGTGAGAGACAGGTAAACCCTGCAAAACGTACAGAGGAAAAGGGGTCAGATGTCCCAGGTAGCTGCCTCTTTAGGGACCCCTTGGAATGGATCTGGCAGAAATGGTTGGTTCCCAATAGATTGGATCATTCACATGTAGACTAGGAGTATGTGGGAAATTAGTAATCTGATCCTTAAGATTTGAACCCCCAGGCAAATGAGCCTGATTTCTGTGCAGGGTGCAGGGGGCACTTCAGCTCTGTCATGTGGAAGGTGGGGTGGAGACTGAATCACGTACAAGTTCTTGGAGCCGGGGCAGGAGAGGGAAGTGCTAAGTGAAATCTTTCTTACTTGGAGACTAATTGATCCAGAAGGCTCTGTTTGGTTTGCCCACAGTGAAAGGCGAATAGCTTCTAATGGGATCTTAATTGACTTGATTGGAGCCATTTTCAAGGGCTCAGCACTCTTTCCTTTCAATGCCTTGGTTAAAATCCTCCAGTGCCTCCAATCTCCATTGAAGAGAGCGATTTTCAGTTCTCCATTTGCATTAACCCAGGCAGTGGGGAAGCCACGCAGACACTGTGTGCGTGGTAGGGTCCACTGGGGCCCATGGTGTGCGGGCAGCACGTGGGCACTTGGGAGTCTCTTGCTAAGATTTGCTTTGCATGCTAATTACTTTTAAATGGCGCCTCTAAGTTTCCCTTCCTCTCCATAAATCAAGTCCCACTCCCTGCTCAGAGGAGTCTGTTTATGTCTCAGGCGTATAAATATACGCATAGATCAACTTCTGATGGGTCTGTCAGGCTGTACGTGTGAAGGATCATGGGCGGAATCGAGGCGCCGTCAGGGTCTCTTTATTAGCAGGGATCTGTCAGAAGCGTGTGGGTGGAAGGCATTCATGGAGATGTTATTCTCTTATTCTCCTGGGTCTTAAAAATCCTTTCACTTCTGAGCATCACAGGAGCCAGAATGGACCATGGAGATGTGCCCGAGGACAATTTTGAAAATCCTGTCAGGAGAAGTTAGTCTCCCCCATTCCCCTGTGTGCTGAATCACTTACCTGGAGGGTGTGGGACCGGAGGGGCAGCTGCCAGACAATGGAACGTTAACCCTTTATGCACCAGAAGGTAACTAGGTAGAACCTTATTGTCTTTCCCTGAGTAACCTCACATTAGCGGTTGGTCTAGTGGAAGAGTCCTTTGTTTCCATGTCCCAGATTTGCTCATTGCATATAGTTTATTTGGCAGGAATCACCTCGGACCATAAACGAATGCATTTCACAGTCCTTCTCAGAGAAGCTCAGTTGGTCCTTTGGCCAGTGACACACTGGGGGACAGTGACGGGCCAGACATTTGTGACCCTGCCCTCCAGGACACTGGTCTGGTGGACTCTATGGTACTACTACCAACAGGGAAATGGTTTTACCACTGATGCACAGCTCAGTGTTGTCACAGATTTGGATGCTGGAGCTCATGGGTCTGGAGTCTTTCCTCAGCTCAGGCCACTTTGTGAGACCTTTTAGCAGCTCTGATTAAGCCAGGGGCCCAGCCATTCTTCATGCAGCAACCAGAGTCATCTTTTATAAACATCCATCTTCTGTTGAAATCCCTCCATGATTTCCCATGCACTTCAAATGCAAGCCCGACCTTAAGTGTGCCTGCAGGACTGTGCTGTGGCCCCTACCCGCCTGCCTCTTCCACCTCTTCCCACACAACTTGCCTTCTACTGATTCCTTGACCACATCCTTCCTGCCTCAGAGTCTTTGCACATGCTGTTACTCCTTGTCAAAAGGCTTTTCCTTCTACTTGTTAGTTGGATGACTCCTTTTCCTTTTTCAGGTCTTGGCTCAGATGTCACCTGCTCATGGAGGCCATCCCTGACCACATAGGTGGATTAAAGATGACTATAAAATCTATCACTATTCCCCAATGGGAGGTGGAGTTTATTTCTCTTGCCCTTGAATCAGGGCTGTGACCAACCAAATGAAGCTGAAATGATACCATGCTGGTGCTGGGCCTGTCCTTAGAACACTTATTCTTGCCATCTAGCTGCCATGTAAAGAAGTCATGGAGACACCACGTAGAGAGAGCAAGGGAGAGGTCCTAGCCTTCCAGCTGTCCCTGCCCGGGCCTCAGGCACGTGAGTGAAACCATATTGGATATTCTAGTCCTAGTTGCCATCTGACTGCAGCTGCATAAGAAACCCCAAATGAGACCAGCAGAAGAACTGAGGACCACGGAATCATGAGAGATAAAAATGATTGCTGTGGCCCTGGCCAGTTGCTCAGTGGTAAGAACCTCAGCCCATGGACCAAAGGGCCAAGGTTCAATTCCTAGCCAAGGGCACATACCTGGGTTGCCGGTTCGGGGTGCGAGTGGGAGGCAACTGATTAATGTGTGTGCGTGTCTCTCTCCCCCTCTTCTTCTTCCCTTCCAGTCTCTCTAAAAAATTAATGGAAAAAATATACTTGGGTGAGGATTAAAAAAATGATTGCTGCAGTTCTGAGCCTCTAAATTTTGCGGGGTGGTCTATTACACAGCCGGAGTTGGCTGCAGTGCCAACCTATCTACACATAGGTCTCACCCCCATTGCTCTGTACTGGCCTCTGTTTCTTTTCTTTTCACTTTTATAATGATGGACTTGTTGTTCGACAGTCTGTGTGGCTTGTTCCCTCAATAATACTGGCACTCTGTGGTGCAGCCATGGATTATTTATTGATCACTCCACACCTACTATCACATATGCAGGCCTGGCACATAGTAAGTGCTCAGCAAATCTTTGCCGAACGAATGAATGTGTTTCAAAGGCCCCAGCAATTATTTATTTGGGAGATTATCCCCCCTGATCTCCACACACAGATAACAGAGACACGAATCTGTAAATCTTCTGTGATGGCAGCTCAGAAACCATTTTTTGGAAAAAAAAATGTTGTCTTTAATAAATTATACTTGTTAAGTCACAATTTCACTCTGCATCTACTATACACCCGAGCAACAAAGTTTAATGATTCCCCGCGGGCAGGAGCTTTCCTAGGGTCGTCCAGGTCCATCTCAGTGTGTGTGTCCAACCTCTGCCATTGTCCCTTTCTTGACCCCCTCCCACCCATCACACCAGCCCCTTGTTGCTGCCTGGGCCACCAGGCACATTCCATTCCCTAGAGTCTCTCTTGGCTAGTCCTCTCCATTTCCCAGGAGACCCATTCCCTTCAGGAAGCCCTTGCCAAAGGCTGTGCTTTCAGTGGGCATTCCTGCTTCTCATCTACAGACAAGCCATTGAACCAAATCCTGGGTGGAAATGGGAGTCGTTCCTTGCTGGGGTCCAGCCCCAGCGGGTCCAGGGGTTCCCCAAGGTGTGGACGGAGTCGGCGAAGAATGAATGATATGGAGGCAGTGTTCAGGTGATCATCATAGCCAGGTTCCTCTCTTTATTGTCATCTAACATCTGTATTTATACTATTTGGTCCCAATCCTATCCATTCTATACAAAAGGCCAGGGGGCTTCCCAACTCCATTCAAAGGTTACTCTATTGTTCCACTAAGCTACAAGGAAGTAACTGAAGGAGGTCACTCCAAGCAAAGATCAAAGCGACCAACCACCCCTCTGACACTCAGTTAAAGGGTTTATTGATAAAAATCCTCACCTGGGGAAACAACCTGTCTTCTCCTAGCCAGGTTCCTTCCCCTATTGTCCTCTTACATCTGCATTTATCCTATTTGATCTTATTCCCATCCATTCCATTCCAAAGGCTAGGGCATTTCTCATCTCCATATCAAGGTCCCTAGAAACATCCCTGCACAGACTGCCTCAAGCAGCCAGGGTGGATCGGCTTCCAGCAGTTCCTGAGACCCAGGGAGGAGGCTCAGAGATAATGGAGCCCTGGGCTGGTCGTCTGGGGACATTGCTTCTGGTCCCAGCTCTGCCACCATCAAGAGCGGGCCCTGTGCCCAGTTACTTAATGTTGTGCTGCTTGTATCAGTATCAGTAGGAGCTTGGGCAAAGGGATGGCTAAGGTCCCCTTCACACTCAGGTTTCCCACATTCAGTCTTGCTCTATAGGCACAGGGAGAACAACCTGCTGATGTATGTGCATTTGGGTCAGAATTTGGCTGACTGTCATATCAGCAGTTTCACATGAACAAAAATCTCAGTCTCAACTTCATTAGCACAGGCAGGTTACTTCTGCTGGGTGGGCAGTGTGGTCTGAGAACAGAGTGACCACCAGGGCCAGGAGTCAGGGCGCCTTGCCCAGCCGTGTTGCCCGGCCACTAGCTGGAGGGCAGGCCAGGCAGAGGGAAGCCAGCGGACCTCTGGGACCTCATCCACTTCATTCCTAAACTGGGAATAGTAATAATATGTGTTTCACTCACTTCAGGGTTCTTCTGAGGGGCTAATGCATGTATTAGGGCATGCTTTGATAGGTTATCATAAAAAGTTATTGAAATTATTACTGTATCTATTTATCAAGAGCATGAACCTCCTTATATTTACCTTGGGTGCTCTGCCCAGTCCAAGGTTCCTGTACCATTTTCCGGTTTCCTTCCCGTCATTTCCTGTTGGATGTATGAGTTGGAGGAGGAACTATTATTATACGAGAGCTCTAGTATTTAGGATACTGGCCATATATTGTGCTTTGCTGTTTTGTTTTTAAACACATATTTTTTTTATTGATTTCAGAGAGGAAGGGAGAGGGAGAGAGGGATAGAAGCATCAATGATGAGAGAGAATCAATAATTGATTGGCTGCCTGGGCATGTGCCCTGGCTGGGGATTGAACCAGTGACCTCTTAGTTCATGGGTCGATGCTCAACCACTGAGCCATCACTGAGCCACACTAAGAGAGGAGTTGTATTAGGATTCCTTTAGTTGTTAGTGATAGAAATCTGATTAGCCTAGTTGAAGTGAAATAAAAGGGGAGGGAGCATTTGTTTGAGTCATTTAACTTGGAAGTCCATGGTAGCTCTAGCTTCAGACATACTAGTAGCAGGATCAAGGGGCACAAATGATTCTTTCACACTTTTCCCTTTGTATCTAGTTCTTCGTCCTGCTTTTCTCTGTTGGTTTTATTTTTTTTCTGATACACTGTCTCCACCTGGTAAAGAGATAAGCCCAGGGCTGGGATAACCTCAAGTCTTATAGCTTGTTATCTCAAAGAAGAGAGAAATAGAGCTTCTCTCTCTCTTTCCTGTAGCCACATCAACTCTTCCATAAAGAAGCAGGATTTGATCTGCTTTAGTCACCTGTAACCTTCAGACCAATCACTTTGCTCAGAAGTATGGGTGGAGGTCTCTGATTGGCCAGCTTAGGTTATGTCTAGCCCAGTCACATCTAGACTCTGGTTTTCCTATAGCTTCTTTGGGCCCATGAAAAGCTTGGTCAGCCCAGGCCAGGTTGTGGGTTTCAAATCAGGGAATGTGAGTATTGGAAAGTGATCTAGAGGTCACTGAGCCCAACCCAGCCATGGCTGTAAAGTGTCTTATTCTAGGTCCCACATGGTTCAGTGCCACTGCCTGGGCACCTCTACTGGGAGGATTCCACGAGCTCTCATGTCAGGACAACAGAAGGATCCTGCCAGAGAGAGGGGCAAAAACTGTGGGTCCCAGGCAGGTTCCATCGGACCATCCTGAGCTGGGACTCCTCCTATCTCTTCTGTTCCTCTCCCCGCCTCTCTGGACTACTCTCTGGACAATTGAGATGTTGGCTACTCAGAGCCCCATTTCAGATGGGGCTGAGAATGGGTGTCCTCTGGGTTTAGCCAGTTCACTGCCTCTTCCTGTACCTTTCTTCTGTAGTGAAGGTGGATCCTAGGACAGAGTCTGTGCTAAATCATAAACCAAACAGAGAAGACATCAAAGGGAAAAGCTGTCACCTCTTGCTGGGAAGGGAAGCCAGAGGAGAAGAGCCTCTGTGGGCAGTGTGTTATGGGGCAGTACCTGGCGTAGGAGGGGAGGAGGGGTTGCTGTGCCCAGTGGTGTGTCTTCCAATGTCCCAAATGCTTCTCCATAATTTCTCCTTCAACAGACTCCTTCGATGATGCCAGTGCCAAGTTCTGGAGAATGTACTCAGGGCACTGGCTGGCTTCATGGAGGTCAAAGCCAGCGGTTATAATCGCAGCAGGAAGATGGGTGCTCATGGGAGACAGTGCTGTGCTCTTTCTGATTTGCTGTCTTTTCTTTGACCGATCCTTCCCTCTTTGTAACCTGAAGAGCTTGGCTGCATTTGGCAGCTGGATTCCTCTGGAGCCCTGGTTATCCTTTGCCCCGTGGTCACTGCACACAGGTTTCCAGAGAACCTACCCGAGTGTATGATGTATGTTCAGGACAGCAAGTACCCTCCACGTGTGACCAGGCCTCCCGCTGCTTAGAGCCACCCAGGGCTCCCTGTCCTTTGAAGGAGAGAGCCCAAGCTTCTTCCATGACCACCAGGATCCGGCTCACCCTTCCAGCTTTTTCTCTTGCTCTCCCTTGTCGTATGCTTCTGCTTGTGGGTCGCTGGACACCCCATCCCTTCTCATGCCCCTGGGCAACTTTACATGCAGCGCCTGGTTCCAGAGCCACTGCCTCCACTCACCCGCATCCACTCACCCGCATCCACTCACCCGCCTCCACTCACCCGCATCCACTCACCCACCTCCACTCACCCACCTCCACTCACCTTCATCTAAGTACCTTCCATTCACCCACCTTCAAGATTCAGTTCAAAGGTCACCCCCACTATGCAGCCTCCCTAATTTCCCCAAATGGTAGTGACCCCTCCACCTGTGCTCCTGCAGCCCCACCTTCTCTGCCATATGCCCGTTGCTTGTGTTTTCAGATGTCTGCAGGGAGGTGGTATAACTAAGAGACTTGAGCTTTGCACGCTGGTCTGGTTTTGAAAACTTGGCTCTGCCCCTTATTAGCTGGATGTCTTTGCAAAAGTGATCTGACTTTTGGGGCCTCTGTGTCTTTACCTGTAAACGGGCATCATGAACTCTGCTGAAGTGTTTTGTTGAGGATGAATGAACCAACCTGTGAGGTGCTTGGCATGGTGCCAGCTGGTAACGGTAGTAGTTGTTGTTATTGTAATTATTATTATTTTTTTAAAAATATTTTTATTGAGTTTATTTATTTCAGACAGGAAGGGAGAGGGAGATTGAAACATCAATGATGAGAGAGAATCATTGATCGGCTGCCTCTTGTACGCCCCACACTGGGAATCGAGCCCGCAACCCGGGCATATGCCCTGACTGGGAACCGAACCCGTGACCTCCAGGTTCATGGGTCGATGCTCAACCACTGAGCCACGCCAGCCGGGCTATAATTATTATTGATTCATGAAATCTTAGAGGCAAAAGGGATCGCAGGGGTCATTTTCACGCCTTTAAAGCCTGATTCCTCTCCCCTTGTTAATCATCAGCTTCTCCTTGAATTCTGCCCAGGGACTGGGAGCTCACTTTCTTTCTGATCTTGTAATACTTAATGCTGACGATGCAGAGGTTGGCTAGTATGTAGGCTAAGTTACTATATGTCTACTTGGTGGACTATTTTATTTTATTATTATCATTTTTTTTAACAGGTTATTTATTTATTTATTTTTAGTGAATCCTCACCCAAGGATATTTTTCCATTGATTTTTTTTTTTTAAAGAGAGAGTGGAAGGGAGATGGAGAAATGGAGAGATGTGAGAGAGACACATTGATTGGATGCATCCTGCACGAACTCCGACCAGAGTTGGGGAACCTGCAACTAAGGTACATGCCCTTGACCGGAATCGTACCTGGACCCTTCAATCCGCGGGCCTACACTCTATCCACTGAGCCAAACCGGCTAGGGCTTGGGGGACTATTATAAATTAGCAGTCATGTGTATGCATGTATGCATGCATGCATGTCTGTATGTATTTAGTCATATGTGACCACATAAGATTTCCTAAGAAGTCTAACTCAAAAAGCTGGGAGAGGAAATCACAGTGGAAATGAACCTCCCAAGCCAAGTTGTGAGTGACTTAGCATTTTCTTAGACCTTGTGCTTCTCGGCGGGTTTGCACCTGTGTTCTGCTTGCCTCTGAGCAGAGCTCCAGGAGGAACTGTGGCTTGTCATGTCGCCGCAATGATCAGGCTCGCCCTGTCTGTCTTAGACACAGAAGGAACACAACCTCCTGACATAATAACACGACAGCTACAAGGGGTGCCATGTTGTTGGCAGAGAGAAGACAAGCTTTTCCTGATGTGGTTTAGGAAGAGCCTGGATGAGCAGCAAGGACCCTGTGATACTTTGCAGCGCTTGGGCCTCTGTTAGCTGGGAAGTGGGAGCACTGTCACTCAGAGAAGAATCGTACCTGGACCCTTCAATCCGCGGGCCTACACTCTATCCACTGAGCCAAACCGGCTAGGGCTTGGGGGACTATTATAAATTAGCAGTCATGTGTATGCATGTATGCATGCATGCATGTCTGTATGTATTTAGTCATATGTGACCACATAAGATTTCCTAAGAAGTCTAACTCAAAAAGCTGGGAGAGGAAATCACAGTGGAAATGAACCTCCCAAGCCAAGTTGTGAGTGACTTAGCATTTTCTTAGACCTTGTGCTTCTCGGCGGGTTTGCACCTGTGTTCTGCTTGCCTCTGAGCAGAGCTCCAGGAGGAACTGTGGCTTGTCATGTCGCCGCAATGATCAGGCTCGCCCTGTCTGTCTTAGACACAGAAGGAACACAACCTCCTGACATAATAACACGACAGCTACAAGGGGTGCCATGTTGTTGGCAGAGAGAAGACAAGCTTTTCCTGATGTGGTTTAGGAAGAGCCTGGATGAGCAGCAAGGACCCTGTGATACTTTGCAGCGCTTGGGCCTCTGTTAGCTGGGAAGTGGGAGCACTGTCACTCAGAGACCAACTAAGAAGGCAGAGGTGGTCAGACCCCTTGTAACATCTTCCCCCCAACCCTCCAGGTGACTGTTCCTTGTGGGTGGACATTAGGTGGCAACTGGTTTTCTTTAGGTAAATGAGAACTAGCTACCCCCATTCCCCATTCAACCAGGGCAGCTCTGTCCTTGCTTTTGAAATCTGTGGTATGCGTTGGCAGCCCTTAGATGTTATTTGAAATATAATACTCTGTTGCTTAAAAAAATTCAAAAACTTCTAATCTGGATTATCTTGAAGGCTCTTCTAGCTCCAACAGCTATGATGGCCCTCAAATAAAGCAAAGTTATATCCTTAGTGACTTTCTACTACACGTTTAATCTGTAAAAATGTTTCTAAAATGAAACAAAATCATATTTCAGAAAAGTTTTTTAAAGAATATTTTTTGTCCTCTCTTTTGGGTGAGCTTAATTGCAGTGAAAGGCTATCCCTTTCCCTTTTCTTCCAAAATTTGCTTTTCTCTGGCTGAATCAAAATCCCACTAATACCAGGAAAAAGTCCTAGGCATGGTGTGGGGCAGGAAGACGAATGTCATCATGGTCACTCCCTTCTATCTTTTCATGTAGTTAAGTATGTATTAGGCAATAAGCGTCTCTCTCTGACAATTCCTTCCCCAAGTATCTCCAGCTAACCCAGAGACTCATAAAGGTGAGCCAGACATAAAAAAGGTGGGTGTGGAAAATGGGACCCGTGCTGGGGACAGATTTGTATGGGATAAGGTCATGGGCCGTCATAAGGTCATGTGGTCTTTGCCAGTCTAGTTCTTGCGCTATTGGGTGTAGGTAAGCCCCTAGGACTTCAGTTTCCTTACTGTACAATGGGGTGATAATCATAGTGTTTGCCGCATGGTGCTGTGGAACCCTTAGCACAGTGCTGGGGCCACAGAAAGTTCTGTCACATGTTTGCTATTGTCATCGTTACCACACTTCCAGGTTCAGGCAGAGGTAGCCCAAGGTGCGCAGTCTGGCCGGAACCCCCGTTGGGGACCTGCCTCTGTCTCGCATTCCCAAAACAAGTTGCTAAAATAATCTCTTCTTTCAACATCTTCCCGGCTCCTCCAGGTGACTGTTCCCCATGGGTGACATTGGGTGGGCAACTGGTTTTATTCAGGTAAATGGATTTCACGTTCATATGTTGGCTGCTTACTGCCTGGTAGGAATGCCTGAGTGCCGTGAAGATGTGTGTGCTTCCAGAAAACCTTTAGTGAGGTGGCTCCAGGTTGTGTGGCCGGTGAGGGTGTGAGTCCTCTTCCATCAAACAGGTCTGTGGCCTCCCCTGGAGGCAGGCGCCTTCTCCACTGGAGTGGGTGGGGTAGCCATGCCATCCCCATCGCTCTCGCCTCTGATTCCCAGAAGGTGAATGGCAACTACCAAATGGGTGAGCACTTAGGATTTAGACCAGTGGTTCTCAACCTTCCTAATGCTGCGACCCTTTAATACAGTTCCTCATGTTGTGGTGACCCCCAACCATAAAATTATTTTCGTTGCTACTTCATAACTGTAATTTTGCTACTGTTATGAATCGTAATGTAAATATCTGATATGCAGGATGTATTTTCATTGTTACAAATTGAACATAATTAAAGCATAGTGATTAATCACAAAAACAATATGTAATTATATATGTGTTTTCTGATGGTCTTAGGCGACCCCTGTGAAAGGGTCGTTCGACCCCCAAAGGGGTCTCGACCCACAGGTTGAGAACCTCTGATTTAGACACTCTGATCCTATTCCTTTACCCGGGTCCCATGCATGGGACTGAACCTGAGTCCTCACCTTGAAGTTTATCTTGTGTTGGAGAAGCGGGAAAATATCTGATAGAAAAGGAATGCTGGGAGAACCACCGCCTGCCAGGGAGGAAAAGCAGGGTGTAGGGAATCTCAGGAGCCGGAGTCCCAGGTGTGCCCTGGCTCCTGGGAGTGAGGGGACTTCATTTACAAGGGGCCTGACCACCAGTTCTGTGGTGTCAGGGCTGCAGTCCGTGTGAGCACCCACTGGGCCTTTTTCTGCCTTTGGTCCCCCTGTTAATCCCCCTCCCAATTCCGCACCTGGCCCCACCTGCCAGAGCTTCCGCTTTAATGACATTGACCCAGGAGGACAATGACAGGGAGCTGCAGCTTTGTGGAGCCCAGACTCTTCTAGTCTCAGCACCTGCCCCCCATCACCCAACAGGAACCCCTTGAGGAGTATGCCGCGTTAACCAGCAGCCACTTCTACCTCCTCACTGTTG
>NW_005356259.1:6310076-6337913 GCF_000412655.1 Myotis brandtii
GGGGTGCCCGGCCTCCGGTCAGACCGCCGCCGGCCTCCTGCCAGCTCACCCAGCTCATTCCCCTCCCCGCTCCCCCTTCCCACTCTCTCCCTGCTAGCGTCCTCTCCTCCCCACCTGGCCCTCCCTCTCCCCCCCAGTCCTTCAGCTGCCACACTGATTGCTTCGGTGGCTTTGTTTAAAAAAATATATACATGTCCAAATAGATCCGAGGCGCTTTCTTCCCGAGTTAGGAGCACAGTCGTATCCCCGACCTTGCCGCGGACCATGGCTGCTTACAGTAGCTGCTTACCCCGCGGGGCACCGGGGCCTGGGGGAGCCCGCAGTCCCAACCCGCTTTAAGGCTGGATTTGGGGCGCACAGACCCGGGAGCGCACAGAGCAAGTGACAGGCGAGGAGGGGACAGCCCGAACTCTCTCAGCCTCACTCCCAGTGATCACCTGCAGCTATGGAGTCCCCGACCAAGGAGATTGAAGAATTTGAGAGCAACTCTCTGAAATACTTGCAGCCCGAACAGATCGAGAAAATCTGGCTTCGGCTCCGCGGGCTGTAAGTAGAGCTGTTTCCTTCTCTTGCCCCCTTTCCCTCTCCCGTCAGTATGCTACTCCAGGCCAGGCTCACATGGCTCCCGGGATCCTGCAGGGCCCTTTAAACACAGCCCAGAAGTTCCACAACTGCTTCTCTGTGAATTACAGTCACTGCTGCCTTCCTTTAAACAGGAAGACTTGTCTTCCTGACTTACAATGCCTTGCTGTTTCCAAGTCACGCTTTCTCTGGGGGAAGGAGATGGGTCTTTAGATTTCTGTTGTAGCTGCTCAGTCCCCACAGAGATGTTTCTGGTCCTTTTTGCCCCCGGGGAGAAAAGTTTGGGGACTCAGGTCACAGACTTTTTTTTTTAATCACAGGAAGAATTTTCTCTGCAGAGTGCTTGCAAACACCTTGGCAGGAGGTCCAAGAACTGAACAATAGTTCAACTTCAACATGCATTGGGGCTGCCAAATTCTCTTCTCCCTCGCCCCAGCCTAGTTCAACTTCCGACATTTTCTTAGGCTTCTTTCTGTCAGGGAGATGGTCACTGAAAGAAAGGGCTATTTTGGAGACAGTGGGGGGCCAGCGCAATATAGGATTTCCTAATAATCTTTTAACAGTGAAATAGGGTGTTTGCTCTCAATACAGTGGCCCCAGGCTTCTAGTTGGACTGATGGACAAAGATCTCTGAATTTCATTCACTTCATTGGGCTCTGTCTGGCTTTGAGTACGGAGGAGCGGTGTCCTGAAAATATGGGGTGTCTTCTGGGAAACAAGTTCATAAGCTACACTGGTGGCTGCATGTCTACAGTTTGCTTCTCAGGTGGCTGGGCAGGTCCCAAAGACACCTTCCGTAATGACCAGAAACACTGCCTCGGGCATTTGGCATCAAATGTGTAGAGCTGTTGAAAAGAAAAAGTTTTTCTCCATGTACATTCTCTAGGCCAGTGATGGCAAACCTATGACACACGTGTCAGAGGTGACACACGAACTCATTTTTTTGGTTGATTTTTCTTTGTTAAATGGCATTTAAATATATAAAATAAATATCAAAAATATAAATCTTTGTTTTACTATGGTTGCAAATATCAAAAAATTTCTATATGTGACACGGCACCAGAGTTAAGTTAGGGTTTTGCAAAATGCTGACACGCCGAGCTCAAAAGGTTCGCCATCACGGTGCTGTCCTCTCCTCTGTTTTTACTCTTTTTACTTATGCTCTCCCCTCTGTCTGAAGTGCCATGTCCCCTGCATGTCACCAGACTGACTCTTGCTCCTTTAAAAAGACTCAGCTCAGCCCCTACCCTCATTCCATCCCATCCCAGGCTAGGAGACTTCCCTGGAATCCCGAGTCCCTGCCTGAGTCACCGTCCCAGTACTTAACCCTTTGACTGGACTTGGTGATTTCTCCCACTACCAGGGGTGGGCAAACTTTTTGACTCGAGGGCCACAATGGGTTCTTAAACTGGACCGGAGGGCCGGAACAAAAGCATGGATGGAGTGTTTGTGTGAACTAATATAAATTCAAAGTAAACATCATTACATAAAAGGGTACGGGCTTTTTTTTTTTTAGTTTTATTCATTCCAAACGGGCCGGATCCGTCCAAGGTATACAGTGTCAAAGTGTGGTGATGCTGGGTCTCCTTGCCAGCCCTGGTGGAGGGACTCCCACCCTCAGAAACTGCTTCTCCTGGCTGCTTCTCAGTTCACACCAGCTCCCTCCAGCTGCTCCGGCTGGAGAGAGCATTTGGGCGATTCAGCCAGGCTGAGGGGGGACCTTGTGCCATAGAGCATTTATCCCTCACAGCTCGCTTGTAGCTTTCTCTCATGTCTGTTAGGCTTCTCTCCCCAAGGTATTGGGCGTGATGTTATCTGCTGAATTTTTTTCTAGTCTCTCAAATCTACTCAGCATCCAGTGTTGTTAAGCATAAAAGGTGTGGGTTGATTGATTCTTCTCCAAATGTGGGGTTTGGAACCCCTCTCTTTACCCTTCCTGCCGAAACGCCCTGCCCAACAGCATTTGTGGGAGATCTGTAACTTCCCTTTCTAATTGCTGAAAAGGACATGTGCCTATTGTTATTATTATATACATAATATATATTTTCTTTTTACTACAATTATGGTTCTCACTACGACTTTTTAAAGAAACATAACAGTAGCGCTATAATAAGCTGCTAAAGACTCTGGAAACCAAAACACATGCTTATTTATACAACTCGAAATAACACTTTTGCAGTTCACAAAATAGAAAGCCCAGGGGAGGGAAGTGTGTGTTTGTCCACACAACAGACTCTCAGTGAGAAAAAGGAAGCTGCTGTGCCAACATTTTAGGAAGACCCAGGAGCCACAATTCGATTTTCCTATCAATTTATTGCCATGGAACCCTTCTAGAAAGGGCTTTGGAGGGAATCACGGGTCGTCAGGGGTTCAGTTCTGCTTGTCTGAGAACTGCCAAGTCCAGGGCTTGATCATCTCATGCGTGGACGATTCAATGGTATCTGTCTCCTTTTTGTCACTATCTGTCCTGTTTAACCGGTTGTTGAATTTGTCATCTCCTCCCTGATCCTGTACGTTCCTTGGGGTCAGACACTTGTGTGTCTTGACCTCCAGTGCCTAGAACAGGGTTTGGCACATAATAGGGTGTTCCTTGGGGTCAGACACTTGTGTGTCTTGCTCATTCTGGTACCTCCAGTGCCTAGAACAGGGTTTGGCACATAATAGGTGCTCAACCAACAGGTGATGACAGAAGCATAAAGGCCTAAGTGTGAACTTTTAATGTTAGAAATGAATAATGTATATTTGGGTCAGTTTATAGGCCATGTAACTTAGCAACACTATATATTCCATGAGCTAGAGGGGAGGCAGGTTTTATTGACATCGTTAACCAGGTTGGGCACAGACATCTAAAGTGAGGTGGGTCTGGGCAAGATGTGGCAAAGCGACGCCCAAGGCTGAATCCCACTCTTGTGGGTGCCCAGGTTCTGTCTTTCCGTCCCCTCATCTGCCCCCTTTTCTGCACTGGCCAGGAGTGGGCTTTCCAGCAGCAAGAGGCTTGCCGAGGCTGTCGTCCGCCAACAATGCCGGTGTAGGAGGACGCGGGAGACGGGCCTATACGTTACAACCCCCCAGCCCCCTTCCATGCCTTCTTTTACTCTTTATTTTCCTCTCTCTGAATACTATATACTTGATCTTATTTATTATGTCTGTTGTCTTTCTCCTCCAACTAGAACATAAGCTCCCTGAGGACAGAGGTTTTTGTGGCCTGTTTTGGCCACTGGTGCAGCCCCCGTGCCTATGATACTACCTGGTGTGCAGTAAATTATCAGTGAGGATTTGAAACCCGGGGTTTTTCACATGTTTGTTGAGGGAAGACTTAGAAAAAGCTCTCAACCTAGCCTTGTGGCATTATCAGCTTCCTAACGGTGCATCGGATATTGGAAATGGGAATTTTGAACGCTGTCTGCCCCAGCTGAGATGACAACACCCGCCAGCTTAGGTGTTTACACTCCTGACAACCGTCCCTTCCCTGCACACCAGCACTCAGAGGCCGGCTACGCTTCTGGAGCTGTGGTCCTCAGCCTCCCCCTGTAGCGCCGACCGCTCTCATCCACATGCTCCCACGTGTCTAACGGGAAAGGAGCAAGCCCTGCACACTGGAGCTTTCTGAGTCGCATCTCTCAGAGGATGCTGCCCTCCAACGTTTCGGGGAGGAGCCTTTTTTTGTTTGTTTTTCTGTCAACCTCAGTTGTAGGAGTGGGTGGAATTTTTAAGAGCCCCCCCCGCCCCCCGCCCCGCCATGGCTGTTTTGTTTGATAATCTTTCAGGCAGGAAACATATGATAATGGCTGCACTTTATTCCTCTGGTGATGTGGGGGAGCCTCAGGCTGCTCAGGTTTGAATCATGACTCGTACCTTGGGCCCTGCCCAGGAGTTTTCCTTTGGCCAGCCTGCTATCGGACGGCCTAAAGCAAAGAAAAGGGTTCAGGTCTCACTTCCTCCTTGGCAATCACGGGCACAATCATAATGAAGCCATCCAGTGTTCATTTTGCCCACCTAAGAGGTAGCCAGTGGAAGACACTTTATGCTTATGCAACATTCTCAAGGTGATGATGATGATGCTTTCCCCTCCTAGTACCTCAGTAGTCTTACAAATATAAAGGGTGGCATTGGTTACTAGGGACTATTGTTTTTGTCTAACCAGCAAGCATCCCCCCCCACCGCCTTATTATGGGAACAAACCCTTTCTCCCCCACCCCCCACTCCACCCTGGGCAGAGACAGATCTTGCTTCATCTTTTAGACCCGGCCCATAGCAGTGGGGAGCCATGGCAGGTCTGTAGGGATGGATGTGAGAGATTTTCAGGAGTTTGACTCAAGAGGACTTGGACATGGGAATGAGGAGGGAAGTAGAATGTAGAATGACTCCCAGGTGCTTAGCTCGAGTCCCCAGGTGCTGTTTACTTAGATCTGGATCACTGAGGCGGGAACAAGTTTGCAGGTTTGGTTGTGGGTGGGAGCAGAATGAATGGAGAACAGAGGTCATGACCTCAGTTTGGGACGTATTGAGTATGAGGGGCCTACAGATGTCCTGGAGGAGATGTGGAGGCATGAGCAGTTGAATAAGTGGGCCTGGAGATGAAAGGAAAGGTCTGGATTGGAGATGTAATATATCAAAAATATGAAGAAAAAATGTACACATACATAATGTGGGTACGAATATGTGTGTGTATGTGTCTGAATGATGCTAAATTAGTATTCCTATAAATTTTAGAAGTAGAGAAAAAACATAATTTAGTGTGACCCTCCCTAAATAATCTGACATGAGGTGCCAGAAGACAAGTTCATGTTATTTTTTTAACTTTTCACATGTATATAGAATATACAAACTCATGTATATTTCTCACTGCCATTTACCAGTACTTGTTCAACATATGGGCAAGGCCAGCTGGCCATCGATGTACATTGCTTTGCTTGGAACCCTTCTAAGGGTTGGTGTCATGCCCTCACATGTGGATTTGGAGCCAAAACTGAAACCTGAGGAGTAGGCATGGTCATTTCCAGGATTCCAAGGGCAGAAAGAGACCACGGCCCAAGAAGCCAAACAGGATCAGGCTCTTGTCATGGACCTTCTGGGGACCATGCGACAGGAGTCAGGCGAGAGCAGCCCACCACAGAGGGGGCTGGGGAAGCTCGGCTGGGTGGAGGCTCCCTAGACCCTGCAGGTGGCTGTCCTCTCGTCTAGGCTTGGCCGGTGGGCACAGCCTCCTGCTGCTGCCCCACAGGCGTCCTCTGATGGCACACCTGGCTCCTGGCTCCTGGGACAGTCCACAGCCCTGCCTTAGTGCTCGCTCTCCACCACATCTCTGCTTCGTTCAAGCCCTTTTCCTGCTCTGCTCTTTAAGACCTTCCAAAAATGGTACTTCTTCCCTCCATTTCCACCCTCTTCCAAGGGTCTATTGCAGGGACCCAACAGGCAACATTCTGCCCATATACAGCTTCCCTGCCCCTTAAGGTCTACAGGAGAGTGAAATTGTAGACAATTACCACGAGAGTGCACTGAGTGTTTTCGCTGAAAGTCACTGTTGGGACATCCAGAGAACATTATATTCTGTTAATCCCGAGTCCAAACAACCAAAACGCTTAACCAAGATTTTCCCCACACTCTAGACATGCTGAGTGTATCTGGCAGTGAAAGATTAATCCTTGCAAGCTACTTGCAGGTGTATTTTAGGAATAGTTCAAGTTCAGACTGATATTCCCCTCCCCCCACTTTTCTGTCTCTACCCCTCTGAGTCTTGTCTCAGGATGACTCTGAGGGGGTCTTACACTGCCTTACAACGGATCCCCCCAAAGTAGGTTACATGTAGTTCCCTAGTCCAGGTGGTTGTTACTTGAAACCCTGTCTGCTAACTGGGGCACTGTAAACACTTTCATGAATAGGGGCCTCTGTAGTTTGTGAAACATAAGGATTAATGATCATAAATCAAGCTTCGTACATGCTGTGTAGAACTACCATGCTGCCTATAAAGCCACTGACTGAAATGAGTCATCCTTACAAAAATGGAAGAATTGTCCAGCGCCCCCTTCCCGGGCATCTGGTGTGGTATCAGGGAAGCTCACTGCAGCTCAGGAGGACTCGCTTCCAATGGCAGTAGAGCGCTCAGCATGGTCCCGGGAATGCATCTGCTAATTGGGTTTTCCTTGTTGTTGTTACTGTTCTCTGTTTTGGATTTGGGCCTCATTTTTGTTATATTTAAATTGTTAAAATGTACAGTGTCTGCGTCCAGATGATGTTAAGGGGAGAGAAGGCGTCAGAGGAACTAGGAAGGACTTCTGCTCCAAGGAGCTGTTGTATTGGCGTAAATTCACCTGGAAGGGTAAATTGCCAATAGCTGCTTTCTGGTAGGAGTAGGATTTTTCTTTCTATAAAATTAACTTTGTTGGGGGTAACATTGGTTAATAACATTATGTACGTTTCAGGTATAAAACTTTATAATACAACATCTGTATGCTCCATGCATGCTCATCACCCAAAATCTAGTCACCATATATTTGACCCCCTTTACCATCTTCTCCCCTCCCCTCCCCCTCTGTTGTTTGTATCTATGAATTTATTTGTTGATTTTTGTTTTGTATACCACATCTGAGTGAAATTTTATGGTTCTTGATAAGGATTGGGAGGAAGGAAGGATGAGAGGAGAGAAGGAATGGGAGTAAATAGAAAAGGCTTAGAAAAATCGGACTGATTACTGAAGTTGAACTTGGTAGAAGATACAGTTTTTGTTCTGGGTCGATCTACATGGAGAAAATCAAGCAGAGAATTCATTGAAGCAACTCTATGGATAATTAAAATTAAAAAACCTACCCGTCCCCTAACTCCAAGGATCAATCTGTGAAGAGTGACATTTTGTCTTCATCCCCTGGATGTCTCTCTGCTTTCACAGTGCTGTCACAGATATGAAGACATATTTTTGTTTTCAGCTTTTCTCATTGATGTTTATCTAACTAGGAGCCAGGCTCCCAGGAAGGAGGTCACAAAAAGTCTTTTCCAGTTCCACCCACACAGTTTTGCTGCACTTATAACATAGCAAGTGGTTGTAACTGTGTGACTAGAGGGAAAGTCATTTATGCAAGGGTGACTTCTACAAGGGTGACATTAACTTTATATATTTTTTTCCCTCTAAAAACTTACCATTTTCTCTCACTGGTACCACTGATTAGTTCATTGCCCAGCTTTCAGGAATAGGTTTTTAGCTGGAGGGAAAGGCAGTGTTTGGTCTGCTTAAAAAATCTTGTTTTTCAGAAGAAGGGATCCCAATTGGGGGTCCATTAGACAGTAATCCGAGTGCTGGAATTTTTAACCCAGGCCCGGGAGAGAAGCAGGCATGAACAGGAGATTTGGATTTCTGTGTCTGGCCAGCTGTCTGCAGACGCACGAGGGGGCTGGGGCAGGAGAGCAGAGTGGAAAGGGTGTAGATTGGCCGTCCCAGGGGGAGCTGCTGATGCGGTTGTTTAGTTTGGATGGAAGCTCCTCTTCAAAGGTTTCTCCTCTTTCCACTGCGCAGCCAGCACTAGATAGAGACACGTTTGCTTCCAGGAGTGAGTTAAAAATTGATCATCTTATTTACGGCTCTGTTTCAGATGAGCGTTCTCTCATGCTTCAGATGCGCCATCCTCACCCCTAAACCGCACTGTCAAAGGCTTCCTCCAGTTGTTTCATCTCATCCCTCTTGGTTAAACCTGTGGGAGTCTTATGCTTTGGGAGCCGCTGCCCTCGAATATGATCTTCCTTTTGTCAGTGGCTAAGTGAGAGGGT
Source organism: Myotis brandtii (assembly GCF_000412655.1). Lineage (NCBI taxonomy): Eukaryota > Metazoa > Chordata > Mammalia > Chiroptera > Vespertilionidae > Myotis > Myotis brandtii. Next base: position 6,318,417 of record NW_005356259.1, read on the forward strand.
GTGAGGACCATTTTCCCCAGTGGAAAACCCAGCAGAAAAATTCCTTAGAGAATGTAAACAGAAACAGCCCTTTCCTAACCATTGGGTTATTCCAGGTGAAGGAGAGTTTATGTCCTCTCATTATTTTTTATATTTTATCTTACTTTGGATCTTCGGCCAAGCAGGAAAACATAATCATTGCCCACATGGATTGTTAATCTGTAGCATCAGTTAAGAAATATTTGGACTAGTAACAGAAGAGAGGTTCTTGTTTCTCTAATATCTTCTAACCGCCCCCCCTCAAAAAAAAAAAAAAAGAAATAGTCTGCTGGAAAATGCCAGGAGACCAAATTTATATAGATTTTCTTACTGGCATTTACTTGTTCAAAATATGGGAAAGGCCATCAGACAATCAATGTACATAGCTTTGCAAGTCTCGGCTTTAACATCCGTGTCATGGGAATGAAACCACTGGTTGGAATGAAAGAAATGCACAAGGACCTTGCATTCTCAGCAACATGTCGAGTAGTTCATACACATGATTCAGTCGAAGTTTCTAGAGGTATCCAGTTCTGTTCAGCCTGCACACCATATGCCAATGAAAAACAAAACCAGAGGCTCAGATGATCCTGCAGCCCCTCTCTCATTTCATGGGTATTTGTGGCGTTTTATCTCCGTGCACTTTCCCACGAGTGAGCCACATGTGACCTGAACTTGTGCGATTATGCAGTTAACTCTGCGAGTCTTGCTGTGTTCTTTGTTTGTCTGACTCTGTCCTCCAATTTCCTCTCCCTTGAGGGAAGTGAGGGCTGAGAACCAAAATTCCCAAAGCTGTCTGTGCATCTGCAGCAGCAGTGACCTCAGTAAGGAAGGATGGAGATGGGATCTGATGGGATCTGGAACCGAGTGAGTCATCATCGCACAGAAAACCCGGAGGACACTCCAGGCAGCGTTGCATGTCTCACGCTGCCTGCGTGTAGTTGTTACAGATTCAACATCCCCTACCAGGAAACCTTCCTGGGCCCAGCTGGGAGGTGTCTTGCTGGCGACTTAGAAACTGAACACAAGTTTTGGTTTTTCTAAGCCAGCTTGTTTGAATATTAAGCCTATTTATAAACCTCATGATTGCAGCACCCATATGGCTCTTCCTCAAAGATACGCACTTTTAAGAAGTGAAAGACTGCCAGGCGCTTCGCAATTTCACATCAATGCTTAATTGACTCTCACTTGTCCAGCTATCAGGAATGGTTCCCAATCATCTGTTTGCCTTGGGCGTGTGTGAAACTTGCTTGTGGCTGTGCCCAGCACTTTGAGAACTCCTAGCCATCAAAAAACTAAGCAAGCCCCTCCGAAGCATCCTTGCCCCCACCTCATTGCTGTTTTTTTTTGCTGTTTCCTTGTTCTCTACTCTGCCCCCAGGCAGGTGCAAGTTTACTATGGACAGAATCATTCCTGATGCTGGCTCAGTTTCATCCTTCTCTCCCTGACTGGGGCCAGGAGAGGTAACATGAAGTTCAGGGTCTAGAAGTTTCTGCTGGCCAACACAGCCATGGAGAGCTTTGGGGACCTTTTCAAATATTGGGGGTCAGTGCTCTTTGCCCTTCGATGATTTCAGTATCCACTTGTCAGAATGTGATCGGAAGACTTCGAGGGTTGATTTCCAAGCTCATCACTTTCTCTGTCTGTACACGAATGTGCACATGTACAGGTGAACACACACACATGCACACATACATGTGCACACATGCCGTGCACACCCCATTTAATACTTCTTGGGAAATCCACAATTTCCTAGAAAAACTTAAACAGACATTGATTTTCAATGAAGACCAGGAGTCCTAATTTGCTTGCAAAATTAAGTGGATATGGGCCAATCAATAACTCTGGTTATAGCACCTGTGATCTCGGCATAGAGTTACAACTTTTGGAGGATGCTTAGGGATTCTGTGAAAGCAACTCATGGGGGTTCAGTTTTTAGGTTCTTGTTGATGAAAAGGATCTTTGTTGAAAGATAATTTTAGACATTCCTAGGGATTATGATGGTGTCCAGTTTTTGAACACCCTCACCTTCTTTTTTCCTGCCGTCGGAGTGATGGCCTACCTTGTCATATTAGAGCAGTGGTTCTCAACCTTGGCTGCACATTAGAATCACCAAGGAATCTTTTTAAAATACTGATTTCTGGGCCTCATCCTCTGGAAATTCTTTGTTACTAATGATGAGGTCCAGAAATCAGGATTTTAAAAAGATTCCCAGGTGATTCTAATGTGCAGCCAAGGTTGAGAACCACTGTATTAGAGGGAAGTGTGTTGTTCTGCTAAGGTACCTGGGGCCTCTGGTGGGTGGTGTCTCCCTCCGTGTACAGCTTGAGCACAGGGGACAGGAGGCAACTGGGCCGGGTTTCAGCTCCTCCTCTTAGCAGCACTGAGATTAGCACCCACTTCCTTTGTGATTCAAGTTTTCTAAGATAGGGAGAGTTGGGAGTATTCAATTTTCCAGTTTCAAAACCAATCTTCGACCTTTTTTCTTTACCTTGTAAATCAATGAATGACTTTTTTCACCCAACACAAAATTTGGAAACCGATTGAATTACAATACCATTATTTGTTCAGTACTGTTGTTGTTAATACAATCGCCGACTTGATTTTGACATGAACTGGATACCCAGCACTGTGCCAAATGCAAAAAGGTAGATTCATTTTTCCATTCAGCTCTCACCACCCCCTTGTGAAGCAGGTATGATTGTTACCCACGTTTACAGTTGAGGAGACTGGTGGTTGGGGACATGATGAAAGTTGCTAAAATTCACATGGCTTATTAGACACAAAACATTGGAGAAGAGGTTTGAGCTCAGGCAAGAGATCTGAAACATTGTGCTGTAATGCTTCTCCTTAAAACAAACAAACAGACAAATAATGCTGTGCCTGTGTGTGTGTGTGCGCGCGTGCACACGTGCACATGCATGTGCCTGTATGTGAAGAGCAGGGACCCTTCTGGGTACGGTTTGGAAGGCACTGCTCTGGGCCTCCATGGATGGGGTTTTCAGCCTGGCCCTGTTGGATGACCTGTCTTCTGCCTGGTCCAGCCGCCGCCCTCTCTCCATCGCCCACCCCACCAACCTTGCTAGCTCCCACAGCACTGCAGCTCCCCGTCATTCTCTCCTTTCTCCATCAACTCCAATGGGCTCCACGAATCTTGAGATTAGTGTTGCATTGCTCCAAGTTTCAAAATCATTATCCATTGAAAGTAAGTTTGAAACACCCAAACAGACCATGTGAAAACATTCCCTCGGTCTTTCAGGGCGTGGATCAGGGGTAAATTCTGTTGACGTTTTTAAAAACAAAAGGCCGAAAATAAACTGGCTTCTTTTCCAGCTCATTTCCTGTGATTGGATGGAAAGAACCCGTTATGTTCTATTGTTGTTGGTTTTGTTTGTTTTTGGTTTTGTTTGTTTTTGTCTCGTGTCTAAGTTTCCTCCTGGCATCCTTTGACTTCTTTGCCTAATTTCCCCAATTTTCTTTGAAGGCCTCAGAGCTCGCTTTCGGTCTGAACCCCTTTAAGGTTCTGAATCCTTAGATAGTTGCTTAACCTCTTTGAGCCCCATTTCCATCCGTATAATGTGAGATGCACCGCCCAGGATCTGTAAGAGGTCAAAGGTGACAGTCCCGAGCCCCCAGCCTTCTCCCATCGCGTCCCTCCTGTGTGTAGACAGCCACGGCTGTGGGAGATGCCTCACTGCTTGGGAATCCTCAGCAAAAAGAGGAACATCAGTAGAAAGAAAGCATTTTGGGGATCAGTTTCCTGATAAACTCATCATTCCACAACAATATAATGAGCACTGCCAAGCACTGTGTCTGGCAAGAGAGAAACTCTAGCAGGTTCCGGACAAGCCATCATTCTTGCCACCAGCATAACAGATCATAACCTCCCGGAGTGACAAATGCAGCGACACTGAAAGGGGCACTTCCGAGTTTGGGAGGCCCTGGAAGTTTCTCAGGAGGAAGTGATGTATCCGCTGAGAACTGAAGGATGAGAAGGGCTCGGTCCGGCCTCACCAGTCTTGCCAGTCACGCTGATCTGTGAGTAGGGTCTTCAATAGAGTGATTTCCATGGACTTGCATCTTCTCTTGTGCGTTAAGTGCTGACCTTTCAACTCCAGCATAAGATGATGCTGTTTGGATTTGGCTATCTTGATTTGGGAGCTATTTGTGTTTAAAAGGGGCAAGATGGGGAGGGAGACCTTCATGACCTGTGAAGCCAAGAATGCATCTTTGGAGGGGGGAGTGAGTGGCAGGAAGCGGAGCTGGACTGAAAATCAGATTTGGTCTCTCTTTGGGTGTCGTAAATACATGACCCATATTTTGATAGGTGTGAGTGGCAGGTGCAAATGATTCTGCTATTTGGCCAACAGGCGTTCGTTGTGTGCCAACCACGTGCAAGCCCTTGGGATAGACACAGAGATCCATCTAATAGCACCCCTGACTTCAAGAGGCTCAAAACAAGGGGCAAAGGGACCTACACTTTTTAGAATGCCCTTCATATGGCATGCAGAGTCCCTGGCAAATTCAATCCATCGTGTCCTCTGAGATAATTCCTTCTACACGATAGATGTGGAGAATAAAGCTTGATTTTGCATAGAGCATGCCTGAGGTCTCATAGCTAGAGATGAGGGGAAATTGGGTTTTGAATCAGGTCTGTCACATTCCAGAGCCCGCTTGTCTTTCCACATAAGCAAAGATGAGACAAGGCAATGTAAGTGGTTATTCCTTTTCCCAGGTATCACCTTTAAAAAAAATAAGTATAAATGTTATTACTTTTGAAAACTTTGTCCTAGGCACTTTGCAGCCTTATTATCTGCTGTTTTCCTCCATATCTGGTTGGGTTGAACTGGGTGGGCTGTTTGAGGCTGCTAGGTGTGCTTTCCTTACCTGCTTGCCTCCTACTGACACATTTCTCCTTGTTGAACCTCCCTCCCCCCCACATCAATCTAGACTACCTCCTTCATAAAGCTTCTTTAGCCACCCCTTGTATTGGTTATGATCACAAAACAACACTTTAGGTACATGTCTTAACTTCCTTTTTTAGAATTCAAATTCTTTCAGAGAGTGGGTCTTGGAGTTATTATGAGGATTAGCGATGTATGTTAAGTGCCTGTTACTGGTAGGTGTGGAAAATGGAAGCTATTATTTTTGTTTATCTTTGACTGTCTTGGTGCTCCCAGCAGTGCCTTTGTACGGTGCTTGGCAGATGCTGGGAGAATTCTGTGGAAGCCAAGAGCTAAAGTTGCCTTCTTCTGGCCTCTGAAGACACCCTCTGCTGATAGAACTAGTTGGGCTTCTGGATAGGAGCCAGTGGTGTCCATTGGGCGTTTCTTCCCCCTTAACGTCAATCCTTGCACTCTCAATGGCTTATTTTCTGCTCCTGCTAAAGACTCCTTAGTCCAGTTCATTTGACAGCAGTTCTAACAAGGACCAAGGGCAAGGGCAGACCCACAGCTCACTATGCTCTATGCCTGTCGATGAAACCTCTGCCCTCGGCTACTGCCTAGAGCAGGGGTGGGCAAACTTTTTGACTCGAGGGCCACAATGGGTTCTTAAACTTGACCGGAGGGCCGGAACAAAAGCATGGATGGAGTGTTTGTGTGAACTAATATAAATTCAAAGTAAACATCATTACATAAAAGGGTACGGTCTTTTTTTTTTTAGTTTTATTCATTTCAAACACGCCGGATCCGGCCCGCGGGCCGTAGTTTGCCCACGGCTGGCCTAGAGAGTGTGAGTGATAGGTCACTGGTGAGAGGGTCCATGTATGAGAGAGTGGATGGTCAGCGCACATGCATCACAGCTTTTGGAGGGAATGCAGGGCACTGCTTTAGGTGCTGGGATGCAGTGGGGAAGCTTACAAAGAATCTGCCTCCGGGAGCCGACATTAGGTGGATTATCACTCATTTCTCACCACAAGCTTCTGAGAGAGGTGCTCTGATTATTCCCACTTTATAGCTACACAGTTAGCTGGCCCTCCTCCCGATTTATATGATCTAACGCACGCATGTAAATATCTCTGTAGATCCATATAGTCCTATATATGCGTGTCTATCTGTATATGTGACTATGTATGTATAGGTGTATGAATATTTTGTTTTTTCCAATATGATTCATAATGCTCATTTTAAAAAGAGAATTTGGAAAATCCATAAAGTGAAAAGAAGTGATCCATTAACCCATTACCTGGGGTCATGGCTGTCATTCTGCTGTGTTTGCTTTCAGATGAATAGATGTCAGTACACATCTAGGCAGGATCACGCTGTGGGTTCTGTGTGGCATGCCGTTTCTTCACTTAACACCTAACACTACCATGCATGTTTCCATTTGGACAGAGATGTAACAGGTAATAGGGATCCTGAACTTGAAACAGCTGTGCTTTTTTTTTTTTAACTTGTGACATACCGATCTGTTAGCCAATCAGTGGCTTGGCTTCCTGGGTGCAGTGACTGTAATGGGAAAGCAGGTGTGGAACTGAGGGTGACTGGGAAGCATTGCGCTTCCTGGAGATGCCTTTCCCCCAATCCCCTCCAGTGAAAAGCCGATCAAAACCCTTCTGAGGGTCTTCAGAGTCTACAAAAACTGACCTGGGCATGAACAACATGGGGATCCTGGGAAATAAACTTCCATGGCCATTTCCCCCTCGAATGCCACTGTGTCCTAGGTGAGAGAGCCAGGTAGGTGTTAGCGCACTGATAGATGAAGAAGCCCTGAGCCCAATAGATTGTCCCGAGGCTACGTGGGGACTGTAAATAGCAGAGACGGACTCAGTCTCTCCTGCTTCCTGGGGAGGTGTCCCTCCAGACTGAGCTCACAGCTGAGCCATTAGCATGGTGCTAATGCTGCTCTCAGGACTCTGCTTCTAGACCTTCTAATTTCCCCTTCCTCCCTTCCTTCTTCTTTGAAGACCTGGTGTCTGATCTTATGGTTTAGCTGCATGATTATGCATTTACATTTTAAAAGGCATGTCTTTAAAGGGACTTCAGTGCTAGACAATGGGGGTAACAGTAAGGATAGTGACAGCACTAGGAGCTAATGGTAATTAACCATTTACTATTTGCCAGCAAAAGAAGTGCTTTATAAGCCTCTGGCCCTTTACACCTCAGCAAGCCCATGAATCTGGTAAATGGAAGACCTGAGATTTGAACCTGGATCCTGATGTCTTTAAAGTTTGACCTCAGTGCCCTCAGAAGGGAAAGGAAAAAACATAGGGGGCCGAGCCCTCAAGCTCTTGGGCTGCTATTTGTAACTGTTAAGACTCTGGTTATATGCATCTGGCCACAAAATAACACAATAATCCAAAGCTTTTAACTTGAGACCCCCAAGCCTCACAGAGAGTTCCTTCTACAAAGAGTTCCCCTCCCTGTCCATCCCCACTGAAGCGGTATTTTTCTAACCCACTGCCTATCGCAAACCCTTTCCTGATATGTGTTTATGCTTCTTTACCCACAGGAGGAAATATAAGAAAACATCCCAGAGGTAAGAGCCTCTTTCTGAGAAAGGGCCGCTGGTTGCTCGAGTCATTTGGGGCACAACTCTGCAAATTTGGCTCATGGTGGACGTTCATTTGTAATAAACTGTCTCTTGGTCCCTTCTCAGTTGCCTGCTTTATCTCGGATCACTACTGCTGTTGTAATTAAAAATTGATCGTAGGCATTCAGCATGGCCCAGTGAGTGTCTACATTCACATGAGAGTGGGCCCAGGGAATTGAAAAGCATATTCCTGCTGAGCTGTCTGGTGATTTTGCTAAAAACTTGACCAGAGAGGGGCTGTGTATGGGGGCGGGGGGAGAAGAGGGGGTGTGTGTTGCAGGTATATGGATGAGAGCACAAACGGGTCTTTACACGTTTTAGTGTTTGAATTCTCCTTTGTCTAAAATTATCCTTTGCCCATTTTGCTGACAAAGTGCTGTTGAGCTCAAAGTGTAGGTACAAATTTCTTGAAGGGCAGTGATATCTTTTCGATTTCACTGTGGAAAGGCAATTTAAAGAAGACTCTCATCCATCATCACCCTCCATTACTCTGCTTCATTGAGAAGAGCTTGGACAGCATGTGCCAAAGGAATAGAGTTGCTTAGACCGTTTGTTCACCAATCACTGAAAGCCCACACCTTAGTCTCAAAGGCTCGTGTGTGCTTTTCAGTGATTGTATTTGACTTTGGTATCATAGCTTTAAACCAATGACATTCAGATCAAGAATCACTGAGGCAGTTACAATGCCAGTAGGTATCGACAAGTGGTCATGCTTTCAGATGACCACTTGAATGTTACCTTTTCTGGTGAGTCAAGTTTGGAATTCCTATGTCAATTATTTTTGAAAGCATTATTTTTGTATATCATCTCATAGCAGAGACTCTTGTGTCGTATGATTTCCAAATAAAGTCAATAGTCTACAGTGGTGGTGTGGTAATTTGATATGCATGATAGAGGTGCACAAATCTTTGAGAGAACATGGACTAAGACTTTAAAGCTTCCTAGAGATTGCTAGTCTTTCCTAAATATAGTGAGCTTATACAGATGGCTAAATAATTGTGTCTTGTTCAGGTTCATTGGGCACATGGTAGTAATTGGATATGAACCACTGAGCAGGATGTAAATTAAACACTCAAGTTAGAGAGCATAATAGTCTTCAGTAGTAAAAGGTAACATATCACTTTCATGTGTAGTTAACCTGGGGTATGAGATGTTTCAAAGTTGTCTCAGTTTTATTTTAAGGAGCGATCAATGGACAGGTAAGAGGGAGTCTTACAAGAGAGTTGCTCAGACCTGTCCAGTTTCAAATTACTATGTTGATTATTTTTGAAAGCATATTTTTACATATCTGATGTGAATGCTGTTGAATTTTTTATGTTGATGTAAAAAAACAACATCCAGACTGTCTTGTACCAGTTTCACTGAAGTCATATAAAGTACAAAGTAGTATAGGATTGATTTGAACTTTCTTTTTAATTACCCACATATTTTCATATGAGATAGAGCCATGTCTACTAATCTATGGTTGAGTAGTAAACCATTTCTAAACTAATGGTTTAAAACAACTGTTTTTATTTGCTCATGATTTTATGTTAGTGAATGGTGTGATTGGTTAGCAAAACCAAAGACAGAGGTACAAATAAAGGCATAGTCACAAATCCGAGGACCTCTGCAGACACATGTCCAGTTTTCATATGTCTCATTTTATAAATCTAGAAATATTTCTGTTAGTAATTGAAGTTATCCAAAGGCATCTCTCATCTTTTTGATAATCATATTGTACCAATAGTCACCTGCATAGTACTTTACAAGAATCTTTCCATTAGTACTTACTATTGTCATACACTTAACTAAATACTGGAAATAGATCTGTAAGAAACACCCTCTGTGAGGATGTACACAGGCTTGTAGGTTAGACATAGGTGAACAAAATAGTTATAATAGGAGTTGGTAAACGCTGTAAGAGATACCGGTATTGAAGGTCATTGAGGACAATTAGGTCTGTTGGGAGGAACTTACATTTTACTAGATGCCTGGTGCACGAATTTGTGCACCAGTGGGGTCTCTTGGCCTGGCCTGCGGGATTGGGCCGAAACCAGCTCTCCGACATCCCCCGAGGGGTCCCGGATTGTGAGAGGGCGCAGGGCAGGCCAAGGGACCCCACCAGTGCACGATTGGGGCCAGAGAGTGATGCAGGAGGTTGGCCAGCCAGGGAGGGACCGAGGGAGGGCTCCAGGGCATTTCTGGCCCATCTCGCTCAGTTCTGATCAGCTGGACCCCAGCAGCAAGCTAACTTACTGGTCGGAGCATCTGCCCCCTAGTAGTCAGTGCACGTCATAGCGACAGGTCAACCAGTTGACTGTCTGCCCCCTGGTGGTCAGTGCACGTCATAGTGAGCGGTTGAGCAGCCTTAGCATATCATTAGCATATTACGCTTTGATTGGTTGAACGGCCAACCAGACAACCGGACACTTAGCATATTAGGCTTTTATTATATAGGATTGACTGCAGAGAGGAAAGGAGAGGGAGAGAGAAATAGAAACATCCATGAGGAGAGAGAATCATGGACAGGCTGCCTCCTGCACACCCCCTACTGGGGATCAAGCTCACAACCCGGGCATGTGCCCTTGACCTGGAATCCAACCGTCACCTCCTGGCTTTTATTATATAGGATACTCACTTCTCTCACTAGATCACAAAGATAGCATACACTATTGCTTATTATTTATTGTGCTTGAAAGTATGGGCTTATTAAAGTCTAGTAGGATAGTTCAGAATCCTTTCTCTTTTTTTTCTTCATGTTTTTAATTCTTTAAAAATTGTATGTCTTGCTGATTCATTAGGCGTTTTCTCAAAAGGGCAAATGGCTGAAAAATATTCTGGACATTAGGAGGAAGACAGCCTGAGACACAAACATATGTGGAGACAATCGGTCATGTGGATATTGCACATGTAGATAATAGAATGAACTCTCTCTATTGCAAGGCAAACAAAGAGTTATTTTCCCTCCCAAATGTCTAATGCCTTCTTTCACTTGGATTTTTATGTAATCACATTTGATGAGCCCAATAATTGATTAAATCCAGCAAATAATTCCCTTAGTCAAGACTGCCCATGATCAGCCATCACAAATTAGCATACTTATGAGTCATCAACAGCACCACCACCTTTGCTGTTAAAAATAGATTTTCATGTGTAGGGGGTGGAAAGTGAGTGGATATCACCCTTTGGGAAAGTTGCCTTCTAAGTAGTTGTATCACTGTGTTAGCAGATGCATCTTCTGCTGAATTATGCCCCTGTTTCATTCCTGGGACATATTAAGACTTGTGGATTCTGAAGCTCTTTTGGCACCATTAACATAGAATCTGTGAACTGTTGTCTACCTTTGCAATGAAAAATGACAGCTAAATAACTGGTTGGGGAAGGTAAAGCGGTGATAGAACAAATCAAGGCACATATTTTTACATGCTTATGGATAATCAATCCCTCATACTACTACTTCCTTAGTAGTATTGACATTTAGCACCTAAGGATTAATGATGCAATCAGGGACAAGAGGATCCTCCAAACAATGAAGTCCTTAGAAAAGTATTTTTCTGTACTTGTGATGACTAATACATTCTCAAAGTAGAACATGTGCATCAGCTATGAGAATATGTCCACTTTACATTCCAAGATTGCCAACTAAATGAGAGCAATTTTGTAGTGAGTGGTAGGATGTCAGAGCAGATCAGAAAGAGTAGCAAAGAGGTCTGTTTAGAACGCAGGTCACAGATGGACACATTATCCCACAAAGGGTAATGCCCAAGGCAGTTAACATGGGAAAGGGCCTATAAATACTATAATAGCCCAGGGAAAAAGGAGGGTGAGAGAGTCTACATAGATAGTTTGGTCAGAGTTCAGAGTATCAGGCAACTGCCACTCACTCATGCCTTATAGTCACTCTCTGTCTATGTCAGCAGGAGTGTGGGGAGCAGGTATAGGGAGATAGACCCAGAAAGACTGTGTAACAGGAGTTAGGAATTAGATATGGTGAGAGAAGGTGCTGAGATGTAGTAAGTAGCTCAAGAACTGAGTCTGATATTAGTAGCAGGAATGAATTTGGTGCTGAGCTTTCATTTTCTGAGTCCAGAGAATCATCTTAACACAATTCAATCTTCTTTCCTCTTCTATTTTCAGGTCTGATAATTGCCACTATTCTCCAACTGACCCAGGATCCAAACTTTTGAGTCACTTTATATGTTCTTCTGTTGTGTGTATTTCTGCAACTTGACCCTTTTCTTCTCCTCTGTCACCCATGATACATGAGTCTCTTACAGGTTGTGGGCTTTTCCTTCTCATTGTTTTCATTCCCGTGGTCCAGTCTCCTTTCCCATATGCCTCACTGACTGTCATATCAGAATTGCCTTGTGTTTTCTATCACCCTTATTCATGGATGTTCTCTTTTTATGTGCTGAAATCCCATCTTTCTTCAAGATCCAATTCAAAGGCCATTTTTTGTTTCATGGAGCCTTCTTGATCTTTCCACCTAAAAGAGATCTTGCTCTTCCAATTACTGCTGCCCTGATTCTGTGTACAAGAGTTAGTTGGATGCATGTTATTCTTCTTGGCATCATTGTGATTTTATTGAGTAGGGAATATGTTCCCCAAAGCATGGTGCCCTGGACATAATTATTAAACGTGGATTGAATTTATGAGTGAATCAGATTGGGATGCTCTATATATTGCTACCATGGGTCAGAACTAAAGTCAGAATTACCAGGTGAAACTGTGGATAAATAAGCTCAGATTGATAGATGACTCATAAGTGTGTTTTGCAGATCACCAGATACTCCCACATTCAGGCTCAATTTGGCCTTCCTGCTGGCCAGGGTGGAGTCCTATGAGGTCAGCAAGCCAGATGGCATGCATGGGCAAGAATCAGAAAGTACATAATTGTTTGCTTGGATCATTGACTCTGATTTTCTTTTCTATTTAGTTATTCTAACATGGAACTCTAGCTTTGGGTGGAAACTCTGAGCGTACTTTCGTTCTACATCAATCCTTCAATTTCTGTCTTTCCTCCATTCAAACCACAAATCTTGGAGGTATTTAATGCAGTGTCAAATGTATTTATTTAAGGTGTATTAGAATGAATATTTGATAACTGCATGGTGTACATTATTTGGTTGTTCTATGGTATTTTGCCAAAATAGTTTTGAGAATCATTTTCTTAGATTGTCTAATAAGGCCCACTTATGTCTTTAAAACATTGGTAGAACTCACGCTGGGCATATCACTGTGCTTTAAAGTTAAACCCAGACTTTAAGTTGCCTGAGTAGGTAAGGCTCTAAATCCCTCCTAATCCCAGTGGCCCTCAATGCTAAAGAGGCACAATTGACTCAATCATGGATAAGAGCTTTCAAATTGGGCCAAGTCCAACCTCCAACAGTAGCAACTTAAGAGGCAGCTTTTGGAGTCCTTGGAGGCACGGAGTCCAACAGTGCAGGTTAGAGTTTGCTAACCAGGGTATTACTGATGTTTTCACTGTGGGGCTGTTCTGTGCATTTAGTAACATCCCTAGCTTTTACTCACTAGATGCCAGTAGCAATCCCACTTCCCCTAGTTGTAATGACCAAAAATGGCCCCCGGAGGGTAAAATCATTTCTGCTAGAGAACCACTGGTCTAGGTAAAAGGTTAAGAACCAGGTCAGGATTTTGCCTTAATTTAGCTGTGTCAAAATCCTCCTCTGTGATTCCTGTGTCCTCATCTGTAGAGAGATGAGGTTAAACATGAGTATGGCTCTGGTTCCTTTAGCTTAAAAATGATATTCTCTGATTGAATTACTGAGGTTCTCCCGCAAGAAAGCCCGACTACTGAATGGCATTTGTTGTGATGGCCAGCACTCTGTGTCCTGTAACTGAATCACTGGCAAGGAGCAGCATTGCTGATGAGCAGGGAGGTCCCTGGGTGGGTGACAGAGTCTGGCCCCATAGTGATGGTCCTTTGGCCACCAGCTAGATCACTCTTGGTTTAGACACTCCTAATTTCACCTAAATAATGTGAGCAAGGCATTAAAAGGACAATGACCCAAACACAAACTTTGGTAAAAAACACAGATACGTCTGAAGGGCACCCAGTTGATTGTGAGTCTGCTGTGTGCCAGCTGATTCTCATGCATTATCTTATTTAATCTTCACAGTGAGCCTGTTTTACAGATGAGGGACTCAGGGACAGTAAGTCACTTGACAGGTCACCAAGCAGAGAAGGGGTTGGGCTAGGACTTAAAGGAAGGTCTTTCAGATGCCAGAAGCTTCTTGAGTTCTTTCCACCCTGGTGGTTCCATAATTTTTTACAGCTGTGGAAGCTCCCCACCCCCATGAAGCCACTCAAAACTGAATAAAACCAAAGGGTCAGAAAGATACGCCTTTTGGAATTCATTTCGCCACTCCATCAATTGTTTTTTCTCATCAGGATATTTTATGCTTGAAAATTTTCAAATTTGGCCTCAACCCAAAAGTTAAAGCTCTCAGGAAAGTTTAATGAAAACAACCCCCCCAACCCTAAAAAATATAAAATTCATTATGCATAAAAAGTAGATAATAAAAATAGAATCAGATAAAAGAAAACTCATTCTATATTTTCCTATCCTCTGATTTAATATGATAATCCCTTTTCAAAGTTCTTGAGGTCACTGCTTGAAGTTTTCCCTTTGCCTCTCCAAACAACAACAACAACAATCTCCTCCTCCTCCTCCTCCTTCTTCTTATTTTTTTTAAATAAATCTTTATTGTTCAGATTATTACAGTTGTTCCTCTTTTTTCCCCCCATAGCTCCCCTCCACCTGGTTCCCACCCCACCCTCTGCCCTTACCTCCCCCACTGTCCTCATCCATAGGTGTACGATTTTTTTCCAGTCTCTTCCCACACCCCCCAGACCCCTTAACTCCCGAGAATTGTCAGTCCACTCCCTTTCTTTGCCCCTGATTCTATTATATTCACCAGTTTACTCTGTTCATCAGATTATTTATTCCCTTGATTTTTAGATTCACTTGTGGATAGATGTGTATTTGTTGTTCATAATTTGTATCTTTACCTTTGTCTTCTTCTTCCTCTTCTTAAAGGATACCTTTCAGCATTTCATATAATACTGGTTTGGTGGTGATGAACTCCTTTAGCTTTTCCTTATCTGTGAAGCTCTTTATCTGACCTTCAATTCTGAATGATAGCTTTGCTGGGTAAAGTAATCTTGATTGTAGGTTCTTGCTATTCATCACTTTGAATATTTCTTGCCACTCCCTTCTGGCCTGCATAGTTTCTGTTGAGAAATCAGCTGACAATCGTATGGGTACTTCCTTGTAGGTAACTAACTGTTTTTCTCTTGCTGCTTTTAAGATTCTCTCTTTGTCTTTTGCTCTTGGCGTTTTGTTTTTTTTTTGTTTTTTTGTTTTTTTTTTAAAGAGAAAGAGAAGAAAGGAGAGGGATAGAGAGATAAACATCAATGAGAGAGAAACATTATCGATCAGCTACCCTGCATGCCCCCTACTGGGGATCAAACCTGAAACCTGAGCATGTGCTCTGACCCAGAATCAAACCAGTGATCTCTTGGTTCTTGGGTCAATGCTCAACTTATGAGCCACATTGGTGGACTTATTCCCATAACTTTGGGATGTCAGGGGAGGGGATCTGAATGAAAATTTCTAAGCAAAGCTGGAGGGAGTAGACAAAATCGAGAACATGCTTTGGAAGAGGCATGTCTGTAGTCTTTGTTTATCCATGAACTGAGAAGGACATAGGGTTGGGTCAAGAGCAGTGGCTTGGCATCACCTATACTTAGCTTGAAATTTGAGTTCTAGCACAAATCCTGTGTAAGGTTTGGGTAGATTCCCCTACTTAACAGAACACTAGTTTCTTTGTTGTCAAATGGAAATAATATAACTTGCTTCCTAGGGTTCTTGGGAGCCCAGGATGAGATAGTATATGTGAAGCACATAGGCAGTCTTTGACACCCCCCACTGGGGATCGAGCCCGCAACCCAGGCATGTGCCCTTGACCAGAATCGAACCTGGGACCCTTCAGTCCGCAGGCTGACGTTCTATCCACTGAGCCAAACTGATGAGGGCAAAATTTATGTTCTTTAAACTATCACAGAGTGACTAGCACTGTATTTCACTCGTTGATAGCATACATTCTAGCGTCAGCATGCCTGGCTCTCCCATTTCCTAAGCGTGTGATCTTCAGTAAATTACTTAATTTCTCTATGCCAGTGGTTCTCAGGTGGGAGCGATTTTGTCACAAGGGGACATTTGGCAGTGTCTGGAGACATTTTGGTCGTCACATCTGGGACTGGGGTCTCCTGCTGGCATCTAGATAGAAGTCAAGGGTGCTGCTAAACATCCTACAGTGCACAGAACATCACCACCGTAACAAAGAACGATCTTGTCCAAAATGTCAATAGTGTCAAGGTTGAAAAAACTTGCTCTAAGTCTCACTTTCTTCATCTGTACAAAAGGGAATAATAATAGTACTCAGCACATAGGGTTGTGGTAATGGTTAAATGAGACAATATTGAAAGCATTAAGTGTACTTCCTGGCTTTTAGTAAGTGTATAGAGTACTTTAGCTGTTATGTTAGCAGGACTGTTTTGACCAATGATTCATTGTTTTTGTAGCAGATACATGAATTTTGTTATGTACTTTATGTAACTGACATATAAGATTTTACAGGTGTATTAGATGGATTTAAATTTTATAAAGAATAAAATTTAAAAACACTTTAAATCTTGCATTGAAAAAGATTTTGAGATAGTCTGGAAGGGATAATATTGTTTGGTGTATATAAATACAATATGCTCTATACTGAATCAAATCAGAAAGCATAAGTCTCCATGCTGTTATATTCCATTACCCATGAAAAAGCATAAATTCACAGGTCGTAAAAGAAACACTTTGCTATCATTGCATATTGTTACATAGGAAGCAATAAAACAAAACAAATTTACTGGTGCATGATGTGCCATCCCTTACATGTGGGAGGACAGAAAATAAATTATCATAGCAATTTCAGTGAAAACTAGTACCTACAAAGTGGGCCCCAGTAGAGATTAGAATGGATTCCTGCTTAGTACCCCAGAAGACAGAAATGTCCCTCGAGCCCAGCCTGTGTGATTGAGCGTCAACCCATAAACAAGAGGTCACCGGTTGAGTCCCATTCAGGGGACATGCCCAGTTTTTGGGCTTGACCCCCAGTAGGGGGCGTGTAGGAGGAAGCCCATCAGTGGTTCCCTCTTGGTATCTCTTTATCCCTCTCCCTTCCTCTCTGTTTAAGAAAGAAAAAAACGTCCCTTGAAATGCTGCAGGCCCAGTAGCCAGTGCAGTACCTCTCTGAAAGCCTGGCTCAGTCTGTTGTCAAGGTCTCCTGCTGTGAGTTTGTGAATTGCGGTGTTCTGCCACCAGAGCATAGGGCTGCCCCCATTGTCTTGTTGCCCTCTGGTGTAAATACAAATGGAGGGCTTGTGGGTTGACTTTTCAATAGGCAGTTCCTTAATCTTTGGTGTGTATTTTATCATTTTAGATTTTATTTTATCAAATAGTTTAAGAACCTGATACCTGCAATACGGGGTGTGAGGTGGGTACCAGCCTTCTGCTGTTATGCCAAATCCAAAATTCCAAAAAGTTTTGTAATGGTTTTGTGACAGTTTTACTAATTCTAGTGTACTATGTTGTTAGTAATAGTAGTAGAGTTGCTAGTCACTGCTGCTAACTCATAACCCACTATCAAGAGAGAAAGATGGAAAAATCACTCTCCTGGTATTGCAAACAGTGCCTGTTACCTGGGTACCTGGCAGCCTCATTTCTTCAAAGGACATAATTATGAAGGTACTACCAATGCCGGTGATGATGATGGCGGTGATGGTGGCAGTGGCAGTGATGGTGATGATGGTGGCCATGAGCACAGTGTTGCATTAAGACTGGATCATGCTCATTAGATCACACTAACTCCTTGATTTCCACCTGTTTGCTTCACATCTGCATTTCTACTCCCTGCTGATTCTCTGTATTGAGAAGCGTGTTCTGGGAGCACAATTTGGGGATTTGACAGATGAGGCTCTGATGAAGCCATTGTAAAGCTTAAATTGCTTCCCACTTAGCATCATTATTTTGAATCGAAAGAAATTTCCCCTAAATTAGTCTCTTGTGTGGAAAGTGGATCATGTTTAAAGGTTACTTTTGCTCTTTAGATTGGTTGGGTGGGTGGTTCCCCTCTTTGATATCAGTGACTTACTTCTGCTAATGGTTTGTGTGGGACATTGTCAGGACATAATTATGCCAGAAGTCTACAAACAAGGTGATAATGGTGTTGGCACTCAGCGTGGATTTAGGGATCTGAGAGGCCCAAATTTAAACCTCACTTCCACTTCTCCTTAACCTTTTGAGTTTTCAGCCAGGTAAGCATACGTATTCTCAGGTTACTCATGACAGTACCTAACCTATAGGGTTGTTGATAAGGATTAAATGAGACAATGTATGTGTGGTATATGACCCATTTCTTGGTATATTATAGTAAGTACTTAATAAATATTAGCTGTTAATCTAGCATCCTCCCTTCCACTAAATATTAATAGCCACAGAGTGCCATTTTCTATTATAATTAAGAGTGAGACCTTGCAAAATTTCTGCAAAACTGGGCCTCTGTCAAGGACTTATTCTCCTTGTACTAGAGATGAATTCTTCAGGGTCTTGCATCAGCGGTAGTTGCAATGGAGCCAGCAGATTATGGGAAGAGGTGGGAGGGGCTGCTGCCTGGTGCTTCAGGCTGTGAGGACAAAGTAGAGGTCTGCAGAAAGAACCTTTAAAAAAGAATCCAACTGGTTTAGCCTAAGATTCTAGGTGTCATCGGTTCACGGCTACTGTCCTGGTCCCTCTAAGAATGCACAGGTCAGTGGGCAGGGACCTAACATACCCATCAGTGATTTCAAAGGGGGAGGTCAGATTTGCAAAATGAAAGCCAGTCCACATGGTTTGCATTGATGATACTCCTGAGAGGTTGAACAAAGAACAAATGAAAAATACTTTGTTTTAAAAATGAGTTCTACCGAAAGTACTGGGTAAAATAAAGCTAAGCATATTTTATTTATGGATGTGGTTTTGGCCTGTCTGAGTTCACTCCCAGACTCTTTATTTCACTATACGTTTACTGAGTGTCAACTATGTGATGGTTAAACACCGTGAGAACATTAAAAAAAAGAATAGAATGAGATGTGGTTTCTACCCACAAGGAGCTAAAGGCCTAATGGGAGGGAGGTAGAGACGGAGGAAGGTAATTTTAATATAAGTTTTTTGAGGGAGGTGCAGAGGCATAGCAGAGGATTCTCAGACAAAGGGACACCATTTCTAAGAAGAAAGGTCATCTCTGAAGCCAACTCCGTGGGAGTGGAGAAACCCTTGTTTGAGAACCTGTTATCCTAGTAGCAGTGAGGCTGGCCTGGCACCCGGAGAACCTTATTCTGCTGCCCAAGTCTGTTGAGTTTTCTCTGAGCTGCTCCCTCCCTGGGGCTCCTCCCAAGGCCAGGTCGTCCTTCATGCTCATTACCACATGGGGTCAAGATGAGCTTCCTCTCTCTTCAAGTCAGATTTCACAATTGACCTGAGGCCTCATGGCTGAGATGTGGGGCTGCTTTTCCCATTTCCTCCGCAGCAGCTGGGGTCCATTGCTGTGAGAGGCAAGAACTGCCCCGTTAATGCACTTCATACACTAAGACAGTGTGGACTCATCCTCTAGGACAGTGGTTCTCAACCTTCTGGCCCTTTAAATATAGTTCCTCATGTGACCCAACCATAAAATTATTTTCGTTGCTACTTCATAACTTAATGTTGCTACTGAATCGTAATGTAATATCTGATATGCAGGATGATCTTAGGCAACCCCTGTGAAAGGATCGTTCGACAGCCAAAGGGGTCGCGACCCACAGGTTGAGAACCACTGCTCTAGGAATTCCCAGCTCCTGCATCTCTAGGGATGAAAACT
>NW_005356259.1:6337966-6339268 GCF_000412655.1 Myotis brandtii
ATAATTCATTTAAAGGGAGAAGAATCATGATGTTCCCCTTCCCCCCCCCAGGGGAAATTGGAACTTCCCTGGGGGGTTTAGTGTGGGGGCCCATCATTGTGCAAATCATGTCTAATACACATTTATAACAAAATATTATTTCTTGATTCTTGTACTTTTAAATCTACAGCAGTGGTATAGATCTCAAAACAACAAACACACTAGCTAGGCCGAGGGGATATTAAACTTTGCTTTGAAATAATAAGGACTGAAGATAAGAATACAATAGGCATAATAATGCGTGGTACTCCATGATAGTCACCATATTCCCAGCACTGGGCTAAGGGCTTTCCACGTGTGTCTCATTTACTTTTTACTACACTCTCTGAGGTAGGTGCTATGTCTTTCCTCACTTTATGGGTGAGAAATCGTAGGGCTTGGGCTCAGTTGAGGTCGCTTTGGCTCTTGACCCCTAACCTCTTAACGCCTGTGTTATCCTGCCTCTCTCCTTGACGTTGGGGATGTTGGGATTGGAGGTAAGAGGGGGGCTGTGACTTGGTGTTTGCATGACATTCATCACCAGTGCTGAGCACAGTTGAATCTCTGTGGATGGATTGGGCATCTGTGATGCCTCTGTTTCGTTTTCCTGTGCCTTCAAAGCTGAGCCTGGCGGGGGCTCCCATGGACATACATACCTGAGGGAGAAAGGGAAAGTAATCTCTGTAGAGAATGAGGACTTGGGCGAAAACCATGCCAAGGAAAAGGAGCCAGTTGCTGAGCCTCTTCTTTCCCTGCCAAGGGGGTCCATGTGCCAGATTGGCATCTCTGTGCAAGGCGCAAGTCTGTGCTGGCACACATCCGCTTCTCTCCCTGCCTGTGAGGTTTACGATGAGATGTGGCTTCTGATTGAGCCATAACTGGGAAGCGGCGCAGAGGTGGGGTGGGGTAGGGGAGGGGACTCTCTCGAAGCTGCAGCCCCATCTGTCAGGCCCCCGAGGACTTGCTTCCTTCCTCCGTCTGCTTTCCAAGGGTGGTGCTGGTGGTGCTGGTGCCCCTGGTCTGTGACGCGCCTTTGACTAGCAAGGCGCACAGGTTGGAGTGTAGGTGCTGAGAGGCACTATTTTTCTCTTGCTTCTGTCCTCTTCACATGAGGGTGTGGCCAGCCTACGTGAGTGGCTGATGGCTGTTTACAGGCTGGCCACACCCCCTTCAGGGTGGGGGTCCTGCTGGGGTGCCTGGCCAGCCTGGGTGAGGGGCTGAGGGCCGTTTTCAGGCTGGCCACACCCCCTTCAGGGTGGGGGTCCTGCTGGGGTGCCTGGCCAG
>NW_005356259.1:6339576-6365882 GCF_000412655.1 Myotis brandtii
GCCATCTTGGTTGGGTTAATTTGCATATAGTCACTCTGATTGGCTGGTGGGCGTGGCTTGGGGCGTAGCAGAGGTGCAGTCAATTTGCATGTTTCTCTTTTATTAGATTAGATTCTCTCTATAAAAAATTAAAATATTCCAAAGAAGGCTGAAGTGTCCAGTCCTCTTTGACCCAGACCCCCTTTGTCCCCTCGGCCATCCTTACCCAGGTTCCTCCTGAGATATGATGACTGTTATCAGTGTGGGTATTTTTATAATACGTATTTTTCTGCACCTTGCATTTTCACTCAGTCATACCTTGGAGGTTTTTCTATGTCACTCATAAAAATTTACTTCTTTAAAAAATTCATAATATTGGCTAAATCATAAATAATGGGGATGTTCTTCTGATAATAGGATTTAGGTTGTTTGCAGTTTGATAAGTTAGGCCTCAGTGCAAAGGAAGGCCCATTATTGTGCTTATGAAGGACAGTCTTTAAAATGCACAAATGCAATGGCCATCCTCGCGAGGTCTCGCTCTTCAGATGCATTGGTGCGTGTAATCGATGTTCATTGCTTTGAAAATCCCTTCTTTAGTATTTACACAGATTTTTAAACCTAGGTCGCATTACCTGTTTGGGCGAAAGTCATTATACATGAAAATTCTGCACCTCTAGTCTCCATTCCTTGACTTTATGTCTATGACATTCTGTGATATGTACCCTCCCTCCTCCCCCCATCGCAACACTTACCTCCACTATTTTTTCAGGTCCCAGGTAGCACTGCACATATTATCTCTGGATTTATTCTGTTTCAAATCTTCAGATCATTGTTAAAACAGAGGCATGTACAACATCACTTTGAATCACAAAGGTAAACTTGAGATGAGCTATTCTTTGCTTTTCCAAATAACATGGGAAGGATAAAAACTGGAAACAAAATAATAATAATAATAACAACAACAACAACAAGAACAAACTGAGGTTGGGCTGGTTTTCACATTAGCATAGCTCTTTTTTTCTTCTTTTTTAAAAAAATATATTTTATTTATTTTTTACAGAGAGGAAGGGAGAGAGATGGAGAGTTAGAAACATTGATGAGAGAGAAACATCTATCAGCTGCCTCCTGCACACCTCCTACTGGGGATGTGCCCACAACCAAGGTACAAGCCCTTGACCAGAATCAAACCTGGGACCTTTCAGTCCGCAGGCCGACGCTCTATCCACTGAGCCAAACGGGTCAGGGCAGCATAGCTCTTTATTTATGATTTGAATAGTTTGAAATGGTCACTCCAGTGCCCTTACTGCTTATTCTGGTGAACTTCTAGTTGTAAGAATAATGAAATGTTTGAAGAGATGTAATAAGTGTGTTTGAATGGATACATATTTGGGAGGGGAAAGCTCGGAGCCTTTTAGATTTATACTGAAAGTTGAGATCTGTGCTGCTGAGCCCTTGAAATGTAGCTGCTACTGCCACCTGTTAAATGGTAAATGTCTGGGTACACTGAGTTAAAGAAAATATACCATTGCTGTTACTTTCACCTGCCTATTTTTTAAAATGGAGCTACTAGAAAATTTCAAGTGCTGAATGTGACTCACAGCATCTTTCTCGTGGCCAGCGCTGCTGTGGCTGTTAGTGGTGGGGAAGGCTGGCCCTGAGCTGGGGGTGCTTCTGAATCCCCCTCTTGGCTCAGGACATACTCCAGTAGTAACCCCACCTTTAGACCCTAAAGGTGATTTTAAAAAATTTACTTATTGATGAGAAAGAGAGAGAAACATCCATTTGTTGTTCCACTTATTTATGCATTCATTGGTTGCTTCTTATATGTGCCCTGACCAGGGATTGAACCTACAACCTTGGTGTATCAGGATGATGCTCTAACCCAGCGGCCGCCAATTGTTGGTCCGCAGACCACTGGTGGTCCATGAGGTCCAAAAGGTTGGCGACCACTGGTGTAAGGAAACCTTTGGAGCAGCGGTCACCAACTGGTGGTCCGTGAGGTCCGAAAAGTTGGCGACCGCTGCTCTAACCAATTGAGCTACCCGGCCAGAACCCTAAAGGCGATTAAGTCTGAATCCCAAGAAGGCTTGCTTTAATGCCTTTTTTCTGATGAGCTTTTGAATATTTAATATGGTTTCAATGTAAGACATTATATTAGATTTTTGCTGCTCTGAAAACAGGAAGTAAAGAATTTGAGGAAATGGTAATCACTACATTAGTCTAACACAACGGTTCTCAACCTTCCTAATGCCACAGCCCTTTAATACAGTTCCTCATGTTGTGGTGACCCTCAACCATAAAATGATTTTCGTTGCTACTTCATAACTGTAATTTTGCTACTGTTATGAATCGTAATGTAAATATCTGATATGCAGGATATATTTTCATTGTTACAAATTGAACATAATTAAAGCATAGTGATTAATCACAAAAACAATATGTAATTATATATGTGTTTTCTGATGGTCTTAGGCGACCCCTGTGAAAGGGTCGTTCGACCCCCAAAGGGATCACGACCCACAGGTTGAGAACTGCTGGTCTAACAACTAAAAAACTTTTTTTCTTTTTTTTTGTTTTTTTTTGCAGTTCACAATGCAGGCCAGGGCTTGTCTTGACAGAGGATCAGAACTGTGATTTTTGCTAAAAATTCCTTCCTTCCGCCTCTCTACCAGTTTTGGTGGGTTTCGTTGCCTTTGCAAAGAAAACCCAAACAGTTGCCTTCGTTTGTGGTATACTTGGAGTTATAGTTTCCCAAATTGGTAAAGACAGCATTCTTTTAGGTTGCCATAACTCGGTATCTATTTCAACAAAAAACACACCACTAATATTTTTGGTTTGGCTTTTGTCTGCCTCTGAGGATTTATTTTTTTTAATCAACAAGCTTTATTTTTTTAGAGCAGTTTTAAAAATTGTGGCATAGCAAAATTGAGTGGAAGGCACAGGTAGTTCCCATATAGTTCTCCCCCCCCCCCACCATACAGCCTGCCCCACTGTCAACATCTGGAACCAGAGAGGGACATTTGTTACATTGATGGACCCACAGTGACACATCATTATCGCTCAAAGTCCCTAGTTTACATTAAAGTTCACTCTTGGGTTTGCACAAATGCATAATGACATATATCCATTATTATGGTGTCATATAGAATAGTTTTACTGCCCCAAATATCCTCTGTGCCCCATCAACTCATCGCTCTCTCCCCCAGCCTCTGGCAACCACTGACCATACTGTTGTCTTTTCTAGAATGGCCTATAGTTGGAATTTTTCCGTATATATAGCCTTTTCAAACAGGCTTCTTTCACATAGTAATATGCATTTCAGTTTCCTCCAAGTCTTTTTATGGTTTGATGGCTCATTTCACTGAGTAATATTTCATTATCTAGATCAAGGGTGGGGAACCTTTTTTTCTGCCAAAGGCCATTTGGATATTTATAACACCATTCACTAAATATAATTCACTTAATATAAATTTATGTTGCTACGAATAAAGCTTCTAGATTTATTGGATTTCCAGTCCCGCCTGTGGTTGCCTTGGCAGGGCCAGACCAAATGATTTCATGGGACTTGTACGGCCTGCGGGTTGGACGTTCCCCACCCCTGATCTAGATGGACCACAGTTTATTTATCCATTTACCTACTGTGGGGTGTGTTGGCTGCCTCCAAGTTTGGCATCATGAATAAAGATGCTAGCAGCACCTGTGTGCAGGTTTTTGCATGGACATACGCTTTCAGTCCTTTTGAGCAAATACCAAGGATTGTGATTGCTGGCTCACGAGGTAGGAGTGTGTTTTGTTTGTAAGAAACCTCCAAACTGTCTTCCCCAGTGGCTTGGGCCATTTTGCTTTCCTACCAGCAAGAGTGAGAGTTCCTGCCGCTCCGCATCCTCACCAGCAGTTGGTGTCCTGGATGTTGGCCATTCTTTCCGATAGGCCCGTAGTGGTGATGATCGCTCTAACGTGACCAGATCGATGAATGGTTCCCTTGGAATTCTCTTGTAGCGGCAGAATGCAGTTCTTAGAGGATGTTCTGAGACGACAGCACGTCCCTTTGTGTGGCATCCAGGGAAAAGGGAAGGTGGCAGACCAGAAGAGGGGTCACTAGCATTTCACTAAAACTGCAAGCTGTGGCCAGCTCTGCTCATGGGTGAACACAGTATAGGCCAGTGATGGCGAACCTATGACACGCGTGTCAGAGGTGACACGCGAACTCATTTTTTTGGTTGATTTTTCTTGTTAAATGGCATTTAAATATATAAAATAAATATCAAAAATATAAGTCTTTGTTTTACTATGGTTGCAAATATCAAAAAATTTCTATATGTGACACGGCACCAGAGTTAAGTTAGGTTTTTTCAAAATGCTGACACGCCGAGCTCAAAAGGTTCGCCATCACTGGTATAGGCTGTGCACTTGGCAAAGGAAGAGGTGGGAATGCAGAGTCTAAGCTGGAGGCTGCCTTTTGTTCCATGTGGTGCTGGTTCATTTTAACCACGGTTTCTGAATTGTGCTGGGGAGAGTGCGTACGTGTGTGCACACGCATGTGTGTGTAATACTGGTTACCTCAACATGCAGCTTTTGTTTTCTGAGAGCAGCTTGTATGACCAGCTGTCTGATGGAGGGCCCTCATTAGCAGAGCAAATTCCTGGGGAGGTATTAGGAGGAAACAGAAGCTACTAGAACTTGGGTGGCCTGAAAAGACACAGCGAGGTAGGTGTTCTGGTCCTCCTCCCTGTGACCAGCAAGAGCATGTGCTCCCTGTGAACGGCGTGGGGTGGGCCTGCCTCCTGAGTGGGGGACCTCTGGCTGGAAGCACGGAGTGGGAACTGCATCCGTGGTGTGGGTGCTGAGTGAGCAATTATGGGCAAGCTAATCTGAGTGAGCCATTCATTGACCTTCACCCGCCTCTTCCCGCCTTAGCCTTAGTGCACCTACGCCATGGCTCTATCTCCTTCCTGATGCTGCTAGAATGGGCTCTCCCTGGCACCGCCCACGTCTGCCAGGCTCCTCTGGTTGTCTGTCCTGTTTCGGAAGCCTCAGCCAGCCTCGCTGGGATTAGCTCCTCATGTTCTGAGTGCAGCAGGCAGCTGCGTCAGTGATGTCTTCAAGCAGTGAATACAGACAGGTTTCCCAATGACCGTCTTCATGCCCCACTGCCCCTTGGTTTCTGCTGACGCTCCCCACCTCCCATCCTCTCCCACCTTCACCTCTGCTCCATCCACAACTGGACCCTGACCTTGGCTTTTGGGCTGACCTTGTACCTGACCTCTCTCTCATTCTATCTTTTTGATGTCTGGATACAATTTAATGCAAACGAGTAGGCACATCTAGAGATGGGAAAGTGTTCTCTGAAAAGATAGTAACTTATTTCTTTGACCCTCGAGGTCAGCGAGGACCCATTGCATTCTGGGATGTTTGTTTCGGGCTGACCTTGTGCCTGACCTCTCTCGTATTCTATCTTTTTGATGTCTGGATACAATTCAGTGCAAAATGAGTAGGCACATCTAAAGATGGGAAAGTGTTCTCTGAAAAGATGGTAACATTTCTTTGACCTTCGAGGTCAGCGAGGACCCATTGCATTCTGGGATGTTTGCCTCTCTGGCGGCTGATTCTGGGACCACTTTCTGCTCTGCTGGTGCCTGGCCTGCATGGCTGCTCCATGTTGAGCCTCCTGGATGGATTCCCTCATTGGGCTGGTGCTTGAAGGTGCTGCTTTGCTAGTGTTCTGTTTGCTGTCTGTCCAGGTCAGTGCAATTCACTGAAAGGAAATAAAAGGGTGGATTATGTTCACCGAGAGAAGTGAAATTGCAGTTACTTTGGGAAGGAGATAGAGGTAGAGATCAGGGTGTTAAATGTTCATAGCCTGGCTCTTATCAGCATGCTACACCATCTCAGCACCATGGCTGAACTGAATATGGGACCCTGTGCTTCCCGGAGCTTCCAGCTCTGGGACTCGGGGCTCTAGGCATTGAACTTGGGCCCACTCACAACAGATGTACCTCCATGAGAGGAGCTCTGACTTTATGTGTCACCTTGCCATTTCTGATGGTTGTTGAAGGAGGAACAATTATTTTATCAAGAAGTAAGATCATGCTGCCCGGCCAGTGTGGCTCAGTAGTTGAGCATTGACACATGAACCAGGAAGTCATGGTTCGATTACTGGGCACATGCCCAGGTTGCGGGCTCGATTCCCAGTAGGGAGTATGTAGGAGGCAGCTGGTTGATGATTCTCTCTCATCATTGATGTTTCTATCTCTCACTCTTCTTTCCTCTCTGAAAAACAATTAAATAATTTTTTTTTAAAAAAAAGAAGTAAGGTTATGCAATAAGGGAGTAAGGAAAGAAGAATAACATGATTGACACTTTTATTTTTTCTTATTGGAAGAAAATTAATATTTCTTGAGTCCCTTACTAAATGCCATATATATTTAATTCGCACAACTACTTTACAATGTACCCATTGTATAAAGGCTTATGGAAAAGTTAAGACAACTTTGCACCTTGTTCCCCAGATCAGATTTTTGATCAATTTTAGATTTACTAAGGATGATTGTACATCTTCCTTTTTTGTTCCTCTCTTCTTTTCTTCAAAAAAGCATTTATTTTGTACCTTATTCTGCACTCAGGATTGCATACTGTTTGACTTGGTAGAGATAAATCTCATATCCTGATATGAACTGACCATATATTTTAAAACCTTTTTATTTTTAAATAATTTAGAGATAAATCTCATGACATATCCTGATATGAATTGACCATATATTTTAAAACCTTTTTATTTTTAAATAATGATAGATTCACAGGTGGTTACAGAGAAATGTATAGGGAAGTCCTGTGCATCCAACCTCTAGCCTCCCTCAGTGTTAATTAACATCTTACATGACTACAGTATGGTATCAAAGCCAAGAAGTCAACATTGCTATCATCCATAGAGCTTATTCAGATGTTATCAGTTATGCACACACTCATTTGCATGTGTGTATAGCTCTATGTGATTTTGTCACATGGGTAACCTTGTGTAATGACCCCCACAATCAAAAAACTCTACTGTATAGCCACACCCATCCTCCTTCCTCCATCCCTAATCTCTTCAACCATTAACTTGTTCTTCCTCTCTATTATACTGTTATTTTGTAGATGTTACTTAAATGGAGTCATATAGTAAGTATCCTTTGAGGACTAATTCTTCACTCAGCATAATTTCTTCCAGGTTCATCCAAATAGTTGTGCATATCAATGCTTATGTTTTATTGCTGAGTAGAGGGTTGTGCTGTGGATGTACCACAGTGTTTAAACATGGACTCATTGAAGGATGTTTGGGTAGTTCCCAGTTTGGGGCTATCACAAATAAGGCTGTTGTGCATACTTGTCATCAAGTTCCTGCATGCCAGAGGTTAAGTTCTTCTGAAGTATGTTTTGGAAATCATTTGAACTTTAGTGTGAGAAAAATTATTATATTGTATAGGAAGTCTGACAGCTATAGAGTTAGAACTTAATAATGGTGGTGAGGCTGTTTTGCAGCAAATATAATTTTTAACAAACTCGTGGGTCAGAAGAGATTTCTACCATGGCCAGCCATGTGTTAAAGCTTTCACTAATCCCACTGGCTTTTGTACTGATTTTGTTTTATCCATCTAATTCTAGAGTTAACATTTCTGCCAGAATCAGTTGTGCAGCCGTGTGTCCTATTTCTTAGTTCTTTAATAGAAATAACTCAGCCATAAAAGCCAGCAGGAGAATACTTCATTGACAAATTGGTCTTTAATGTGTATGTGTGTTGTGTATGTGGGGAGCAAATAGGCTTTTCAATGTCAAAAAATATCAGAAATAAAAAGAAAGGTAAGAAAAGCAAGCTCATACTGGGTTGCTTTGTTGGTTATAGGAAAAAAACAGTTTATTGCATGTTGCTATCCCATATCCCTGGGATTAAAATAAAATGACATGTGAACATGATGACATAATTAAAATTCTGTCATTCATTTTTTATTCAAGTAAATCTAATTTGATGGAAGAAGGCTTTCTCATAATATCCTTTACAGAGAGAAATAGGGAGGTGTGATTTGCAATTGACATCAGCAGAGGGATTATAGAAATCGTGGTCACATTCTTCTTTTGTCTTTAAAATGCCAGGCCTAACTAAGCTAATTCATTTGTTTGTTTATTCATTTGTTCATTCATTTATGCACTTATTCATTCAGATAGTCTCCTAAATCATTAATAATGTTTCATTATATGAATCTGGATATGAAGGGGTCCCCATCCTATATTCTATGCTCCCCTTAAACTGCATTATTTCCTATCGCCCCAGGATATCTCACATTCATGACTTTTCCTTGGAAATACAGTTGGCCCTTATGATCACTTGTTTGAACTTTACCTGTTCTTCAAGGCCAACCTCAAATAAGGCTTGTGATGAATGCACTCTTGGAGCTCACAGTCTACTTGGAAGCAGTATCAAAGAATTTACCTCATTCACAGAATCTTACCAGCGTGCCAGGAAGTGAGTTAATTTCCACTGCCAATATTGTCAAGTCCTCTACACATGCCTCCTCCTTTCCCATCAAGCGGTGAGAAAGAGAACTGATTCCAGGGGCTCCACTGGTTAAAGGGGGTCTACATGCCCCATTCCAGGGAGAACCTGTAGGTCTGTGGCAGGCTGGGCTCCTTGACAAATTGGATTCATTTGGTCCAATGTGTTGCCTTAAACTTTGCAGAAATGAAGTTGAATGGACATCAAGAGAAGCTTCAGGGCTGGTGGTGTAGCACATTAGTGGACCTCAGAGTACACGCTAGCGTTATTTATAGAGATTGCTTTTATGGGGAACTACCTAAAAAGACATCAACGGAATGAAAAGGCACTGAATTTCAATTTCCAGAATATTGCTTGCAGTTATCACTCCACGAGTCCAAATGATTCAAAAATTTTCATTCCATTTTGACATTTTTAGCAAAAATGGTTGAGCACTTTTCAAGTACTAAGCATTGGGGCTATAAAAGGAGAAAGATGAAGCCTGTTTGGGTTTCAGAAAACATCCAGTCTAGAGGGGAGAGACAGAGCTGCCTCCAAATGACTTTAGTATCTATGATAAGTAGTACAATAGACGCCTGTGCAAAATGCCAGAGGTGGCAGAAAGTAATTCTTCTTGCGGGTGTGTGTGTGTGTGTGTGTGTGTGTGTCTGTGCAAAATGCCAGAGGAGGCAGAAAGTAATTCTTCTCGTGGGTGTGTGTGTGTGTGGTGTTTACTCTGGCTATAGCTTTTATCTCTAATAATAATGGAAACTAAAGAGACAGTACTTTTAATGTCAGGCAATGTGGTAATTACTTTATACTTATTATTTTATTTGGTCCTTGTGGCAGACCGTATGGGATGGGTACAGATGAGGAATCTGAGGCTCACAGAGTATCAGTCATTTGCCCAGGGTCCTGTGGCCGAGCCTATATTCTTGTCAGCTGTGGCTGCCCAGCCCCTCTGGGCTCCCTGCTCTATGCTGGTTGGCACGACCCTCCTGAAAGGGCTCCCTGAGGGCCTCAGGGGGTTGTTTTCCTGTGGGTCACTCTCTTCCCATTTGGAATCCATGTACATTTGTGTGCTTTTGAGGTGACTTCACTGGTGTGATGGTTAATTTTCTGTGTCAACTTGAGAGGTCTGGGGTGCCTAAGATGAAACGTTGTTTCTGGGTGTGCCTTTGAAGGGTTTTCTAGATGAGATTAGCATTTGAATCAGTGATCTCAGTGAAATAGACTGCCCTCCCCAGTGCTGGGGGGCAGCATCCACTCCACTGCTTCCACTGGGGCATCTCACCTCATCTTCTCCTGACCTTGGACTGGGGTATACACCATTGGCTCCCCTGGTTCCCAGGCCTTTGGACTTGGACCGAATTACACTGCTGACTTTCCTGGGTCTCTAGCTTGCAGACACAGACTGTGGGACTTTTCAGCCTCCAACTTCATGACAATAAATTTCCTCATAATAACTCTGTGTGTGTGTGTGTGTGTGTGTGTATGCGCGCACGCATGGGTGTGCACACACACACACATATGTCTGTATCCTCTTGCTTCTGTTTCTCTGCAGAACCATGACTAATACAATTCGTATCCAGAGGAAACACTTACATTTATGAACAATGCAATGACATTTGTGGGTCTGTTTTAGAAAACTCACTCTTAGCAGTTCCCGCTGTGGTACTCACTGATAATGTGAGTCTGATCAGCTGTGTTTTAAGGTGCCCGCCACTGCTGACGGGAAGTTCTGATGGGGAGCCTTGTTTGAGCTGCTACCTAACTTTTTCACTTTGGGCCACTCACATGACCCTCCTGGGCCTCAGTTTCCATGTCTGCAACATGGAGATAAGAATGTATTTGCTTCCCCACCTATGGGTCTGTTGAGCAGGGCACTAATTCCTGTGTGATGGTTCACTCAGTGGGTCTCTGATAATGATCTGCTCTGCGGAAGGTGCTGTGCATGCTGGGTAAGCAAAGGCTCATCCAGACAGGAGCCGTCCTCCTGGGGCTCTCGGCCTCACTGGGAGAGCTGGTACATGAATAAGCTTGAGCACAGCTACTATTGTACACACGTTACTACACAAACAATTCTACAACTGTTAGTTACTGGTGATGTAATGGTTGTTACACAGATGGTAATAGCGTGCAGAAGGCAGCTGCCATTTACCAACAACCTATGATGCATCAGGAAAACATGCTTTTGCTTAAGGCATCAGAGTCAACTTCTAATATGGGATTTGTTGTTTATTTTAAAAATTCACTTTTTAGAAAATTTGAAGTAGTACATATGCGTGGTATAACATTAAAACCTACAAAAGGGCATTGGATGAAAAGCTAGTCTCCTTTCCATTGTAGATTTCTCAGTCCCACTCTCCAAAGAGAACTCACTGTGACCTCCTTGTTCATAGGTCAGTGCTCAACCACTGAGCCAGAAGGTGCTGTGCATGCTGGGTAAGCAAAGGCCCATCCAGACAAAAGCCGTCCTCCTGGGGCTCTCGACCTCACTGGGAGAGCTGGTACATGAATAAGCTTGAGCACAGCTACTACTGTACACATGTTACTACACAAACAATTCTACAACTGTTAGTTATCAGTGATGTAATGGTTATTACATAGATAGTAATAGTGTGCATAAGGCAGCTGCCATTTACCAACAACCTATGATGCATCAGGAAAACATGCTTTTGCTTAAGGCATCAGAGTCAACTTCTAATATGGGATTTGTTGTTTATTTTAAAAATTCACTTTTTAGAAAATTTGAAGTAGTACATATGCGTGGTATAAAATTAAAACCTACGAAAGGGCATTGGATGAAAAGCTAGTCTCCTTTTCATTGTAGATTTCTCAGTCCTACTCTCCAAAGAGAACTCACTGTGACCTCCTTGTTCATAGGTCAATGCTCAACCACTGAGCCATGCTGGACAGGCAGTACTCTATTTTTAGGGAATCAGTAGGTTAAAAACCTTATCATGTGAAAGTATACTGTAAAAGTAAAACTATGAAAAAGTAACTATGACCCATATGAGCTGGGTGGGGTGTTGAACTTGAGCTGAGTGGCTTTAGGAAGGACCCTGGTTGGGTGCATCCTGGCCGTTGAATGGAGCTGGAACATGACTGGTAGGCAAGCGGGTGGGTGTGGAGAGTCTCACTGAGCAGGTGCATGTGATGGAAGCACCAGTCTCCATGCCTCTCTGTCAGTTGTCTGAGGCTGGTCGCAGGACTGGCTCAGGAACTGAGTGGGACAGCAGCAGTGAGTGACAGGGACAGAGAAGACGAGGGTTGCCATCTCCAGCCCCAGGCCTCCCGGGTCACTTTCCTGGTCTGTGTTTTCCCCCATTTCCTACATTTCCATCCCTCCTACGTCACCCATGCTCTCACCAACCTTTCCTGGTGAAACACTCCTCTTCTTCGAAACCTCCCCAGCACCCTCACCCCCTCCCTAGAGTGTGGGGTGTGTAGCCGTGATAAGAGTGAACTTGCCTCGGTTCTCACGATGGTCCAGAGATCTCTAAGTTCTTTACATGGGTTCACTCATTGAATCCTCAGCACCACCCTATTAGAAACTGTTTAATCCCCCTTTCACAGATGAGGTAGACTGAGGCCCGAAAGTTCACACAGTTAGTGAGTGAAGCCCCGTTTCATATTATGGGTCTGATTGAACTGTCTGACATAGTGACCGTGATTGCTATCCTTTAGCCCTCATGAGGACCATGACGTCCGTGTGGTTACCTCCGTTATTGCAGATGAGGGTGTGGGAGCCCCGAGCAGCTCAGCAAAGCGGGTTTTCCATTTGAGTCTCATGTTCTTTCCCCTCAGACTCGCTGCCTCTGCACATACACCTTTGGCGCTAGAGGGTCGGGTGCCTGATCTACCCACCACTACAGCCATGCTTGGCATTGCTTCGGGCACAGAGCAGGCACTCCGTAAATAATTGTCCCACAATCAGTCCCTCTCTTGGCTGCTCTGTGAGGGTTCCCTACCTGACCTGAACTTGACAGCGAGTCCCAATTCTGAAATTATATATGGAAAAGCCTAAACACCTGCCGTGGCTTAATGCTGACATGCCCCTTTGTGTTCATCTGCGTCCCTGCCCAAAGGTGGTTTTCTGTCCATGTCGGAGTGCATGCCCTCCGTGTTCCTGACCTGGCCTGTGAGCAACAGATTTAGTAATGTATCAATGTCAGCGGGCCTTTTCCTGAGCTGAGGGTGAAGGGCTGCAGGGTTCCAGAGCCAGAGAACCACAGGATTCCTGGTGCTCCTCCAAGGCTCTGCTGTGCTGCACCCAGCAGGGTTTGCACAGCTCCCTCACCAAACCCGCGCCGGCCCTGGGGACCCTGGGATGGACGTTTAGATGGAGTTGTAGCAGATCAGCTAGGTTGGACCACTTTCCCAAGTGCAGTTTGAGCATGATGTAGAGATGATGTGTCCCACCCATCCTATGAAGAGCGTATTTGCATATTAATGTAACTGCATTTTAATTCTAAATCCTTAACTTTCAAGACTGTGCCCCTGAAGGTTGCGCTTAGGTCTGAGAGTGTCTGTGAGTTCCAGCAAGGCCATGCCTGTGTCTGATGTCATTCTGTTGCTCCACTCCCACCCCCAGTGCCTAGCACAGTGCTTGGCACCCAGTGAGCCAGCCGTAAATATCGGGAGAATGAATGGTGTGTCTTCAGGGAGGTGAGAAAGGTCCAGGGTAGGAAAGAGCTTCTGAAAATGCTCCAAGTATATTGGCTCCTCCATCACTGAAACCCAGCGTTTCCGTCCTGTTTTAGTGTCTCTCTTGGCTGCTCTGTGTTTCTGACAGCAGAGCCCTTAGGTGGTGGCACAGTAACCTTGGCTGTGACCTTCTTGGTTGCATTGGCTGTTGCACAGAGAGTTGCTAAAATTAAACTGTTGCTTTGGCTTAGTGCTTTTGACCCACTTTCATCATTTGAGAAAATGTGCAGACATTAGAAAATTTGCCAGAGGCTGGAATTTGGCCATGGAAATGAATTTTGGTTAATCCCGCCTTTAGCAAAAGAACTTCTGGTATTAGAATTTGCGCGTGTTAACCAAATTGTTAATTATGCTCAAAGCAATGTGCATGGTGCCTAAATTACCATCATCTTGCTACTATTGGTCATTTTCTGCTTCAGTCCCTTTAATTGTATTATGGACCATATATGTGATCATGTAGCTTTCTTTAGTTGAACAGATCTTTTATGGATCACTAATCTAAACTTGTAGTTGTACTTGAATGTGTACAAGCATAATTGATGATGATAATCCTATGTGTTACCTTTGTTTCCTGTTGTAGGAATTAATTGATATAATATATGTGCAAAGGCCAAGCACAGAGTTGGACATGTGGTAAAGGATTGCTAAGTATTTAGTCATCCATCCAGTATGTGTATATCTATGTTCCCACCTGGTGATACTGCTATTAAAAATAAGGTATCATTTTGAGCAGCCAGATAGCGATATTTCATTTCATGGTGGTTTGTAAGTAGGTGACTGTTATTCTTACATTTTCCAGGTTCAGATGATTGCTCCAGAGTTCTGACACAGAGTTCTGGAGTCCCAGTTCATTCTTGTCTAAGCACTAGAGAGGTTCACATGTATGTTTTCTTTGAGACAGAGAATTGGCTTTGTGATCATTCTTGCGGTCTGCCCTCTATGTGGAGGTGGGATGGCCCACTATCTGGGCAAGACAATCAAAAAGGTGTTAATCCCACCACTTGGCAATGAGTATCAAGCTCTCTTGTCAACAAAGCCAACACAGGGTGGGGCAAAAGGAGGTTTCCAGTTGTAAGAGAAACACAGACTTTATTCTTGTATTAGTTTTTATTCATTACTGTATTATTTTCCATACGAACAACTGGAAACCTCCTTTGTTCCACCCTGTGTTTGTGCAACTCCCCGACTGTGGTTGAGACCATTGTTATTTGAAGCGCCAGGCCAGCTACCATTCCTTCAGTTCTCCAGGCACTGTTGTTGCATCTGACTAGCAATTTTTTGGGTCCATTGTAACATCTACACCTTCGGTGGAAATGCCTTCAAGGTCTCTGACTTTTGTTCCATCCCCAGGAAGACCTGAGTCCAACCATTGTGAGTGGGGGTGAAGGATGGGAGATGGAACCAACACTTCTTGTGCACCTACTCGTTAGGTACTGTGCCAGGTCCTTTACCTGTGTCATATCATTTAATCCTCATACAACCTTAGGGGTAGGTAACCTCACCGGAGACGAGGAATCAGAGGCTCCTTGTGCTTCAGTAGCTTGGCCAATGTCCGAGTTCCTAATTCGAACCCAGGTCTGTCTATTGCAAAACTCATACAACTCCTGTGCTGAGCTGCCTCATGCAGCACCGTTTGTTGTTATTTAGTGTTTTGGTAATATTTGTGGAAATATCAATCATCTCTACATTTTCATGCAATAAATTTCTTTTAAATCCGGTGTTGGAAATGGCCCAGCTGACAGTACTCCCTTTGATTGCATTGTGAGGGTTATTTCACTTCTCTCGATTTCCTTTTTGCCTGACCAGAGAGCCAGGTTGAGTGCAATAATTCATTGCAAACTATTATAACAATAATTCTCATCTCTGATTTATGGTACTGTTATCTCCCCCCTTCTATCTGGAATTTCTTACCACTCTCTTTTCTCTTAGTTTCCCTGCCTCTTAAGCTTCTGAGTTATTAAAGTAAGGTATACATTGTAAAATAATCATAACACTTTTAAAGCAGTTCAACAGCTTTTCCCATCTTAGACATCAGCTGAACAAAGTGTAGCAGTAGGGACATACTGGACCCATTTAAGCAATAGCTTTATGTCTTGTTCTTCCACACACATGCATGTCTACAAGCACATGTGTGTGCATGTACACACAAATGTTAGCAGGCAATGCCCTTGACTCTCCTACCCACGACCTGTGTCTGTCTGTCTTGTGTGACATTAGTCTCACTGACCCTATTCTCTAATCACCTGATCTGACCAACCACACAGTGGACGTTGAGGTCATCCATCCAAGGGACAGTTTCCCAGTCACTCCTCACTCTCCCGTTTGAAAGCTGTTGTAAAAGAGGTATTTTATGAGTGTTTGAAGACTTCACAATAGATCTATGACCTTGTAATTTAGTTTTGGACATCATCTTGGATGATCTTTATGAAGTCTTTCGGGCTATAAATTCCTCTTCTAGCATGAGGGCTGGGACTGAAGTGGGGCCTGGGTGGGATGGGAAACTGTTTAACGTAGATGGGAACATGTCCATGGAGTAATCATGATGGTTCTTTACCGTGTGGCCCTTTAGCCTCTGCTTTGAGGTAGACATTAGTCTTCTCAGCTTCTCTTTCCTCCTTGGGTTTCACAGCTAGTCAACGCATGGAGGGGTGTGTGTGTGTGTGTGTGTGTGTGTGTGTGTGTGTGTGTGTGTTGTGTGTCTTGAAGCACAAAGAGGCAGCTGGTTCTGAAGGCTGGCATAGAGTGGGCGCTTCCTGCTGAACAGATGTCCCTCTCGGGGAAAAGCCTGCTGTCCGATAAATCTATGTTTGCTGGCACCTGACCCATTGCCAAGGGTCCTCCACCCTCTCAACAGGCAGTCTGCACCTCAAGTAGATAGGAAACATGGGCCAATTAGAAACCATGAACAAATACAAAAACATTTGTTTGGCTTGGATGCTGGTGACAGTTCAAATTGATGTTGTTTGTTTTGGTCCTAAGATTTGGCACCTTTGCTAGGAAGTCAGTTGGCTCATCAGCTCTATCTAACTCTGTATAGATATCAACCTCTGTGAGGTTCTTTGGGGAATTTCAAAGTTGAGTAGAAAAATCTATTCTTGCTCACAAGAAACTGACGACCCGATCCATTTTTGCAGTGCCAAAATTTACAGGAGATGAGAATTCTAAAAATTTAGAAATACATAAGATAATTACATTATAATTTTAAACATTTAAAAATGGCTTACTATTAAATAGATTTAGATGCAAAGTTGGAAAATGAAAAAAGTTGGAGACATACCCTGTACTGTAGAACGGAAATATACTGTATGGAGGAGCACAGGCCTTGGAGGCGCGGTGAATGAGTTGTTGCGGGTGGATGTGTCAGTTTGTATTTCACGTCCTCAAAAATTGCAGAATGGATTTTCTTGTCCAGAAAGTATTTTTTAAAATAGACCTTTTAACCAAGCGGGGCCTCACTGGCTCTCTTTTTTTTCCCCTTCCCTTCTCACTATAATTTTAAGAGGCCCTGAGCAGTAGCTATTCCTGTAATTAACGACAAAACAGGGGTCACTCGGGGGAAAGAATAAACTGCCTTTGTGAATAAGAAAAAAGTATCCAAAATAGAATCTAGAGCTAAGCATCTCCATGAAATGAGCAAAGGTCATCTGGGATCATTTGGCTTCTCTCGGGATGGTCTTGTTTGGGATACAGGCTAGAAAACATCTCTAGAGAGCGTGTTCATGGCTCAGTCAGTCCTGACAAGGGGGGTTTTGTTTGTTGGGTGAAGACCCAAATCATCTCAGACTGGCTGTTGCTACATCTGGAGTGGGACCAGGGATTTTGCTGCAATGGACTCGTTGGTGAACAAGCATTTGCTATTCCTGCTGATATTGTTTTGCAAACCAGTTAAGAATGATGACTAAACAAGTTCTAATAATTATTAGTTACTCTTCTCGGATTTGCATAAAGCTATGAATCCTGGGTTGAATTTACTTATTTTGTAGATGTCCTTGCACTGTCTGGGATCCCAGGGTTCCTTGATTCACAGTTGCTGGACCTGTGAAACTTAATGGCTGAGGGAGAGGGGAAATGGTCATAGTGACTTCCGATGAGGCTGTCAAGAACTCCCTTTGTACAGCCCGCCATAGGTTAAGGAATGACGTGCATTTAATCATCACACTTGAATATTTTTAAAATTTTTGTTCTTTTTATGACAAAGATGGTTTAGATAATAATGATTACCTATGCAGATGACAAAACTAAGGCATAAGGAAATGGGGGTGCTTACTCAAGGCCATAACATAAAGTTAGAGGTGGAGCAGCAAAAGAATTGGGGTCCTTTCTACCCCGCATCGTGGTTGTTGTCTGCCTTTGCCTCTGACTTCCTCTGTCTGGGAGCACATGCCCCTGCTCTGACACTGACGAGATACAGGAAATGGGACCTGGCTGTCAGTGATTCAGCGTCATCGTGGAATTTCCACGTTCCAGTTCCTCTTCCTTGGGATTTAATGATTTATCCCATTTTCTACACAGCACTGGAGAAGACATGCTGGGAAGTGGGATATATGCTTCCAGCATCAATATTGTCCTAAAAGAGAATACTCAGGACTGTTGCATCCAGCCAGTTAAAAAAGTGTTGTGTTTTTTTTGTTTGTTTTTTCTGATCACGTTGGTCCTTCATTTTCTTTTACTTAGGGACAAAGATACTGAGAGAGATGAAAAGTCTTGTCAAGGTCACAGTGTAAGTTAGTGTACATTTGGGACCATGACTCAGGCCTTCTCATTTTCTGTCCCATTCACTCTTTACTCTATTGCATCTTTTATTATGTGTGTTGGGATTCAAAGTACTTGCTATTTAATAATGTTTCCAATTGTTTTGTAAGATTTCATGAGATGCCCCACTCCAAATTATTTTCTTTCATTTCCCATACCTACAGCTTTTATATCTATAACCAATGGTTATATTACACAACAGGAAGAAAATTAGACTTATAGAGGCTATCCATCCATCCTCTGATATGTAGTTGAAAATACAG
The DNA here is from genome assembly GCF_000412655.1 of Myotis brandtii. NCBI lineage: Eukaryota > Metazoa > Chordata > Mammalia > Chiroptera > Vespertilionidae > Myotis > Myotis brandtii. The sequence continues at coordinate 6,357,787 of NW_005356259.1, forward strand.
ATCCTGGGTCCCTATGTCTCCCTTTCTTGTTTCTCCACCATTACGATTCTGAATACCTGTCAGCCAGGACCTCCGGTACTTTGTGTTTGAGCCCCTCCCCCCAGTCTAGCTCAGACTCGATTCTTTGCATATCCCAGAATGCTTTGCATAACCCAAAATATCCTTAAATCAGCCAATTCAGGTGTGAGCCTGGAAAACAGCAATTATCTGTTGGGTTAAACATTCATATTGAATGATCAGGAATGATTATGCTGCCGTTCTAATAGAATAAGGTCACAGCTGTTCTCTGTCTCAAACATGGCTGAGACATATTCACAATATTGCTTTATAATATCTCAGAGTGAAACCACTTAAGTATTAACCCCTTCATGTTGGCATGTATGTGAGACACAGAAGCATACTTATTAGATAAGAAAAGTACCTATAAGAAATGTTCCCAGAGCAACTAGCATAAACTAATCAGAGTTTAATTGTTATAGACAATACATTAAATAGGTGCTGATTGTATGATGTGAGGATTAGAGACCAAAACTTTATTACATCACATGTAAAATGGCAGTGTAGAATGGAGAACAATGAGACTTCAACTGATTATAATTGATATTCATATAGTATCTTTCTCCCAAGATTCTGTCAAGTGCTGGCAAGCCATCATTATTTGTCATCTCTGTGTGGCAATGCACAATAGGGTTCAGCATATGTTTGCTTATAAAAGAGTCACACTTACTAATATTGGTGCCATAATATTTAGAAACTATATTATTTCCACAGCTATAATGCAATCACTTATTCTCTTCTGCTATCAAGCCATTGAAACTTAGCTCCAGGTACACCTGACTGCAGGCACACCCAACTTAAGGGTGCTGGACTTAATCCTTGTACCCTACTCCCTGTACCCCTCCTCTGACCTCCCAAGACTATGGATGCAAAATGAATCACATCAAAGGAATTAAAATTTTCCTGACTTGCATTGACACCTCCCTGCCCCTCAACAAAGTCTCCCCCCAGTTGTTTGGGTGTTCCCAGGGGTGTCTCATGTGTGGTGGTGGAACAGTTTGCTCCTGGTGGTCCTCTCTGAGCCCTTCCTTTAGGCTTGGGTGTGGTTTTTCGCTTGAGGCAATTTTAGAAGTTCCAGATCTCTGTACTTGTGTCTCACACTGCTCCTGACAAGGGGCAGAGGAAGGACTTAATTTACATCCTGGAAGAGTGAGGTGGAGGCAAGATGAACTCAGCTGGATGGGCCCACCCTGTCCTAGTTCCTAAATGCCACTAGGAATACATGCTTTGAATTGCACATCTCATTTGCATCTCCCTGTGTACTTTTCTTAATCTCCTCCAGAATCCTTGGCTGATCAAGAGCTGGTTGTTTCTTTAGCAGGGATTTCCTGACAAACAATTTAAAGGTTCCTCTTAAAAAAAAACAACTCAACTAAGTAAATAAATATATGAAGAAATAAGAAAATAATTGCACAAATAAATAAAGGAATATCTAGTAGCTTAATCCCAGTCTATCCAAGAATGTTTTCTTCCACACAGCTGTTTAAGGCACAGATTCAATAAGTTTTAAATAGTTCTGACTCTTATAATCCTTTGATTTAATCAGTATTGATATTAAATAACATAAGTTTGTCTTGAAACAGATGTCTTTCTTTCTATCTAGTTTTCTTCTTTTCTCCTGTTTTTTTTCTCTTTCTTTTAAATATATTTTTATTGCTTTCAGAGAGGAAGGGAGAGGGAGATAGAAACAAACATTGATTGGCTGCCTCCTGTACACCCCCTATTGGAGATCAAGCCCACAACCTTGCATGTGCCCTGACCCGAATCGAACTCAGGACCCTTCAGTCCATAGGCCGATGCTCTATCCAATGAGCCAAACTGGCTAGGGTTCTCTTGTTTTTTCTTCCTTTCTTCCTACCTAGCTTTCTCTCTCTCCTCTCTCTCTTCTTCTCTCTCTCTCGCTCTCTCTGTTTCTCTTTTGGAATTGTAGGGGTTTAGAGAGAGCCACTTATAGAGGACAGATCAGGGTTTGGCTGGGGTCACATCCTACTTATGCCAATTCCGAGGGTTGGGGTAGGTGCCCTGGGTAGCATCTGTAGGTGTGCAGGGCAGGGATAGGCACGGACTGACAGACAGTCAGAGGGAGGAGGAAAAGGGAGCCTTGGGACATTTTGAGTTGAGGTGAAGACAGGGCGCTGTCCCATGTAATAATAGCAATACTTTACATTAGTGATCACTTCGCCAGCATAAAAAGTACTTTACATGAATCAGCTTCTTATTGGGCCTTCAGACAGCTTGGCTGTGAATAGAGTCCCCAGTGGAGTTCTCCCTGTTAGGCTGAGGGGATGTGCAGAGTAGGGCTGGGAGTTGATTTTATTTTGTAAAGTGAAGTTCAAACGTCCTTTTTCTTGGAAATAAAGGTTTCTGAGAAATCGTTTCTTTGGGGTCAATCATAAATTTAATGCATCCAATGACATAAACAGCCCTGCTATTTTACAAATGCAACCTAAGGCCCATTGTGCGTTAAGAGGAGAAGATAGGAGAGCAGGTCCCTCCCCTGTGAGGGTGTGGTATTAGTTCTTTATTTCAGGACCGGTCTATACGGGGGACCAGCCTGCCCTCAGCCCTGTCCCTGGACTGCTCAGTCTTCCCTCGGAAGAGGAATTATGGTTTGACAGTGTCTCAGCAGCAGCCTCCCAATGTTCTTTTCTTCACACATTGACTTTTGCTCATCATTTCCCTCCATTTCTCCTCCGGTGTTTTGAAGTAAGGGTCATCCTTCTCTCAGGGGAACTGAGGAATGGGCCTGGGTAGGAAGTTGACTAAACAGCTGCTCCGATGTCTTGTTACTTCCTGGACTTCCTGTCTGAAGCTTCCCTATCGCAATTTGTTGATTTCTGAGACTTTCTCAGAGACACAGAGTTTGTATTCCCCCATGACAAGACCTGTTTATGTCAACATTTAATTTAACAGTCAATGTTTTTATAAACTGAGGTTACAGAGACTTCACAAACTGAATTGACTTTTCAAAGATCATTGCACCAAAGGTCACTTTCTTGGGAATTATTTTCCAGAACTCTCCATCTAGAGTGGGGAATCCCTAAATCTTCTAGGCAGGACCAGCTACATAATTTGTGGGACCCAGTGCAAAAGGAAAACATGGGTCCCTTGGCTCAAAAATTATTGATAATTTTAAGATGGTGACATCAGAGTATTAAATGAAGTGGATCTGGTTTAGAACAATGACATGACCCAGGATGAAATGGTAGGGTGGAGGGCACACGTGGGATAGGGTAGGTCAAAGATGCTGAAGGAACAAGCAAAGAATAAGACAAAAAGAAAAAATAAAGAAAGAAAATAAAGGGGTGAGGGAAGACAGTGAAAAGAGAAGGAGAAGGAGAAACTGAGAGCTGGTATAGGAGAGAAGGAGAGAAAGTGGTAGGTCGTCTGGACACAGTTTGCCCCCATGTTGCCTCAATGTTGGTGCCCTTGTTTTCTCTTTCCCTGAGATCCTCCTACCATTTCCCAGCCCCTAGTGTCACTTTCTCTTCCTTGCAGAGTCAGTGCAGAATTCCTCTCCCCAGGAGACTGTCCTGCATTCCCAGGCTTGAGTGTGGGGGAGCAGGATGCTTTCAAGGCATTGCAGATAATTTAGTCATTGCACTTTGACCTTTGTTTGCGCCAGTTCTTAGCTGGACCTCTCCTCCATTCTCTCTCCCTCGTCCTGTATTGCTTCCTGAGTGCCTGTCTGCTGGAAGGCTCAGTGTGTCTCCAGCCTTGAAGGACAATTCTGGAAAACGCTCTGCAGGGAGGTCACTCCTTTTCTTGTATAGCAACCAGGACTTGGTTATAGTCATTATCCAGCAACCGCCAATCGCAGGAGGTCAGGCCATGTGTCTGCATTTTTCATAGCTCTCTCTCTCCAGTGCCCACATTGTGCTGGGTTTGTAGTAGGCATTCAATTAAATATCTGTTTAATTCATGATTGAGCACCCCAGATTATTATTGTTGGCTACTCATCTATTTACACTCTCAGCTTTGAGTTTTGTCCTGTAGCGGTAACTGTATCTTATTTATCTTCGAATTCCCAGGGAATGAATGAATGGTTGATTGATTGATTAATTGATAAGGGTCAGCAGAATGTGGGAGGGAAATAGGCCAGCTGTGTGGAGGAATTGCATTTGCCAATTGTGAATGAAAGCCTTACCCAAGAAATACTGCAAGGGGAAAGGGGCTTCTAGAACAGTGATTCTCAACCTCGGCCACACGCTGGGATCACCCAGGGAGCTTTGAAGAATCCCAGTGCCCAGGCCACATCAAAGAACTCCTAGAGAAGAACCTCAGGCATCATTATCTTTATAGGAAAATGGTACTAATGGATATTTTGGTAGCATTGTGTATGTCTTTGTCATATTTAAGAAAAAAGTATAGACAGTGAATTACTGGGTTCTTTGGAGGGTACACAAGAAGAAATGGCCAGTTCTTCCAAGAGGGTCAGCAAAGCTCCCTAGAATCGGGATTAGGTTGAGCTGTGTCCTTGACCCCCATTTGGGGTTTGTCAGGCAGCTGCAGTGAGGAAGACTTGAAGACAGAAGGCCAAGGAGTAGATACACGGGGATGTAAAACCACTTCAGAGTTTCTGGAGACAGAAGGTACATGGAGTGGTGGGTCAGAGGGTTGGGGAACATGGGTGGTAAAAAAGATAAGGTGTGAGATAAGCAGGAGCCTTATCCTCAAGGTGTTACATGCTTTCATGAACTTGGGCTTTTTGATGCATTGGGGAGATTTAAAAGAAAACACAAGATTTATTGAGGTGTAATTCCCATATTATAAAATTTACCAAAGTGTACAATTGAATAATTTTTAGTAAATTTACAGTGTTGTGCAACCATTACCCCAACAATTTTAGAAAATTTCCTTCACCCCACAGAAGTCTTTCATGCCCCTTTACAATTAAGTGCCATTCTACTGATGTTCTAAGGCAGTGGTTCTCAACCTGTGGGTCGTGACCCCTTTGGCGGTCAAACGACCCTTTCACAGGCGTCGCCTAAGACCATCCTGCATATCAGATATTTACATTACGATTCATAGCAGTAGCAACATTACAGTTATGAAGTAGCAACGAAAATAGTTTTATGGTTGGGTCACAACATGAGGCATTATTTCCCATGTCATTTAAGGCCTCTAAGAGTCATATTAGATTTGAGGGCGCTAAGCCCTGAGTCTTCATCTCCTTTTCTTCCTGTCTCCTGTTTATCCATCAAGCTTATATTTATTGAACCCTTAGTATGTCCTGACGCATCCCAAGTGGCCTCCTTCAGTCCCAGAGTAGATGTCACTTATACACAGGGCTGTCATCTACAGTGAGCATTAGTGTAGTTTTAGTGACAAATCACTCTACTTTCCTTTTCATTCACAGGAAACCACATTTCTGGAAATGGTTACCTGTTAGAACAAAAAGAGAATGCTGGCCTGGCCATCCTAAAAAGGACAATTGGATCTTGACAAAGGACTTTCACTGTTCAGTGTATTGTTTTGCTGTCAAATTTCTTTTTTTTTAATATCCCTTTTAATGAACAGAATAGTGAAGAGATCTGCTTTTCACAGTTGAGAATATATCTATCTTAAAAACCATGTAGGACATTGGTATGTGGGAAAAGACATTCGCATTGATGTTTAATGAAAATATTAAGCCGAGAAGACTACGGCTTAATTGGAATTTTAAAAAAATCATAGATCTCTTATACTATATGATTCTGGCAGAAAAAAAATATTGTTGCCACCAAGTATGGCTTCAGTTTAGAATCAGCTACGAACAATGGAAGTTATTAATATTCAGCCTACATAAACCATAATGACCAACCCTGACGTATTTTAAAGAAAATCTGTCCTGTGTTATCTCATTGGCTAGTTCATAAAGACTGTCCTTTTGGGCTCTTGATTATAATACTGCATGCATAGTGGTGAAGCGCACACACTCTATATGACCTGGTGTGGAACGATGGGGAGGAGCTATTCAATAGATGGCAAAATGAGGTATGTTTTGGGAATCCGGGTGGACTCGGTAATTCATTCATCCATTCAGTTATTTCACTACCCACTGGTTAGGTATTTATTTTTGCCTACTATATAGTAGGCAGTAGCCCGAGAGCTAAACAGGGGTTGCTAACTGTGAGAGGATGAATGTCAATACAGAGACATCCCGACAAAAAGGATGAATAGAGTGTGCATGCGAGGAGGCCCAGATGATAAGCAAGGATGGCCGAGGCTGCCTCTTTCTTCATGGACCCACTTGACTCCAGATGTCCTTAAGGCACGCCTCTCTAACAGGAAGCACTTTTATAAGCCATCACTTAACCCGCGGTGGGATGCCCTAGCATGAGGAGCAAACCCCAGCAGTCGTGTGGCTGTGTGGTGCGATGTGCAGGGTGGGAAACGGGTAAAAGTCCTGTATCCAGCTGACATTGCAGCTGGGAATAGATCGGCAGAACATAATTATTGGCAGTGGCAAGCCGCCAGGTTCTCCGAGCCCGTGCTCTGTGCCTGCCGTGCCAGCTTGAGGCTTGCTGATGACCGGAATTGTCAAGACCACTGTTTTATTGCTTTGTTGCAAAATGGGAAATTTGCAATGATTCACTAATAACGTGGGGCCACGGGTCAAATTGCTTCAAATCATCAAAAAGTGATTACAGTCATGTGAAACACTGTGGCGCATTACTTTGAACGTTTCATCTAATGCGCCTAAGCGTCACACAGCAAAACTGTGCACCAAAACAAAAGCTATAAAAAGACCCGCAGAAACAGCAAAAGGAAACACTGAAGCAAACCAGTTGGAGTCTTTGAAAACATACAGTACGCCTCTTTTGGATATGGCATCCAACATCCCTTGAGCTTGGAGGGTACAAGTAAATGCCCATGTAGTTCCTCTTTAACTGAGTAATTACACGCTTATTCATGCCCCGTGGATTGGTTGGCAATTACACTTGAAATTGCTAGGGGATAAAATGAGACCCGCTAAAGTGGCTCCCGTCAAGTCCTAACCCAACACGGTTGAAAATGCTGGTTTGTAAAATGGTTCCGGTGGTTTTTTGATAATGGTAGTTTCCAGAGTTTGAGTTTGTGATAAACACTTTACAGAAGGACTGAGAAAAAACTGTGCTGCCTGTAGTTTGGGAGTTTTCTTCAAGAGTCTATGACGAGTCTTGGTCTTCCTTTTTCTCAGAATAAAGCCAGATCGACATTTCTCAGAAAGCAATGCAGGATTGGGTTTGGACCCACCTGTAGAACTGGGCTGGGGCTTCTGGGATGAGACAGAGGGCGTTTTCAATATTGTCCAAATAAATCCCCAGGTGCATTTTCGGTAATTGTCGGGTACACTTTAACCATGCTTCTCTCCCTCCTAAGAATGGTTATTTAATAATAATTGGTCATAAACTTCCACTGTAGTTTAAATTGTCATTGGCGAGTGAGTGTTTTGTAAAGCGATGTTACCAAGTCAGTACCACCCCTAGTTCCGAAGGCTTGAGGGGGAGGAATTAGCATTATAGGAAGCCTGAGAGAGCAGGCGCTGTGGATGATGGTGTCCTGAGAGGGTGCTAGAGTCACTGAGGGGCACTGTCATTGCCAGAAAACAGAACTCAGAGAAAGAAGAGTGAAGAGAAATACCTCCACTTCTCTCTTTCTGACCTTTGACCTCTTGTGCGTGGCTCCTATTGACCCCATCCAACCAGATGCCTGCCAGGGAGGGAGCTCTGGTGATGGTCTTTAGAAGGAAGTCTCAGGTCCTGGAGCAGGGCAGTGAGGGCAGGAGAAAATCCAGAGTGGGGGTGGAGGCAAAGGGAAGAATCCCTCAGATCCTAATAACAATAGCTGTCATCTGTTGGATTCTTGCTGTAGGCCACATCCATGCTAAGTGCTCTTCGCATAATCCTCGGGCACCCTAGGCCCTCAGAATGCTCCCCATGAATGATCCTCCTGTGACTCTGAGGGTCAAGTGAGTCAGAGCATAACTGAGGCATAGACACAGGCTTGGGAACACAAAGCTGGGTTCAAATACCAGCTCCTCATTAAAAAAAAAAAAAAAAAATTAATAAATATAT
>NW_005356259.1:6365896-6383396 GCF_000412655.1 Myotis brandtii
TGTGTGTGTGTGTGTATGTGTGTGTGTGTGTGTATGTGTGTGTGTGTGTGTGTGTATTTTATTGATTTTTAAAGAGAGAGGAAGGGATAGTGATAGAGGGATAGAAACATCGAGACTTGGCTGCCTCCTGCACGCCCCACACTGGGGATCGAACCAGCAACCTCTTGGCTCTTGGGTCAATGCTCAGCTGCTGAGCCACACTGGCTGAAGCTTCAGCTTGATGAAATAACTCACTCAAGATCGCACAGCTCATCAGCCAGCAGCGCGGTTGAACCCTAGCCTTCTGTTCCCAAGCCTGTCTGCTTAGCAGTGATTCATGCCCTTCTGAGCTCCCCTTCAGTCTTCTTTCCAGATTGAAAAATGGGAAAAACAGTGCAGCCTGCATCCCCGCGTGGCTAGGTTGCCTTCCTCCCCAGTGGAGGTGGAGGCTTTACAAAGTCTTTCCCCCTTGTTCCTTCAAGGATTTTCATCAAGACCTCAATTTAAATCTAGTGATGTGTCCAGGCAAATGAGTAAATAGAAATTTAATGCAGGGAGCAAAATAGATAGTTTTACAAATTGTTTATTCAACAATGCAATGTTAATTTCTTAGGAAAAGCAAAACTGCAATAAATTCTTCATCAAAGATAGGAGGTTTGTGTCCCAAACATTTGAATAAATACTCAAGAAAGAAGGCATCTCTACGCTGTGTTACTTTCCTACCTTAGCAACACGTTTCAGCTGTGAGAAGCAATTTCATAGATCTTCCTTTCTTCTTTCATGTTGTCTCCTTCCTTCTTCCTTCCAAGATTTTTTCAGAAAGATTATTATTTATTGTTCTGACTGAGGAGCTACAGTGTTAGCGTTCAGTGCATAATCCGAGCTCCCCATAACGATGTTATTCTGGTTTTATGTTTAAAAAATCCCTGTGTTTATATTGAGCATATAACAAGTAAACAAACAAGCAGATAGATGCTGAGCAATATGACCTAGTGATTCAGCATGACATTTGGTCTTAAACAAAAAGTGATATTCACACTCTTTTTTCTTACCTTTTTTAAAACAAGTTTGCCGCTGATATTGAGTAAGGTAATATCTGTAAAACGCTTAGTAGGGCATCTGGCAGGTGGTTATTGATCAATAAACTTAGGCAGTTGTTTTGTTATTATTACTCTTGTTAAAAATGTTTATCTCTCTGGTGAGCATCTGGCTTCTTTTTCTTATTTGTATTTTTACATGTTTCTAAAGCATTGCTTTTGTAGTGAGAAGTTAACAAATTTGCTTTTAATCAGAAGAAAAAGGATAAACCCCAAGACACCTTAAGCAAGCTATCCTCTGAAAGGTCTAAACGTATTATGGGAGTTGACCTGATGAGTCAGCCTATCTTTTCAGAAGTCCTGGGTGTGCTCATGTTCAACCCGTGACCTGTCTTGGTCCTGATTATTCCTGCTGACCCCGTATCGAGCCAGCTTCTGACCCGGGTGTGTGGGTCTTGACTAGAGTAAAGGTGGAGGGAACATAGATGTCAAACTCAGATTTGGGGGAGCTGAATCATCCGGCCAACACCAATCTTGAGGAGACACACTGGGCCTCTGGAACCCCCATGTTAGCTTTCTGACCTCCCATGCCCATTTCCTTCCTGTCAGCCATCTTCCCCATTACGGCCAGTGGAAAATAACTCTTCTGTCTTCTGCTGAGGCCTTCCCCAGATTCTCTTACCAGTGAATTTTTTTTTTTAATCCTCACCGGAGGATATTATTTTTCCATTGATTTTTAGAGAGAGTGAAAGGGAGAGGTAGAGAGAGAAACATTGATATGAAAGTGACACATCAATTGTTGCCTCCTGCACATGCCCTGACCTGGGCCAGGTATCGAGCCTGCAACTGAGGTTGTGCCCTTGACTGAAATTGAACTTGCAACTTTTCAGTCTTGGGCTGATGCTCTAACCATTGAACAACCGGCTAGGGCTCTGACCAGCGAATTTTAAGGTCTATTGCTTTAGTTCTAATTTGGTGCCTCCTCTATCTCTCTCTGACCCCCTCCAGCCCAGCCCTAGCCTCTCTCTAGCCCTTTGGGAAAAGCAGATGAAGCAGAAGTCACTTCTCTTTGAGTAGAAAATGTGTCCCGTTAAGCCTGCCCATTGCAGGATTTATTATTGTTTTTTGACAGGACTGTCTCAAACGAGAAAGCTTTGGTTTTCAACTGTTCAAAAGAGCCCCAAAGGACTCACTCTTCTGTGCAGACTCTCTGGGGTCATTGCCAAGGCCAATCGAGATGAACTTGCTCTAAAGATGCTTGCACTTAGGTGCTCCCAAGGTAAAGAGATTTTACGAGTGGCAACAGTTTTGAAATATTATCTGGGCTCCTCTAGGTAGAATTGGTTTACTTTTAGTCAAAGGCCCAGGAGATCGGCAGGAACAAAGTGCTTCTTTATTTTGTGTTATTTTGATGGAATAGTACTGGAAGGTTTTTGAACATTTGGAAGCTAGAGTTTGCTTTCTAATTTGAAACTCTGGGCATCACAGACAGACTTTTACCAGGACTGCTAGCTATGTTTCTGAGACCTGAAATCTGAGCTGTCTATGGATTAGACCAGCAGTTGCCAACCAGTGGTCTGTGGACCATTGGTGGTCCCTGAGGTCTGAAAGGTTGGCGACCGCTGCCTTAGACAATCTATAGAAGGATTTGTTTTTGTAAATACCCACTTTCTTCTCGTCACATATTCATTAACTCCTTTTATTGATAAAGTTGAAAAGAGAAAAAATGACTCCTGGAGATCATTTTATTGGTGTTGGTTTTTGCCTGAGTTCGGGTGAACTGATATACATGCTTAATATATTCATGTATATATGTTCGTGCACATGTGTAATATGCAATATACATGATACATGTACATGTAGACATGTCTCTATGTGGGGAAAATTCCAGCAGATCCCAGCATGATCCACTGTGGAACTATAGATGGGCAACCGGGAGGGCAAATTTCTCAGTTTAATTGACCAGTCTCTCTGTCTATGATTTTATACTGTACAAGTCCCTTGTCCCAGTGTTCTTGCCTGTCAAATGGGATTATTTGCTATTTTTTCTCAGAAGAATGGAGTGGGGACAAATGAGAGCATGTATCCCATATCCTCTGAGACCACATATAAACAAATATGAAATATGCATTTAGAGCCTCTTCATTCCTTTTAAAGAGAAAATTTAATATTATATCTTATATAGTTTACCAAATATGTAGAGAGTAACTTTATTCATATAATCTAAATTCAATTATGTAGACAAGTGTGCATTTCCTGTGTCTAATATGTAACACATATGAAACATGTATAGGCTGTGGATAAAAGTGATTTAATGGTAGTGAAGAGTTTTAGATACATTTGTTTTCTGTTGGAAGGCTTTTATTTTTTCTCCATATGCTGACAGTGTAAGCTCAGCTAGATTCACTGCAGATCATTCATCTTTAAAGTTAATTAATTCATTGCTTCTCTAGGCAAAGCAGTTTATGCTTATGGAATAGAAAGTGACACTTTCTTTACTATTTCTTAAGAGAGTGGCAGACAGAGAGTGTCAATTTGTTAGACAAAAATGAGAAAGGAGATGAAAAAAATTGAACACACAGAGCTTGTTGTTGGGAAATGCGTGAACAGCAGGAGCTCAGGAGAGTAGAAATTGTGTGATTGACAAGGATCCAGGAGAGAAAAGAAAGAAATAATCCAGAATCCGCAGCTTTTTTTCAACATATTGACTGCTACACCTGATAAGATTTTGGAAAACTATGTAGGTACAGTCAGACCTGGTTCTCAAATGTCTTCCATCTGGAGTAATTCGGTTCTCTAGCAAGTTTCTCATGGAAAAAAGTTGTTGAACAAGCTTTGGTTTTCAACCTGACTACCCTTTCATGCTGATACATCAGCATGACAAAAAGCTTTTCTCAGACAACACAAAGGTGAGAATGTTCCAGAATGAGTCAGTTTACCACTAACACCTCAGGAAATAGTGTTAAGAATATTTTTGTTTTTGTTGCTGGTGAAATGGACAATTAGCATAATTGAAAAACAAAAAGAGGCCATCAAGACTGCTAATATTGCTAATGGTGTGAAAGAAACAATGATCGCAGGCAATTGAAGAGGTGGTAGAAAAACAGTTGTAGATTCAGATAATCTTAGCTAGTGATAGCAGCGAAGATGCGAAGATGCTGTGTACAGACCTGAAAGACACCCCTGGACCCAGTGCTGAAAGTGATTTGTTTAAGCCTTGTAGGGGGTGGTTTGATAAATATCAAGAAAAAAGGTACTGTATATAAGAAGGGTTAAAACGGGATCATTTGGAGGTCTGGAACGAATTAATTCAATTTATATTATTTCTAGTGGGAAAAACAATTCTATTTTCCAACAATTTGTTTATAGATCAGCCTTCAGGAACGAATTAAGTTGGAGGACTGAGGTTCTTCTGCAGTCACTCCCATATTTTATTTTTGTAACAGGACAAACAATGGGTCCATGCTGCCTGTCATTACCTGAGCCAATTAAGCAGAGACAGGGTTGAATCCTATATGAGTGTTTAGTCCAATACTGCTGGCGGCATGGGAGAGCAGCAGGTCACCCACAAAAATCTGCTCTGCAGCCCCCCATTAGCCAGCTGCTTATATTGGTAGAAGCACAAAGATTACATGGGAATGTAGACAAAAGGGCAAATGGGCAGTTTACAGATATGCAAAAGGGCTGGGATTACATGGGGAACTAGCCAAAGGACATGCCAAATGGGCAGTTAACAGGTCAGCAGAGGGCTAGGATCCTCAAAGGGTTGGCAGAATCTGGGGTCTTCAAAGGGTTGGCGATTCTGGTTTCTGGAACAAAGTTGTTAATCTTTCCATGAAAACAGGTAGCTCCTGGATGGAGTGGATGGGCTGTATTTCCAGGTGAGCTCCCAGGTTCTGAGTGTAGCTGCCAGCCAAGTTAGAATGTGCCTTCTTTAATCAGAACAATGCAACCACGGTTAACAGAGCAGGATTAATATTTCCTACAATTCTAGCTGATTCCCAACATTCTATTTCTGCCCCTATCAATGTGACATGTAGACTATATTTACTTTTTATTTTGAAATCATTACAGATGCGCGGAGAATTGCAAGAGTAGTACAAAGAACTCCCATATATCTTTTATCAGACTCATTAATTGTTAATATTGGCAATATTTTGCCAATGTTGCTTCATCATTCATTATCAATCTGTCTTTCTGTTTGTCATCTATCTATCTAGCATCTATCTAATCTAATCAATCTAGTTTTTTTTCTCTGAGCCATTTGAGAGTTAAGTACTCTCTTACCCTTACATTCTTCAGTGTACATTTCCAAAGAACAATGCCATGTTCTATCATAATCACAGTATAATCATCAACTCAAGAAGTTAAACTGATAACATATTATTATCTTACAGTTTTGTACTCAAATTTCGCCACTTGTCTCTAGTCCAGAATCACCTGTTGCATGAATATGAAACAGTGACTCCATCTTTTTTGCTTTCATGATCTTGACATTTTGAAGAGTCAAGATTAGTTATTTTTGTAGACTATTCCTTAGTTTGGGTTTGTCAGAATGTCCTCATGATTAGATTCAGGTTGTCCATCTTCGGCAGGACTCTCCCAAATGTGTCCTCACAATGACCCGTGGGGAGACATGGGCCGCCAATTGTCCCCTTGTTGGTGTGACCTGCCCTCCAGGTTTCTTAAGATGGTGCCCTTCAGGTTTCTCCACTGTAAAGTTACCATTTTGATTTTAGTAAGTTGAAAATTATATATTTTTTTGGTATATTGTAAGTAGGGATAATTTAAAATGAAACTCTCGTATCACTCCTAATGTGCCTGCAACATAATTATTTCACTTGATACCTAATATCACTTTTTGAAAAATTAGCAGGAACAAGTTCTTCTTCAGCAGTTGGAAACTCTGTTTTATTCCACTTCTCCTGGAGAACATTATCTAAGTTTGAACATCTCTTCTTGATCACCCTATCACTGTGTCCTGAATCCCCCCTCCTCCGAATATTAGTTGAACTATATTTATTTTCAATTTCCTGTGACCATAAGTCTTTAAGTGTTTGATTCTCCTCGCCCCCCCCCCCCCAATTGGGTTATCTTTACAGTTATTGTTAGGTCTCCAAAGGAGAAACGCACGAGGCCAGAGTGGTGAGGGATTACGAATTTATTCGATCATCTGCACACCAGGTGGCTAAGCCTGGATGGCTCCAGCACCCAGTGATGGGAGACAGGGGCTTTTAAAGGACTTTTGGTGGGCTTTTTTCTGGGCAGAGACTTTTTTATGCATACCCGGAGGGGAGATAATGGAATGTGGTCACCACAAGTGAAATGTGGTCTCAGCAAAGGGAATGTCCATAGTGAAATGACCTGAAAAGCCAGTTCCCAGGGGAGGGGTATTGATTCAATTGCTCAATCAAACCTAACAATTACTAGGTATTCAAAGCTATTTGATCTATTTGAATGATTTAGAATTTTTTAATATAAATAATGGTTGCATATAAATAGTAAAACTAGCAATATATTTTAATAAAACAGGGGGAGGTGGTTTTGGTGCCTTGATTAAACCAGGTATGGAGGACCCAGGTGGCAGGAAGCCTTGGCTGCAGGAAGGTTAGTTCTGGGAAAGGCTGCACACAAAAGTCTGGAAATTGATTTCCCAGGTAAATACCTCTGTGTTAGTTAACCCAACCCAAAGATTTTCCTAGAATTACAAAATTCCATAGAGTCATCTAATATCTGAGGGAGAGCTGATAGGCCCAAATTATTCCCAGGTCATACACTTATACACAGTTTTACAAAATGTGTCTGGGTGCACTAGGATATATAGTAAAATATTTTGTGGATTTCCGGAAACCGCAGCTAGCTCATTAAACCAGAAAGAACAATTGTTGAAGGACTACTATTTGCCAGGTGCTGAGGGAGGCGATTTTTAGATATGCCTGACATATGAAGACTGGGAATTACAAAACAGATACATCAGGGGTGGGTGTTGCGATTGTGAAAGGGAACTTTACAAAAGGATTGGTCATAGAGTTTCAGTCAATAATCAGTACTCTCTATCGCACTTTAAAAAATAAAAATCAGTTAATAGACAGTTCCTTAGGAATATTTTTAACTACTTGTGTCAGATGTACCGACCTCTATGCCTGAAGCATGTGTTTTCAAAAGCTAAGACTTGTTTAGATACGACTGTAATTTCTAAAGGAAGCAATTACAGATGTTGGTTGGGGGCTTATTCGGGTAAATGGAGGAGACCTGGACAAATGCGTGATCCCGGATTGAGGAAACTGAGGTCAAGCCTTTCTTGTCCGTGTCATTTGGCTTGGCTCTAGCATGAATGCAAGGTAATTCGCCCTGCAGCTGTTTGGATAAGAAAAGATTGTACAATGTTAACTCTAAGACAACTTGTAAATCAGAAAAGGCATTTAATTGAATCGCTGCAGTACGTTCAAGGTTTAGAAGCCCTCAGTGAGTGGCAAGCCGACGACGTGTTGGCGTATCCCGCATTCTTTGTGGGCCAAACTGGAGATCAGTGACTGGAAACTGAGCTTTTAATAAAACCCAGTTGGTTTTCAGAGTCATTTAGCTTTTGGATGGCAATTTGTTAAAAAAACATAAAGCGCATCAGGTCCCGGGCACTGCTCAGTGGTTTTTTTAAAAAAATGTATTGTTGAAAGTATTACAGATGCCCCCACTTTTCCCCCATTGACCCCCTCCACCTAGCACCTGTCCCCTAGGCCTTCTGGACCGGCCTGCATATAAACATGGGTCCTTGAAAGGAAGAGCAGCTGCTGGATGGTGGAGGGAATGAGAAGGCTCTTAACACAGGCCACGTGCCTGTGGCTCTATTGATTTGTGAACCAAAGCGGCCTGAAATGCTGCAAGGCAGGGGTTTACCAGCGCCAGGCACATGCCTGCAGGCGATAAGGGAGTCCCTTCTGTTTCTTAGGTTGGGATCCAAAGCTGATTGCACGGGAGGGATGGGAAATGCTTGACAGTTCATAGGCAACGTCTTCTCAGCTTTGCTACGATGAAAATGAGTCCCTTGTATTACCTTCCTCTGTGAAAGTACCCAAAACAAATAGTGCTCACCAAGATGATAGAAACTGTCACACTCAGATTTTAAAGCTCAGGTTTCTACTGGCTTAAAACTAGGCTACATAGCAACGGGACCCTCTTTGTAAGAGCAAACAGTTCACCTCAGGAAGCCGGGACAATTACACTTGCTCTTAGAGATACCCTTGGTTGCAAACGTTGGACTTGGGTGGACCTCACCGTGGCCAAATCCCACTTCTGATCCCCGCAGGCTTCTAACTTTTCCGTGTCTAAGCTTCTCAAAAGACTACTGTGGGACACAGACATAGAGAGCTGACATAAACTATTTTCCATTATTTATAGGCAAAGTGTCACTTTGATGTTATATAACACCAGCTGACCTCTTCCATATTATTCAGGAGGGAATCACTGGCCATTACTAAATCAATTCTGGCTGCTACTCATCCTGAACGGATGGTTCTCAACTCTGGCTCCTCCTTAGAATCACCTGGTGCCTTGGGACGACTGGTCCGCTTCCCTGTCCCCCACCCCTATAGATCCCAATTTAACTTGTCTGGTTGGGATCTGGGCACCCATAGAAGTCCTCCAAATGATGCTACCGTATAGCCAATATGCCTGAATCATGCTGCACTCAGTCCCACATCAGAGCAACTGCCCCCGGCATTATTGATTTAGGCTCCCGGTTAAAATCTCTGTAGGCATTCTCTGTTTAGAGACTCCCAGTACGCATTGCAGGGAGGTCCCCACTGTGCTTCAGCATCAGCTGCTCTAAGTAACATCCCCGCCCCCAGGTTAATTCAGTATGTGCCACTGGTCTGTGTTTAGTCCCAGCTTCCCAAATTTGATGAAAATGCACAAGCTGACAGAAATGTCCTTAGAGAGAGAGTCACAGAAGGGAGGAGGACAGCAGCTTCCAATTCGGGAACAGAGGGCCCCCTTTCCCAGTCGCAGTATAAATTGTGGTGCTTTTCTATTCTTTTAAGGACTTTTGTAATGAAAAACTTTCTTGAAGATAAAACAAATTCTTGCCCAACTGGCATGGCTCAGTGGATGGGCATCAACCTATGAGCCAGGAGGTTGCAGTTCGATTCCTGGTCAGGGCACATGCCCGGGTTATGGGCTCCATCCCCAATAGGGGACGTGCAGGAGGCAGCTGATTGATGATTCTCTCTCATCACTGATGTTTCTATCTCTCCCTCTCCCTTCCTCTCTGAAGTCAATAAAAATATATTTATTTAAAAAAATAAAACAACTTCTTGTCTCCTCACTTTTATCTCGAAGATTTACATCCTTTCTTCCCTTTTGTTTATAAACCACTGAGTGAATAATTTTATTTGCTTCGTCAACTGTTTCTCTAAGCATGGCTGTCAGCCTAGACAATTGTGAAAATGTTCCATAAACCGGATGCCGTTCATATATTTTGTCCACCCACATCACTTTGTTATACCCTCATTTGCTTCAAATACCCAAATGTAACTTGGTTAACTGCAAGAGAAAGATATGCCTGGGAAGTTTTATGGCAGCCTGTGCTTAGATTAAAGCCTTCGGAATAGATTTTATTTCTAAAATATGCTGCTTAAAGAAAATAAACAGTTACATGTATTCAGAAAACACAGGCCTACAGAAAAGTTAGTAGGGTTACAGCCTCCACATCGACATATTCAGAATATAAATTCAGAATTAAAACTCTATTAAAGCTGCATCACTATGCAAAATGATAGAGAGAAAAAAGACTATTATGTTATAAGCAAAATCTGTCTCTAATTTCAGAAAATCCGTACTCTGGGCAATGAGATTTTATATTTTAAAAGATCAATGGCAGTGGTGTTTGCAAAGCATTTCCCTAAGATTGTTAATTAGAGTCTACCCCAAACAGCCTGAAGTATATGTAAGAGAAGCCAAGGATACCACACAGAAAGGTATTTTAAAAACGGTTAAATATTATCAACATGGACTTCTTTTTTATTCTTCATACCATGGAATTTCATAGGCACACTACGGTAGTATAACAAAGAGGTGAAGACATGAGCTTTGGAGGCTGACAGGATTCTGACTGTAGGTCTACCACTTAATTCCAGTTTTCTCACCTATTAAACGGGTATTAATAATATGTATCTCATATGGGTGTGAGGACTAAATGAATATATATCCAGTACTTGGCACAGTGCCTGATACAAAAGAAATATTCAACAAATCGTTATTTTTAAATAGCTATTTTAAATAGTTAAATATTATAATCATTCATAATAGAAACAATTACTTCTGTTGATTCCACTGAGGAATGAAGAATAACTTTTCATCAAGAAAAAAAAATCACACTCAGCCTCTGGACCAAGATGGTGACATAGGAGGCTCCTGAAGATCCCTCCTCCCAAGATGCACTGAATACTCAGCTCCCGCTGGGGCACTTTCCCCAGAGAAATCCAGGAACTAACTGGGCCACTCCTACACCTTAGATGACCGAGAAGATACCCACATTCAGTAGGGTGGTGAAGGCTGAGACACTCACCATAAGCCCCACCACCAGCGCAACACCATATAATCCAGAGGGAGTCCCCAAACTCCCAGCTCCTCCCCCGGGAGGGAAGGGCTTGTATCACACCTCTAGCACCCCAACTTTTAAGTCTACTACCAAAGGGACAGATTCTCACATCACCTTGCTCTGGAAGCCAGAGGGGCTTGCACTCATGAGTCCTTCCACAGGACTGTGGCTCCCCCAGGGCTCAGTGCAGAGGGAGCAGATACAGGTACCCGTGGCCCAGTCTTTCCCTGGACGGATTTGACTGGGATTTGACTGCATACTTTACAAGCTGCGGCCTGAGGGTCTTGCTTCTAATTGGCATGCGTCTAGGTAGTGATGAGATCTTCCCTGGAGCCCAAAAGAGCGGGTGGGCACTTCCCTCACCTTCCCCATCTTGCTTCCTCCAACATTAAAATGCAGAAATGCCCATTTCTGTTTGATGCAATAAGTCAATATATGAATTTACATTCTAATTAAGGAGGTCTAATCACCTTGACCTCTTGTAAATCTCTCGGGGCTTAGTATTGGAAAGGCCTTCAGCCTAACTACCTTTGATGGTCTTTGATGTATGGGGTTGTGGGTAGCACTCGATATTATTTACTATAATGTTATTATTTCCACAGGGTTAAAATCAGGGCAGTGATTTGAATCTGAACTATTCAATATATCATTTCAAACAAAGGCTTCCCCAGAGCAGAGGTATAGATATTTTTAGCAGGTCATTTGCCAAGCATCGTGATTGATGAACATTATCCTACCGAAGAGTATGGTTGTTTGGAAGAAACAGAGAATTATGAAGAGTGGATCAATAGCTTGCCAGGTCCTTACTGCAGGTTTAATGTATTAATTTGGAGGGAAAAAGGACATATTGATTGATTGATTTTTTTTTTTCTTGTTAGGTTTTTTGTTTCCATTCAGTTGCCATGTGAGAAAGCAACTTATCAAACCCAATATCAAGACAATTAATGTCATTCAGTAAAATATTTCTTCAACAGACTTATTCACAGAGCCAGAGAATTAAAACTGCTCTACAAAGGTTTGGTTTTGGCAGTGTAATGAGCCATAATGCCTGGAGACTCAGAGGCCTGACTCATTTATACTGAGGTTGACGTCAATTTGCTTTAGAAAGCGATACCCATCTGTGGTTGTTGCATTGATAAACGGTCATAAAATCTTAAAGGTGCCTCCAAGACCTTAAAATGAAATGGATGACTATAAAAATCTTCTTTTTCTGTAAAATAATCCCTGGGATCTAAGAGCACATGATCTAATATAACATACCTTCTGTTTGTAAAAAGAGAATTATCCCTACCAAAGCGAGCCCTCTGTTTATCTTGTGGTTGGTTGTATTTGAGATGGAACCCGGGTCAGGAGTGGCGCCATTGTCCTCTCTACCCGTGGCTGAATGGAAGCGATGCCTTTTCCATGGAGGACAGCTGCCTCACTTTGAGCTGCTGAGCCTTCCTGGTGCCACCTAAGTTTCTGCCCATACCCAGTAGTGGGATTCCTCTCACAGTAGACTGTGAAGTATTTACTTTTTTTCTTGGGGATTGGCAGCAAAATAACTATGTGGTGCTCGTGTCAGCATCACATCAACAATGCATTTTTTCCTTCACCGACTAAGTGTTGGAGAAAACTGGTCCCGTGGCTTTAGAAGGGTGGGAGCTTATGTTGTCTTTATAAGTGATATAATGGAACAGCCTCTCAATCCTATGCTTCACACATCACAAGTTAATATGTTTTTCTTATTGTCTAGGACTGTCCCCCCCCACACAAAAAAATTAAAAGTGAGCTCCGTGAGGCAATGCTTTTCATCTGTTTGGTTCGTCCTCACACCTAAACAAGAGTCTGGCACAGGGCTGCACAATAAATGTAGGAGAAAGCAATGTCTCAGCTACCCAATGCCCTGCCCTTGCCCAAGGAGGACTACATTTGCATAAAACATAAGGTCGGAGTAAATGCATTGATTCTTATATCAGGAAAACAGTACAGTCTCAAGATGATGCTTATGGGCTTATTATGACCGTCTCACATTCCTGGCTCTCTTAGTGACTTTATGTCTGTAAGTAGACAATTTGATTTATATGATCTTACTTTCTACAGTTTTATAATAGACAAGATTTTTAGATATCTTTGTAAAGTACTTAGTAACTCAATTTTATTTGACAACTACTTATTGCCTGAGATATGCAAATCGCCCTCTAGGCCCGAGGGGTTTTAAGAAGGAAAGAGAGACAGTCTTCATGTTCGGGGATCTTGCAGCTCACTGGAGGAAGGCACAGCAGCCCCAATGCTAACAGTAACACATGCAGAGTGTGCATGATCTGCCAGGCACTGTTGTAAGTTTTATATACTTGTAAAATTTATAAAATATGTTTTATATGCTTACCTATAATTTAATCTTCATAGTGTCCTCTGTGATGGATACCAACATTGTTTCCCCTTTACAGGTAAGAAAACCAAGACAGAGAAGTTAGTATAGACATTTAAGGCTAAGCAAGCCCAGCAAAAAATTCTTTGGATTCAGTGAAATGTGAAAGATGTGTGGATATTATTAATTCTGAAAATGCATAAGTAGCATCCATCTAGGCCAGGTTTGTCATGGTCATAACTGGAGTTTGGGCAGATTTTCACAGGGGCAGGTAGCAGGTAGCAGGTAGCAGGTTTAGTGGACAGGCAGGGATTTTCGGGAAGCTATAGTAATAACCAGCCCATGTGGAAGGACTATAACTCAGCAGCTGAACCTTGAATATTGGAAACCCTGCAGAGCAAGGTCAAGGCCAAGCCTGGCTCTGGGGGCTGGTGGGGAGCATGTATGTTGGGCTATTATGACAGATGTCCAGGGGCAGGTAGCAGGTAGCAGGTTTAGTGGACAGGCAGGGATTTTCGGGAAGCTATAGTAATAACCAGCCCATGTGGAAGGACTATAACTCAGCAGCTGAACCTTGAATATTGGAAACCCTGCAGAGCAAGGTCAAGGCCAAGCCTGGCTCTGGGGGCTGGTGGGGAGCATGTATGTTGGGCTATTATGACAGATGTTGGCTAAGGCAGGATCTTATTAAAGGACACAGGCTCAGAGCCCACAGATCAAAGTCTATATAGCAATAAAGCTGGCTTTTGATTAGATTCTTGGGAGATCTTAAATTCTATAGCAAATGGATTGGTTCTAGAAGGATAATGGAATGAGTGAATACTTGAATGAATGAATGAATGAATGAACATCTTGGCAAGGCCAAGTAAGTAGAACTAAGTGAACTGGGGATATTTAGAGGCAGGCAGACAGCATGGTCACATAAGTGGTTTTTCTGTGAGAATGGATTTATTCTTGAGCAAACCCTCTCATTGCTTCAGAGGAATAGTGACCATCTCTCATAATTAAACTGGAGTCTTGTCTTTCAAACTCTTTTCAACTGGCTATTATACATGCTAAAAGCCAGTACTTAAAAAGAAGAAAAAACGTGAGATAACTATGTTACATTTGTCTCTGTGGCATGAGCACCATTGATCGAAGCTGTTCTTGAGGCAATGCCCTTTGATGTACTTGGTAGTTGAGTATTTAACCTTTGTGATGATTGAGGAAGAGAGATGATAATGGAGGAAAAAGAAATTAATTTACTTTATCCACTTATCCTTGTCCTGAAAACATGCATTTAGAATGAGTTGATTACAGCTAAAGTGACAGATATTGTTGTAGGTCTGCTATTTGTTTTTACTAGATTCCTTTTATCAGAGCCAGTGTGAGCATCCTTATTTAATGCACAAATAGAAAAACCAAGGTATATGTTGACATTTCAGATTATATGGATCAAGTTGGATGTAGAATTGCTAATTTCTTCCCTGAACACCTTGTCATAAAGCTTTCCCTTCCAGACTGGAATACACATATAATCCAAAGTATTTTATTTGCCTCAATGTGATAGCATTTTCCAATGGTAAACTCTACATTCTCTAAAGTAAACTGTCTTTTAATTAAGATCTTGTTTTACAGTTGTGTTGAAATGTTTGTATAATTGTTTCATACTTGGTATGGGACCAACTTTGAATCTGACCTGTAAATCAGATTGGAGCTGCTTAAAAATCATTTGAGTGATTTTGAGCCAATCTGAGTTATGTTTATGTGAATTTATTTTAGTTAGTATATGCTTTTTTTTTTTGTCTTGGACCTAAGCCAGACTAACTGTATGGCATGTAAGTGAGAAGGAATGAGGATAATTGCTGGTTTAAAAATATAACTGTGGTGGATTTACCTGGCATACAACCCTGAGAGGTAGGTGGAAGATAGCAAGCTGAAGGGAGATTAATGAAGTGGGCTGTGCAGATTCTTTTTGAAAAAACTTTTGCTCTTTGTGCTTGTGAACACAAATGCTACTTAACAGCCACAGCTGAACTGCTTTTTATGAGTCTGGGATTGGAGAACTCTTTGTAAGGACGAATACTTTCAAAAGCGGTGTCAATGCCATTGGTTGAAATTACTCTAGACCCGCGGTTTTCAACCGGTGTGCCACAAGAATTTTTAAAACATGCAATATCTGTCTACTTATTCAGGGGCACTGACCTTTTCCCCCTTAGGTTGTCAAATAAAAGAAATGACAACAGCCAACACAACAATAGCTATCCTATGTGAATGAATCAAAATTATACCTATTCTTTTTGTCAGATTGGCCAAAAATATAATAATTTTTTGGTGTGCCGCAGAGTTTTAGTAGTTAGTTTATGTGTGCCATGAGATGAAAAAGGTTGAAAATCGCTTATCTAGACTGTTTTTGTCTCCATCCCAGAACACAAATCCCAAACTTGGTTCGATCACTTGTGTTGCTTTTAAACTTCAAACCAACCTACTGCCTGCCTGTTCAAATTCTGGTGTCTTTTATTCCCATGTTTATCCATAGCCACATCTCTGATTTGATGTCTGCTGAATAACTCCTGCCCTTCCGGTTTTGGCTTTGTCTTTCTGGCTCAACGTTGATTGTTACCATTAGCTTCTCTCCTGCTACATGACCCAACTTGGCCATAAGTTATTATTTATGATGCGCTCCCCCCAACCAGTTCACTTCCTATGAAAATAGAACCAGACACAGCTGTTGCAAAGCACTGGCTTGTACCCTGGAGAAAATTGAAAATTTTTCATTGAAAATTCATGTGATTAGCTGTGTACCACATACAAAGCTAAAGTGAAAGTTGAAAATAGGGTTTATGGATTGTAAATAGTATGGGACAAACAGTAGCCCCAAATGTATGCATCCTTTCATTGTTAAGTGAAATAAGCTTATGCTAAGTGAAATAAGCCAGTCAGAGAAAGACAAGTACCACATGATTTCATGCATACGTAGAATCTCATAGTTTAGTCATTTGTTAAATCACCCAGTCTCTCTTATTTGTTGAATAGCAGAATGGTTAAAAACACAGGCTCTGGAGTCAAAGCCAACACTTTTTAGGTGTGTGACCCTGAAAAAGTTACAGGAATTCATACAATTTCTATAGGAATAATATAACTACTTTATTAGTACTTCATTTGTTTTGAGTACTAAATGAGGTTATCCTGTGAAGTCAAGAGTATTTACTTCTTGAGGTCATAGACCTTTCAGTCTTGCATGCCATGCATGGCACAGGTACTGACAGAGGCATGCCACCTGACCATGACAACACGCCATGATGTACCCATTGATGGTAGATGTCCAGAGCAGGGTGGAAGCACGCTGGAAGGAGAACATCCACATACTCTTACCATGGAGGGTGTTCTGGCTCTCTACTGCCCACACAGATAGTGAACCTTAGCACCACCATCAAAACTTGGCATTGAAATGAATGACACAATAAAAGAGGAATTGTTTCATCAAGAAGCAAATTAAAGAAAGAAAACTACGTTGAATCTTTTCATGGAAAGTCAGGTCCATGAGCTCAAGAAGTAAATTTAAATATCCTAAGGAAATTTCTAGGTTGCAGGGCAATATTACTAAATGATTGACTATCACTTTCTTGGAGATTTACCTACTGAGAGTTGTCAAATGAAGTCAAGATTATGGGTGTCCCATAATTAAGTCATTGTGTAGTTCCTGGGTCTCTTTTTAACTTTGTCTTTAAGTTAGTATTTTATATCTTTCTCCCTTCTTTGCCTTCTTTGTTTTCAGTGCACTCATCTATTTCACCCATAAGTTTTATTTTGCTCTGGCTATTTGGCTACATATAAATACTTCTTGACTTGTAGGAGTAATTTTCACCTGTCCCCAGGTGATTTCTGACATTGAAAGTAAATGACTCTGTCAAGTATATTTCCAAAGAACATGTGCATAGAGAAGTTAATTCGCTTTATAAATGCCTTCATATAAGAGATATATGTTCTAGTTATGCATAATAAATCTGCTTATAGCTTTGGGTTATTTTTCTACATTTACAGTTTTTGTTTTTTATTAGATTACTTTTCACCCTAAAATAAATTTCCTGTTCAATGAGTTGCAATACATTAACTTTCAGTGAAGAATAAAACAAAAGAGAAGAATATAAAATTATAAATAGACATGTAAATGGCAGTATCCTAACAATAGGAGACTTATCTTAGTCTAGCTTGTGGGGCATGTGATTGCATTTCCATCATTGTTCACAAGCAGAACAACCTCATTCATATAAGCCTTCTTGTTAGGCTTGTGTTCTATAAAATGGGACTCAAACACCTGCTTCCCATAAAGTTTTATAGGTTCTTATTTATTAAGTGCCTTTTATGCTTGCTGAGTTTTCTCAGTGATAGTCTCTATATAGAGTGAGTTATAGAGTCACAGCTGACCCTAGCTATGGAGGTCTGCATGTTTGGGGAAGGAATCATGCCCAAGAATGCAAATATGAGCATTCCCATAAAATATGACAATGATACCACTTTCTTGCTCTTTGCTTCTTTGCACACAGATATTTATCTTGC
>NW_005356259.1:6385831-6417788 GCF_000412655.1 Myotis brandtii
CCACCCGGGAGCAGGCCTAAGCCAGCAGGTCATTATCTCCCGAGCAGTCCCAGACTGCGAGAGGGCACAGGCCGGGCTGAGAGACCCCCTCTCCCCCCTGAGTGCACAAATTTGTGTGCACCGGGCCTCTAGTATATATATAAAAGCTGTTCGACCAGTTGACCAGTTGCTATGGTGCACACTGACCACCAGGGGGCAGATGCTCAATGCAGGAGCTGCCCTCTGGTGGCCAGTGCGCTCCCACAGTAGGAACGCTGCTCAGCTGACTGACTGGCGCAGGGCTCATGGCTGGCCGCTGCAGCATGGAGACTGCAGTGGAGCGGCAGTGAGCCTATGGAGTGGCAGGAGCAGCAGGGCTGGGATGAGCAGGAGCGGCAGGCAGGAGTGGCAGGCTGTGTTGGACTGTCGGTTTCGGCTGATCCCTGCAGGGCACGCCGAGGGATCCCACCGGTGCACGAATCTGTGCACTGGGCCTCTAGTAGTACTATACAGGAAATTTCAACCACAATGACTTTAAAAAGAGACAACAATTTGTAAATATTAAGTTATATAGTTCCCATAGTCCAGCTGAAGTGGCAAATTGTGTTCTGGCTCTAAAGTGTAGAAGGAATTTATTACAAATATTTGCATAGCATGATTTTGCAAGAAGAAGCCTAATATTTTCAAATAGACAATTTTCTCTCTAAAATTTTTCTAAAATAGATGGTATAACATTTTAACTTAATTCAATTTTTTTCCAGGAATTCAAGATAACAGAGTTCAGGTCTGTTGATATCTGACTATGTAATATATTATTGTGATAATACATAGCTGATCTGTAAGAATAGAGATGTTCTCTCTTATTTGTATGTCTGAAACGAAGTAGAATATTGTCAATTTGTGATCTATTTGCTTTTGTTTCTTTGGGTCTAGAATAATGTACAGCACATGGGTAGTCTTTAAATGTTTATTAAATTCAATGGAAGCAATCATTTGATATCTGTAATGAGCTTGTACTATTAGGTTGTGAGCCATATGAGACCAATGACTCCTCTGTTGTTACACAGTGTCTAAATGGTATCTAGCCTGCAGTAAGTATGTTCATCCAGTATGTAAAATAATGAAATAAAAAAGTCTTAGCATAGTTTACCAAATTTTCAATTGAATGATAATTGGGGCTACATTGAACTACTGTTTAAGGTGTTCCTAGTTTATGATGATAAAATCATCTCATCAACCAATATGAGTAACTGACAAAGCATCCAAACGATTTCCATAAGCCATTTAAAGTTAATTAGTTACGGGCATGAACCATTGAGGATGCATAATTTACTGCTAACGTATTAATTTTACTCACTTCGATTGAGATGAGAGTTTTAATGAGGTCTTTATTGAGTTGGTTCTTTCTCAGAGGAGTGATGGAAAGTCAGTGAATGTTGGAAAAAAATACCAGTTTTTGCCATTTCAGTAGTGAGTTGAAGGAATACTTAGCAGTGACCAGTAGGAGAATAAGTATACAGAAAACCTGCTTGCTTCATATTTATATGTCTGGACACACTGGATTTAGATTTTTTTAAAAAAAAAAACACTTGAGTGTTGTGATATTTCCACTCAGGAGAATCTGCAGAATCTGCAATATTAACAATTGTCATAGGACCCTACATGTAAGAGAAATTTCTTCAATCGTATATACTAGTAGATTTTTTCCACCATAAATTATTTTGCTTACAAATTTCATGTTCTAAGAGCAAATTCAGAGTAGTAGCCCATATAGTGAAGTGTTTGAGTCTCCCATTGAGATCTATTTTAATCCATTTGACTTCTAAATATATTTTAAATAATTTGAACTAAAAACAATCCACACATAATTTCATTAGGGTTTCCTAAGAATTATTAGTTCCTAAAGCTTCAGGTTCCTTGCAACAAGGTTTCTTGGCATTACTGACATTTTAAGCCAGTAATCCTTTGTTGTGCGGGGCTGTCCGGTGCATTATTGGATGTTTAGCTGCCTCCCTGGCCTCTAATATACTAGATTCCAGTAACACCTTCCTGCTAAAACCAGAATGTCTTCAGACATTGCTTAATTTCCCATGGGGAACAAAATCGCCCCCCTCGAGAGCCCCCGTCTGAGGATGAGAAGTGATGGGGAACACATTCCAGAGTCACCTTAATCTAGGAAGCCTTTGGGCAAAGTGAAATAGGTAATAGGTTGATCTGCTTCCTTCCACTTATTGAGGAAAACACAGATATGCTCATTCCAAAGGTTTACATATTATTTTCATCACTCCTTTCTTCCCTGCCTCTGTCCTCCCCCAACTCCCATCTTTTCTTCTTCTTTTACTGTTTCTTTACCTCCTCTTGGACCCAACACCTTTTTCATACATGACATAAAATCTGTGATTTTTTAAAAACACCTCTGTTAATACCTGGACATGGAAGGATCTTCCAGGCCTTATACTATTAGCTGGCATTTAAAAAAATATATATTTTTATTGATTTTAGAGAGGAAGGGAGAGAGAGAGAGAGAAACAGTAATGATGAGAGAGAATCATCAATTGGCTGCCTCCTGCACACCCTCTACTGGGAATTGAGCCCGCAACCTGGGCATGTGCGCTTGACCGAAATTGACCTTGGACCCTTCAGTCCCCAGTCCGATGCTCTATCCACTGAGCCAAACTGGCTAGGGCAGCTGGCATTTTTTGACGCACTGGTATCTGCGGTCCAGGCTGACGGGTGTACACGGGACACCTGTGCTCTAGAGAAGGCCCAGAACCGGCAGCAGTGCTGTGCTAAGGGCAGTCTGGCCGCAGGCGACACTGAATGAATGGTAGCCACGACTTGCCAGGCAGAGAAGCAGGGAGGGTTGAAGATGACTTTTTACTGTTTTATATTAGAAACATAAATAACTTCCTTCAGTTAAAATGTAGTTGAGATGGAGGGAGCCATTCCTGTTAAAGATGATCATCTCAAGCTGTTTATTGCACTACTTTTAAAATTCTGATTGGAAACCTGAGGCATAGAAAAAGAAGACAAAATACATATCTATGCAAATCCATTTCCAGTGCCTTCAAACAGTTTTCACAGGTTTTTGTGACAAACTGGAGCAGTGGGCATGGTCATGCTCTGCTGGTGAAAAAGAAGAAATTGCTATCAAGTTTTTAGTGGAGAATTTAGCAATAGGTGTCAAAAAGTTAAGAAATATTTCTTTACTTTGATCCTGATACTGGCCTTCTAAATTTTGTCCTACTAAGAAAAAACAGTGCACAAAAATATAGTTATAAGAAACATTTAAATACAGTTCGTAATAGCAAAAATTAGAAAAAAACCTGAGTATCCTACACTAATGGACTGATTGAATAAATTATAATATATATTTAGTTGAAAACTATGCTATAATTAAAACTATGTTGGAAAAAAATTAAATAACATTGGAAGATATGGATAATTTTTTTAGTATAAAAGCATGCTACTAAATAATTTGGGTAGGGAAGGTTACAAATAATTTAAACAAATCTATTTATGGGTCATAATTTTTATCATAATTATTTTTATTTTATTTTTTTGTTAATCCTCACTTGAGGTTATTTTTTTCCATTATTTTTTAGAGAGAATGGAGGGGGAAGAGAGAAGCAGAGAGAAACATTGATGTGAGAGAGACACATTGATTGGTTGCCTCCCACGCATGCCCCGACCAGGGCCTGGGATCAAACCACAGTCCAGGTATGAGCCCCTGACCAGGAATTGAACCGGTGACCCTTCCGTGCATGGGCTGATACTCCAACCACTGAGCAACACTGGCCAGGGCTTCTCTTATTTTAATAGATATTTCATAAATGTTGTACAATGACCAAGTATTCTTTTTGGAATACAAATAAAGCAAAGGTTTTTAAAATTTAAGAAACTCTAGTGGAGGCCTACAAAGGGAAATGCCAATACAAGTGTGTTTATCTGTGTGAAATGTTTATTCCATTTGCTGATATTTTTAAAAGATATTATTTTCATCTCACATTTAAACATGTGTGATAGTAAAAAAAAATCCTCTGTTACATAGAGGAATGTTAGGAAACGTGTTTGATAAAACCTGAGAGAAATTCCACACCAGCATTTTAGTTGATGTTCTATGGTGGGTAAACAACTTATTATTGGTTTTCTGACTAGTGGGAAGGAAAGAAGTAAAAAATTATTGCATGTAGGGTTATTTGTAGTCTTTCCCAGAAACTCTTGTAAATTCTTCTAAACATGTGAATGTGGGGGAATTAATAGGTCGCGGAGTCTGGTGGTTCATTAGGACCAATACTTCAAACACGGGACAGTGCCTTTGAGAATTGGCAATAATAATGATATGCCTGTTTTTCCTGGTCAGCTCTGTTAACTGGTCATCAGAGAGTGTTCAGAGAGAGAAAGAAAAATATTAGAGAAAAATCATATTTAAAGACAAAGGGAAAGAATTTAAAAAATATATTCTTTCATCATTGCAGAGGTAAAAATGAAACACATCCGTGTATCTGACATCACCTCCTATTGAACTTGTGAGATCAGAAATTGGAAAAGAGAGAATGCCAGAGTGGAGGAAATGTTGATGAGATAGGAAGCTGGGTTCAGGGATGGTCGCGTGTTGGTTTAGTATTTTCACAAATGTAAGATCTTACATGTGTTTTGCTCCTTACCTTTATATCTTTTTTAAAAATATATTTTATTGATTTTTTTACAGAGAGGAAGGGAGAGGAATAGAGAGTGAGAAACATCGATGAGAGAGAAACATCGATCAGCTGCCTCCTGCACACCCCCCACTGGGGTTGTGCCCGCAACCAAGGTACATGCCCTTGACTGGAATCAAACCTGGGACCCTTCAGTCCGCAGGCCGGTGCTCTATCCACTGAGCCAAACCGGTTATTTATATCTCAATACACAATAGAACACTTTCAGTGCATAAAACGATCTTGTTTTAAATCTACAGTCGTCGTAGCTCTAGCTGGTTTGGCTCAGTAGGTAGAGTGTCAGCCTGCGGACCAAAGGGTCCTGGGTTTGATTCCGGTCAAGGGCACATACGTTGGTTGCAGGCTCCTCCCTGGCTCGGGCCCTGGTCGGGGCATGTGCAGGAGGCAACCAATCGATGTGTTTCTCTCACATCAACGTTTCTCTCTGTCTCTCCCCGTCTTCTACTCTCCCTAAAAATCAATGGAAAAATATCCTTGGGTGAGGATTAACCAAAAAAATAAAAAAATTTATAGTCGTCATTTCATCTCAGGTTTTCCGGATCCCTTGCCTCGGAGGCATCTACAGTCAGGGGAGCAGGGCTGGTGGCAGCACTCCATGGCTCCCCAAACTCCAGGCAGTAAAACATTCTAGTCCTGGGGGAAGGCAGAAATCTGCACCTCGGCCACTGCAAGCCATGGTCAACGGCCCAGAGCCACTGCACACAGTGGCTCGGGCTGCTCACTGAGCCACATTCTGACTGTACATTGTAAGGCCAGTCCCAGAGCTAGTGAAGGTGCTCATGTGGTTCTTCACGGCAACGCTGGGCAAGCTCAGCTACATCTCCTCTGCGGGGAGACCCCCAATCAGGGGTCACACCTGCTCCGCGTGGCCTATGGCTGTGCCAGGCTGTGGACAGGGCAGGTGTCCCCTCTGTTGCGATGCCAGGTGAGGGACATCGCTGAGCCTCAGTTGTTTGTGGTCTGGTAGGGAGAACGGCAAACTCCCTCTCTCCAACCCTCGATAGCACAGGTGTGAACACACCATCCCCTCCTCAAGTTTCACGAATCCCATGGCCATTCCAGAGTCAACACAAGTGCTGAACATTTCATGATTCCCTCGACGTCTCTTTGCCCTTTAATAGAGAATCATTGAACAGAATTGTTTCTTCCTCTTTCCAGTCCCCGAGCTAGAAACTGAAGCTCAACAAATCTCTTCTGAAAAAACTTCTTCTCTTTACATGCAATAATAGAACACATTATGACACCACGTAGGTTGAAGTGCCATTAAAAAAACAATCTTTCAGCGGATGTACTGATATTTAGGTGGTTTGAAAAATGCTAAATGAGTAAGTCTTAAAATAGTGGAGGCTTATACTGCTCACGAGGGGAAAACTCCACAGCACCAGTTACAATTTTAAACCACAAACATTACCATCGTCAACCGTGAGGACTAATCAACGTGGGGCAGTGGAGTGCTTTATTCATATTGATCCATCAGTATTCGGCAGGATTAGTGCTAATGCCTTTGTAAGTCAACTCTCCTTGTGAATTCTGATGGAGAATAGCTAACAGGGGACAAGTTTTGTTCCTAAATAGTTATGTTCCTGTATTCACTTTTACCTTGTTTAGCTACTTGAGCTATATCCAGCTTGTGTTTCTAACCACAGAGGGCAGGGGCAGCTTATTTTAATAGAAGGAACAGTGAGACAAGTCCCAGTCCTCACCCACAAAGAGAGGGAAGCAGCGCTGGAGAATGAGATGGTAACACTTGAATAAAAAAAAATCTTTCAACTCGTCTTGTTCTATTAATATGTGGCAAAAAAGGAAAAGCTTTGGCTTTTGACACCTTCAGCTATTAGAATGAGCTCGAGTAGACAGACAATGAATGATGACGTACTACAGGTCCACACCCTCCCCCCCCACCCCCCATCCCAGAGCTATTACAAAACTATTTGCAGTGGGAAGGAAATTGAATGGTAATTATGTTGAAAACAAACTTTAAATGTTAATAATATGTAAATTGTTTTCCTGTGTGATTGGAAAGCACCACACAGTACAAGGAATCACCAGGACAGGTTCTTTCACACCCCTACTTACTTACCCCCTCCATCAGCCTCATGCCTTGCTTTGAATTTCCTTCCTTATAAACACTTCGTGGCCAGCCTGCCATCCTGAAATTACCTGGAAATGAAACAGACTTCAGAGGATGAACTGAAAAGGGGCGGTGAATATGCAGGAGGGAAAGAGCCTCAGATCTCAGAGGTCCCAAGGGGTCCTGGCCAGTAGAGGTAGAATCGGTGGCCCTTTGGTAAAGTCACCAGGTTCTTCTTCCCTCATCTTGTTAGTGTGATGACCACTTGCTGGCATCTCAGTTTCTTCCGTTGATGCTGACAACCTCCAGCATGGAGTAACCTCGAGTCTTTCTCTGGTTCTCACCAAGTCCCCGACATCACTGGTTGTAAGCCTTGTTGGATCATCTCCAAAGCCATCAGATACAGTTAACAGCCCTCCGGTGAACCTTTCTCTCTTCTTCCTTCCTGCCGAGCAGAAGGACCTGGGAGATAAACACTAAGTAGCCCCATGAACAGAGAGGCCCTTACACAACCAGCCAGGTAAGGACGACTTAAGAGCAGCCTGTCCTCATCAATATTCCACTGAGCTGAAGGGCTGTGTCCTTTTCTTTTTAATTAAACCTTTTATTTTGAGATAATTGTAGGTTCACATTGTTGTAAGAAAAAATACAAAGAGATTCCCATTAGTAATCCTTTAGTCAGTTTTCCCCAATGCAAATATCTTGCAAAACAATAGTATAGCCAGGATGTAGACATGAACATAATCCATCTGTCTTCTTCAGATGTTCCCCGTTTTATTGTGCATGTATGTGTGCATATGTTTAGTTCTGTGCAATTTGACCATGTATGTAGGTTTGTGCATCTGTTACCACTGCCAAGGTACAGAATGCTGTCATCATCGTGGGTCACTTTTTCACACCTGTCTTTGTCCCACTCTCCTCTCCGTCTAACCCCTGGCAGCCACGAGTCTGTTCTTTATTTCACAGTTCTGTCGTTTCAAAAATGTTACACAAGTGGGATAGTATAGTATGTAACCTCTTGGGATTGGTTTTATTCACTCAGGATAATTCCCTTGAGAACTACCTCATTTTTATCTCAAGGTTTGAGAGGTTATGTCATAATCAGGATAATCATGTCTCTCACATAATAGGATTATAAAGTTAGCAAGCCACTTTCATATGCAATATTCATTGGATGTTCTCAACAGGGTAGAAACCAAAGACTTAAAAGAAAAAAGTATAGATGACATGGTTTCAGTTTTGTAGCTGTGGCAAGATTGGCTGGCTCTTCAGCAACCCCCCTTCCTCATCCTCCAGGGATACACGGGACTGCACCTCCAGCTTCTCTCTTGGACAGGTGGTCCTGTGACTAGGTTCCGGACAGTGCGACAGGGGTGATGCATTCCAGGTCCAGCCCGGTGAAAACCTCCCACACAGGCCCTTCCACATTCTTTTTCCTTCTGGGGCCATCTTGGAATCCTATGTCGAACTTAGTGGAGCCACAGGGTGGGACAAATCACCCTGAATTAACTCTCTGGGATCTCTGGGCTCTCAGAGCTGTGAGTGACCAGAGGCAGGGAGCAGCCACTGTGCCTCTGGAGGTGGCCGAGGGAGGGAAACAATAGTGGACTGTAACACGCCCTGTCCTACCATTTCCTCCCGGGTCTGTCCTAGACCAAGGACATGCACGGCACTGTCCTCACACATTCAAAGCAAGTCGCTCTAAGAGTTTCCCGTTTTCTTTGAGTTTTGTTGTTTTATTTTATAATTCTTCTGGAATCAGTCTTTAGGAAGGGCACTGTGCTATTCAGCACCTTGTTAGCCATTCTATGCAGGTTTTTATCTATGAGTTAATTTTATCTCTGTTATTATAAAAGAAAAAAGTGCAGGAAAAAGGTAATCTTGCTAAGACATACTATGTTTCTAGTATGGTAGAATTCCTGTGTTTTTGCTGGGTGCGTGAGCTTTAGCATCTGGATAATCCTACCAATGCCATGCAATTCTGATTAAGTCAGGGAAGAAAATTGAGGGGGCTATGGGGCTGAGTGGGCCCTTAAGATGTAGGGAGTCGTGTCTGTGAGTGGTTTCAATCTCCCTGAATCTTCCTGCAAACTTTCTTCTCATTTCTGCTCATCTTCCTTTTCTCATTACTCCCATTCAAAGATGTTTTTGGTTTTCATTTCTTTGCTGTATTGAAACAGATGTTTTTGAAGTGACATGTTTATCTGCAGAGAAAAGTGATGGTGATTCTTTCCACATGAATAGCTGCAAATGAAAACTGGCTTCTGGAACTTACCTTTTTGGCAGCCTGGCAGGATTTCAACTCTACCCTCTCCCCTGTCCCCCATCCCCCGCTTCCCCTGCACCTCACAGCCCCAGCATGGCCTGTGGTAGATTCTGAATGATGCTCTGATGATGCTCTGGGTTTTCTTTTCCATTGTTTTTATTTCCTTTTTCTTAAAGAACTTTAGCCAATAAAGTGGGTTCTTCCATTAGCATGCTTTCCCAATAAGCTCTGCCCACCTAGAGTCACAGTTCAGAGAGATGGTGTTTTCCTAGAATAATGGTCAATCTTGCACTTTTGGGGGGACACCATT
Source organism: Myotis brandtii (assembly GCF_000412655.1). Lineage (NCBI taxonomy): Eukaryota > Metazoa > Chordata > Mammalia > Chiroptera > Vespertilionidae > Myotis > Myotis brandtii. The sequence continues at coordinate 6,395,176 of NW_005356259.1, forward strand.
TCCTTTTTTAAAATGTGTGAGTGAGTGGTGGTAAAAACAAGTGAGGGATAAACTGGCTCTTAAGAAACGTTTTTTTTAATAAGATCAAGAATGATTGGGGGTGCAGAAGAGACACCTTTCTAAATCACTGTGTTATAGTACTACAAGATCTCCACAGGAATAAAATCAGTATTATAAACTCACAGTGAATGGAAACTCTAACCCTGGGTCATAATGACTCCTAGAATACCATACAAATAGAAGGCTTTTTTTATTTTTGGCACCAAACAGTACTTTCTGGTTAGGGTTCACAGTCCATGAGTAGGCATGCATGCGCACACTCACTCACGCTCACACCCACAAACACGCACCCTGAAAGGAAATTTACCGTGTAGAACAGAAGCTAAGAGAAGACTGAATATGCAGGCTTGCTCCATGGCCTAGCTTCATGAAAACAAAAGGAATGCAACTATTTACCAGAAAATCCACAGCAACCAAGAGAGCATGTAGTGATACCCTTGAACAGGTCCATGCTAATGGAATGGAACAATCACATGTAGAAGCAAGTAATTAAAAAGCAGTGTCTATTTGCTGTTTAATTTTTCCTTGTGGCAGATTTTTTTGCCTACTTATGTTGTGCATGTATTAATATTAAAGTATTTATGTACATCCTTACATATACCAGTTGGATCTAGTGAGGGAAGGGCTATATCTGTAGAAAATTATTTATGATATTCTTTCATTACTTTTTTGAATGTCTGTTGGATGTGTAGTAGTATTCTCTCTCTCTTTTTTTTTGGGGGGGGCGCATATTTTATTAAGTTTTTCAAAGACCCAGATTTAGGCTTTATTGATTATTTCTGTTATAAGTTTGTTTTCTACTTAGTTAAGTTTTGTTTTTGTGTTTATTTTTTTGCTGTCTTTTACTTTCTTTAGATTAACATGTTCTTTTTAAATTTCTTGAGATAGTTAATGAAATAACATATTTTCAGATGTTCTCCTTTTCTAATATATTTATTTAAGGCTATACATTTCCCTCTAAGCACTGCTTTACCTGCATGCCACAAGTTTTGATATAGCACATTTTCATTAACATTTAAAATTATTTTCTAATTTAATTTTGACCCAACATTATTTAGAAGTATATTTCTAAATTTCCAAACATTTAGAATATTTCTAGTCATTTTTATTGTTAATTTCAAGTTGAGTTTCACTGTTGTCAGAGAACATTATCTGTATGATTTCAATTATTTGAAATTTGTTGAGACTTCTTGCTATGACCCAGCATGTGGCCAATTTTGCTGTCACTGGTACACTTGAAGAGAATGTTGTACTGTGCAACTGGGTGAAGTGTTCAGAACATGTTCAATTGCACCAATTTTGTTAATGATTTTGTTTAAAATCTTTAATAATCTTACTAATTTTTTAAAAAATTTTATTGATTTTTTACAGAGAGGAAGGGAGAGGGATAGAGAGTTAGAAACAACAATGAGAAAGAAACATCGATCAGCTGCCTCCTGCACACCCCCTACTGGGGATGTGCCTGCAACCAAGGTACATGCCCTTGACTGGAATCAAACCTGGGACCCTTCAGTCCACAGGCTGACACTCTATCCAGTGAGCCAAACTGGTTAGGGCAATCTTATTCATTTTTAACTGGTTATTAATTTATATGAAAGGTATATAAAATGTACATATGAATCTTATATTTTTTTCTTAAGTGAAAAATTAATTACAGCCCGATAATTTATTTAAATCTATTTGTACAGCTGCCTTAAGGTTGTGTACTTGGGTATCATAGAAGCACATTTTTCTTTTATTTATGGCATTCACAAAAGGTACAAGTTGTATAACTAGGCTCTTCTTGCCAGTCATTATTTTTGTTGGTGTTCCTGTTTCGGTTTAAAGGCCACTAAATCAGGAAACCACGTGCCCAAAACAAGTCCTTTCCCAGAAATTACTGAAAGCAATGATCCATACTACCACCAAATTCATGCAACAGCCTATTAACACATGAGACATAATATTTGTGCTGCACTGTTCAGGTATCAGACAAACCTATTTGTAACAAAACATATAGAATGTCCCCCTCACTAAGTGCCTGCATTCCTCTACTCCGCTGCTAGGTTGGTGTTTCTAAAATGCAAATCTTATTATGCCACCCCCTTGCCCCATTTAATAACTTTCCAGGGCCTCCCCGTTACTTCAGGAGAAATTACATTTCTTTAGCTTGGCATGCCAAGCCCACCAGGGTGTGGCTCCTGCCGTCTTCTGAAGTTGTATCTCTTCACATAGCCCCAAGTTCCAGCCATCCATGGAGTTTTCTGGATGGATCACAGTCTTCAGCCTGCTTTCTCAGTGCACAGTCCACCATTTCTCCCTCCCATCCTGCTTTCCTGGCTGATGCCTATCTGGCCTCAAGACAGCTCTGATGTCACCTTCTCTAGAAAGGGCCTTGCTGTTTGGAGATTCCTCTCCTCTGTGCTTCCTGAGCACCCTTGTCCCACCTCCGCCATCACGCTTGCTGTGCTGCACGGCAGGTGTGGACTGGCTGTCTGTCTTTCCTCATGGAGGGAAGACACTGCAATTCCCCCCTTTGTATTTCAAGAGCCTGCCACAGTACCTCTACACAGAAAGCACCGGTAAATGTTGAATGAGGGTCTCAAGTGCAGCCATCTAGATTATAGAAACCGACAAATCACCAGGAAAATACTCAGATGGCGTCACGGGTGACATTAAAGCACAAGCCTGAACGTCCCTTTGGGCACTGCAGTTGGGGGAGTTGTTTTAATTTGCTTTCTATGGCATTTAGGTAAGTGGCAGGGGATGGGAGTGACATGAAGGAAACAGGTGTATGAAAAGTACAAGGAGATGCCTTTGGCTTACAAATCCACGGATATGAGGAACTGCAAGGGTGATTTTTTATTCAAATGAGTTTTTAGGACGCGTGATTCATTGGGATGTGAGGGAAGTGCTCTGAAGGACCCAGTTCCCTCTCATATTCTTTCAAACTGAACAAAAGCCTGTGGGAGACAATAGCCGTCCTTCGCCACATGGCCATTTGACGAGCGGCTCATCCATCCTCAGAGGGAACAACCTTGGGCAGAAGCGACAGATGCAGAAAGTATGCTTCCTGGTTTTTTGTCCCAGTTTATTTTTGCTTGTGCTTCTCTGATGATTTCATTCTCGTGGTGTCTAAAACTCGGCAAATATATATGTTCTCAAGGCATAGTGTTGCAGGGTTATCAAGACCTCGTTTGGGTCGGAACAGTGCTTAGTCCATTGTAAGGTTTTCGAAGTTGTGAAGTTGAGTCCAAAAGTTGCTTCCTAATCAAGTCAACTCCCTTGGTCCTAGAAATGATCTTTGTGGGATGGTGGCAGGGAAGACGTTCTACTCCAACAGCCTTTCAAATTTCAAAATACAGAGTTGAGGCCTTTTCTCATTTCATTCCTCTTCCAGCACTTTTATGCGTCCCAAACACTGGCATGGGATCGAGGGAGCTGCAGGGCTTGTGCTAGACTTAGGGCTCAGAGAACTGAAGTGATGCAACCTTTCATTGTCTGCCTTGGAGCAAAGAATAAGTCAACTCCATTGGTCCTAGAAATGATCTTTGGGGGATGGTGGCAGGGAAGACGTTCTTCTACTCCAACAGCCTTTCAAATTTCAAAATACAGAATTGAGGCCTTTTCTCATTTCGTTCCTCTCTTCCAACACTTTTATGCGTCCCAAACACTGGCATGGGATCGAGGGAGCTGAAGGACTTGTGCTAGACTTAGGGCTCAGAGAACTGAAGTGATGCAACCTTTCATTGTCTGCCTTGGAGCAAAGAAGCACGTGGAAAGCACAGAGGTTATTTGGGGAAATGGAAGACTCATGCGAAGGTGCGATGGCTCCTCCACAATGAAATGACACATTAGATGAACAGGAAGGCATCCTGCCAAGGCTGGAAAGCATAAGCTATTCCTAAAATGGTGTTGCCCGTCTCTACTGAAACTATCACTTGGCAGCCTCGGTGACAGCAATGGATGGAGTGCTGGAAACTCTGAGCATTCACTCAGAAGAGAAACTTTACTGTTATTGTTGTGTCTCTTCTTTTCTCTCCCTTCCCTTTCTCACTTTCCCCTTCCTTTAGGTGTGCAGACCAAAAATCTTTGTGAGTGGTATTAAAAAACTAGATGCATGGACTCCAGCTTACCATGTCACCTGTCCCTGGGGACATTGGCCTTTTCAAAAAATACTTTTGAAATATGTTTTTATTAATTTCAGAGAGAGGAAGGGCGAGGGAGCGAGAGATAGCAACATCAATGATGAGAGAGAATCATTGATCGGCTGCCTCCTGCACCCTATCCCCCCACTGGGGATCAAGCCCCAAAGCCAGGCATGAGCCCTGACAGGGATTCGGACCAGTGACCTCTTGGTGCATGGGACAATGCTCAGCCAACTGAGCCACATGGGCCGGACACCATTTACTTTTTTCAAAAAGTTTATATAGTTTTTGTATTGCCATAATTTTTTTCTTTTTCATTTCGTCTTTCTCAATATGTTCACTTTTTATTACATTATGATTTCAGCTTCCACCTTTGTTTCACAGATCTGCTTTCTTGAATTTAATTGAACACAAAGCAGACAGATGCTCCCTAAAATTTATTTTTGTTTCTTTTGGTGAATTTCCTTTTCAAAAGTGTGTCTTTGTCTACATTTTGAGTGCTCTGTTCTCTGCATCCGTATTGCTGAGTCTTTTCACAGATTTTTTTGTTTCCTGTTTAGTTGTCCTTGACTAAAGAGAGGTGAATGTTGTCTGGGTGTTGTCCAAGGCTCCCTTCACTGCCTGCCAGGGTGTTGGTAGAATCTTCTGCTCATCTCATAAGCTAGAAGGATGGGAGTAGACTTGAATTTTTGGTACCATTTACGCATCCAAAGGTACTTTATTCTGTGTCATTTCTTCTCTGGGATAGTTGAAGCCACCGGCGAAGTGTTTCCAGCTTCCTGTCGGGTCAGAGCTGCACACTGGATACATACATGTGGCTGAGCCCAAGGTGTGGCTCTACTGGTGACCACATCAGGGGAACCCCCCGTGGCTGATTTCTGCTCACTGTGGCACAAAGTGGGGGACTCTCTGGGGCAGATGATTTCAGGGCTTCTGATCTGAAATGTTGAGGGGTTCACAGTGACGCTTTCCCTAGGGTTCTGGCGGCCGGATCACAAGAGATATGAGGCTCTTCATGACTTGATGATGTCCCCAATGTTGTGCTTTCCCAGGAGTGGGGGCTGTTAATGTTCATGATCATTTTATTTATTTTATTTTTAATATATTTTTATTGATTTCAGAGAGGAAGGAGAGGGAGAGAGAGAGAGAAACATCAGTGATGAGAGAGGATCATGGATTGGCTGCCTCCTGCACACCCCCTACTGGGGATCAAGCCTGCAACCCAGGCATGTGCCCCTGACCGGAATCAAACCTGGGACTCTTCAGTCTGTAGGCCAACGCTCTATCCACTGAGCCAAACTGGCTAAGGCTCGTGATCATTTTAATTATACAGTGTTTGACTGTGATTTGTTTTTACATAGCATCCTTTGTCCTATCAAATAGAGCAGTGGTTCTCAACCTTCTGGCCCTTTAAATTTATCAAATAGAGCAGTGGTTCTCAACCTTTTGGCCCTTTCAGTTCCTCATGTTGTGACCCAACCATAAAATTATTTTCATTGCTACTTCATAACTGTAATGTTGCTACTCTTATGAATCATAATGTAAATATCTGATATGCAGGATGGTCTTAGGTGACCCCTGTGAAAGGGTCGTTCGACCACCAAAGGGGTCGCGACCCACAGGTTGAGAACCGCTGAAATAGAGTAAAGGGTCAGGATTTGAAGCGGCTCCTTCAGAAATGAATGACACTGGTGCCTGACCCCCTCATTCCTGTGTGTGTGTGTGTGTGTGTGTGTGTGTGTGTGTACCTGAGTACTCCTGGGCATGTCTAGGTGCCCAGCATGTGGCAGGTGTGTTAGCCTGGGGTCATGCCCTGGCCCTGGGAATCGACTCTGGTTCCACAGGGCTTCCCTTTGGCTATCCCCTCCACTCGGGTGGTAGCAATCTAAGTTCAAAGCACTTTTATGAAATACAAGTGAAGTGAGAATTTGACGGAGGATGCTTTGGTTCCTGCTGTCTCAAATATGTGGTGTTTACAAACAGTAAATATTTTTAATGGTTTCAACTCATAATAAAAAGAGTGACATAGGAGCATATATAGTAGGAATAGGAACTTGTCTTAGGAAAAGAAGTGTCAGTCATTTTCACTCGAACTTGTCCTTGTATAATTAGCATTATATGCCATGTGCCACTTCTTTTTAATCTTTTAAACTGTCTATTTTGTAAAGGGTGGTTAGGTTAAATCTATGTTGTGAATCCACAGTCCATTTAATTGGAGAGCCATGAATCTATCCCCTTTGAAAGAGGATAGACCTCTGGCATAGAGAATGCCTTAACGTCTTTGTTTTCTGGAAAGCATTTTAATGATGAAAGCTTGAGTTTGTCCACACCTGAGAATACACTTGATGGGTTCACATATACATGGCAATTCTATGAAATATAGACATAGATATCCTGAATTATACCATACTATTTTCAAAACTTGCTATTGTTGTTAAATTGCTTTCTGATATTTGGCAGAATAGGAGTCTGTGGCCAGCTTGAATTTTCATTACTTGTAAGTAATGTATTTTATTTTCTCGAAGATTTTCAAGTTCTTTTCTTTATTCTTTGAATTAAAAAATTAGAACGGCATACGTTAGATGTTTTCATTTATCTTTTTCCTGGTCGTATTTGATCTCTTTTCATCTGTTTATCAAGGTGTTTCTTCAGTCTAGGAAAAATTCCTTGATTAAAGCTGTTTATATTTGCTATTATGGAAGCCCTATTGCCAGCAGATAGGACCATCTGGTTCTTACTCCTATTAGCCTTCCATTTTCATTTTTTAATGCTTTGTCCTTTGCCCTTAGGTTTTGAGAATTGAGATGGGTCCTATTAGTGATTCATGGACATTCCTGGCAGGAACCTGAAGCCCCAAATGAAGGGAGAAATAGAAAAGTTTAAATTTACCCTTGTTTTATTTTGCCAGTTGCCAGTCCAAACAACCTGGAGGGCAGTGGGGCTCTTGGAGGTGAGAGTGAAAATGAGAGGCAGACATAGCCAGGAATGCTATTGCTAAAGAGCTTCCATTCCTTTTTTGGAGCAGCTCTCAGGGCTGGCCGCCGCAGTCTGCAATCCTTTGGCAGGCGGGCTGTCTACGGTGTGTGAGTGACTACAAGCCCTTCCGTGCCAACAACCTGTCCTACGCTGCCTCTGAAACCCAGAGCACTTCCTAAGGCTGCTAATGGGAGCCACCGCCAACCTCACCTCCCAGCGGGTAGAGGCCTCTGTGGATGTGCTTTGCATCTTTCCCTTTGCATGTTAGAGATTCACAGTCAGATGGTGATTCAAGTGAACTTTCTCTGTGTTTTACATCATTGACATTCCCGGGAATTTCTTTTGTATGGATGACCCCTTGCTTACATTTTGAGGTTGATCCAGACTTTTTCCTTCTTTTTTTATTGCTGATCATTTTCATGTGGATCTACAGGGGAGTAGTTTACATATTGCCAAGAAGTCTAAGTCTTCTTTCTTGTGAATACAAGTCAGAGGATTTTGAAGTCAGGAAGGTGGGCTTAGCCTTGGGAAATGGAGACTTGATGGTAATCTTAAGTGTCCTGCTACAGTATTTCTCATCTGGTTGCCTATGATGATCGAGGTCACCAAATAATGGCAATGATGGTAATGATAACAATTGCCTTTTATGAAAAACAACCAGTAAATGTGATGTTGGTCAAAGAGCACACAGTTCTAGTTATGAGACGAATAAGTTCTGAGGATCTAATGTACAGCATGATGACTAGTTAGCAAGTATTAGTTTTGCGTATTATATATGTGAAAGTTGCTAAGACAGTAAATCTTAAATATTCTCATCACAAAAAAATTGTAACTGTGTGAGGTGATGGATGTGTTAACTAACTATATTGTGGTAATCATTTTCCAATCTATACATGTATTAAATCATCATGTTGTACACCTTAAACTTACACAATGTGATATGTAAATTACATCTCAATAAAGATGGGGAAAAACCGACAGTGGGTCACATGGTTGATGTGACTATATTAATATCAATTTGATTTAACGTTTATAGCAATCTAGGAGATTTGTTGGTTGAATCTCCATTTTATAGCTGACTCTCATAGAAATTAAATAACTTGCCTACCCTGGCTGGATGGCTCAGTTGGTTAGAGAGTTGTCCCATACACCAAAGGTTGCGGGTTTGATTCTCAGTCAGGGCACATACCTACGTTGTGGGTTTGATCCCCAGTTGGGGTATTTACGGGAGGCAAATAATACCTCTCTCTCTTTCTTTCTCTTTCTCTCTCTGTCAAATCAATCAAAACATATCCTTGGATGAGGATTAAAAAATATAATAATAACTTGTCTGGAATTGCGTAGCCAATATGTTGTGAAGTGTCCTCAAAGTTTCTGTTTTGTTTTTTTTGTGTGTGTGTTTTTTTTCTGTTTGTCTGTCTGAAGTGTTGTCCTATCTCCTAATCTCTGTGGTATTTAGTATTCCTAGTTACTGGACTTTGATCATCTGTTGGCATTTTATAGCTCTACATACTAAGTCCTTCTCTGAGGAGAGCATGCTTTATCATTTCTCTTATACCCTCTGGAAGTCTTGACTAGCAGCGGGGAAGGTCTTGTCCTCAGTTCCTAGGTTGATCACCCATCCTCCTGTTTGTTTTTCAACTAGGGTATTTATGTGCTCCTAGAGGCATCCTTCCTGTCCAGTGAGCTATTTTGCCTTCATGGCTACCTTTGTAGCCCTCTAAGATTATTCTGGCGATTTAGACCTGCTTGGCTGTCTTGGAAGACCCGTGGGCCAGGAGGCTGCTATTCTCCACAGTCCCTGTGAACAAAGTACTGTCAACATAGCAGAATCTCAACCTGATGATGATGTTGCTGGTCATGCTTTACTGCATCCAGTTAGGGCAACAAAAATTAAAATCAGAGAAGCTGCAAAACCATTGATAATGTAGGGAACTCTTAAACATAAAAGGTAGCTGGAAAGTGTTGGGGGTGGTCAGTGCCTGGTAGATGAGAACGTTTTTATTCTTGCTTCATAAAAATGTGTGCATTTATTTTATAACTTGCTCCTTGAGATATACTGGCCAGCTCCATTATTAGATTAATATCTTCCTTTACAATATATTGGAATAAATAAAAATATTGAATGACTCTAAAATGTGTCACTGTAATTGTAGGATCATTCTTTGTTTCCTTTATTCTAATTGAATTATGTCTTTTCCTCCCTTAGGTTACGCTCTTTGGTCAAACAGTTAGAGAGAGGGGAGGCTTCAGTGGTAGATCTTAAGAAGAATTTGGAATATGCAGCTACAGTGCTTGAGTCTGTATACATCGATGAAACCAGGTAAGCTAAAAATGACAAGAAGTTAGTGCACTGATGGTGACTTTTCCATTAAATGGCACTTCTGAATTGTCCCCCATGGCATGTACAGGGTAGCATTCAAATGACCGGTCTTGGAGCTTTAGTTTCCACAAGCAAATGGTGTAAATTTGAGCTCACATTTTCTCTGTACCTCCTCATCTATCAAAAGGAGCGTTTGATAGAACTTATCTCATCCAGCCATTATGACACTGGAGTGAGACCATGTAATAGGGGGAAAGGTCATTGTAAAAATCGGGTAAGATTTTCTATCAAATGTAGGCTTCTACTATGATTATTGCATATTGTTAGGTTCAGTCTAAATGTTATGGTCCTACTCTAGCTCACAGTATCTGTCTGTACGTGAAGGGTCTGGGGGTGATGGAGAAGCATTTGTTCTCTTAAGCACCCCGTGTTTCTCCTTCAATAAGTATGCCATTGATTTTTCTTTGCTGACTCTGCACTTGAATTATCCAAAAGTATTAAAGTGCTTCCAATTACTAAATGCATTTGAAAACAATAAAATTGCTTTTCTTTTGGAAAAGAAAAGTTGAAATGATGAATATGAAATCTTTTAAAAATTCAGATAGGCTCCTTTGTCAGTATTTGTGCGTCCTTACATTTCTATGCCAAATTCCAATCTGAGATGATTCTTAGATGATTTCCCAGTCATCTAAGAATTTGTGGCTTAGTTTTTGTTACATGGTTGGTTCCTAATTTAAGGAAATTTGATATCATAGTTTGCCCCCCTCCAAATGATACACACTTTATTCCCTTTCCCCAACTGATGTGTTTAAAGAAAAAAATTCTTTTTATTAACACCAGTTTTTACTCCTTTTTAGTAGGGCTTAATATAAGTATAAAATACAATTCTAAATTTGATGTAACTTAGTATATTTATATTTTGTTCTAGTGGTCTGACCTATGAACAAGTTTAAAATATCAGTTAAGTCCACCTGACAGATGACTTAAATGTCTGTGCTCAAATACAGAACTGTTTATTTGGGGGATTTTGCTTGAATTTAAACATCTAAATTTCTGTGGTGGTCTATCAAACCAGAGAATATCAGTTGACATTGTTAGGGTTTGAGTAATACTTTATAGTCTATTAGTTTTTCTTTTTTAAAAAATTACTTTTATTGATATATAATTGGCACAGAACATTGTGTAAGTTTAAAGTGTACAATGTGTTGATTTGATACATTTATATATCACAGTATGATTAACCCGCAGCATTAGCTAAGACCTCTATCACGTCACATAATTATCATTATATTTTTGTGATGGGAACAATTAAGATCTAGTCTCATAGCAGCTGGAAAGTTTATGATACATTATTGTTGCCTATGTCAAAGTCTTTAAACGTCAATTAAAAAACCCCAACAATACCACAAGGCCCATCTATGAAATAAACCTCCCTGTGCATTGTTAAATGGAAGGCTTAAATTCCATTCAAATTCCACAAACCTAGGAATCAGGATACTGGGTGCTCTGAGTGCAGTGGGTCTGAGACCCACAGAGCCTGAGATGGACTCTGTGTGACTTTCTCTGACTCAGTTTCCTTATCCAGGCCGGTAGAGAGAGCCATCCTGAAACATAACTTGTAGAAAAGACATTTCTGAAAGGCAAATGGTGAGCTCTCACAAACCTTACCTAAAAGGTGCTGTATTTTTTTGTGGCTGATTTAATTTGGTTCCTTTGCACCTGCGTCTGCAGATGGGGGAGAGGAGCAGCTGTTCAGAACAGAGAGCTCTCACTTCAGGTTTTGTCTGTGTCCGGTTGTGTTTCTTGTGTTCAGGCGACTCCTGGATACGGAGGATGAGCTCAGTGACATCCAGTCAGATGCGGTGCCTTCCGAGGTCCGAGACTGGCTGGCCTCCACCTTCACGCGGCAGATGGGGATGATGCTCAGGCGGAGTGATGAGAAGCCGCGGTTCAAGAGCATCGTGCATGCAGTGCAGGCTGGGATATTCGTGGAGAGGTAAAGACAACTGTCATTCATTCGATAACCAAAGCAGCATGAGGAACACCTGTTCCCCAAAAATGGAAGATTTGCTTTGATGTACTTTTGGTGTCTTTATAAATAGTGAAAATCCTGGGTGCAAACAGATAGTCTTGAATGAGAGACTTTCCTCTCCGTAGCACCATTAGGACAAGCTTTTGCCTCTGACTCAGATTCTTTTTATCAACCGAGTTGAGTCCAGTCTCCCACTTTTAAAGAAGGACATCCTTTGACACATGTGGAGGATGTCTGCATTTGGGACAGGTCAGGGACAGCTTGTTGACCCAGGAGGGCAGTTCACTGAAAGGGCTCCAGTTCCCCTTGGAACTTTCCAATTCTGTTAGCCATTTTGTTCTTTGAAATTACATTGCTTCCCTTCCCTGAACATAGATTCCAGAAATCGATCTATTCTTCCTGTAATCCTTATTATAAAAATGGGTTTATTCTTCCTATAATCCTTATTGTACAATTAAAGGTTTTAGAATTTCACAGTTCACCCTGGACGTTTTCCTGCTTGTTTTTAGCAGTTCTAATGAACAGCTCTTCTAAATGGTTTACTCATAGGAGCTTGTTGTCCAGGTTAAAGTTCTACATTGCATACTCTCTATGTTGTACTAGAATTCTCTTCTGGCAGAATTCTAATAATATAATTTCCAACTTGAGCCACACAGGTTCATTCTTTTTTGTTTCCAACAGTTCATATGTTTGGGATTGTGTTAATTTCTTTTGAATTTTACACTTAGGCCACTTGAGTGACTATGAAAAAGATTACAAAAGAAATGTTAGGTGCCCTGGGTCACCAGATGACATGACTTCTCATTATTTGTCAATACTTGTAAGATGTAATATTGCATTTTCTCCTTTTCTGACTTTGCCAGAATGTATAGACGTACATCAAACATGGTTGGACTGAGCTACCCAGCAGTGGTTATAGAAGCATTAAAGGTAATACCAATGAAAAAGTATTACAGTGTACATGGTACTCTATAAAAATACAATTACACTTGTCATTATGAAATAAGAGGCTTTCATTTATAGTTCATTTAGATTTCCCTGTCATTCCTGATTTTTAAAACTTTTATTATCTTTTACTTATCTGTTTAAATGGTATCACTATCTTTTCAGCCTTCATCTTGCTAATTTTTTTTATTAAATCAAACTCTGTGGGTTTCATATTTCTCTACTTCCTTGGAGTCACTTCATTATGGGCTCATTCTGACTTCGGCCAAAAAGATCAAATTTGATCTGGTTATAAATATTGATCATCAGGAGGATCTTTGGTGATCATTATTATACCATTACATGATTTCCTACCCTAAGTCCATTTTATAGATGAATAAACTGAGACTCAGTGAGATTTTTTTTAAAAAAGACAGTTAATTAGGGGCAGGACTAAGATTTGATACCAGAGTTCTAGGTATATAATAAGCCATCAATAATGGCATGGGCGTATGCCCCACAGCCCTGACCCTCTCCATATGTTCTACTGTTTTCCCTAGACTCTCACTGAGCCCCAAAGTCCCATTTGAAGTCATGCAGATGTTTGAGTTTAAATGGTCTAAAACCAGTAGAATTACTCCCAAGGAGACAATCTCTTGGAATTGCGCAGAATTTTTCTAAGAGTCCCAGAGCAGATGTATTCCTCTAGGTGTGCGCTGATTCACATCCACTGGTCTGAGGGTATCCCAGCTGAGTTGGAGCTGATTTGGCTTGTGGATTTGAGGATGGGTTGTGCTAAGGCCCAGGATCCCTGGGCTGGTTGACACTGCATGGTGTCTAGACATGGCGTTGCAGCCACTTGCTCAGGGATGTCCCAGCATTCTGACTATGGTTAAAGCTGTTCTGGTCTTTCTCTGAAACCTGATGCTATTTTCAGAATATAACTTAAATTACCCATTCATGGAATCGGGAGTGCTTCTTGATCAACACAACGTCAAGAAAAAGTCTTTTAGGGCCATTTTGATTATATATTTCATAGTTCTTTTCTCTTGCCTCCGTTCTCCATTTTCTGTAACTTTTTCTTTTAAATTTTATTGAATTTATTGGGGTGACATTGGTTCATAAAATGATATAGGTTTCAAGTGTACGGTTTATACTATGTCATCTGTATATTCCTTGTGTGTTCACCACTCAAAGTCTAGTTTTCTTCCATCACCATATATTTAACCCTCTTTACCCTTTTTTCTCTTCCTCACTCCCTTTTCCCTCTGGTAATCACCATACTGTTGTCTTTGTCTTTGAGTTTTTGTTTGTTTATTTGTTGCTTTCAGTTTTATATCCCACATATGAGTAAAATCATATGGTTCTTGATTTTTTCCAACTGACTTATTTCACTTAGCATGATATTCTTATTATCCAACCATGTTGTTGAAAATGGCAGTATTTCATCTGTTCTTGTGGCTGAGTAGATACCCAGAGGAGGGATTGTTGGGGCATGTGGTAACTCTCTTCTTATTTTTAAGGAACCTTCATACCATAATGGCTGTACCAATTTACATTCCCACCAGCAGTGTATGAGGGTTCCTTTTTCTCTACAATCTCTCGAACACTTGTTATAAGTCGTCTTGTTGATAATAGCCATTCTAACAGGTGAATTGCCTCTTGGCTTTTTGGCTAAGATCAAGTGTAGTATCTGTCCTTAACAATTAAATATCTCTTCTCAGTTTATCGTAAGAATAGGAAGGGTACTCAAGAAGGATACAGCAAGGAGACACGTTTTCTCTCACTCCTCTTCAACTCCCACTTTAATGCCTAATATATCAGTGTGATTTACAGTGACATTTCCCATTTAATCAGCAAAATCAATTCACATAAGATTTGATGTTTCATAACATCCACTGTGAAGATGCATTGATTTTCATAATTGAACCTGAAACATTGAGTGAGTCTTAGGAACATTAAAAGCATCTTTTATTTTTAATTCCTTCCTTTATTGGGAACGTAAATACAGGTGATTATACAGGCACTAAGAAATTTATGAAAATATGTCTTCCAAATTGGAGCATGTTGTCTATGTAGAATAACTGAAGGAAATGTGGAACAACCTGTGATGTGCACGATTGTTATTTTATGCTTAGGGAAAAGTGATTCTCAAATGCACACATGTCTTTCTGAGGGAAGGGTACCTAGATGATTCAGACAAGAAGTAAGTACTAACTCTCTGAATTGCTATCCTTCTCCACAAGTATTGCTGATATGTGCACAAGGCTAAAACAGCTCTTTCTCTTGTTCTTATCTCCTGTTCACTGGGGAAGTTCAAGGCCTTTAAAAATGTAATATTTTTCTGCTTCCCCAGACTCTGTTTTATTTGCAGTGGATTAGAGGTGAGTTGTAGAGATCACACTGATAGATACTTTTTTTCCTGCTTTTTAAAATGTTGTGCCTGTTAGAAAAAGGTTATCTCACTTCACTGCCAGCAGTTAATATGGGATCATATTGTTTTCTTCTATTACAGAAATGTCCCCAAGGACTGAGAGAATACAAGTCCATAAAATAACCATCGGGCTACTGTCATGTTAAGCTTTGTGATTAATGTAAGAACATGGCATAAAATAACATTTAAGTAATAGAAGAATTAACCACTGCCCATCTCTATATTTGAAATATGTGGCATTTCTGTTCTTCTTATGTTTCCCATTCAATAGCTTCTAATGTGGGGTGTTTTCTCTCGAGCCCTCTGAGGTGGGGTTACTGGGAATGTAGACGTGTTCTGTCCTTTAGAAGGGCGTCTGTTTGTGTGACTGAAGAAGGGACATCCTGGAGAGACTCCAGGTTAAAGTGAGAGGAAATGAGGCGGCTCGGGCTTCCTTTACGTAAAGTCAGACTGTTAGGAAGTCTGTGCAGTTCTCCACGGGAATGGTCCTTGAACCAAGTTTGGTAAGAGAGGAAGATTGGTTTAAAACAGTTAAACTAGGTGCTTGTTAAATGCAGATTCCACACCCCACACTAATACTTCGCAGAGTCCCCCACCTGAAAATCAGCATTTTCTCTGAGCACCCCCAGTGGCTCTGAAGAACATTACAATTTGAGAATCAAGGCTAAGCCTTCTGAAAAGGAGGGCCCGAGAGGACATCCACCCTGCTGTCTACTTACTCATCTTCTCATCTCTCTAAGTCCTAATGTTCAGAATAAATTGGGCTTCTTGCTATGATAATCTCTTTATTTCCAGGAGTAGCCTTTCTCTTGTTTTATTCATTCTGGAGAATAGGATTAAAAATTGTCACACGTGACAAAATGTTGTCCCACCTACTGAGTAGTCAGAGGACTTTTCTTTAGGACTAATGGTCAGAGAATGGATGTCATGGCAATGCCAATTATAGTTATCAGGGTGAAGGTTCAGTTCTTGGGTTAAGCTTAAATGGCCCCACCATCTATGGTCTGGGCCCTGTTGGGGTGTTTATGAGGCCTGGGTTACAGCTTATATTTATGGAATTTACAATGTCATCTGCTGGCAAGGCTATCGCTAGGTGGTGTCACAGGAGTTAGTACCGGGTTCTGCTACTGAACAGACACTTCATTTCATCTCTCTGAGGTTCCATCTGTAAATCTGAGGAAAATAACACCTATTTCCAGAGTTGTGAGGATTTGCAAATGTAGATAAATTACCTTACACTGTGCCTGGTACAAAAAAATGTGCTCAATACTTGTAGCAATTTCTTTAGTTATTATAGTGGAGGAGAAATTATTGAAAATGGAGGTGAGGTTACCACTGATATGAATTGAAACAATCCAGTTTGAGGTACTTTTGGAAAAATTTGGTTTTCCCTGTAAATGATTCAGTTTTTCTGTGCCCTGGCATCCACGTGAGCGACCCTTGATGACCTTGGAATGAACTTGACCGTGGGACGTTTGGAGAGAGACAGGATTGGGATGGATGGGTGATGTTGGGATGCAGTGAGGGCTGAGATGAGAGCCACTCAGGCCAGTGGTTCCTAGTAGCCCAGGTTTTTCTCAGGGCACCATCTGACACCCTGCCCGGACTCCACGTGGCCTCACGTGGGTCCTTATTGTCAAGCTCACAGCCACACACTTTCTCTACTGAAAGTGAGACTCTGTCATAATGAGAAAGTGAGACCGTTGCTTTCCCTATTGGTTAAACACACCTTTGTTTATAAATAGCTGGTTATAAGTCAAAGACACATCAGGCAGTGTTTATATATATTCTGGCGTAGCTATTTATAGATAAATAAGACTTTGAACTTAAAAAATGGTATATGTGGTGTGTGTTCAGCATAGGTCTTAGTTTTACTTTTTTCAGTAAGGTGACTTACAGATTCAAGGACCAAGTCCCCTGGTCAGTGACTCCAGACGTGGTGACATTTTTCTGACCCATGAAATAAAGGCTTTCTCCTTGGATTCAGCTCAGCAGTTTGGAGCTGTTATGTATTCTATATCGTGTGTGTTTCTGAACAGTTTAAAGTGGGTTGATATCCTCAACTGTGGACTAAGAGGAAGTCGGCAGATGGCATCAAGGGACTGGGGAGAAGTTCAGAATAGGGAAGCACTGAAGGTTGTTGTCAATGAATTAAAAATTTGAAATTCAGCCGGGGTAGGGAGTGGAAGGGCTTAATGGACAGAGCCCGAGCTTAGGGTGACCATGTGTTTGTGTGTCCCCAGCACTTACTTGTGATGGGGCTTTAGGGAAATGAGGTCACTTCTCAGTTTTCTCATCTGTAAAATGTGAGTAATAAAACCTATCCCTGAGAGTGGTTTTCTGGATAAATTATGTATTTATTACTGGTCATGATGCCTAGATATGGTAGGCACTCAATAAATTATAGCTGCTGTTATTAGTTATAAGACTATTTAATATTTGATCAGTAAATGCTATGTAGGTCTGCCAGGTTGGAAAAAGTGTGAGTGTGAAATCTCAGGCCGACTCCCAGGGAGGAATTGGTGGCTATGGAAGTGGCTGTGGACTAATGCATCTTTCTCTCTGCCTGGTCCTGTAGGATGTGGACAGGTGGTCCTTTGATGTCTTTTCTCTCAATGAAGCCAGCGGGGACCATGCACTGAAATTCATTTTCTATGAATTACTCACACGCTACGATCTGATCAGCCGTTTCAAGGTCAGTGCCCAATGGAAAAAACAACAACCACACATTTACCTATCCTTGCATGATTTGGGGGCTGAAGCCAAGAGAATCCTTTTAATACAGACCCCAAACTTCTCAGGGTGACTTGGTGACGCATCGTCTGGACAGTCGCTGCCACGGACTCCTCCGTGGTGGGAACTTTTCATTACTCCCCTGCCTGGCGGGGCTCCTTGGCCAGGGAGAGGCTGGAGTCACACGTTTTGATCCCAGCCTTCCTGGGAAGTACCACCCGAAGCTTGCACCAGCAGAACTCCCCGTGGCTCTGCTCACTGATCTCATTGCAGCCTGATTTCATGTAAATTCTCCTCCATCAGCGGGGGAGACACTGATGGAGACAGAATGCAGGACGGCTGCCTCTGCAGACTTTTTTTTTCCCCATCACTTGACTCAAATGCAGACAAATACCCTCACTAATCATCTTGACAGGTCATTGGTATTGCCCGGCCATTCATGCTCCCAATGAATTCTTCCGCCTTAAGTGAAGAGCACGAATCATTTCCAGTGTGCAATCCCTTCAGCCTCTCACTCGCAGAGTCTGGAGGTCGGGCCGGGTTCTCCAGGCAACCTGTGAATTCATCGGCTGACATCTGTCGTACTATGTTTCTCAGACGTCCCTCATTCTAGGGATGAGCCGCTGGAAAATGCAGGCCTTTTTCTCTGCAAAATATTGACTTCTCTGGACAGCACAGTGCCTTGGCACTTTCTAAAGGACTGTGTATTTCTTACATGGCCAGAAATATTTGATGGCAGTGGTCCTTAATTTATTTTGCACCAGAAACCTGTTTGAAAACCCAGTGAATGCCTGAGACACTGTCCACAGAGCAAAGCTCTATGAATTTCAGGGGCCACAGACCGCTCATGAACAGCCCCAAGCATCTAGGTTTCTTGGGACTTCCTTTTCAAAAATGAAAATGGATCTTTGACATCTGCAAGGCAATGTGTAAATTTTTAAAGCCGAAGCGTGGAAGACTGGGCTCCAGAAAGAACATGTTATGGGCTCTCGCAAAACATCCCAGTAGAATTGTCCTCATTTTTTCTTCCTGATGTGATGTTTAGTCTCCAGGAACATGCACTCTTTCCTTTTCCTCCAGTCCTGAACTTGATAATTTACCCCAAACCAAGGAATTGATCCCGAAAACGACACAGTAACTGTCATCAGGGTGCCCTTATTTTCTACATTTTGCAGTTGTCCTTCACTTTCTGCCACATAGAAAAAGAAGGGATGTATTTATACATATTTGAGACAGAAAAGCAATTAGGCTAATTGGAAATATTATTCCACATTGCAAGGCACCTATAATAAATTGTCAAGTAACAGACATAAGGACACAGGTTGTTTCTGTTTCCATATATAACAGACGATGTCTTTTTTTTTTAACGTGTCCTTACATACAATCACTTTCCCTAAAGGGCACAGTTTTCTGGAGGTGGCAGCTTATATTTGTTTTGCAATCATTTCATGACCTAAGATCTCGGTGTACTTTATGTTTTGTCATAAATAAACGAGGTGCACTGCATAGTACGCGCTCATTTATTTCTCGAGAAATAAAAGGTCCAAACCTTTGCTTGAGGAATAAATGAACACATACCCTTCTGCCCTACATGTCTTTGAGCTGATCCTGTGTAATGTTTTTTTCCTCACTTAAAGCTACTAAACCACTAGCCCATTAAACTTACTACTCTTTTTCAGATCCCCATTTCAGCACTCGTCTCATTTGTGGAGGCCCTGGAAGTGGGATACAGCAAGCATAAAAATCCTTACCACAATTTAGTGCATGCTGCAGACGTCACACAGACGGTGCACTACCTCCTCTATAAGACAGGCGTCGCTGTGAGTACAGATGGAAATGCTAGGATTACACAAACAGCCAGGTCTCTATGGTTGGTCTCTATGCCCTTTTACTTTGAAATCTTCTTCAGAGATAGACATTCTGTGGGTATGGTTATTCATTAGCCCATAAACCCAGTACACATTTATTATCTTTTCAGCAAGGCCATGTTGAATGACTTGGTCTAATTTCTCACTGAATTAAAAATGGGATACAGTGGGAGGAGTGTGGGCTTTGGAGCTAGATATAGTTGGATAGAAATCCTTGTTTAATTACTTGTTAGACTGTGACCTATGATGAATTGCTTGAATCTCTGAGTCAGGATTTCCTCATTTCTAAAATGGTGAAAAATACTCTATCTTATAGAAAAGCTGTGACAGTTCAGAATAAAGTATCAGAAATATGATGTGAAGATGTACTTTGGACTCATCTATTAACATATATTTAGTTAGTTCCTACTGTGTATGTACTATGGAGATATAAAGGTGAATTGTACACAGATTTTTATTTTGGCCCTCAAGAAAAACTCCCAAGCGTTTATGCTAATGCAAGTTATCATTAACGTAAATGTTATATCGTAGCAGCCAATGATCGTGACGTACTGCATAATGTTCTTAATTGCGCTTATTTGCCATTGAATTTTTATGATCAATGCAGGCCATATTCAGAATAATTCCTAAATATAGAAACTGCTTTCCACCCACTCTCTCTCCGAAATGCAGCTCAAAACAAACTTCTTTCACTGTAAGCTTACAAAAGTAGTGGGAAGCAATCTGATGAATGGAGAGCACATTGCCACTCTAACCTTTCATTACAAACCAAGAGGAGGGAAATGCTTTAAACCATTCCAGTTTTATAAAGTGTGGGACACATAGGGGACCAAAACATCCCATTGACAAAGCGATGCCTGGGCCTCGACATCGACTCATTGTGATCTGTGTAAATCACTCATTACTGCTTGGCTCACATGCCTGGCAGACGCTTGATCCTTTCAGATTTATTTTGCTCACTTCTAAAGGACAACCCTTGAACAGAATTGGACTGAAGAGTTTCTGATTGCCTAGACAGGAATCAGACCCCAGGCTCCAGTCAGCTTTTGATTTAGGTCAAAAGAGTCCAAACTCCAAAGCAACACCTTGGCCCCTTTCTTTGCATTTGTCGGCCAAGGTGCCATTAATTTTCTTTTGCTTATTTTTTAAGAGGAGAGAAGCTGTGCATCTTGTTCTTTTGATCATAGATGATGTCATCATATTCGTAAGGGAAAGGTCAAGACTTCTAAATGGCATCCTAGTTAAAGAGTGCCAAGTAATTTTATTAGTCTTTATGGTCAGCAGAATTTTGGCCCCCATGACCTTTGACTTCTTATGAGTTGTCACACTTGTTAGTATGTTTCATTAGATGGCAAAGGGGACTTTGGAGGTACAATGAAGGTTGTTAATCCTTAAAAGGCAACAGGGGTGGCAGAAGAGTGTTCTAGCTGGAAGAGGGAGAGAGCCAATGGAAAGCGTGAGAAGGAAATGAATTGCCAATGCCTTGAATGTCCCTGGAGGCAGACTTTCCCACAGAGCTTCAGAAAGGAATGCAGGCTCCCTAACACCTTCATTTCAGCCAGGTGGGCTCTCAACCAGAACATCCAGCCAGCCGCACTCTGCCGACCTCTCACCTATTTTGACAATTTTTTAGTGACTGTCTATCGCATTGAGCTTAGGTTCTATGGATATAACTCTATTTCTGAGTTCATATTTTATTGGCTTGTGTCATATTTAATTACATAATTATTATAACAGTGCAATTGGTCAAAACAGCATTTGGAATAAGCCACACTGAAACTTATAAGCATCAATTCAATTAGTAACGAAAGTGAGCAGAGGGTACCAAAGGCAGCTCGCATTGGTGGGTATTCGGTCATGTGGACATTGGTCGGTATGGTTTACAGAAAGGGTGGGAAATATCAATGAACCCATAGAGTCTCTGAGATGGAAGTCACTAAGGGAGCTTCAAATGCTTCTCGAACTCTGCCCTGCATCAGAACTATCTGGGTGGCTTGTGAAACACAGGTGATGCTAACTCTACTGGTCCAGGGAACACACTTTGAAGACCACTGAACTACAGCCAGTTTTGGTGGAGTGGATGGGACAAGTCTCTTCAAACTTTAGCACACATAAAGTGGGAGGCCAGGCGTTACCTTTCCATCTGTCTCTCTACCTGTCCACCTTCGAGTGGGCAGACATTAGGTGTTCTGTTACACTTACAGCTTGGTATCATATTGAAATTTTTAATTTTTTTCTGCATCTACTTTGGAACTTTGGAATTTGAGAGAGGATGTGATGAGGGCTTTCAATGTCTGCATGTTCATTGTTTTCTGCCTCCTACACACCCCCTCCTGGGGATCAAGTCCACAACCTGGGCATGTGCCCTGACTTGAAATAGAACTGGTGACCTTTTGGTGCATGGGATGACACTCAACCAACTGAGCCACACCGGCCAGGGCAGGCATGCTGTTTTCAAATCACATGTCCCCTCATCTCTTTACAGAAGAAAAACACCATTTTTGTCTTTCCAAAAACATGTGTCTGGCAAGACCTGACCAGCTGCAGGGTGGAAAGACAGTAATGTGGGTGTGTTGTCAGTAAGCTGAAGTCAGAGACACATTATCTGATTGCTCTGTAATCTCCCTTTCAGAACTGGCTGACGGAGCTGGAGATTTTTGCTATCATCTTCTCAGCTGCCATCCATGACTATGAGCACACGGGAACCACCAACAACTTCCACATCCAGACCCGGTGAGGATGTTGAAATGTGTGGAGGAGAGGCAAGAGGGGCCAGGGAGAGGGTTTCTAAGCCAGCAAGGAGTCAGTCACCTTTCTTTTGTATGGTTACTCTATTTTGAGTTTCTGGAAAAATGAATTTAAAATTTTTTTAAAATATATTTTTATTGATTTCAGAGAGGAAAAGTGAGGGAGAGAGAGATGGAAACATCATAATAAGAGAGAATCACTGATTGGCTGCTTCCCACACCCCTCATATTGGGGATTGAGCCTGCAACCTAGGCATGTGCCCTGATGGGGAATTGAACCATGACCTCCTGGTTCATAGGTCGATGCTCACCCACCGAGCCACACCCACCAGCTGGGCTGGAAAAATTAATTTTATTTATTTATTTATTTATTTTTAAAAATATATTTT
>NW_005356259.1:6418881-6445525 GCF_000412655.1 Myotis brandtii
TAAATAAATAAATAAATAAGTAAGTAAGTAAGTAAGTAAATAAATAAATAAATAAATAATAAATAAATAAATGGAAAAATATCCTCAAGCGAGGATTAACAACAACAGCAAAAAAGAAGTTAGAATTTGGGGAAAGGTGACAAGGCAAAGAGAAAGAAGATGGGGGAGGGGCGAGTTTAACACCAATAAATACCTGCTGATTTCACTGAACGAGCAGGTGCACAGTTCAGATCGGTTTGTGTCCATAAATCCATCCACATGTATTTAATGAACCCGGCACTTAATTGTGGGGCACACAAAGGACGGCAGTATTCTCTGATCTGTGTTCAGAAGGGGAATTTCAATAGAACGGAAGGGGACAAAAGGACTTAAGCCATTCGCTTCATTTTCTGCCTCCTTCCTCCTCATGTAGAGCAGTCTCAGCTGCTGCGAAACAGTCTTTATGGTCCCGTTGCAAGGTCTTTAAACACAGGGAATTCCACAGAGCAGTTTAGTGGAAGCTTTGCTCTGAGGACAGAGAGTAGCACCTGCCGAAGGGAGAGAGGTGGATGGAAGAACCGTACCTGGATCATGGCTGGAGGCCAATGTCAAAACGCGTCACAACACAGAGGGAGATTAATTTCAGGAGTTGGGAAATAGCTTAATGTCATAAAACACACATCAGTTAGTGCCTTCCTTACCTAGCAGGCACCAGATCAGATGGCTCACCTCAGGATTTGCATGTTTTGTGCTGTATCTTCATAGGAGTGGGAAAACTCCAGTGGGCTCAGTTAAGTGTGGTTTGGAGTGAAGTGTGGACATTGGCCTTCTTTAACAGAACTTTATTAAAAGCATCCCAGCCTGTGTGCCCCCTGTTCTGAAAACCAAGTCTGTGACCAGGTCCTTTGTCCTTGGATGGTATGTTAGGTCTAACACTTTAAAGGTGTGTTAGGTATATTTCAAAGTTTGGCTAATGACAGGTGGAAGTTATCTTGGGGGACAATGGTCCTACTGTCAGAGATCTCACCTTCATCCCAACCCTGACTCTTAGCCACTTGGGGGCTCTGTGGAGTCACTTTACATCTCTGGGACTCAGCTTCCTTGATGAGAAACCAATAGGCTGTAATAATCTCAGATTTCATTAAATTAAGGATATAGAAATAGTATACAGCTCTGTGTTTGCTGTCATTCAATTGTGGAATGGTCTTTGAAAAAGTGACTAACAGTTATCATATAATCCTTATATTCTTTACTCTGTTTTCTATGTATGGCTTCTGTATCGTAACATTTAAGATCAGCCCTGGCTGGTTTGGCTCCGTGGATAGAGCATGGGCCCATGGACCGAAGGGTTCCAGGTTCAATTCCAGTCAAGGACATGTACCTCAGTTGGAGGTTCGATCTCTGGCCCCTGTTGGGGCATGTGCAGGAGGCAACCAGTCGATGTGTCTCTCTCACATCAATGTTTCTCTCTTTCCCCCTCCATCCACTCTCTCTAAAAATCAATGGAAAAATATACTCTGGTGAGGATTAACAAAAAATAAACAATTTTAAGATAAAGCTACTACCAGAGGAACTTGCAAGCTGTACCTGCCAGGTGGTATGTGTTCAGAGAATTAGAGATAAAATAAATTCTTTTATTTAATAAAAACATTAAAGTTGTTCTAGAAAATATAAGGAAGTTTGACTTGACCCACATTTAAAAAAATTATCTTTGCTGCCACCAGCAAAAATCATGGAGGTCTGCTTATGAACAGTTTTCAGAGAGTTCTCAGATTGGGTGGCACCTATTTTACATTCACATATTGACATTAAAATACCCTATGTATATCAATTGATCATTTACAGTGTTAGTTTTAGCTTTTTTTGTTGACATAAATGGCATCGGGACGAAGGTAATTGCTAAACACAGGGAAAAGAGATGGTGTATTCTAGCTTGAAAGAGTTAACCTGAAAAGTCTCAACTGTTTAATGTACCAGATTATTTTTTGGCTTTCTGTTCAGGTCCGACCCAGCTATTCTGTACAATGACAAGTCTGTATTGGAAAATCATCACTTAAGTGCAGTTTATCGCCTTCTGCAAGAGGATGAGGAAATGAATATTTTGATCAACCTCTCCAAGGATGACTGGAGGTAAGGATGAGACAGGAAGGCCAGGAAAGGAATGGTGAGGAGAGATGTACTAGTATGCTGCTTTGAAGAAATCCATTAACCCAAAGATAACTTACACTTAGTCTCCTGTTTCTTTGTAGGAAAGCAAGTTTAATATCTGATAGATTTGTTTGGATACATAAGTGCATTTGACCTTTTAGGATCTTTGTAGATGAACGTGTTACCATTTATTTACTGCATTTCAAAGTGGAATAACATGGCATTCCACTTTCAGCAGACCGGATAATCTGCTAATAAGCCAGTCCTCCTGCACACAACGGCTATAAACTATGATCAAATACAAACAAACAAACACAACCCCACTGACTTGAGAGTGCACAAACTTAGGAACGTTTTGAAGGGGTATCAATATCTGGAGACTGTGACAGGATGAAGTGAGTGTGACATTTTTGTGACTTCACTCTGAAGACAGTCTGTGTCAAGGCAACAGCACTAGTTGGCTAAAACCATATTTATACAAAGACCTTCACTGCGTTTCTGGCTAGAAAGACCAGGGTAGGAACAACTAGAGCTGCTATCGAGTGAGTTTAAACCCCAGAAAAGAGAGAGTCAAAAAATAAGGGGAAACTCAAATTCTGTGACCATCTAAATGGCATGCAAAGAACAGGAAAATGTGACTTATTTGCAGGGGAAAAGACAATCAATAGATGCAGTCTCTCAGATGAACTATTGTTGGAATGATCGGAGTAGGACTTTTAAAGCAGTTCTTATATTTATGCTCAGTGAGGTAAAGGGAAATATGCTTGTAATAAAGTACAGTAAAATTTAACCAGTGGAATGAAAATATAAACAAGAGCAAACACATTTTAGAACTGACAAGTCAAATATTTAAATTGAAAAATTACTATACTGGCTTAGTAGCAAGTTGGAGAAGACAGAGGAAAGAATCAGTGAACTTGAAAACATCAATCAATATTATCCAGTTTGAAAATTAGGAGACAGGAGTAGCTTAGGGACCTGTGAGACAGTTTCAGGCTCAAGTTAGATTACAGATGTCACAACTAATTAACAGATTTGGATGGGAAGTGGCAAAAAATAAACTAATTTTTACTTTCCATTTTTGACTTTCACCTTTTTTTCCTCCATGGGGTGTCCCTGAAAGGGAATTTCGGACCTTGGTAATTGAGATGGTGATGGCCACGGATATGTCCTGTCATTTCCAACAGATCAAGGCGATGAAAACTGCTCTGCAGCAGCCGGAAGCGTGAGTGTGTCTGTGTCACTTGTGTTATTTATAGGTGTTTGAGCTGGAACTGGCCCATGTCGTTGCTTCTTTAAAGTGTACCTCCTTCAGAGAACTTTGTCGAAAAGTCTCATAGTAACTGGGGATGTTCGGAGGAAAAAGCATGAGAATTGTATATATCACAGATTCTCATCAGGGTTGAAATATATAAAAGGGGCCATAATAATTTGTCCCAGTTAGAATTGAAAATATTTTCCTGCAGGAAACCAAATTATCAAAGATCTACTCAATGCAGAGGTGACACACACAAGTCAGTGTGTGACTCTTGGAGTTTTGTCTTTTTGAATGAGCCAGTCATTGCAGAAATCGTTTTGAGTCCATTTTTGAAGTGTCCAGCTCACCACACATGGAGACCTAGCTGGTGGATATTCCAGTTGTAGGATGATTCAATGCTTTTCCCTCAGTTCAGCCAAAGTGGGGCTTGACACAAGAGAACGGGAGAGATTAAAAAATTTTAAAATGCTTTTTAAAGAAACTCTTATTGAGGTTCTGAGAGCTTGATCAGCATGTGCTTGGTTCCTTTGGGTTTACAGGATTGAAAAACCGAAAGCATTATCCCTGATGCTGCACACAGCAGACATTAGCCATCCTGCGAAGGCGTGGGAGCTCCATCATCGCTGGACAATGTCACTGCTGGAGGAATTCTTCAGACAGGTACCTTGTGCTACCCCTCAGGGCTTTCATCACCGGATAGTTTCTGAATTTCAAATTTCAGCAATGCTATGAGATCACAGTAATTTTCTTGAGGAGGCAGAGTTTGCAGATTTTTTTTTGCCTCCTGGTCATGTAATATTTGAATCTTACTTACATTCTGACTCTCAAAACATTATGGTATTTCTATCCCATCCATTTCTATTTGAAAAAAGAAAAAGCAGTTTCTTGTGGCAGTGTTTTGTAGAAATGTCGTCAGAGGAGCCCTTTGGTTTATGTATTTTTCTAATGGGTTGACCAAATGTTGACCAGTTTGGCATTCTCCTGTGGGATTAAGATGTTAATCTTTTACTGTTATAATTGGTTGGGCTGTTTCTTTTGAGCTGGCAAACCACATTGTCAAATTCCAAAGCCCGGTATGGTAATTTGGGGTCAGGAAATCACTAGAAGCCACTGTTTAAATTATATTTATGGGTGTACATTGCTTTAAAAAATGTTTTTAAAGGTGCACAAAAGTAGGAGGATAGAAAGGAAAAGAAATGTGTTGCACTGAGATTGATATCTTCTCGCCTGGCCGGCTTGGCTCAGTGGTTGAGTGTCGACCTATGAACCAGTAGGTCACAGTTGATTCACAGTTGGGGCACATGCCCAGATTGTGGGCTCCATCCCTAATGTGGGGTGTGCAGGAGGCAGCCGATCAATGATTCTCTCTCATCATTGATGTTTCTATCTCTCTCTTCCTTCCTCTCTGAAATCAGTAAAAAATATTTTTTAAAAAAAGACTGATATCTTCTCAAGAAGATTTGCCATTAAAACATCTGCTTTGAGATGTGAGGTCCTGAGGTTGAGGTGTTGATGTGAGAAGTGTTCAGATCTCTAAGTCAAACTGACAACCATTGCCAAGAGCAAAATCTCCAATGCTCTGGAGAATGACAGTTTTGCAGTTTCCTTTATACATTTGGAATTAAGAAGGGAATGTAAGGAAGGTTACATGAAGGTGGGAGAAAGCAAGGTGAGGATTGGAATTACAGGATAGTTAACAAGGTTATGTGCTCTCTTGAGGGTGGTTGTTCTTCTGAGGAGTCTGAAAAGAGGTGTTAACCTAGATGCACAGAAACAATGGACAGGGCTTGCTTCAGGCAAAGATAAACCTTTTGCTGAAGAAGTTACATGCCTGGGGTGTGACTGTCCACCATGACCTGCCCAGTTAGGAATTTATGATCAGATCACCTTGTGAGGTCACTCTCGGTTAGATTTATTATAGTACCCATTCTTTTTTTCACAAAGGCAGTATGTCATGTAGATTGTGGGAACTAAATTAGAGTTAATTCAAGTTAATGCTGTTAATTTAGTTAATTCTTACTAATTCAAGAAGGGAGATTCACATCATAGATTCAGAGGCAGCTGATATTCCACAAAATATTACTTAACATTGGTCTCAACTTTGTCTCCTAAAGTAACAAGAGATATGCTCTTTTACTGGTTACTCAGATGTTTGGAAGGGAATTACTCTTATTCTTATGCTTCTAGTTTAAATGGAGAAATTGTAGAAGGCATCTAAGGGTTGTTCTTCTTCTGAACTTGTGCACAATATCTGGAAATGAAGTGGGACTAGAGCTAACAGCATATTAAAGTCCAGAAGGCCTTTTATTGGAGTTTTTTTTTTATTCCAACTGGTTTGTGGCCTGGGACTAACCAAATTATTCCTCTAGTTCTCAATGGTCTTATTTGTGATTTGGGTTTCTTGTTTTGGGGGGTTAGGAGGAGTTGGTGGAACTTAAAGGAAGGTTAGACTAGATGTTTTCTTAGGGTCCTTCCAGCATTAAATGTTCTACATTTTCTTCATTTTGTCTATGGTGCATATCAACCCATACGCATACACCCCTAAATTGTTATATGGATACAGTGGCAGGTACCTCATTCAGCATATGGCTGTTTCCTCTTGCAGTCACTGCTTGGCCTCACAGAGTAGTTCTCAAGAACCTGATGGCATGGGAGGAACTAGAAAAGTACAGGTGTGGCTCTGTTGTATATACGAGAATGACTCTGCAAATTCATCCTTAATTGAGGGCTAATTTTGAGCCATTTTTCCAGAAACTATTTTTCTAATATGAGTGAGAATATTTTCTCCAAACATCCACTTCCCTTATCATATGCTTTCTTTGATGCTGCTTTTGCAATGCACCCCTATAGCTAATAGTATTTGATCTGCAGCCAGAGTTAGATCATAGCTAACGCATACAAGTTTGAGGTATTGATTTCTTTTTTTAATTGTGAGAGAGTGAATATGAGAAATTACTTAAATATTTGAACATTTTTACCCATAAAAGAAACCTTGTTTGCATATACATGTGCTTGAATTGAATGAAAATGTGCTAGAGGCAATGTGAAAGGAGCCATATTGAATTTCTTGCCTATTGGGAATGGAATGTTAGCTCCCTGCACCAGAATGGTTTTTTAGTAATTATGATTCAGTAAATTATTTTTATTGATTTAATATTTTACCCTAGATGTCATAAGCCATTGTAAGTAACCCACATAAGAGAAGTGTTGCCTTACTCTTAGCTGTAGATTTTAAATTGGACAGTTCAAATGGGAACTCTCAACGGGACCTTAGAATCCTTGAAAAAATTACATTTGGAAGTTGAGTTATATTTCAAAATAAGGGCATAGCCTCAGTATTGATACTAGACCTTTTAAGCTTTGCTAAAGAATAAGTTACATCTTTAGTTTTTTTTCTTTAAATATATTTTTATTGATTTCAGAGAGGAAGGGACAGGGAAAGAGAGAGAGAAACATCAATGATGAAAAAGAATCATTGATCGGCCGCCTCCTGCACATCCCACCTACACTGGGGATTGAGCCCACAACTCGGGCATGTGACCTGACCAGGAATCAAACTGTGATCTCCTGGTTCATAGGTCGATGCTCAACCACTGAGCCATGCTGGCTGGGCACATCTTTAGTTTTATAACCCTATTTTACAAAATCCAAGCCACTGCCTCAGGGTGCTTTTCAATAAAATATTGACTTTAATGAAGTGTACATTTGCCATTTTGAAAAATACATGTTGTTAAAGTCTTGAGGTTTATTTCTGCTGTATTGCTGTATATTTTTATATTTTGTAGATGTCCCCTGTAATTCTTTGAATTTCCTCTGTGTCTGAGAGTATTTTCTCATTTTTATTTCTCATTTCATATATTGGTGTTTCCCTTTCTTCTCTATGGAGTTAGCTATTTGTTTCATTGTTTTTTTTTTAATTTTATAATGCCTTATTTGATGTTTCCATTTTTATTAATTCTTTTCTTCTATTTGAATTTATTTTGTTCTTTTGCTAAGTCCCTGAGTTGAGTACTTCATTCATTTCTTTGTGTTCTACCTGTTTAATATGAGAGCACACAAGGCTAGGTGTTTGTCTTTTTTTTTTTTATCATGAATCTCAGAGGTTCTGCTATGCACCGTGTTCACAATGATTCTTTCCTAAATATTCTGTAATTTCAGTTTAGATTTTATTTTTTACCCAAGTTGCTTCAGATAGAGGTGTTTGTCTATATAATTTTCCAGTGGTAGGTTCTTTTGCTTTCTAGCATTTGATCAAAGAACTTTTTCATTGTTTGGATTTTATTGTGAGATTTATTTGTCACATACAATCAATTTTTGTGAATATTCACTGGTCTTGAAAAATAGATTTATTTCTTGTGGAGGCTAGAAGTCAAACAACAGCAGGAACATATATAAATACCTTATTAATGATGTCATTTAGGTATTTTATATATCATAAAAAATTGGTCTATCATGGGTTGAAAATATTGACCTCCTTAGTAAAGAAAAAAGTGTATAAATAATTCCACAAAGACCAGTAGTTATATAGATATAAAATATTGTATCAATCAAGTTGGATTTACCTGTAGAAGTATATTTTTTCATATGATTTTCCACACATTTTTTCCTCATTCAGAAATGTGTCTGTCCTCCAAAGGGAATTCAATGACCACTATTTTAAAATGGGCTTTTAATAGTTGAATGTACTCAGCTCAATTAAGTCTCAAAGATGTATGTGTTATGTAGATGTGGGTGTGGGCAAGGTGATGGGATAAGCTGTTTAACATGCACTTTTTCAGTAATAAAATTCAAACTAATGCTAGGGATAGGGGCATGGGGGAGGTAGAAGAGGGTAAAGGGAGGTAAATGGTGGTGGAAGGAGACTCAGCTTGGGGTGGTGAACACGATACAATGTACAGATGATGTGTTATAGAATTGTATACCTGAAAGCTCTATAATTTTATTAACCAGTTTCACCCCAATAAATTCAACAATTTTTTTTTTATAAAAGAACGCAGCTTCTCACACTGAAAACAAAAATGCTCACCTCTTACTTGTGAAGTGGTTAGTATTCACCACCCCTTCTTCCAAACCACCCCCATTAAATGTACCAGCAAAACAACTTGTGTCCCTGCTTCGTAGAGAGAAGAGTGGGCTTTGTTTGTGTCAGCTGAAGTATGCCACTCAACCACAAATTTTTTTTTATAAAAGAATGCAGCTTCTCACACTGAAAACAAAAATGCTCACCTCTTACTTGTCAAGTGGTTAGTATTCACCACCCCTTCTTCTAAACCACCCCCATTAAATGTACCAGCAAAACAACTTGTGTCCCTGCTTCGTAGAGAGAAGAGTGGGCTTTGTTTGTGTCAGCTGAAGTATGCCACTCAACCATCTGCACAACTACAATCTATGTTATAAATATTCTTCTTTCTGTTCATACTGCTCAAGCAGAAATAGCTCAGGAGTAAATAAATTTTTTCCAGTAGGAGTTTCTTTTTTTTTTTAATCTTTATTGTTGAAAATATTACATTATGTCCCCTTTTTTCCCCATTGACCTCTCCCCCATCCCCCCAGACCTTCACTATCCTATTGTCTGTGTCTGTGTCTGTGGGTTATGCATATATGCATAAATAATTTTTATCATGCTACTTGAGAGAGAGAGAGAGCAGCTTTCAGCAAGGCATCCTGGGAAACAGGAGCATCGTCTCCCAGGGATGTCCACACAGGGGGAGGGGTGTGCAGATGGAACTGAGCCACTTCAGGACTGTTCTGAGACCCTGGGATGTCTCCAGCACCCATCATGACCCCGCTGCTCAGCTTCCTCATACCCCATTCCTTTTCCTTCCATTCAATAGATATGTGTGTGTGAACTAGCATTCTTTCTCTTTGGTAACCGGCCTTGGAAAGAAAAGGCATTGTTTTGAACTAGGCCTAGTTTTTGAACCAGGTTGTTATTACTCTTCATTTATTGTTAATTTATTGGTGATATTTATTATAATCACAGTGTATTTGATGTAACAAAGTCACTGAATGTTTCTCAAATTTTGACTTAAATATTAGAGATACCCATTGGGAAATAATTATAGTTCTTTTTATTTACTTGCACACATTTTCTCATTCAATCCTCACCATCACCCGATGAGGTAGAGATTATTATTCCAAATTTTATAGATTGAAAAACTGAAAGGTAGAGAGAGAAGGTAAACTTTCTTTGATCACACAGCTAGTGGGAGGAAGGCCAGAGTCAAGCCCAAGGCAGTGGCCATTAACCCGAGCAGATTCTTTCATAATAAAATGGATGAACACAGCGTGGTCACCGTTATTATGGTGACATGTTCCCTTTCCTTGGGTGTGTGACTGAAGGGATGAGCTTCTGGTTCAGGATTTAAAAACCATCATCATTCCTTAGACTTTCCATGGCACCTGCTCATTACAGCGGTTCTTTTTGGTGGGACTGTGAATCACGTTTTATTATTGTCTAATGCTACAAACACAAGCAATTATTTACTGCTCTGCTTACTCAGTCCACTTTTCATTACGGTCTGGGGCCTGTGGCTGAGAACCCAGAAGCACGCGCACCAGTTTTGTGTGGTTTTAGGTAGCAAAGGAGAGGAAATTCACATTAGCCAGTTGGAATTTTTCTTCTTTAAAAAATATATTTTTATTGATTTCAGAGAAGGGAGAGAGGGAGAGAGAAACATCAATGATGAGAGAGAATCATTGATTGGCTGCCTCCTGCACGCCTGCCACTGGGGATCGAGCCCACAACCTGAGCATGTGCCCTGACTGGGAATCAAACTGTGACCTACTAGTTCACAGGTTGATGCTCAACCACTGAGCAGCACCTGCTGGACTGAATTTGTGTCTTGAACACTGCCCGCAGCTGGGAGGGAGTCACTGGCTCAAGAAAGGCCTCAGGTGTCAACATAAGACAATTGGAAAACAGGTGGTGGCTTTGAGTGCCGTGTTGGCCCCAGGCCACAGGATGCTTTGCTTTCCGTGGTGCCCAGTGAGGCCTTCTGTGCCACAGCGGGCGCCTCTGCAGTGGCGGGGAAGGATGGAGCCCAGCAGCCTCCAATCTCTTAGTGTCTCTTATGCAGAAAAGCAGGCCCCATAAGGACTTGGTACCTAATGTAATGGTAATAATGAAAATAAAGGCCACTGGCCTTCGTGGCAGCTGAAGTTGCTGCATGAAATCTGGGTGGCTTGGCCTACTGCTCTTAATTTACCGTGGCCTCTTGTGATTCTAGGGGGACAGAGAAGCAGAGTTGGGGCTGCCTTTTTCTCCTCTGTGTGACCGGAAGTCGACCATGGTTGCTCAGTCGCAAGTAGGTACGTGTTTGCCAGGCTTTGGAGAGAAGGAAAGACCTGAGAGGGGTGTCCGGACGTGAGAGCAGAGGCTCCCAGTGCCTCCCTGGCTGGAGCCAGGCTCCATTATGCTGGACTCTGCTCCTGGCTGCAGCTTGGTGGGCTGATGGAGCTGCTCTCCCCACCATTCTCCCCAAAATGGGCTGTTTCATGGGAAGAGTAGACGGTGACATCGCTGTCTCCATCATTCCCTGCCAAGAGAAAGGGGGCCTCAACTTTCCAAGGTGATGAAGGAGTCAGTGGCAGGAAGCCCATTTTTCCTGCAGCCGTGGAAGTCTCATGCCACTTCCCTCGGGGATGTCTGCAGGACGCCCCACTCCTGTAGGACCCTGCTTCCGGGAATGGCTCTTTCTAATCCCCTCCCTTCCTCCTTCTCACCCTCTCTTCCTTCCTTCCTCCCTCCCTCCCTTCCTTCCTTCCTTCCTTCCTTCCTTCCTTCCTTCCTTCCTTCCTTCCTTCTCTTTCCTTCCTTCCTCTCTCCCTCCCTCCCTTCCTTCCTCCCTTCCTCCTCCTTCCCTCCCTTCCTTCCTTTCTTCTTCTTTCCTTCCTTTTTCCTTCCTCCCTTCCTTCCTCCCTTTCTTCCTTTCTTCCTTCCCTCCTTCCTAAAAACTTTTGAGCACCTTTTCTGTGTGGTAAGGATAACTTTTGCTTGCACTGCTACTAACCATAATGTATGTGCATTATAAAAATCCTTGGCTATGAGAGCCCCAGTGTCACTAAATTAAATGTCACAGTGCCCTCCAGCTGAAAAGAATCTGGAATCATTCAAAAAATAAATTCAATAAGGATTTGATTTTTTTCTACTTGTGTTTTGAGTACTCTTTTTTTTTCATAATAATGCATATTATTGAGTCCCTTTTAGGTTTAGAACACTGCTAGACATTATAATAGATGTTAAAAAAACAAAGACAAATTATACATGGTACCTGCTCTCAAAGACATGGAACCAATATTTGGTAGTGGGCGAGATGTTATGAAAACAAAATCCATTAGAGTGTTACAGTGTTAAGGTAGTTTTGTACTTCATGTAATCAGGGGCAAAACAGTGTGCGAGCCGTTAGGCCCAGAAAGAGTTGTCGAGGGGTGACATTTGAGTTGGGTCCTAAGAGATAAGTAGGCAAATGGAGCTATGCAATACAGGTGTGCTAGGGGGAGCTGGGAGGGCATTTCAGACAAGGGATTAGCATATACTAAGCAGGGAAATTTAAAACAGTCTAGGAAGACCAGGGAATTACAAACAGTTCCATATGGCTGGAGTAGTGGGTAGAGAATAGAATGAAGCAAGAGACATGTTGAGAGAGAAAATCAGGCCCAAATTATGGATTGTATAAAGATAGCATGTGCTTTGTACTTCCCTGTCGGAAGTGAGGGCATATCTAAAACATTTTAGGTAAGGCTTAAGCACATATACATTGATGGGCTAAATCTGGGGCCCTGCTTTGGGCTCCTCCTTGGTTCCTTTCCTTGTATTCTAGGGGTCATGTTTATGCTCATTTAATGTCTCCTATAAACTGAAGTCAGGCAGGTTATGTCACACCCTTAGTCTTTTATGCAGGGCCTGTCACAGCATTTGTTGCATTGGGAATGTTGAATTCATATTTTTAAGCACTTGATTGGAACAATCTACTAAAAAAGTCAGGAAAATTCTGTGGGAGAAACAGCTGACTCACGATATTCAAATCAAGGAATATATTAAGTGAATGAGACCCCGATCTGATCTGGGGCTCCTGTGTAGGCAAGTTTAAGAGCTAGCATTCCTCAGTTTCGGGGGAAGTACCGAAAGGCCCCAGCGAGAATGCAGTTTCCCTGGAGCATTGCTGTCTCTCCGCAGGTTTTATCGATTTCATCGTGGAGCCCACCTTCACGGTGCTCACGGACATGACTGAAAAGATCGTGAATCCGCTAATTGAGGAGACCTCCCAGACAGGCGGGACAGGACAGCGGCGTTCAAGGTCAGTGGAGAAGCTCGAAGGCTGGGGTCAGGTTGGCCTGTCCCTGAGGGTAGAACTCTTCCTTTGGAAGGGATGGGGGTGTGTTTCAGAATGATGCTTGCCCTCCCTCCTTTCTATAAGAGAGTTGTCTGCCTTTTCCTTTTCTCAGAGGAGTTGAAGTTATACTATTTGCACTCTCCGGGCTGGCCTGGAAGGGAGTGACCATGGTCTAAATGATGATTGGCAGGTGCCCAGTAGAGCATCTCTCTTCCGCTCATTCTCTCTCTTTGGTGCCTTTGCTCATGGCAGGTTTAAGCATCCTGATCCCCTTACTTATTAGCTGTGCATTCGAAGGCAAGGTGCCTCAGTTTCCTCATCTGAGAAAACGTGGATTCTAATACTCAGAGGTTACAGGGAGGATTAACCGAGTGGTTCAATCTCTGTAAAGCCCTGATAACAAGGTCCAGCGCAGAGGAAGCGCCAGCTACAATTGAGCTAACACTTAGCCTTCATTAGTAGCATTCCCACCCCTCCTCCTGTCCATGCAAAACCTTGGGTTTTGTTATGCAGGAGAAAGGAAAGAAATGGAATGAAAAGACAAAAGAGCAGAAAAGAGCAAGAGGAGGAGCCAACAGTGAGATGGGAAGGCAAGAGGAATGTTAGGACAGTGGGACCCTAGGTACACTCAAGGCGGATGGACCCAGCCAAGGCTGCAAACAAGGAGGACTGAAGGCCCCTGCCTGAGTCCCACAGCCCCACAGCTCTGCAGACACTGGGCTCAAATGTACTCTGCTTACGTAGTCAGCCTTGGGAGTCATCCAGTGGGTTGGCATTCATGCCAGTCACTGCTTAGGTGCCTGAGAGTGTGTGATACTTTTCTTTAAAGTTACCCAGAAGGATGGCACTTTCTAAGTTTGCAAAGTATCTCATGTTTAAAGTGTAAAGTAATATTGATATATAAAAGGCCTCTTTCATGACTGCTCTCCACCTTCCCCCAGGAACATGAGGAAATCACCCTGCCCTGGCCTCGGGGATCCAGCGATCAGAGGCACCCAGCTGCAGGGGGAGGCATGGCTGGGGAGAAATAGGACTAAGTGGCTGAGTGACTTGGAATAGTGGTCAGTGAGGAAGCAGGTGGATAAACTGTGGAACCAAGTTGAAGTTCAAGTTCAAACTACTTGGTTGCAGAAAATCGAGGACAGAAAGATCACATAGGGGATTCTAGTCATATTGATAAAGAGGATACCGATCAAGAACAACAACAAAACATAGGGACTGTCGCTACTCAGGAGGCTGAAATATCGATTTTCTTTTTCTGCTGAAAATACGGAATTTCCCATCTGTCACAAGTGGAAAATGAGAATTACAAACCTCAGGACCCAGGAATTTCACAGCAATAACTTGATTGCTAACCACTCCTCGTTTGAGCCTGTTCACGGCCATACATTTCCCAAACACCGAACCCTCCTCTTCTGATCCATCTTGCCTAATTCATTTCTTGTGTGTGATTTCCCCCCATCCAGTTTGAACAGCCTCAGTTCGGCAGATGCAAAGCGATCAGGTTCCAAGAGCGCAGGCTCAGAAGGAAGCGCCCCAGTCAACAATTCCGTCATCCCTGTCGAGTACAAGAGTTTTAAAGCCACTTGGACTGAGGTCGTGCACATCAATCGGGAGCGGTGGAGGGCCAAGGTGCCCAAAGGTAACCTTCTATTGGGGAATCTTCCAGGAGGTTGGTCCAAACCACCCAGCACCCACTCATACACAAGGCTTGCCACCCTCATTTATAGGTGTCGCAAAGGAAGTGGAATCTCAGGATAGAGATTCAAGTGGCTGAATGTTAGCGTTTACCCTTTTTTTAAATTTTATTTTTCAATTACAGTTGACATTAAATATTATTTTATATTAGTTTCAGGTGGACAGCATAGTGGTTAGACATTTATATAACTTACAAAGTGATCCCTCAATAGGTCTAGTATCTGCCTGGCACCATACATGGTTACAATATTATTGACTCTGTTCCTTATGCTAACTTTACATCCCCATAATACCAATTTGTGAAAAAGTATCCACCCTCTTTTGATCCTCATTTCATTTAAAACTCTATGCATGATAGGATGACGCAGACCTCCAGGCCTCTCTATAGCATGACCTTGACTGTCATGCCAAGTTCTGTGCCAAAGGTGCAGAGATGAGCAATAGACATCCTTATCATCGAAGCTCCTGGGGGTTGGGGGGGCAGGGAAGGGGACATCACTATAGCGTTTCTTTCAAAGGAAGAAAGGGGGTTTAATGAAGGCCTTGTGCTCATCACCCACACCCACCAGCCCTGAGCGACCCTCACTGTAGGCAAGGAGGGTTTCACCCCCAAACACAACATGCCATACTTTCACCCACCCATTTGTCTACACAGCAGGGGAGAAGAGTGGAGGGGCTGTACTGAGCATGTGCTGGCCATCTCAGTTCCTTGTACATCGGGGCGCTGCTTCCAGGGAGGGAGAGAAGAGACCTCACTTGGAGTTGGAGTTATTCCAAGGACAACTACTGTGACTTACTCACAAAACCCTACCCAGGTGACTGCTCATTTCAGGCGGGGCAATAGGTTTATATTTACGGCACTTTTAAGGCACCATTGGGCCCTTATCAATTCAGGACAAATGTTGCACCCTGAGCTCTGGAAGGAGCCCGTGCCTCTTCCATATTTTACAAATAGCCTCTCACAGTCCATTCAGAGGCCCTCGACATTTAAATCCTCCCCGTTGGCAGGCGTTGCAAGCAGTGACGGTCACCACTGCTTCGTCTCCAAGGAAGCACGCACTTATAATCAATTACACTCATTACACTTCAAAACCCGGTTCCTGACAACACGCAGTGGGAAGAGGTACTTCAGAGTCATTTGTTTGCAATCATCTGGCTTACTAAAATTACCTCCCGAAATGAATCACCTGGGGGAGCATTGGGCCGCTTCTTTACCAGGGGAAACCGGCCCTGTGAAAAGGACAGGTACATGAACAGCTAATAATGTTTAAATCTATTAGTATGTGGATAGAGATATGCTTAAGCTATTTTGGAAGCATGAAAGGGCTTGTCCCTAATCCTGCTCGGAGTATTTGGAAGGCATTGGTAGCCAGGACTTGCAGGACGCCTGGGCTGGAGCCCAGAAGAAGGCATTGTATTTAGAAATAGGGAACAGAATTTAAGTTCTAGTAATAAATCAAGTCCTAATATAATGATTATAATACAGTAACTATGTCTTCTTCAGCTGAAATAAGAATAGTTGCCTAAATTGACAAGCCTATTTTATTAAAAGAAATTAATTTGATTTAATATTATAAACACATGCAGTTAATTCCTAGTGTTTATGGAGAAAATCCTGTCCTAAGTATGATTTAATGTTTGCCAGTACTGTTAGTCCGGGTCTTAGTATTTGACTTGAAACCGTTAGGATGAAAACATATTGAATCAAAGTCACTTTGATGTGAGCTCAGATAACAGCAACAAAATATTTTTACTGATGTCAGTAACTGCTGCACAATGCTTAGTAAATAAGTAAAAAGAAGAAGAAGAACAAAGAAATAGGGAACAGAGATAAAAGGGACAGGCCTAGCCCGGGTTATGTATATTTTGTGGGAGGATCATTTGGCCATCAAAGCAACTCCAGTTAGTGGGATTAGGGCAATTTGAATCCCCACTCACCTTGTACTCTTTGGCAAATGCAGGTAGATTCTTTGAGAAAATTCCATTTGGGGCAGGGGTGGGGAACATCTGGCCCGTGGGCCATGTAAAGCCCTCAACATCATTTGGTCTGGCCCTGACAAGGCATTAGGGGTGAGTTAATTAAATGTTTGACCAAATAGAGCAGGCTAATTTTTAAGTTGATAATTTTTTTATGGCCCGTGAATGATGTTATAAATATCCAAATGGCCCTTGGCAGAAAAAAAGGTTCCCCACCCCTGATTTGGGGGCTGATAATACACAGAAAAGATACACGGTGTATACACACTTTAACAACTGATAGCTCAATTTTGAATTTGGGGGCTAATACACACCACAGAGCTATTGCGAAGAACAGAAAAGATACACGGTGTATACACACTTTAACAACTGATAGCTCAATTTTGAAAATGAAATATATTTTAATGAACACTGCCTTTATAAGTATTACAAGTGTGTGTATATATTTTTGGGGACACCCTGAATGTAAGGCACGGGGGACAGAGCCTGCACGTGGCTGGCGCCTGTAAATCTAGCCGTTACTTTTCAAAATTGGAAAGGAATGTTGAATGCCAAGAAGACTGTGGTAAAGTGGCCACCTATAACTAATATTTTATAACTAGAGGCCTGGTGCACGAAATTCGTGCATGGGTAGGGTCCCTGGGCCTGGCCAGTGATCACA
This sequence comes from Myotis brandtii, assembly GCF_000412655.1. Lineage (NCBI taxonomy): Eukaryota > Metazoa > Chordata > Mammalia > Chiroptera > Vespertilionidae > Myotis > Myotis brandtii. The sequence goes on from NW_005356259.1 coordinate 6,435,938, forward strand.
GCCAATTGGGGCCTTCCTTCCTCCAACTGCCAGCTGCTGGCTGGGGCCTTCCTTCGTTCCGCCCCACCCCCTGGTGGTCAGTGTACCTCATAGTGAGCAGTCGAACTCCCCGTCAGTGGAACTCCCTAGGGGACAATTTAATATTAGCCTTTTATTATATAGGATATTTTCAGCCTCCCAGTAATGCTGTTGACTGGTTGACAGGTATTAAGAAACACCAGTTTGTTTCCGTTAGTGGTCAGTTTGAATTAGAGGGTCCCAGGCTGTTTTGCTCATTGTTCTTTTTTAGAAAACCCTGACTTCATGAAAGCTCCCTGGATGGGGCACTTGAACATGTGTTGTTATCAAACTGATCAGAAATGGGACTGGCTCTAAAGTCTTGGTTCTATTAGCCAATCTGATTTACAAAGCTAGATAGGCCAGAACCCATAGTTGTTAGGAAAGATTAAATCAATACCTTTTATAGCTCTTAGAGCTGAAAAATCATTATTTCCAAACAAAGATGTATAGGTATAACCATTTCCAGGTCTGATCAATGTTGATAAATTTCCACTCATTATCTAATACTTTTTAAACCTTTTTTTAAACCTGTGTAAGAATAATGCATGTTTAGGTTATAATGCGGAAATATAAATATAAATATATATATATATAATAAAGTCACTTACAATCTCTCTAGCCAGATATAACTGTTGTTGAAATTCTGATGTAATTCTTTTTTATTTGATTTATTATGCATTTACTAGTATATAAGAAAAGAATTACCTGTAAGTTGGGATCATAGTATAATATTATCTTGTATTTTACTTTTCTTTTTCTATCTTGAGCATTTTATCCTGATGCTGAGTAGGTTTAGAAAGTATGATTTGAATGGCTATGTTGTATGTAATGCCATAGTTGAATCATTCCTCTACAGAGCATTTTGTTTTCAGTTCTACATCATTGTCTATAACATTGTTATGAACATCCATGTTTAAAAACCTTTGAGGCTGACTCTGATTATTTGTCTGGGATAAGTTTCTACATGTGGAACTTTTTTGAAAAAAATAAATGAAAAAAAAGCTTAAAGCTCTTGATATCTACTGGCAACATTTTCTCAGAAAGTTTCCTTTTTTTTTTTTTAACTTATGTTCCCTCCCAGTAGAAGTATAGTGAGAATGTCTATTTCCCACTCTATTATTATTTCATAATAACTCTTTATATATTAAGGATAATAATTCTTCAGTTGGCAAAATATGTTGCAATTTCTGCCCTACTTGTTTATCATTTGCTTTTTAACTTTGGCAGAATGGTCTTTTAACTTATGGTCTTTTAAAGTACATCCCATTTTTATTTTACTAGAGATTACCATTACATTTTTTATTGAATTACGTTTCTATCAATGTAAGTATCAAATAGTATGTAGTGATACTGCTTTGAAAATGCCAAGAAATTTATTGAATTTTTACTTATTTTCTCCATACTCACCAATTTTTATTGAAATAAAATGAGATTTTCAATCTAGGTGATTATAAGTAAATTGTTCATTTATAATGAACTTATCATTTGATATTATTTTTATGTTTGCATCTAGTTTTATTTCTAGCATGATAACAATTACTTTTAAACACTAAGATTTGCTAGTTTTATTGAACAGGTTAATGTATTTCCTTATTCTTAAATTTCTAACATTGAATTTTTCTGTCAGCTGGAACACTTCTTTGGCCAATACTTTAGAAAGGACCCGTGGGCACGCCTGAGTCCTTTGATGTCTAGAAGTACCTTTCTGTTGTTATGGTGAACAACTGAGAGTTGACTGTTCAAAATTCATATGCTATTTTGGTTATTTTTCTCTCTCTGTTTGTAAGTAGGTTAAGTAGGCTTTTCAGAAAATTATATCAAGGGATAACTAGCCCAATACTATTTTAACCAACTGGCCTAGAGTATCATTATTCAGAAAGGCAAATTAAATGAAGAAATAATGTATTTCTCCAAAACTGCATGGACATTCGGTGTGAGATAGAAGCAGCTCTCAGGAGGACTGTAATTTATGGATCACAAAGCCTCTACTCTACTTGAACTCTTTAGCTGCTGGCTTTTGGCCATTTCATAAGGAGTCACATCACAGATATTCTGAGATGGTTTTGAATGGCATGCTTGCTTTCTGCTAGTGTAGAAGCCTGGGAGTGCCAAGGATGTCAAATCTAAGACCTGGGAGAGTTAATTCTGTGCACACATGCCATCATTGCAATCTGTTAGCACATACAGACTGATTGTGCTCTCACCTACTTTTTCTCATTGTAGAAAATTTTTATGTGTATTAATAATTTCACCCTGAAAATATAAGGGAAGCTGATTACCATGGAACAGGCCTATCTCCTCTTGATTTAATCTCTTTTTTCTTCTTGATGTGTTTATTTTGAGTAGTACCACTTTAAGGGCTGAGGTTGAGCATACTAATATCAGGTATTTCAGACATATGAGAAAGAGGTGGGAGCAGAGAAGGTGAAGGGCAGTGCAGAGCTACCCACTTGGAGCATGATCGCTTCAGGGAAAGGAATCATATAGTGGGGCTGGCTCAAATTGGAGTTGATTATGATGTCATAAGAGTTGCCATTTGTTAATTTAAATATTAATTGCCTGCTGTCAGCTGTAGTTGAGCAAAAACAGATTTGTTTCTGAAATGCACCCCCGCCCAGTTTTAGTTTTTGCTGGATTTCCCATAGAAAATTGGTCTGACTCAGTTGTCAAATGAATTTTTATTGCTCAGATAATCTTTTATGCTGTTTTGTAGTAAACCGGACGTCAACACCTTCAGTTTTTAATCAAAATTATTTTTAACTTGGGGATGTTTTAAATGTAGAAAGTTTGCCACAGATTCAGTGGGACTTCTGTGAGGGGATTATAAATTATTTTTATCTGAAGCCCGAGTTTGAATGAATCCTCTCCCCCCCATGCCTCAGTTTCCCTCTCTGCATCATAAGAACAGTCACCTACGTTAGTGGTTACGGAAACCACGTCTTTTTACTCACCTACGTTAGTGGTTAAGGAAACCACGTTTTGTCAAACAGCTAAGTCTTCCGGGGCAGGACGCTACATTTGTCTACTTCCTGTACTGACGCCGGGCCGGATTGCTGATGATGGAATATGTAGAAGCCAGGCTCATTGGCAGAGAGGGTGAATCACACGCACTGTGGACATTCGTTTAGTCAACAAATGCTCCAGGAGCATCTGCTCTGTGCCAGGTGCTGGACCAAGCACTGGGAATTCAGGGATGGAAGTGACGTCTGACCTTTGTCCTCCGGGCACTGCAGAAGGACAAGAGGAAGTCTGGATGAGCATTCTAGCAGGCCTCCTGCGCCCTGCAGTCTCTAGAGAATGCGGTCTCACCATCTTCTTCTCCAAGGCCACTCATTTACTCTTTAGTTGTGCCTTTCTGTGGAAGTCAGAAGGCATATTATACAATAGATGCACATAATTGTGTTATGTTGTAAAGAAACCTTACTTTACCTTGTCATTGTAAATTATAACTACATCCTGTCAGGAGAGGAGAATGTCATAAAATATCGAATGGCAATCATTTAAACTTGAAAGCAATGCTTGTTAACCCTGATTGTGTATTGGAATCATCCAGAGAGCATTTACAAACCCTACTCTTACTCTTCCTTTGTGTTTTCTGGGGTGAGGCCAGGGCATTGGTTTGGGTGGGGTGGATGGGTATCAATGAAGGGATGAATAAACATCTCATAATGTATCAAGGAGAACATCTGAGCCAAGCAAATGTAAGGGCAGATAATGTAAAAATAAAGCCGGAGGTTATAGACATCAACAAAGTTCAGTATCACAAAGTCCCAAGAACCTGGGCACTGGCACCAAATTTTGGATTTGTGCCCTTTAGCAGCTAAAACAAAGGGAAATGTAATCACATGCATAAGCCACCACTCTGGTGCCTATTAGATTAAAAGTAAATCTGTTGTCCATGAAAGTCAGCTTTTGACGGGACCAAGACTAACCCAGGGAAATGAAGAGGACCCCTGACGATGAGGTGTAGGACACGGTTAGCACATCTAGAGGGGAAAAAATCAGTAAGGTTCTTCATGATGGAGGCTGATGGCACAGTCAGAAAGGCCTTGTGTGTGAATGAAATGCTAAGTCTCCAGGCCTTTAGGGAGGAATGGTCTCTGCTAGGTGCCTTCCATGTATGTTATTTCCTACAACCCAGCTCCACTTGGCGGCCTCCAACTCCTCATGTCCTTGGTCTCAACCCCTCATGTCCTTGGTCATTTGACCATATCATCTGTCACTAACCCTTCTCTAAATGGGCTTTAGCCATACTGGCTAACTCAGTGCCCCTCGAACAGAGCAAACTCATTCCTACTCCATGGCCTTACTTTTTTATTTCCTCAGCCTAGAATGCTATTTTCCCTGATTATCGCATGGCCAGCAACTCATCATTCCATATTTCGTCAAATGCCAGCTTCTTCACCCTTTTGCTGGTCGTGTTCTATCACATTACTTACTATGCTTGACATTTTTTGCAAAGCCCTTTTTGCCGTCTGAAATTCTCTTAGTGGTTTGCTTACTTGGTAATGGTCCTCTCTACCTGTAAGTCTGCTTGCTGCCATGTGACCAGTTCCTAAAATGGTGCTTGGCACTGTAGCTGCTCAGGAAATATTAGTTGAATGAATAAGCCTATGTTTTCATAGGCTATATTTTTGTTTAAGTACAGAGCCAGACCCTTTCTCAGTCAACCGAATTGGGAAGCAGGATGACACCCTCTCAGTTAAAGGGGAGACACAGATAAGGACACCTGGCCAATCTAAGCGCCACCTCTCATCTGTGGACAGTTTGCAGACATGTTTTTGAAGACTTAATTATCCTCTTCCTACTTTTAACTTTACAAACAGTGACCCGAAACTGTATTATTCTAGTGGTGGTGACTTTTTACTTTATACTCGCTTGCTTATGTTTAAACTTCAGGTCTTGAGCAAACCTACATGAAACTCCATTTTTTCCTGTAACCGTGGGAGATTTTGTGGCCTCTGAGCCTTAGTTCCACATTGTAAAGTAGCATTACAATGATGGTAGCTACCACCTGAGGTTGTTTTGAGAATGAAAGGAAATGATCCTTGGAAAGCATTTAGCATCAAACCTGGCATACGGGATACACTGACAAGAAGTTATTGATGATAATACTACTATTAGTAATGCCAATTATAATATTGGTTTATTAATTATTATGATTACTTTCCCCCTGTCTCTTTTTCTAATCCACTGATTTCAGAAATGGCATAACCATGACCTGATTTTATCTATTTCCTGAATATCCATGCCAATCTGACTTGAATTAACTGAAAATAAACCCAAACCCAAAACACTCAGTAGCACCTTAGGTCATTTCAGTGTATTGTTACCAGTGCCCATGACAGGTTTTGTGCAAAGAGGCAGTTCTCCTAATGGCGTGACCTCTCTCTCTTTTCAACGCCTTGCCCACCTTGCCGTGGACACAGAGGAGAAGGCCAAGAAGGAAGCCGAGGAGAAGGCCCGCCTGGCCGCGGAGGAGAAGCAAAAGGAAATGGAAGCCAAAGGCCAGGCAGAAGGCGCAGCCGGCAAGGCGGACAAAAAGACACCCGGGGAAGCTCAGAACCAAGTCAACGGAACGCGCCCCAACAGGAGCGACAACGCTCGTGGGAAAAACGCCAAAGAGAAGTCGCCAGGAGGAAAGCAGCAGAACGGTGAGTGGCATCACCCTGGGGAAAGGCTCTTCCTGGGGTGAGTGATAGTGTCACTGACATTTAATGAAAACTTACCGTGTGCTGGACATTGTTGGTGAGATTTCACGTTCACAAAACCATTTAAAAATCCTAACAATGTTGCATGGGGCCTACACTCATCCCCATTTTGCAGGCGAGGAAACCGAGGTTCAGAGAGGTGAGATAGCTGGCTAAAGGTCAAGCACCCCCAAGGTAGTAAGTCCAGGTCTATGTGAGGCCAAATTCTGTAATCCACGGTCAGCAGGTTGGTGCTGTTGCGGGGAGGAAGAAATAGGAGAACTATTGGGACTAAGCCGCGGTCCACGAACACCCTGTAGTCTGTTTACTGCAGGGCTAACGCACCCCTCTGTAAAGGACCAGAGAGTAAATATTTGGGGCTTTGCAGGCCATGCAGGCTCCGTCGCAGCAGCTCAGTGCTGCTGTTTCAGGGTGAAAGCAGCCAAAGGTAACACGTAAGCAGGTGAGCGTGGCTGTGTTCCCATACAACGTGATTTATCAAAGTGGAAATTTGAATTTTATATAGTTTTCCCACGTCATGAAATATTCTTCTTTTTCCACCTTAACCATTTAAAACATGTAAAAACCATTCTTAGTCTGTGGGCATATGAAACCAGGGCAGGTTTGGCCCGCGGGCCATGGTTTGCCAACCCCGGTCTGGTCAGGGAGAGAAGCGAATGAGCACAAGTGGGCTGGACACCAGGAGGGTTGTGCGTTCTGGGGGAGAGGGACCAACAAATGCCCAGAGCGGGCAGAGGTGGCAGTAAATGCTCCGTGGTGGCCAGAGGAGCCTGGGAGAAGCAGAGCAGGAGCCTGAGTCTCCAGCGAGCCTGGGTGAGTTTCACAACTGTGTTGATTTCCCAAAGTAAGCAGTTGTCTACCATTTCCCTTAAAATCTAAGTATGAAATGAGAGGTGGGAAAAGAAATCAATTTAGAGCGATAATCAGAAAGGCTAATGGTGGTTCGGGACTGAGTTGCAGCAGCCTCATTAAAATGATTTATAACCGCACGCACGGGCTCTTCTGTTCCGCCTGCTCATTGGGTAACAGCTCACAGCAGCCATTACTCCATACACAACCCGTGGGAAATTACCTAATGGGTTTCGTTGAGGAACATCATCAAACAAGCGCGAGTCACTTTCCCTGCGCCCCGCCTTGTGGCCGCCCGAGGTATTTCGGATAAGAGCTGAAGGACCCTGGATGAGTGGGGTTCTGGGGGTTTGGGCCCCTAGCAGCAATTACAGGATCTGCTAAGCATTGGTCTCCATCTGGGCACTCCCCCCTCAGTCTCCCCAGCCCTGACCGAGAAGGCAGGCTGCCACGGGCTGCTGGCTAGCATCTGGCAAATCAAACTGCTCCTGCTGGTTCTGGAAGGCATCCTGGTCTTGCTGCATCTGTGGGAAAAGCTCTGGTCCAGGGCGACCTGAAAGGCTTAGTATAGAGTGCGTTAGGGGTGTGAAGGCTCAGTGAGTAAAGAAATGCCTTTTTTCTATAGGCAGTTAGTGTGACTACAAGGCTCAAGATCCTTGAGTTCATCTCTGCCATCCTTAAAACAGGGATGAGCCAGTATATGAACTGTTTCATGGCACCTCCAAAGGAATTCATCTGTTTTGACCATTGGTGATGGTAGAAGGTGACGACCACATCCTTTACTTACACTCCTCCTGCTTGTGGCTGCCCTTCCCCTCCATCCCTCCAGCCAGTACAATCTATTTCAGAATTAAGAATGAGGAAATTTGGAGAGTTTATTGACCTCTAACATAGCTTAGGATTTGTCACATTTCAGTAAAAGGACTAGTACTTACTTTGTAAAAGACATCACAGTCAAAAATGGTCTTGAATTCTTCTTAAATAGCCATTTATCAGTCTGAAGGTCAAAGGCATTTAGAAATGGTACCATCAATAGAAGCTAGAAGTCTAAAACTTGAGCTTCCTATGAAGGTCCCAAAATAGAGTAGTTGAGAGGCTGGCCTCTACAATCAGACCCATCTGTGTATATTGTGGTAAGTTACTTTATTTGTGGCATAACATGGAGATGATAGGGGTTTCACATCAATTCTTTACAGGTCGATTTAAGCAAAATCTCTTTGTAGAAACATCAATTGGCCATTTGTTCAAAAACTGTCAGGCAAATGCCTTAAACCAGGTCTATGGTAGACAAGATGGGCAGTTTCAGAGGGAGACCCACATGTAAGGTCAGGGGCAGAGGTGGGGCCGGGTGAATGGATGAAGCCCAGGCCTGACCAATGTGGAGACAGTTGGCTGCAGTGAAGGAAAAACTCGAACTGGGAAAACCTCCTCAATCATTTGGTGAGTGAGTTGTTCAGCAGATGGATCTTTTAGTGAATTGAACATGGATGAATTTGTCTCTTGGCAATAACAGCACCTTCATAATGGGTTGTTATAAGAATTTAATGAAGTGGTGCACACTGCCCGGCACAAAGAAAACAAAAAAGGTCAATATTCCTTGGGCCCGGCTTGCTCCTTCCTGGTTGCATTATTATTAGGGTCCTTTTGCTTCAGTAAGCACCAGGATGTTAGTGGTAATGCATTCTTGGTTTTACACAGGCTGAAAAGAAAGCTCCTATTAGAAACTGGTAAGTAAAGTATCCAACACTTGAGAATAGCACTGCGGGGAGGGATGCCATGGTTTTTCAGTGTATCACTGGCATATTGTTGAACAGACTGTGGGGTGGGGTGGGAGGTAGGGGTGGAGTGGGGGTGAGGTACCTTCTCTTAGACAGGTGTCAGCAGCCTCTCTCTCTGAAGGCTGGATAGTAAACAGTGCTGGCTTTGTGCATCTCTGATGCAACTATTCAACTCTGCCAGTGCAGCAAGGAAGTAGCCCAGAAATATATAAATGAAGGTGTGGCCATGTTCCAATAAAACTTTACTTACAAAGGCAGATAGCTGGCTAGACATGCTCAGGGGCCATCGTTTGCTGACCCCTCCTCTAGGTGACTTTGTTGACTTTGTCATTTACTAGTTGATTCAAGCCCAGGCCCTGTGAAGTTAGATTTTTGACTGGTAGAGGAGATGACCCCAAAGGTTATGGTATTATTGCCTTGTAGGACATAGTCAGTTTCGTCTCTAACCTAGCAATCTTATTTTAACACATTTTACAAATACCTATAAATATCCAGTTCCTGAAATACTTCTGGAACCATCCTTACTATCTCCCTCATTCCCTCATAAATTTAAATGTGTTTTGACATTTTCATTCTACATTTGCGTGCTAGTGTTTTTTAACTTTTGCCAATTACATTTCGACAAGCTCCTTAATTAGAATGCTATTTATAGCTCTGTTCTAGAATAATAACAATTGTCATTGAATGATGTGTCAGATACCACATTCAGTACTTGAAATGCATTTGTCCATGCATTATGCCTATAAAATAGGTATTAATATTCCCGTTTCACAGATAAGGACACAGAAGCACATAAAGGTTAAAAAGCTATTCATTGACATCACTTACATTTAACCCAGGCTGTTCCTCACTCCATAGCCTAACAATAAAGTTGAACTGCCTTTCTCAAGGATAAACACCATTGCCCAGGGACTCAGCCGCAGTCCACGAACACCCTGTAGTCTGTTTACTGCAGGGCTAATGCAAAAAAGCCTGTTAAACAGGAACTTTCTGTTATGCCCAGATTTCAAGATTCCCAAGAGCCCACCAGGGAGCCAGCCAGTCCGATGCAAAAGCAAAGAGTCCTTTATTTCAAGCTAGCTCGAGCTCCCCTACCCTCCTTACTGACGCAGCAGCAAGTGGCAGAGAGGGCGAGGCCTGATGGGACCAGGAGTTTTATAGAGGGGTGGAGTAAGGGCGGGAGAGGGGAC
>NW_005356259.1:6445587-6445921 GCF_000412655.1 Myotis brandtii
TCCCTTGATTATCATTGGTTAGTCCAGAGAAATCCTGGGTGTGGCTAGCAGAGGCCTCTTCCGGGAAGAAGCCTCTGCTGAGCACATGGCCCTGCCCAAAAAATGGAGGACCCAGGGCAAGATGGAGGGCGCAGTCCCCACCCCTCCACCGAGAACGCGGGGAAGGGCAGGGGCCGAGCGTCCGCAGGTCCGAGATCTCGCCCCTTCAGTAAACAGCGTTTAGTCCCTCTGCCTTAGGTAAGAGCAGAATACAGGGTCCCTTAAAGGGGATGTAATTCCACCGCCCTGGCCTGGCCTTTGGGCCGCCCGGTCGCTCGGCCCGAAAGCGACACGG
>NW_005356259.1:6446104-6450767 GCF_000412655.1 Myotis brandtii
GTGCCCCGCCGGCCCTTTCATTTTTAATTAAAAAAAATTATATATATATTTAGAGAGGGGAAGGAAGAGGGACAGAGCCAAGCATCATCAATCAGTTGCCTCCTGCCTGCTCCACAACCCAGGCATATTCCCTGACCCGGAATCGAACCAGTGACCTCTTGGCTCCTGGGTCGATGCCCACTGAGCAACACCGGCTGGGCAGAAACTTTAATCTTAATTTGCAGATCATAAACCAATACCCAGGATCGAATAGTAAATGACAAAGTCAACAAAGTCACCTAGAGGAGGGGTCAGCAAACGATGGCCCCTGAGCATGTCTAAAGGATGTTTACCTCCGACATGTACCCCCTCGTGACTATGATTATACTGTACCTTCTCTTTTTTTAACCTTGACAGGTTTAAAGTTATTTCTAACTTCCTCCTTAGGCGTCTACATATTCTATTTGTGTTATGTTTATTACTTGCAGGTGACTTGAAAGATGGTAAAAATAAGGCTGACAAGAAGGATCAATCCAGTGTCGGAAATGACTCAAAGAAAGCAGATGGTAAGGGCAAAATTCTCATTACATTTTCCATAGATGTGCCATTTAATGCCAGCTTGTTAGAATTTTACCTAAAATTGAAATGGTGGTTGTTAGTATATCCTTAGATCCTGAAAAAGCACTTCACCACATTTAAAGAGTACCGTTATCCATTTTTTAATAATTTGTACATTATTGTTGTATTTCTTCTCCTCCACCATACTTTCTCCATCACAGATGCATTCTGTACCTTCTTTTCCCACTGCCATTTTTCAATGTAAACTTTATAAAAAGTTGACTCTGGACTTGCTGATTATAATGGAATGGAATGTGAGTCTTTGATCATCAATTGTGCCGTGTAAATGGGAAATGTTCCATGTTTTCAGTTTTTGCATATTTTAAACCTTTAATTAGTTACTACTTTGGGTAAAAACAAACACAGAAATCTGTTCCGTGTGATCATGATGCCGGGAGGCCCACACACTGGAGAGCGACATAGCTGTAAACTCAGGACGACAACCCCACCCCAGCTAGAAGCAGCCTCGCAATGCTCTTCATGAGCACACCTTCCTCTTTCCAACATGCCACTCTTTCTAAAACTCGAGAGTTCACATTATATCACCCTCCAAACTTCGAGCTATCAGATTGAGAGACTTACTTTCACTTTTTACATAAACCTTCTGTTCCAGTGGTAGCATGAGCTCATGTTCATCCGTGTACATAATATGAAACTAAAAATGAAAGTTTCCAGGTAGTGGATTTTGTTAGAGTCCCAGACTCTTTAAATCTGATCTCCTTGGAGACGTTGTAGTGGATGCTACGCTCCTCCTTGAATTCTTTGGTTGTAACACGAGTGAAGAACCAGTGCTGGAAAGGCAGGTTGAGGAATAAGAAAATATTTGAACACAACTTCTCACACACACTCACATGCAGGAAAGAAATCTGAAAAATTTCCCCTACGATCACTCAAATAGTTCAGTCCAGGTGTCTTATCACAGAATATCTAGAAAGTGTCCAGCTGGTATGGCTTAGGGGTTGAGTGTTGACCCATGAACCAGGAGGTCATGATTTAATTCCCAGTCAGGGCCCATGCCCAGGTTTCTGGCTCAATCCCCAGTGGGGTGATTCTCTTTCATCATTGGTGTTTCTATCTCTCTCTCTCCGTTTCTCTCTCTGAAATCAATAAAAACATATTTATAAAAAAGAATATTTGGAAAGGACACATGCAGTTTTTCACCAAATTGTGCAAACAGAAACCACTTAGCTAGTAAATACACTGTCCGTGAATGATTGTGACTAAGATGTGAATTATGTGAATATAATATAGAATTCAAATAACAGTTCCTTACCAGACTCAGGGGTAAAGTTTGTTCAAATACTAGAGGTTTTTTTGCCAGATATCATTTGCCAAGTCAAGGTAACACAAACAGAAAATGTGTTAGCTCTAAACACATTGCCTGGAAACCCTGACCCAGCAACTTCGCCCATCCGAGTTCCTACAGCATAAGGCCCCAAATAAATCAAGGTTCAAATCTTTAAGGTGGAGTCTTGAATTTTGTTAATTTTTGTATTGTGCTGCAAATATCTGTTATTATGTTGTCATGTGGGCACTGGGATTGAATTTTATTATCTTCATTAAGTTCTTTTATTTCACCTGTACCCCTTTTAGCCAAATTGCCCCTTTCCCCCCCAAAAAACACGTATAATTATTTAAAATACTTTTGAGAGGGCATATTAGTGCTCAGTGTGATCAAACCCGCTGGGATTTGAAGTTTTAACATTGTATGCCTTTAGAAAGAAATTGAATGGAAAGTGAAGCAGAGTTGGTTGTTCCCAAACTCCAATGAGCTGAGGCAGGCAAAGAGGGAAGGAGCGTGTGCCGAAAGAGTAAATTACATCCTGGCATAATGAACACATTGCAGTTGTATATTATCTCTGTCAGGCTCCTGAGGTACTATTTAGTGCCCTGCCCCACTAATTTTCTAACTGACTTCAAAGAATGAATTATACATCTGATAAGGGGTTAATTTCCAAAATACATAAAGAACTTCTACAACTCAACACGAAGAAAACAAGCAATCCAATGAAAAAAATGGACTGAGGACTGAGTAGATACTTCTCCAAAGTGGACATACAGAAGGCCAATAGTGATGTGAAAAGATGCTCAATATCACTAATCATCAGAGAGAAGCAAATTAAAACAAGGATGAGATATCAACTCACACCTGTCAGAATGACTACCATCAATAATCAACAGACAGCAAGTGTTGGTGAGGATGTGGAGAAAAGGGAACCCTTGTGCACTGTTGGTGGAAATGCAGACTGGTGCAGCCACTATGGAAAACAGTACAGGGTTTCCTTAAAAAATTAAAAGTGGAATTGCCTTATGACCATGCAATTCAACTTCTGGAGATATATCTGAAGAAAACGGAAACACCGATTGAAAAGAATATATGCACCCTATGTTCATTGCAGCATTATTTACAAGAGCCAAGATTTGGAAGCAACCCAAATGCCCATCAGTAGATGAGTGGGGGAAAAAGCTGTGGTACATCTACACAATGGAATATTAGTAGGCCATAAAAAGAAGGGAATCTTATATTTTGTGATAGGATGGATAGACCTGGAGAGTATTATGAAATAAGCCTGTCAGAGAAAGAAAAGTACTATATAATTTCACTTACATGTGGAATCAAATGAACAAAGTAAACTATCAAACAAAATAGAAACAAACTCATAGATACAGAGAACAGATTGTCAGAGGGGAGGAGGGCTGGGGGCTAGTGAAAAAGGTTAAGGGATTAAGCAAAAAAAAAAACACCACACCAACAACACCTCATAGACACAGATGATAGTATGGTGATTGCCAGAGGGAAAGGAAGGTAGGGGGAAGTAGAAGAGGGCACAGGGGGGTAAGTGGTGATGGGAGGAGACTTGACTTTGGGTGGTGAGTGCACATTGCAGTGTGCAGTTGGTGTTATAGAGTTGTACACTTAAAGCCTGTATGGTTTTATTAACCAATGCTACCCCACTATATTCAATTAAAAAAAAAAGAATGGATGTCTTTTTGAAAATACCTTGCTTACTCTTAGAAATAAATATCTGGGCTTCTGAGCCAAGATTCTCTCAGGGCCTAAACTTTTACAGTGTCATTGAGAGACTTGTGGGGTACCACATGGATGAATCATTTTTAGTGGGTTTTAGTCATATTTGAAACAGCCTAGCTTCTTGGACCTGTCATAATTTTTATAGTTGTCCTTAACTATGGACTTGCCCTTAACTTTACTTGACTACATTAATAGAGATATGTGATAGCCACTGCTTGTGACTCCTAAAAGACTGATTAAATTCTCTTTAAATTGATCTATAGATTTCATGTAATCCTAATTAAAATCCTAGCAGACTTTTCTTTTGGTAGAAATTGACAAGCTAATTCTAAAATTTATATGAAAATGCAAAACACCCACAATAGACAAAGCAACTTGCAAAGAGAAGGGAAAAGTTGGCCTGATTTCAAAACTGATATAGCTATAGTAATCAAGACAGTATGGTACTAGCATCGAGATAGACAAATGGATCCATGGAGAGTCCAGAAATAGATCCGCATGTATATGGACATCTTATTTTTGACAAAGGACATTCCATGGAGAAAGTCATCAATGAACCGTAATGAAACAGCTAGATATCCATTCACAAAATGACGAACTATCTCTACTTATCAGATACAAACATTAATTAATACTTAAACATTAATTAATGAAATAGATTATTAACTGAAATTGACCATAAAATGGACCATACACCTAAATTTAAAACGTGAAACTATAAAACTTCTGGTTAGGAACACCAGAGAAACTCTCTGTGGTCTCGGGTTAGGCAAAGATTTCCTATGCAGGACAACAAAAGTACAAACCATAAAAGAACAAATTGATAAATTATACTTTGTCAAAATTACAGACTTCTACAACTTCAAAAGCATCATTAGGAGAATGAAAAGACAGTCCACAGAGTGAGGGAGAATAATTTCAAAAGAATATTTGATTCCTTCTTATGTTCAGGATACAAGTCAATCTCAATATTCAATAAAAAGGAAACAGCTCAAGTAAAAACATGCAAGAGATTTAAACAAACAGCTAGCAAGC
>NW_005356259.1:6451852-6465354 GCF_000412655.1 Myotis brandtii
CCCAAATGCCCATCAGTAGATGAGTGGGGGAAAAAGCTGTGGTACATCTACACAATGGAATATTAGTAGGCCATAAAAAGAAGGGAATCTTATATTTTGTGATAGGATGGATAGACCTGGAGAGTATTATGAAATAAGCCAGTCAGAGAAAGACAAGTACTATATGATTTCACTTACATGTGGAATCAAATGAACAAAGTAAACTATCAAACAAAATAGAAACAAACTCATAGATACAGAGAACAGATTGTCAGAGGGGAGGAGGGCTGGGGGCTAGTGAAAAAGGTTAAGGGATTAAGCAAAAAAAAAAACACCACACCAACAACACCTCATAGACACAGATGATAGTATGGTGATTGCCAGAGGGAAAGGAAGGTAGGGGGAAGTAGAAGAGGGCACAGGGGGGTAAGTGGTGATGGGAGGAGACTTGACTTTGGGTGGTGAGTGCACATTGCAGTGTGCAGTTGGTGTTATAGAGTTGTACACTTAAAGCCTGTATGGTTTTATTAACCAATGCTACCCCACTATATTCAATTAAAAAAAAAAAGAATGGATGTCTTTTTGAAAATACCTTGCTTACTCTTAGAAATAAATATCTGGGCTTCTGAGCCAAGATTCTCTCAGGGCCTAAACTTTTACAGTGTCATTGAGAGACTTGTGGGGTACCACATGGATGAATCATTTTTAGTGGGTTTTAGTCATATTTGAAACAGCCTAGCTTCTTGGACCTGTCATAATTTTTATAGTTGTCCTTAACTATGGACTTGCCCTTAACTTTACTTGACTACATTAATAGAGATATGTGATAGCCACTGCTTGTGACTCCTAAAAGACTGATTAAATTCTCTTTAAATTGATCTATAGATTTCATGTCCCTTAACTTTACTCGACTATATTAATAGAGATATGTGATAGCCACTGCTTGTGACTCTTAAAAATTGATTAAATTCTCTTTAAATTGATCTATAGATTTCATGTAATCCTAATTAAAATCCTAGCAGACTTTTTTTTGGTAGAAATTGACAAGCTAATTCTAAAATTTATATGAAAACGCAAAACACCCACAATAGACAAAGCAACTTGCAAAGAGAAGGGAAAAGTTGGCCTGATTTCAAAACTGATATAGCTATAGTAGTCAAGACAGTATGGTACTAGCATCGAGATAGACAAATGGATCCATGGAGAGTCCAGAAATAGATCCGCATGTATATGGACATCTTATTTTTGACAAAGGACATTCCATGGAGAAAGTCATCAATGAACCGTAATGAAACAGCTAGATATCCATTCACAAAATGACGAACTATCTCTACTTATCAGATACAAACATTAATTAATACTTAAACATTAATTAATGAAATAGATTATTAACTGAAATTGACCATAAAATGGACCATACACCTAAATTTAAAATGTGAAACTATAAAACTTCTAGTTAGGAACACCAGAGAAACTCTCTGTGGTCTCGGGTTAGGCAAAGATTTCCTATGCAGGACAACAAAAGTACAAACCATAAAAGAACAAATTGATAAATTATACTTTGTCAAAATTACAGACTTCTACAACTTCAAAAGCATCATTAGGAGAATGAAAAGATAGTCCACAGAGTGAGGGAGAATAATTTCAAAAGAATATTTGATTCCTTCTTATGTTCAGGATACAAGTCAATCTCAATATTCAATAAAAAGGAAACAGCTCAAGTAAAAACATGCAAGAGATTTAAACAAACAGCTAGCAAGCCAAGCACATTAAAAGATCATTGAAACCATCAGGGAAATGCAGATTAAAAGCCAAATTAAAAAAAACCATATGGAGAGAAAACAAAACAAAACAAAGCTTACATGTGGGGAGAAGGTTTTACATTTGTAGATTATATTCATGTAATAATCTCTCAGCTTTCTACTTCACTGTGTCTGTCAGGATACAACTTGATCAGCTCATTACCTCATTGAGGAAATGGCATTCCTTGCAGCCACTCTTCCTATTTCTTAAGTTGCTGATGATCTCCTCTTTAAGGTCTCAGCACAGGAGAAATGGAAGAGGCAGTAGAGCCAACATTCTTGTTAGTTTGTGTAGAGCAACTCATTGTGATTTAAAAGTTTGTTGTGTACATGAGAGGGTTTTGCCTGTGATTTAATCCTTCACAAGACTGACATCTTATGACCTTGACTTGCTACAGGGCTCACAAGAGTCACCTAAAAAAAATGAATGTGTTTTTCCTGTTTTCCTTCCAGCTGGTCCCTATCAAGTTAGTTTGAAATGTAATGAATAAATGGAATGAATGACTTGGGAATTTTTTTTAGATGTCATTTATTCTATATAATGATGTAGCAAGTTATTAATTAAAAAAACAGTGGCAGGATATAGTCTGAACCTTTACACTTGGGTTGTAAAAAATAATGTCATTTTTAACTAAACTTGAGACATTTTTGTCCTTTGCCTCAGGGGCAGGGCATCATGACTTGCTCTGTTGTGGAGTCAGTGGTGAGAAATAGATGGGGCCTGTATAGACCGGGAGGCATGCCCTGCTCCGCAAATCCTGGGGGAAACAGTCAAGCAGCAGAGGGCAGGGAGAACTGAGACACATGTCTATCTGTACAACAGAGACTCGTCCTAACTTAGGTTCACATCTGGAGACTTGAGAAGCAACAGATGCACATTTACCATTATTCAGGAGGCACGCATTTGTTGAGGCCACCATCAATTTCTGTATCTACATAGACACCTGTATACCAGTATCCTCATCTTAGGGAATCACACCTACCTCATTCTTTCTTCCCAATATTTCCCTCCATTCTACTCAGGGCAGTGGCATCAGGCTGTCCTTATACACCAGAATAAAGAATTGCCTTATTTCAAACCCATCAAAACCTTGGCTTGTAGTTGCTGTCTGCTTTTATCACTGTATTGTTCCAATCAGTGCTATTTTTTCTCACAGGGCTTCTTGTTATCACTTGTAGCTGATGTTGGCTGTGTACTGGTCCATGCAGAACCATAGAAACAGTTGAACACATCCAATCCTCTGCAGCACACTTATATTTTAATCAATCCCATATAGACATGGGGTTGTTACAGGGCATTCTTTATTCATTTAACATTTCCCCAAAATTTTGAAATATTTATTTGTTTGTAAGCAATTGTCAATATGATTTTAGTCAGACCTATTGGGTTCACAAAATCTTAGAGGACAATGGTCTTCATGGCCATCTTTGTTAAAACTTGTTCTCCAATTTATGTTGCATAAGGTATACATAAGACAGCATAGAAGAAGTTATGGAATCTGGAGAATTCTTGACAGGAATTTTGAAGTGAATTCTACTTTGTGATTTTTCATTTTGTTCTGCATGTAAGAACTGTCTTGTCTGGGAAACATGAAATTCCTTCATCTGGGAGCACTCAAAATATGTGTGATAATATAGAGCAGGGGTCCTCAAACTACGGCCTGCGGGCCACATGCAAATACAAATATTGTATTTGTTCCCGTTTTGTTTTTTTTACTTCAAAATAAGATATGTGCAGTGTGCATAGGAATTTGTTCATAGTTTTTTTTTAACTATAGTCCGACCCTCCAACGGTCTGAGGGACAGTGAACTGGCCCCCTGTTTAAAAAGTTTGAGGACCCCTGATATAGAGAGTTCTGATTAGAAAGTAGGGCTCTACACATTGGCAGACAGAGGAATTCCACATTGATAGTAAATGGAGAGTTGATTATGTTGCAGAAGACTTGTTGACACAAAAAGGAACACTTATGACCAATGCCTGGCAGTGACTGCCTATTCACTGATGTACAATGTGGCCATGTACACTCTAATGCTCATGCCAACTGGCCAGGCAGTGGTTTCTTTCTCCTGAAGGATAACCTACCTGAGAAGTCAAATCCTATCAGAAGGTTGCTTGTCAAACTGAGAATATAAGGGGCATTAGTTGATGAATTTGCTACTTCAAGGTAGAATACCTTGATACATCTGTCTCCACCATTGGGATAGACCTGCCAAGAAGGATGGATGGGGACCATCTTGCCTGCCCTATATCCTGAGTACAGGTTCCTTCATGGCACCTCTTTTTCTGGTCTCCTTTTTGACCACAATTTCAGCCATGAGATTTGTTGATATTTTGGAGTAGATTATCAGTCTTGTTCACTTTTTTAGTCATCTTTGATTTCTGGACTTCAATCTTGAGGAGACTTACTTGTTTTTAAGGCAGATGATCTCAAACTATTTCTTTCTTCCCTCACCCCCACCATAACCTACCTGATTTTCATAAGTTTTATACACAGCTTATGCCCAGACCATGAACTTGATGGGTAAAATAGGCCAAGGATGGTGAACACTGGGACTACCCTGTGCTTTTCTCTCACACCCAAGACAGAGCTACTATAAAAATGATCTTGAATAATTTCTAACTTACTTTAAAAAAAATCTGTGAGCCCTAACCAGTTTGGCTCAGTGGATAGAGCGTCAGCCTGCGGACTCAAGGGTCCCAGGTTCAATTCCGGTCAAGGGCATGTACCTTGGTTGCGGGCACATCCCCAGTAGGGAGTGTGCAGGAGGCAGCTGATCGATGTTTCTCTCTCATTGATGTTTCTAACTCTCTATCCCTCTCCCTTCCTCTCTGTAAAAAATCAATAAAATATATTAAAAAAATCTGTGAAACATCAGTGCTTAACTGACTTTAGCAATGATTGATTTACAGTACATCTCTCCATTCATCATGCTACTAACATCAACACTGATGCCTTCAGGAGTTTCTACAGATCGTTAATCCCATTCTTTGAGTGTTTTACTTGTTTCCCTCTCGGAGGATAACATTATTTCTTAGTCCTGGGAAGATACCTTATTATAGCCTTCTGTGTATTGACAAAAATAGGCCTATTTGTTTGTTTGTTTGTTTTTTAAATATATTTTATTGATTTTTTTACAGAGAGGAAGTGAGAGGGATAGAGAGTTAGAAACATCAATGAGAGAGAAACATCGATCAGCTGCCTCCTGCACACTCCCTACTGGGGATGTGCCCACAACCAAGGTACATGCCCTTGACCGGAATCGAACCTGGGACCCTTGAGTCCGCAGGCTGACGCTCTATCCACTGAGCCAAACCGGTTAGGGCAAGGCCTATTTGTTTAACGAAGGAATTGCCTCCACAAAAGAATCCAGCTTCCTTTTGGGCTATTTTCTAGGAGTGCACAGGAGCCAAACATCTGGAGTGCCTCGGGTCCCAAGTCATCATAAGCACACATATTCTGATTTATATCGTATTTCCCTTAGCCATTTGTCCATGAAAAATCCGGTGACCTATGAACTTAACAAATTCATATGGAGCTTTAACAATGCATTAACAATACTGTGGCTTACCAGGAAGAGCTGTAAAATATTTGTTTTTCAAACATTTTACATCTTTATTTTCTCAAGTAGCATGAAAGCCCAAGTGTCTAAATCAGTGGTTCTCAACCTTGGCTGCACATTAGAATCACCTGGGAATCTTTTTAAAATCCTGATTTCTGGGCCTCATCCTCCGGAAATTCTGTTTCTTTGTTACTAATGTTGTGGCCCCACCCCATAACGTAACAAAGAAACAGAATTTCCAAAGGATGAGGCCCAGAAATCAGGATTTTAAAGATTCCCAGGTGATTCTAATGTGCAGCCAAGGTTGAGAACCACTGCATTAGATTCTAAAAGGTCTTGCTGCTTAAAATTTTTGGTTGATATGCTTCAGTGTTATTTTCTAGATAACCTCAAGCTGTGCTGCTGGTTGACCCAACAATAGGAGTTATTGTGAGTGCAGCAATGCTGAAAACCAATATAATGGCTTTTGGGAGATAGATATGGGGGAAAACTATTAACCAATCCATCATATGTGGGTGGGAAGTGGTCAAATGGGGGTGAATTAAAAAAATCTCCTCATTCCTTTTTTTCTATGGACTTGTACTCTTGAGAGAACTGGAAGTACAAACCCTGTTACTTACACATGGTTCTAGGGTTGGTAACTCCCAGTGGATCAGAACAGCTAGAAACACCTTTTGGTTACAAATATCTGTTTCAAACCAATGCTTCTTTTATATAGTTTTAGGTACAGTGCTTTTCAACAAAGGCGTAAAATAGATATCCTCATGGTGGATTATAAAGGAACAAGATGACATGCAACTACTATTATTCTCCTGTACATTTTTGTGTTACTTGCACCACATTTGTTGTATCAAAACAGCAGCTTCAAGTGTGTGTGTATGAGATATGTACATATATGTACATATATACACACATGTATATACACAAACACACACATATATAATATACATGTTTATATATATATATATTATATGATATAAGGTTGATGAGTTTTTAAAAATTAAATTGTGTTATTCTATATAATAAGAGGCCAGCGACCATAACAGCATAATGACCAGAACGACCGATCGACCAGTTGCTATGAGGTGCATTGACCACCTCTTGGTCCCTCCCCCCAACCCACAGGCTCCGATGGATCGCCAGATGGCAAACCAGGAACAGGGGTGGGTGGCGGTGGGGCAGGACTGGGGACTGGTGAGTGGGCGGAAGGCAGACCTCTTGGTCCCTCCCCCCCAGCTGCAGGCTCTGATCATGGTGAACAGGGAACCACGGGGAACCAGGTTGGATGGTGGTGGGGCGGGACTGGGGACTGGCGAGTGGAGGAAGATGGCTCTGATTGCAGGCTAGGCCTAGGGACCCTACCCATGCACGATTTCATGTGCTGGGCCTCTAGTACTAAATAGAACTTCTAAAGTCAATTCGTGTAACAGAGCTTTTTAGAATCCAGTCTCTTATCAAAAAACTACATAGTAGAAATGTCAAATAAAAGTATATTATGTGCTCTTTCTTAATGACAAAATTAATCTTTTAAAACAATTTCCATTGCAATTACTGGTATATAGCTTTCAGTGGTTCACTCTATCTTCTAGACATTTTGTTACACTCTTAATGTGCAATTGTATTTTTAAAGGAACCAGTTTGACAGAGAGGATTACAATTTGGAACTACTGGGGAAAATGTGATTTTTTTCTCTCTTAATACTGATGTTCAGGACTAAAAAATAACTTCTTAGTATTCATGTAATAAGTATTTATCTGTTTTCTCCCTAGAAAAAGCATATTTTTGTCAGATTCTATGCAAGGGATTGGAGAAACGCAAGTAGCAATACATTTACCGAAAGATACTCTATGAACATTATGAAAAATCTTTAAAATAACAGCTGCCCTTGAGATAAATTTGTGGCAGAGCCAGGAGCCATCGACGTCTCCATTGTTAATGCCATTTCTCTTCTAGACACCCACATACCAGTAGAGCTGTTAAAAATGCAATATCAAGCGGGAAATGAAGCTTTCCCGCTGTATTTATCCTTAGCATTCTCCACCCCAGGGCAGCCTGGTCTCCAAGTGATGACAGCTGTGTTTTATAAGTATTAGCCCTCTACAATATGCACTATTTTTATTCTATACCCTGGAGCCACAGTGAGAAACATGAGAAAAAAGGTGTTGTTGTTTTATTTCATTCATTTTGAATCTTTTATTGCTTTTCCTGAACTAATAAAATTGAAGAAACCATGAAGAGAGCAGTCAGAATGTCTCAGGTCTAGAATCCCAGCCTCACTTAACTTCCTCAGAAGGACTTCCTTTGAGTTTCTGGTCTCTGGCTTCGTGTGGCTCCCCACATAGGAGGTCCAGAGACTGATCAAAAACAGAGCTCTGTGTGCAGACTGCTCTGCCCTCACTTGAGCCAGAGGAGGGGTGGGAGCTGCTGATGCCTGACTTTTCATACCCCTTAAGAGTGGGCCAGGCCTTGGGCAACTGGAAAGTTGAGTGCTGTAATTGTTTCCTTAGGAGTTAAAGTGCCAGGTATTCCAGGCAGAGAGTGGTAACAATAAAATACCTTGGGCAGTGGGGGCACTGAAGAGCAGAGATAGTTATTCACAGATTTTTAAGAATAAATATTTTTATTTTTCAATTATATTTGGTGTACAATATTATACTAGTTTCATGCGTGCAACCCAGTGATTAGATATTTATATAACTTATGATATGATCACCCTGAGAAATCTAGTGCCCACCTGACACCATACGTAGTTATCACAGTTTTATTGACTATGTTCCCTCTGCTGTATTTTACATCCCCATGACTCTTCCATGACTACCAACTTGTACTTCTTAATCCCTTCACCTTTTTCACCCACACTTCAAACCCCTCCCATCTGGCAACCATCAAAATGTTCTCTGTATCTCTGAATCTGTTTCTGTTCTGCGTGTTTATTTTGTTTTAGATTACACTTACATATAAGTGAAATCATCTGGCATTTGTCTTTCTCTGACTTATTTCACTTAACAAAATACCATCTAGGTTCATCCGTGTTGTTACAGATAGCAAGATATCATTCCTTTTTATGGCTGCCTCATATTCCATTATTTATATACACTAATTCTTCTTAATCCATTCATCTACTGATTGGTTGCTTCCATATCTTGGCTATTGTAAATAATGATGCAATGAACATATGGATATATATGTCTTTTCAATTTAGTGTTTTGGGTTTCCTCAGATAAACACCCAGAAATGGAATTGCTGGGTATTCACATATTTTAAGTGTGGACAGAAAGCCCATGCTGTGTAAAGGAAGAGAGAAGGCAGAAAAATTAGAGAATAAAAGTTTGACATCATCATTATTCTCAGTGATGGCATGCATGTGTGGGTCAAAGGAAAGACGAAGAAAGAACACAAGATTGGACTTAAGAATTACCATCCTTTGTACTGTTCTTATTCTGTATGTTTGGATCAAATGGGTACATTTTAGAAGGTGATAGCATAGGCAGGTTTCAGGAAATTATATTCTCACAAATCTATCTATCTATCTATCCATCTATCTATCTATCTATCTATCTATCTATCTATTCCATCCATCCATCCATCCATCCATCCATCCATCCATCCTAGTAGGGCTATAGCATTGATATTATAGGCAATGAAATTAATTTAGAATAATCTTACTATCTATAATCATATCCTCTATCGCTTTAGGGCAAGGAGTAAGCATGCATTCATACTTTTGGGTATTTGGTTATAGCCATTTAAAATAGCTGTTTAACACTTATGACCTAGAATACTGAAATTTATGCCTGGCTAAATCCTAACAACTATTTCTAAAATAATGTTTATTTGTTTTGTGTAGTATTTCCTCATCATTAAAAACAAAACAAAACCAGGACCCACATATAAGCCCCATGGAAATTCTATTAGACATTTAAAAATGGATTTGGTCTTACCACATTTATTCTTCTTCAGTTTTGTTTTGTTTTTAAATATCTTTTTATTGATTTCAGAGAGGAAGGACGAAGAAGAGAGAGAGATAGAAACATCAATGATGAGACTCATTGATCACTGCCTCCTGCACGCCCCCTACTGGGGATGGAGCCTACAACTTGGGCATGTGCCCTGGCTGGGAATTGAACCCTGACCTCCTGGTTCATAGGTTGATGCCAACCACTGAGCCACAGCAGCCGGGCTATTCTTCCCCAATTTTATTCTTTTTTTTTCTATTTAGCTTTTACCATTCTTTCTGTTGCTTACCATATCACTTTGTTGTTTTTGTAGAAAGTTGACTTTACAGGGAGGCAGCTGTGGTAGTTTCTGGGACTCAGCCAAATCAGCTTACTTCTTTGAGTTTGGGTAATAGTTAGGCTTTAAAAAAAATCAAACCCCCAAAAAATGAGAAGTGTTTACAGAATTTTAAAGTCCAGTACCAGATTCTTATGAGGCCACCTCATAGATGCTCAAGTTGTGATCTAGAAATAAACATGATGCCCTGTAAACACATTTTAAGAGTCAAGTCATGTTAACTTGAACTTGATGCTCTTAAGACAATGATCTTTAAATCAAATGGTTTAGGTCAGCATCTCCACTTCCTTGCGGCAGGAGGACGGGAGGGGTGAAACCAACAAGGCCACGTTGTTGTAAATCTCCATCTCCCATTTCTCTAAATCAAGTTGCTGAAACATTCTTCACTACTCATGCCCTCAGAGTAGATACATTTCGGTGAATTTATACAACCACACACTTGAGGCTTCAGAGCTCCGGTGGCTGCCCCTTTGTGAGATGTCAGAAGTCTTGTCAAGGGGAGGGAAAGGGGATTGACCTTGCTTAGATTCTTTCCTGAATTATTTCATGTTGGGTGAAAATACTTTCCATTTTGGCTCTTCAATCACTCTTAAAATGGTGGGTGAGTTGAACTACTTTTTGTGGCTTCCAAAAAGCCAACATATATTTACAGTTAATGGAATTCAAAGCAGCGATAACAAAAATACTAGTAGTCATGTAGCTCAGTTAAACACAGAGTGGCTTCTTATACATTGTCTTAAGATCCTCATTTTCATATGCATTGTAGTCTCACCCAACTTGAGTTTAAAATGCTTCTGCAATTTTAGTTTAAATTGAAAACAAATACACAAAACCAAAATATAACAAAGCAAGTGTAGGACATTTGAAGTTCAGGAGAAGAGTTGTGGAGTAAGGAGAGGGGCAGATGTGATTTACAAACCCTGTCACAGCTGTCTGCATAGCAGGTGCACCTTCTCCAGGAGATTTATCCCATACAAAGCCACTGGTAGTGAGGCTATTTCTTTATAGGAAATATAAATTTTTGACATATCATGCTTTGCAATTGAATAAAATAAAAGTCAGTGTACTTAGGATTTTTTTTAATGTAATAAAAGTCAACATTAGAAAAAGAATGGAGAGCAACTCCCTACTCATCATTATGCCTATATCTGTCCCATCTGCCTCATGCTTATTTAATTTACTTCTTTTCAATTAAAAAATATTTGTTGAGCATCTGCTATGTGTCAGGCATTGCACTACATGTAAGAAGAGTTATAAAGATAAATAAGATATTTCTTGCCTAGTCAAGGAGTCTGGGGTGGAACTTCTCCCTGCAGATAGCTATGACACTAGTTTCCTTGGAGTAAGTGCCTTAAGAGATTCATAAACAAAAGTTACTTTAGAGCAGTGGTTCTCAACCTTCCTAATGCTGCGACCCTTTAATAAAGTTCCTCATATTGTGGTGACCCCCAATTTCATTGTTACAAATTGAACATAATTAAAGCATAGTGATTAATCACAAAATAATATGTAATTATATATATGTTTTCCGATGGTCTTAGGCGACCCCCCTGAAAGGGTCGTTCAACCCCCAAAGGGGTCGCAACCCACAGGTTGAGAACCACTGCGTCAGCGAATGCATGTGTTTGGGAAGACTAGGGATGGTCACTCAGGCCACAGTCTCAGCTATGAAATATCTGCCTCTTGTTCTTTCACTGTTGGTTGTACTTCATGACAATGAACACAGACACAGCTCAAATATACAAGCTTCCTTTACTTACCCCTTCCCTCTGCTTCTTGACCAACTCTGTCCCTCCATCCCTGGAGGTGGAGGAGGGAGGGTGAAGATCCATAGCAGCCACTCCACCACCTCTCTCATAAGCAATGACTAGAAAAAGAGGATCATCTTCTCCCAGTGGCCATTAACACCCCAGATGGCCCTCTTTCCATCTCTGGGACCCAGCAGTCTAGACAGCGGGTCTCTACTAACCCAGACTACATGAAGGAGACACTCTTTCCTTATTGGATACTTGAGACGCCTTGGGTGTAACAGTGGTCCAGGTCAGCCATCTCCAGGTATCTGCCTCTGGTTTCCTTTCAACCAATTGGTCATTTATTTAAAAATTAAACTAGCCTTATATCATCATAGCAAAATTGGGTTTTACATTCGAGGGCCTTGGGACATCTCCTAAGATGGTTAGTGCTATGATGACCATCTAAAAGGAGTCTTATTACATATGACCTCAAACTGCTGACAGGGCCAGAGAACTGAGGAGTCCCATCTGGCAGATCCGATGTGGACCAAGCTTTGCAAAGAAAAGCAGACACAGTGGAAATTTTCTAACCCTTGATTTCAGCTTGTGTTTCCCTTTTCCATCTCTGACAAGTTCCAGCGATGAGACGGGCACTTTCCCTCACTGGTAATGCTAGTGTCAGAGTGCAGTGATTGGTTGGAAGTTTTTCTTTTTTCCGTTATTTCTCCCAGATGAATGAAGGTGCTAATGGAGGGTAAACATACACCAGAATGGAGAAAGAGGCCTAGCTCAATGGCCCCAGGAAAATTGAGACTCCACCATAATTAATAGATCAGGAAGGGTTGTCCTGTCCCTCAACGAGTTTGCTGCCTGACTTAGACTAAGTCTTATTTAGGAGAGTATCTTACACTTTAACTCTGAGCGGGGAACTTTCCTTGTCCTCTAAGGACTCCTAACATCTCTGTAGATGATGGTGTTATTCTTCTGAAAGTCCCCCATCCCTTTGGAGCCCTGCGCTGGAGGAAACCCTCCTAACTCTGAGGCATGAGGATGTGCAGAGCATGCAGCACACATGGGAAGCAATAACATAGTGGTTCTTGTTTGTTTGCCTGCTTTTATAAAATTCTGTCCTAAGTTCATTGAGGTTACGTGTTAAAGAGTAGGCCAGTGAGAAAAATCCAGTATTGTCTATTCCCATTCACCTGGTCCTCTCTCATCTGTGTTTTCTTCCTCTCCCACCTCACTCTGGGTCCAGTGGAGAATTCAGGGGATTTACCCATCTGCACAATGAATTTAACATCTTGCTTTAAATATTTTGGGAAACTTCTGAGGGTGAGGCAAAAATTCTGATAGAGCATGGGTGGAGAACCTTTTTTTTTTTTTTCCTTTTTTTGCCAAGGGCCATTTGGATATTTTTAACATCATTTGCAGGCCATACAAAATTATAACCTTAAAAATTGGCCCACTCTATTTGGTCAAACATTTAATTAACTCACCCCTAACGTCTTGGCAGGGCCAGACCAAATGATTTTGTGGGCCTTACATAGCCCCAGGGCCAGATGTTCCCCACCACTGTGATAGAGGGACATTGCTTTTGGCATTGAAATTGTCGAGATTAGATGAATCTGACCTCTGAAGCAGATGGACTAGAGTTGGCCATCACTGTCATCTTGATGGCAAAATCAGGTGTCTTAATATCCATTTTGCACAAGCCAAATGTTTGGTGATCTAGTTTCAAGCGATTGGTAAGGTTTCAAACGTGATCTGTGTTTACAGTTCTCCACGGAGATTTTCCCTTTATGAATAGAGCTATTATGCTACAAAGGAGACAGCACGACTAGCCTTGAAATGTTTAGTTGATGCCCCCCCCCCACCTTTTTGCCCCTCAGATTTTCTTCTCCACAGACCTGGTGGGGGGAGAAGGGGGGGGGGGAAGGCAGCATTGACACTCTTCTTTTTCTTTTTCTTTTTTTCAGATTCAGAAGAGTAAAAAACACCTCCCAGACAATAAGAGAGGCTGCCAGTGTCTTGCATCATTTTAGCTGAGCTTCTTCATTCTCCTCCTTCTCCTCCTTCCACAAAGCTGGGGATGGCGTGCAACTTTCAAAAACAAGCCCCCCACACTTGGCCTTGT
>NW_005356259.1:6465402-6478589 GCF_000412655.1 Myotis brandtii
AAAAAAAGATGTTTCCTATAGCAATCTTTCTTTGATACTTAATTTATCTGTGTATTTGTTCATAAGAACCTGAATGTTTCTGCTGATGACCATGCTGTTCAGGTGGAAACCCAGTGTTTCACTGGGTAGCATCATCGCTGAGTGGTTGTTGACATTGTGACCACTGGCGGGTCCTCTTCTTTTGGAGATCTGTGCTGTGACTTAATTGCTCTTCTGTCTATTCCTGGAAGTGCTTCGGGCCTTTGTAGCAGGGAGATGTGGCAGAGAATTCTGTTCATTTTAGTGAGCCTTTAGAGGTACCCAATAGGAGATGATTCACAGCACAGATCAAGAATAAGAGGTAGTCTGGAAAAGAGAATCAAACACAGCCCCCTGAAAGCAAGTCAGACGAGACCCAGTGGAATGCTGGGAAAGCAATTTTATGGGCCTAAATGGTGTGATTTGGATGAAACGGATTCTGAAATCGTGGTTGTGGTTCACAAAGGAATATGCGAGTCCCTCCCAAGGGGAGTCACATGGATCCGCGTGAACGAGTGGGATTCGTAATAGGAAGAGAGGGCTCTATGCTAAACCCGAGGGTGTTCCCCATTGCGCACGTAATTCCTACATTTACAAAAGCACAATAACAAACATTTAAAAATCCTCTCACTAAGGCAAGATGTTGGCATTTCTTCAGACGGAAATAGGGGGCTATGTTTGTGGTCTGCAACGCCTTTGCCTCGCTGAGACCTTCCCCACAGAAAGGCCTGAAGAACTCTGTTGCGCATGCCCATGGCACACTGATCCTGGAACAGGGCTCTTCGGGCAGTTTTACATTTTGCCTGGGAATCGCACACATTTTTCGGAGCCTCCCCCTGCTTTCCCAGCAGTGACCACAGTAAACAAGGTGGTCACAAATTCAACAAGGGCCATAGCAAAGCAAGCCATAGCTATCAGAGTTATTGCGATAGCTGTCAATTCATAATGGGCCTTGGTGTTAGGGAGGCAGGAAAGACAGGCAGGGAGAGGGAGGAGTTAAGAGTCCTGTCTCAAGGGGACAGCTGCTAGTCAGTTATGGGATCAGTGATGTGTAGGAGTGGGAGGCCTGATGGGCTGTCTCCTGCATGCCCCTTACCAAGGATTGAGCCCACAACCTGGGCATGTGCCCTGGGGCTGTCTCCTGCATGCCCCTTACCAGGGATTGAGCCCACAACCCGGGCATGTGCCCTGACTGGGAATTGAACCAGTGACCTCTTGGTTCATGGGTTGATGCTCAACCACTGAGCCACACCAGTGGCAGGAATGGGGGTCTTGATAAATAAAGATTTTATAGGAACCCTCTCCAAAATTTTAAATATTGGCAACTAATTCAGAAACTTACAAAGACTGTGCCGGTCAGAGAAAATGTGCCTATGACTTGCATTCAATCTGTGGGACATCAGTTTGCAAACTGTGGTCTTAGAGGTGTTCTGGTCTGGTATAGGGATAGAATATATCCAGTACTTGACTTTGGAACCTGACCTTTTACCTCAAATCTATTCCATATTTTTGTACGCTGGGCTTTGCAGCCAGTCCTAATAGAAAGCCTACAGCTTCCCTTTTATACTCTAATGAGAAAGACTAAACACTATTTAAAAAAAAGACATAGGAATATAGCCATTTCTTTTCTAGCACCAGTAGAATGAAAATATACTTCATTTTCTTTAAGTCATTCATTAGCTGAAAAGGGAATGGGAACAGAATTTCATTCAGTATAGAAAGAACTCTGCTTGGAACTCTTCGTGTGGGAAAATAAAAGCTCCATGTAACTTTTATTTATAAATTCTTTTAAAAACTGTTTTGAAAGGACATTGAGTAAAAATGCAGAATGATCTATTTTTTTTGAAAACATAAAACAATGTGTTATTATGCAATGAATTGCTACTGGAGCGGATAAAACATTAAAATAATGATTCCAAGTCTGTATTGATTGAATTAACAACTTCTCTGAAATTCTAGCTCACTTTCTATGGTCTGTTGGTTCTCTTGAAACACCTTCCTCCAAGTTGAGCAGTGATACGGGACACACATCCTTCCATCGCTCGGATTGCGGCATCTTACTGTGTGTTACATTGTCTCATAGAAAGCAAGGGCTCACACACTGGAATTAAGAATTGACCGGTATGTGGGGAAAGCATAGGGACATTCCCACCGCTGACAAACCAAGTTCTACATGTCCTTGGGGGACAAGTGACAAATGGAGTTTGGGTCCCCATTTTACCAAACAGCTCTGCATTCAAGTTTTGTTGATGTGGCATGTTTCTGTGGCGTAATGACCTACCGTAGGGAGGTCTTTGTTCCATCTTTTATTTACACCAACCTTTCTTGGGTTATGAGCCCTACCAAACAGCTTATGGTAGCACACAAGGGACTCGTTTCTAACCCATTAAGTTCAAATGGATTTTCTTCCACTGTCCATTTCATTCTTGGAGCTTTTAAAAACCATTGAAAACACCTGACAGGATCCTATTAAGGACCTGGTATACTTAAACAATAAAATGATATCTAATCCTCTCAGAGCCAAAGGATACTCTAGTGTACCTGTTTACTTCATTTGCAGAATTAAAGCCATGATGTTATGTATCCACTTGGAATCATGCCTTTAGTCAATGTGGGAAGTAGAAAATAAGGAGCAATGTTATCACAGGATGTGAGACAGAGAGCAGAAAAAGGGATGGAGACTAATTTTGTGACCCATATTTTAAGAGTAAAGATACTGGTCTTTTAGTGCCACTTCTATTGTGGATCACCTTTCTTTAGATATATAGATGATAGATACAAAGATGATAGATAGATAGATGATAGATAGATAGATAGATAGATAGATGATAGATAGATAGATAGATAGATAGATAGATAGATAGATAGATGGATGATAGATAGAATATATAGGGTCTCCCTAAAAATATATACACACTCTTGGAATAATTATAAAGGCAATGTTTATTAAAATATATTTCATTTTCAAAATTGAGCTATCAGTTGTTAGGGCATGTATACATTTTTGGGGGGATGCCCTGTTTAATATATTTTCTTCTATTCTTAACCCTTGATCAGAGACTTACATGATAGGAATTACTTGATAACATTCCCCATGGAAATGGGGGAAAACAAAAGAAAAAAAGCACAAAAATCTTTTTCTCATAATGAGACAGAGAAGATTCTGAGGTTAAAGCCCATGTATGTAGAGGGATTTAGGGAATCCAGGAACTTTTTTTTCTCAATTGGAAACTTCGTTCTAATACCAAGATCCCCACACATTCCACCAGGAATTGCTGTGGGTTCACCATAGCGCCTGGCACCCCGCCTTCAGGGGGCACATAGAGAACTGTCCAGCTGAATTCCACTGTCCACCTGGGAGTGCAAATTGAGTCCAAATTTACCTGGAGACTTAGTTGACGTCTTCCATACGCCAAGCATATTGCTAAAGGCTTGTGCTCTAAGTGTATGCAGATACAGCTAGTAACACAGCAGCTTTTCATGAGGGTTGGGGAATTGCAGGTCATTTGGGGGAACATTGTCAGAGCCAAGTTTATGTAAAGATAAAAATTTCTCTATGGCTTTTGGATTTAAGAAAAACAACAACAAATACAAAACAAGATTCTTCTGAAAATCCTCTTCCAAAGGGGTGATAACACCAATCCAGTGGATTTATTTATAAATTCAAGCTGAAGCATTTAGAACCCCAAATGGACTCTCTTGGAGCAAAGAGAGATTCCATACGTGCCGTGTGGGGGATCGTGCCCAGTTTTGCTCTGCCGATGCCATGGTCGGTGCAGCTCCGAATCACAGCAGAACTGGACGTTAAAGAACATAACGCTGCACTAAGGATATTATATTGGATCTCACGTGTGAATAAATGGAAAGTCATACTTGCAATTCATCAACACGGATCCATGAGGAAAAGGCCCCATTATCATTTAGAAAATGAACTTAATGGAAAAGCTGTAATGAACCGCACTATTGCTATGAAATATCCCTCGAGAACCAAGAGACACTTTACCTGCCAAGTTCACATTTCAGGTGTTAGGGTTTCCTCTCATCAAAGGCCCTGATGGGCACAGAGGCGCCACTAGAATTAGGATGGAAACAGCCGTCTAGGACATGAGGCCGAGTTCACCGGAGAAGTGAATCTGGGTCCAGGGAGGTCAGACAAATGGGAGTGGTCCTCTGGGTGCTCTCACTGGACATTTGTACAAGCCGGATGCTCCGGGAAAGTCTGCAATAAGCGAGAGCTGCTTCATCGGAAGAACATTTTGTTTTTACCTTAAACAAGAGTGGGATGCACTGGGAACCCAGACTGAAACTCATGAAAGTCCCCTTACACACTATTTATTCCTGATTATTTGAACCCATGCCCCCCACCTCACCCATTGTTGTTGTTGTTTTTTAAATACTGGCAGATGTATTTGAAATGAATTTACATTTGTCTGGCTTCTGTGCCCACATGGAAATGGATTGAACCCTGACATCTCCAGGGGTAACTGGGGGCTGTAGCAGCGGCTCAGTGCCGTGGTGGAGGCTCTTGGCTTTGTCAGCTTCAGCCAGGATTCCTGAGCCTCGCCCATGAATCTTCCTGGGAGCTGCAGAAGCCTTTCTCATTCACGCCATGGTGCAGGGTAACTCATTTAAATAAGGCCCATTAAAACCCAATAGCTTTGGAATGGCAGGTCGTTGTAGTCTTTGCTTCTCTGTCGTGATCTATCTTGGGGTGGGGGTTTGTGTACCAGTGTCTTTGTCTTTGGGTGTGTGTGTGATGGCACAGAAATACAGTCACACACCCAAATACATAGCTTTCTAGTAAAGACCAGAGGTATTGCCCAGCAACTGATGCTTGAGGTAGAACTGCAGAGTCTAGTACATTTTCCTTTTTCTTGCTTTGATGATATTTTTATACAATTTTATATGCTGTAAAAGGTTTTAAAAAGGGGTTGCTATTTTTATTTGTAGAGCTCGGGTAGGATTTTATCAGCTCTGGGGCCCACTGTCCAGCCAGATCTCTCCCCTCACCTAATTTAAGAACCCTCTCTCTTTTTCATACCCTTTCTCTGACCTTTCCCTTCTTTTCTTCTCATTTTTGTACTTTTTTTTGCAAATTTCTTCTTTTGCCTCTGACAAGGCATGCCATTCTGCTTGCAGTGTTGTCTTAGCACATAATGGGAAACACAAAATGATGGGAAAAACAACCGCATCTTGTTCCTGTGTAATCCACATGGGGGAATGTTGGGTAGGAGGAGTCAGGGAAGAGGGACCAGAGTGGGGAAGGGAAGCAGGAAAAGGGAATCCTCATGGGAACTCAGTTTCCCAAAGCCAGGAGAGTCACTTCAGGCCAATGTAATGCTGTTCGCATCTTCCTCTGCGCAGAGCACAGCATTTGCTGTAACAGGGTTTTCTCCTTCGGATGGCGGCCCTCACCCTGGTGTGCACACTCTCCTAATGAGGGCGCTGGCCATATGCGAATGGGTAGATCAGCTCATCTCAGCCTTAGATTTTGCTGTTGTTCAGCTGGATTTGTGGGAGCTGCCTGGGTGAATGTCAAAATGCTTGTCAAGATTCAAAAGAGGGAGGCAAGCAGAAACCAAACCCCAAACCTCAATTCAGATCGTGCCAAGTGACTAGTTCTTTGGCGGAACCAGGAAAGGATCTCTGGGTGTGTTCTCAGAATGCTCCTCTGCAAGGGAAGATGGCGAAATGGACTGGTCTCTGTTTTATGGCAGCGATAGAATGGACTTCAACGATGTGAAATATGTTCCAAACAGATAAAAGGCAGGTTGTGATTCACATTTGTATATCAAAGGGCAAGAGAATGGCCATTGATTCTAAACAAGAATGTTTTGTTCCCTGTGATACTGGCTTGTACAGAAACTATTTCAAATGTCATGGTGTTACATCTCCAAATGCAAAAATGAAACATAGGGACTCATGTAAAACAGAGTGTGCTAACTGCTCTCAGTAAGTCCTGTGTTTGTTGTCTTTATTGCACAGAGGAGGCTGACGGGTCCTCCATGCACACTCCCCCCTGGCAACCAGCAATGAATACATACCTGTATGTTCTTCTGATACCAAATAAAAACAATGCGTTCACCTCTGGATTGGAATTCGAAAAATGAAAAGGCTGTTTGTTCTCTTAATGTTTTTCCTGGTTGTCTATGTTCTGTCCCAGATGTGGGGCTGTCTGAACTTACTCAACAATCCATCTCCTTCGCCTTCCTCCAAACGCCACGTGATGCCCAAGTACTAGTGCTTTCGCCTGCACACTGGAAGATACACACGGTGTATCGTGCCTCAGATGATCTCTTTTGAGGTGGATGGGCTATCAGAAGCTCCTGGGAGGTGTCAGAAATGCCGGCAGTCATGGAATTAGGTTGGCTTCCGTATGTTCAGTTTTCTTCTGGGTACCATGATATTACGGTTTTATAGTCCTGCAATGCTAGTTTTCAAATTCCAAACATCTTTTTCCTTCTCCTCTTGCGAGGGCTACCTGGCAATATGTTCCTTCTCTCCAGCCATGAACATACAGAGTCTGAGCAGGGAATGGTCCTTACCCCTGTTGTGAGCATACAAGTGGCACCGGCTATCCTCCTTCAGACCGCCACTAAGAAGGGCTCCCCTAGTGGTGATGGAGGATATTACACAAATACCACCCTCTTCCCAGGGCCACCTGGCCTATTGCTCCTGTGTAGTAATTCCGCTGGATTGTTTTTCTGACAAAGGGGGCTGTGGTGTTCATCTATAGCAGCTGTGCTTGCCACATATTAAAATATGTGTTTTTAATTTTTTTCTGAAATAAAAAACAGTACTTATTTTGAAACATATCAAGAAGTATGGTAAAATTAAAATCATTGGTAATACCCCATCCAGTGATTATTCCCTGTCATTTCTTTGCTGTACTTCCTTGTGGTTTTTGCTATACATTTTTACACAGTTGAGGCCATTCAGTACAGTACATTTAATTTTGTATTATGGTTTTTACCCACATAATATTGGGTTGTTAGCATTGTCCCATTAAAAAAACACACCACACCACATACCTCTTTATTAATGTAATTTAAATAGCAACATAATATTTTGCTTTGTGACCCTAGCACAATTTTACTTACCCACCTCTCTGTTGGACAATTAAGTTACACACTTTTATTTTTGTCAGCTGTAAATAATGTAGCAATGGAGCTCTTTGTACATAAGGCTTTGTCGAATTTCTGAATATCTCCCCTGGAAAAATTTCTTAGATCAGTGGTTCTCAACCTTCCTAATGTCATGACCCTTTAATACAGTTCCTCATGTTGTGGTGACCCCCAACCATAAAATTATTTTTGTTGCTACTTCATAACTGTAATTTTGCTATTGTTATGAATCGTTATGTCAATATCTGATATGCAGGATGTATTTTCATTGTTACAAATTGAACATAATTAAAGCATAGTGATTTATCACAAAAACAATATGTAATTATATATGTGTTTTCCAATGGTCTTAGGCGACCCCTGTGAAAGGGTCGTTCGACCCCCAAAGGGGTCATGACCCACAGGTTGAGAACCACTGTCTTAGATGTACAATCACTGGGCCAGAGGTTGCAAATGTTTTTTCAGACTGCCCAACCCCAAAGCATATTCAAGTATTAAGACAACCTTACTTAAGCCGTACGTAGTGCCGCATGTCTGAATCGCTGTGGTGGTTTTGATCATTGTTCTGTGTGATGAACGGAGGTGAAGTCTCACAGAAGCAAGCATAGTACTGACGGTGGCTGCATCGTGGAGGAAAATGTGACTGAAGACTCTGCGTGGGTCGTTCTCATTAATACACCATCGGAGAGCAGCTCTCAGGGAAGCGCAGGCAAGTGGGACGCCCTCACACTCTCAGGCCTCCCACAGCCCTGAGCAGAAGGTGGATTTCTCTGGATGCTGTTTTGGCAAGACTGTGAAAGGGCAAAATGATGATTTGTTCCAAGGCAGCGGGCGATGGCTCGGCGATGTCCGCCACACCCCTAATGGAACACAGAGAAGAGGCTGGTAGATGCGCTTAGCAATAGGATGGATCGAAGCTTGTGGATATCCATCGGGCAGCCTTGCCATTGCTAACCGGGAGGGGTGGAGGATGCCTGGTTGACAGGCACTTTTTCTAGTTTAGTCTTTCAGCAGCAGCCTCTGCCTGGGAGATCTGCTCGTGTCATAACAACATTGCTATTGTTGGACTATTACTAACGATGACACATGGTCTCAGGGCTCTTACATCACGCTTTCCCAGCAGGCTTGGGCTTGGCGGGCCACCCCATTTGGCAGAAGGGAGATTCTTTGTTTGAGGTCAAGCTGCAAGTCACCGGGGTTTAGTGCTAACCCCACGTCCTGAGTCTCAGGTGTGTGTAGTTGCCTCCAAGCGGTCAGCGGTGCTTGTCATTTCCACCACTGTCCTCTTTTCCAGACCTCCTGATGAGTTGCATTTATTGCCCTTTAGCTGAACCAACCAAGGACATTAATTTGAAATATCTGAAAGCTATTCGTTTGTCAAGAGTTACTGCCAGTCCCACAAGCCTCGGCGATGACATGTCTGCCCCATGCTGACTGATTGGGTTGCTTACTCTTTGGACATTAAGATGCTGTAGGTCAAGGACGATGTAATTCATGACCTTAAGTCAGTGGTTCTCAACCTTCCTAATGCCACGACCCTTTAATACAGTTCCTCATGTGGTGGTGACCCCAACCATAAAATTATTTTCGTTGCTACTTCATAACTGTAATTTTGCTACTGTTATGAATCTTAATGTAAATATCTGATATGCAGGATGTATTTTCATTGTTACAAATTGAACATAATTAAAGCATAGTGATTAATCACAAAAACAATATGTAATTATATATGTGTTTTCCGATGGTCTTAGGCAACCCCTGTGAAAGGGTCGTGCGACCCACAGGTTGAGAACCACTGCCTTAAGTGCTTTTCTCCCAAAGATGACATACCAGCTACTTTACACACACACACACACACACACACACCACACCTTTCTTTTGAATGTAAATAACAAACATTATGTTGCTCTGCACAGTTTGCCAAGCATTTTCACGGGTGTATTTCCACTTGATCCTCACAAATACATACAGAAATTGATGTTTTTAAATATAGATGAGGATAATGAAGGTTAGCTGACGCACTGATGTATTTACTCGTTTTCATTTTACCGACCTCAATTATAAAATATTTTAGAATTCTAAAATCACATACATTTAATCAACTTGTGTTTTTTGTTTGTTTGTTGTGAAAGGTTAAGGAAGCAGAATAAAACCGTAGGCAGCGAGGTGAGGAAAGTTGACAGCATGGACCCGGGTGCTCGTTAGCATGCAGCTACCCAGGCTGATAGGCCCCCCAGTGCCCAGCACTAAGTCACAAATTAGATCTGAGTTTCCTGGAAAAGCAAATAAAAATGAAAGGCAGCCATTGACAGGATTCATGTCATTCCATGGAGGTACCGCTCACCCTTGTTTAGAAGAAAGAATGCCTCCCTGAGGGCTGAGAGAGACGTCTTTCAGGAACTTTGAAAATGCCCAGGCCCAGGCTCTACCCCAGACCAATTAAAACAGCCTTTCTGGGGGCAGGGCCTGGGTATCCGACAGTTTCTTTAAAATCCCCCGATGTTCCTAATGTGCAGCCAGGATTGAAAAGTGCTGATGGTAAATTCCAAGTCACCGACGGGAGCGAGATCTACACCAAGTCCCAGGGTGAGCTCTGTGTCCCAAGGCCAAGGCCGGCTTGGAGCAGCAGAGCAGGTCGGAAGCTGGCCTGGACATGCATCCTCCAGCTCGGGTTCTGATGTTTTCCTGGGGAATGGAGGGACTGGGGAAAGGTTTTGGAAACTGAGCTGAGTATTATTCCCACACATGGAACTTTGCGTAACGTGGCCGGTAATTCGGTGGCTGCGGAATGGAAAATGATTTCAGGAGCCCACCCTCAGTTACCGGGAAGCCGGGGGAAGGCTGACTCAGAACCTGGTCACCCCAATGGTGCCCCCTGAAGGCCTGGAGAAATTACAAATAGGTTTATTTTATGCAATTCCTCCTGCTACCTGTCTATGACTCCCAGTTAGGAGAGGCGCTGATGGGTGAGAGAAAGAGATGCAAAGAAAAGGAAAGAGATGCAAAGAAAAAAAGAATTGTCTGCATTTCTGCCAGCTCAGCTTCCAGGCACCTGCCATGTTGCTGGATTCCAGCCTCCGGGGCTCTTGGAGATTCCTCCATCCCTTGGAGATTCCGCTTCAGGAAAGGGCAGTGGATGCCATTTATAAAAATCACCCCAGGGGGTTTAATCAATCATAGGCAGGTCGGGACCCTGAGTTCCCCACCAACTCTGACATCACGGCATCTCCGAGACCTGGAGAAGGGCCAGGACAAGTCCTGCCAGCTTCTCTCATCTCAGGCAAATGAACAGTTTCTGTGGGTGGGAGGTATCTGGATTGTTTTTTATTTTTACTATTATTACTACTACTAATACTATGAACAGGGCTACTACTACTGCCAATAATAATAATAATAAATATAATAATAACAACAACAATAATTATAAATGATAACATGGAAGACTACAATGAAACAGTCTCAAACACCATCCCAAGTGTATTTCTCCACACCTCACATGGACTTGGGCAGGGAAAGCTTACCCA
Organism: Myotis brandtii; assembly: GCF_000412655.1. NCBI lineage: Eukaryota > Metazoa > Chordata > Mammalia > Chiroptera > Vespertilionidae > Myotis > Myotis brandtii. The sequence continues at coordinate 6,476,069 of NW_005356259.1, forward strand.
TCCCCTTCAACTCCAAGTTCCTGCTTCCTCTGAGGGGTCATCTGTGATCTTCACCTGGGACTGTGGTGACTCAGGAGGACTTTTCCCAGTTAATACAACTTGCATTCACTGTATGTCAAGTAGACTTTATGAAAAGTGTGGGTAGATTCAGGGGACTTGTACCAGAAAGCACTTCACATGGAAACATGTAACTCCTCTGTAAAACTAAAAACAACAAAAACTAAATACAAAATAAAAAAAAGAAAGAGATGCAAAGAAAAAAAGATTTGTCTGCATTTCTGCCAGCTCAGCTTCCAGGCACCTGCCATGTTGCTGGATTCCAGCCTCCGGGGCTCTTTAGATGGCAAACTAAGGAAGTGAATGAACAATAAATAATATTTGTATTTAGATATAAAATATATATGTACATTGTATGTGCGTATACATATCTATACATATAGAAGCCTAATACGCAAAGCGTTCCCCCTGGAGTTTGACCACCAGGGGGCGGCATGGAACAAAGGGAGGCCCCAGCCGGCAGCTGGCAGCTGCTAGGGACCCTATCTGTGTATGAATTTCATGCATGGGGCCTCTAGTATTTATATATAAAATAAAATATGTATGGGTATATGTTTGTATACACACACACACACACACACACACACACACACACAAAATGCCCTTTTGCAGAACAATTCCGCCCTCTCTAGTTTTGCTCTCTCTTTCCTGATCCACATACTGGGGGCTGCCTTCTCATTCCCACAGAGCCCCTCAACCGTTTGCATGAGCGAAGGTATTCCCTTCCTAATAGGAACTCCATTGCCAGCTTCGGGATCGGGGGAGACCCCAGCACCCTAGCATCTGTGTGGTCTCCCACACTCCCTGGGCGCTCTCACACACCTTGGCTACTTCAGTCCTCACCAGCACACTTTCAAATCATTGTTATTTCCCTCCTTTTGCAGATGAAGACCTGATCTTCCAAGAAACCAAGTTAACATATTTAAGGTCCAATAGGGGGTAAAGGGACAAAGCTGGGGCAAACCCCTGATTCCTTGATCCTAAGTTCAGAACGTCCCTAAGTTCAGGATTCTTTGCCCTGGTGCACATTAGGATCCTCTGGAGGCCTCAGCAGTCCTGATGCTGGAGCTCTACCCTGGTCCCAGGAAGCCAGGACCTCTGGGGCAGGCGCTCATGCTGCCGCTTACTCAGCAAGTTTCCCTGGAGAGTCTCAGTGCAGCCCTACTCAGTGGTGTGTTGGTCCCCGACATCCCAACCCGCCAACCAGGAGACTGAGAGCAACCTGACGCGCAGGCGTCGAGGCTGCACTCCTGGCTTTTCTGGACCACGGAATACACACGCTGCTTACAACCTCACCCAACCTTCTTCCAAACATTTCCAGACCCAGACTTTTGGATCACCTGAGAACATTTTAGAGGAGCATTTACCTGTCTGAGAACTCTGTCCACAATCCTACTTTTCCTCATCCTCTTCTTCCTCTTTGCAGGCACAAAGAAGCGCTCTCATGGCTCCCCAGCACCGAGCACCAGCTCCACAAGTCGCCTTACCTTGCCAGGTGGGTAAATGGCATCGCACCATGATCTCAGTGACCACAGGCAGCAGACAGAACCGCTTTCTCAGGGGTTGAGTTTAGCAGTCGCTAAGCCGGGAATCTGGCCCCATGTTAGCCAGTCTACTCCACATTATTGGAGGGCCTCTGTCACCCACTTCTGTCAAGTTCCTCCAGGAATGGCCATGATAGCTCCATACTTGGTTCACAGTACTCCTGCTTGCTGATGGAAAGAACAGAATGCTGTTCTTCCTTAATTTCATCTGGATGTGTTTTGGAAGTATTTGGGAGACAGATGGTGCAGGGGAATGAGTATGAGCCTTTGGTGAGAGAGACTTGGGTTCAAATCCCAGATCTCCCATGTTCAAACTGTGCAAGCTCACTACACTTATGGGCTTCTTGCTTATAAGTTTAGTATAGTCCTGACTCACAGTGGGTGCTCACAGCTAATCTAGCATTGGGAAACATGGAAGTCATGCACGAACCGTGCTGAATCCCATCTAACATTTAGCAGGAAATTTTAAGCATTCGTGATGATTCTGTAGAATCACTATTTAATACGAGAGGCACCTATTGGCCATTCTGTCTCCATGTGTACACAGGCTTACATTCTCTACCACGATTTAATTTTGACAAGTAGAACTTACAAAACACATTTGTTTGGGGGAAGAGTTATAAAAGGCAAGTATAAACATAGTAGAAAAACTAAAAAAAAATAATAAAAATTATAAGAAGGGAATTGTTGCCAATGCTACCACTCAGAGGTAACCAAAATGACTGTTCCTTCTTTATTAGATTTTTCCACCCTAGGGTGGAATTATACTCCACATGAAATTTGTCTCATCTCTTTTAAAATTTGCCATTACATCATGAGATCCCCCTGTGTTATTAAATGTTTTAAGAGTATTTTAGTGCTTGACTAACATTTCATATGATTCATTTATACCATAGTTATATGCAGAGGCTTGACTGTGC
>NW_005356259.1:6479251-6503791 GCF_000412655.1 Myotis brandtii
CCGGGGTGCAGGAGAATGGGGTTCCTGGCTGGCAGGCCACTGACAGCAAGCTATCCAACAGCGGATTCTGTGAGGAATGGGGCTCCCTCCTTTCTACTGTCAGGGTCTGGTTTAAAGGTTGGCCATGCCCCTGTTGAGCCAGACCCAGAGTTCTACCATACTGTGGCCTCCACCTCAGCAGCCCAGAACTGACTGCTGCTGGGCGCTCCTGGTGCTCTGAGGGTGGGTTCTTCCCTCAGGCCACACGGGAAACAGCTGGGGAGGGCTCAGCCCTTGGCAAAATGACCCAGGATTCAGTGGGTCCACTCTCCGAGGGTAGGTTCCTGACTCAAACCCCGCCCTCACCGGAAACAACTCCAGGAAACAGCTCGGGGGAGGGCCCAGCCGTTGCCAAGACAACCCCTGCAGATGACTTCCTTCTGCTTGGTCGTGGTGCGGCGGTTCAGGTCGTGATGAACACCACCCATGGTTGTTATATAAGTAGATTATTTTCCAATGTTAATTTGTCTTTTACATTTCTTCTTTGAGGAATTACCATATTTGATCCATTCTGAGAGGGACAGTGCCTAGCATTTGGGTTGCTGAGATAGGAATGTTTTGCAATCAATAGTGTGTTATAATTTAATTAGCATGTTTTCTTGGTCATACATGAAATAATAGTTTATAATGAGTGGCATCTTAGCTTAGATGAAATATAATCTGTCTATCTGCTTTTTCAATCTCAACTTCTATAGCTTCCTTACCCCATCCAACAACTGGACTCGGTGTCCACCAAGTAGGCCTTGAACTTTCTTGCCTCTGTCACCGGACCTGAAACACTGCTTACCCTTCCTCCCTGGCTAATTTCTTTTTGCAGTCCATCCAAATCATCTTGGTAGCATTAATACTTGTAATGATTTGCTAAGAAGCCCTTTTACCCAGTCATAGGTGGCTTTTTCCAGGGTGGGACGGTCTTATTCTTTTTTTGCCTCAGTGCCTGTCAAGGTAGCAAGCACATATTGGATTCTCATTAGTGTTGATAAAGCTGGATGGATGGGTGTGTGAGCGGGCACTATCTATATTAATTTATGACTGTACAAAAAGCAGCCATCCTCAGAAAAAGGCTCATTTTCGAGTTTGAATTTGCATCAATTATACTAACTTGCTTTTTAGTATTGAGCCAACCTTGGTCTGTGGTCTCTGGAGGCCTCTTTCATCCTCTCTTGCTTGTGCCCTTAGGACCATAGACATTAGGAGGAGAACAGCTCTGAACCAAGCAACTCCAGTGTGTAGGGATGGTGTTTGCTCTTCTGTGGAAGGCCATGACATTCTAGGCTGAGGTGGGATCTCTGACATCATCCTGGACCTCTACAAGGATGCAGAGCTGACCTGGCTCCTGTCTGCTGTGCTTTAGGCCTGTTATTGGCCTGCTGGGTCTCCAAGGCTTCTGAGCCAGAGTCTCAGCCACCGTGGCCTTGCCTTGGTTGGGCAGTCTAAACTGGCCCAAGTTGGGTGTCTTAGGTTCCGAGTTGTGACCACTCCAAAGCCTGTAGAGTTGGAGTGGGTAGTTCTCATGTTTTGTCTGTCAGACACCCTCCACCTCATGTGTTGTGATGGCAGCTCACTACTTCTTTCTACCTCAGGAATACCACACGTTACCTCCCTCTGACTCAAGTGCCTGTACCTCAAGCTGTTTGTGCTGGCAGTCAAACCATTAAAAATATCTTGTTTAAGATACTCAAAAGTTCAATGGAGGGCTAATCATCCTTAAAAAAAATAAAGTAAAATTATGCAGAAACAAAACTACAAAGATATGTAAAACAAATAATTCTAAAATCTTAAATGAAAGACAAACATATTACCATTCAAATTTTAAAAAGAGAAAGGAAAACTCAAGGTGAAAAGAAAATTCATGTTGGAAGATAGTCCTTAGGACTCTATACCACACATGACATAGAGAGAGAATCATATCACAAATGAAAGAACATGGACTATAAAACTTAGAAGAAGACACAGGGATACATCTTCATGACCTTGGATTAGGCAATGATTTCTTAGATAGGACACTTAATGCCCAAGCAACCAAAACAAAAAAATAGATAATACAACTTTGTTAAAATTAAAAACAGTTGTGCTTCAAAGGACACTATCAAGAAAGTAGAAAGAAAATCCACCGAATGGAAGAAAATATTTGCAAATCATGAATATATTTAAAAGCCAAGTGACCGGAATGCCAGAACCACCAGAATAACCGGAATGAACGGTTGCTATGACACGCACTGCGGCAGCCAACCGGCCCAATAGGGGCCCTTACCGGCCCCACCCCAACCTCCCGTGGCCCCTCCCCCCAGCCGGCCCAGCCCCTGATCACCCCACCCACCCTGATCGGGGGCAGGGCCAGCTGGCCAACTGCCACAGTCCCCCTGCATCCCCACCATGGGCCCGGCCTGATCGGCCCCCATGGGATGGGCCGGCTGGACCCCACCAGTGCACGAATTCGTGCACTGGGCCTCTAGTATATCTGAGAAAGATCTAGTGTCCAGAATGTGGAAAGAATTCTTACAACTCAACAATAAAAAGACAAGTAACCCAATTAAAAAGTGGGCAGAGGATTTGAATAAACATTACTCCCAAGAAGATATACAAAAGGAATGTGGAAAGACGGTCAACATCATTGGTCATTAGAAAAATGCAAATCAAAACCACAATAAGATATCACTCCACATGTACTAGAATGGCAAGAATAAAACAAGTTGTTGCCAATGACCTGGAGCAAGTGATACCCCCATATATTGTTGTTGATGAAAAATTCTGTAGCCACTTTGGAAAACAGTTTGGTAGTTTCTCAAAAAGTCACAAAGAGGGACCATATGACTCAGCATTCCACTCCTAGGTATATTCTCAAGAGGACTGAAAACATATGTTCACACAAAAGCTTATCCATAAATATTCATAGCAGCATTACTTGTGATAGCTACAAAGTGGAGACAAACTAAATATCTATCAACTGATGAGTATATAAACAAAATGTGGTATATCCATACAATAGATTATTGTTCAGTCATACTAAAGGACTGATGTACTGATATATTCTATAACATAGATAAACCTTAAAGACATTTTGCTAAGTGAAAGAAGCCAGACACAAAAGGCCACATATTATATGATTTCCTTTCTGTGAAATATCCAGAACAGGGTAATCCATAAAGACAGAATGTAGATTAGGGGTTGCTAGAGGCTGGGGAGAGAGAAGAATAGGAAGTGAATTCTCATGGGTATGATTCTTTGAGTGGCGATAAAAATTTTATGGAATTAGATATTGCTAATGGTTGTCCAACCTTGTGAATATACAAAAACCACTGAACTGTACACTTTAATGGGGGAATTTTATGGTATGTGAGTTTATATCTCAATAAAAGAGCATGGAAGATAGATAAATGGCTCAAAAGACTTAAATTCTTAGATGGAAAATGCACCTCAATTGTCATCCCATAAAATAAAAGGCTAATATACAAATTGTCTCCTTGACTGGGAGTTTGACCAGGAGTTTGACCAGGGGGTGGGCTGGCCGGCCAACCTCCGGTGTCCCCTCCCCCGGGCCGGCCCGGCTGGACCCACCCATGCACAAATTGATGCACCAGGCCTCTAATACCTAAATAAGACCAAATGCTTATCTAAGAACAGTGTGAGAGTGCCTAAAATTACAACAAAAATGAGAAAAATCTTAAATACTATGAGAAACTGGTTATTTTCAAGGAAGCTGCAAGCAATATTTGCCTTGATAACAGTAAATGTGGGAAGACAATGAAGGTAAATCTTCCATATGCTGAGGGACATACTTCCACAAGGAGAAAAGTGAACTCCAAAGCAAGGTGTGAGATACAAGGATTAATGGTGCACACACAAGTAAATAAAACATGCTGGTAAATTTGAGTAACTAGTCACTATAAAAATAATGTCCAATTTTGTGTTAAAATAGGCAACAAGCTATTGATGGAAGGAGGGTTATTCCATAGGAGTTAAGGAGTACTAAGATCTATTTTGTCTTTGGGAAGAACTTTGTAATTTTGTAAATTTTTAACACAAAGAATCATCAGTAAAATAATTTAAATATAACCTACAGCATCTAAATCAGCAAGAGATCACCAACAAAGGGAATATAGAGAATGTGTCAATAGAAGGCAAAAAAGAAGAAAAAGAAGCAAGGAATAAAGAATAATGACTAAAATTAGTAAAGTCAAATTCAAATAAAAACAAAATTAGATCAGTAGAACCTGTTCTAAAAGTATCAGTAATAGTAATAATTGCAAATGGCTTAAACTCTGGTATTAAAACACAGAGATTATGTGATTAGATTAAAAAAAAATCCAAAATCCAGCTCTATCCTGCTTTTAAGAGACACTTAGAAGACACACTCACACAGAAAGTTTGCTGATGTATGGCAAAAGATATGAGCAAAATATAAAGCTAGTTCTTGGGAAAACGTCTATTTTAACATCTGTTTAGCAGGCTATTATACAGTAGACTTAAGTGAAAAACCTACTACTGTCTTCCAGAACAGCTTTGTTTGTCTTTATCCATGTAGACATGATTTTACATATATTTCAGAGAAATGCAATGTTTTCCCTTTCTAACCTATTGAGCGATGTGGGTGTTGAAAATTCAGATAGCAAGAAAGTTCTGCAAATAACGTGCCCCAACCCAGAAGCCACCAGAGACCACGTCATGAAAGAACAGCTCGTGTGGTTTCTGAAACTACCCGAGGGGTCCTCCTGCAGCTCCAGCACCAGAACACTAGCCTGGGGACCTCACCTTGAATCCTTGCACACATCTTTAGCAAAGTGACTCTGACAGGGTAAAGCAATAGCACGTGCAGCCAATTCTTTTCTAGAGCCAACTTCACCTCTGCCTTATGGGGTTTGTGAGCCTCATCGAGTTCCATGGGGGGGCCGTAAATGATGGAGAGCTGAGGATACGTTGGCTCTCGCTGGAGGAGTGACCCGGAGCTTCATCACCTCTTACGGTCATGACTGCCACTGAGGAAGAGTAGTCAGTGACTTCCTTCTGAGCAGATGCCCCAGGGTGCCTCGGTCACACCACTTTGCTGGAGGGATCCTTAGATGGAAAGGTACAGTACTGTAGTCATTCACCAATGCAGATAGTTCATTCATTGCTCCTCTGTGTGTGCAGCTGCTGGCATGCACAGTAGTATTGGCAATAGATGCGGCTCTGCTTCTAACCTCCACCGCCTGACGTAGACAGAGTTTGTGTGTGTAGATGCCAGCTGGCTTGCAATGACATTGTTGTGTGTCCTGTTCTAGGGGACTACGGATAACACGTCCAACAACAGGATGCCTCCGAAGAGAACTGACCAGCTCTGAGGTCTGAAGACGTTTTAGGAAGCTTACGTTTTTTTTTCCAAAACAAAATATTATGTACATTGTAAGTTATTGAGCGATGAACTTCAAAAATTTTAACTTCTGATCTCCCTAATACAGATTTTTTATAATAAATACTTTGATAGGTATTGCACATCTATCAAATATGAGGGACAATGCTAGGTTCTTAACATGTATTATCTGTTACCTCATTTAATCATGACAGCAACTCTTCAGGAAGGTACTATAATCTCCATTCCACAAATTGGGAAATGGAGGCATAATCAAATAAATAGCTTGCCAAAGTTAGCACTCCTTGTTCTGAGTCTCATTGACATTGACACAATGTCAAATCGCCCGCACTCTACCCTCCTATCTTTTGCATTTGTACTCTGCCTGGGGATAAGATCAGTTATACCCATGTACCAAGTTCAAGCACACTTCTTTTACATGAAGATTCCAATGAGCGCTGTATTTGCAATTGTCTTTTATCTTGAGTTCATTTTGAGGGATGGCAGTTGTCATTCTTATCATGGACTAGATCAAAACACATCTGTCATTTAGCCCTCAGTGCTCTAGAACACTGAAGAAATTTATCTTTACGGACTCTTTCTGGCGTAGGTCGTTGTTGATGTGAAGGAGGGACATAACACTACTGATTTCGCCTTACACTTCCCACCTTCCTATGCATACGTGGAAAAAATGCACACACTGATGAGAAAAATCAAGCAAAAGACTTCGCTTGTATAATCTCCAAATATCCCTGCCTCTTGGAAACAGCAGGTCTCATGTCCTTGGTGCTTGCCAGGGTGAACACAATGAAAACAAAGAACTTAGCTGAGGAGGATCGTCTCCTGGAGGGAGGACTTTCTTATTCTTTTATTATTAGTTAAAATAATAATTTTATTAAATGAACTCATTTGTCATTAACTAATAAGGGTGCAGAACATTTAATAGGTAGTGGTTATTTTTAAAAAATTTTGTTTCTTTTTAAAAAAATATATTTTATTGATTTTTTACAGAGAGGAAGGAAGAGAGATAGAGAGTCAGAAACATCGATGAGAGAGAAACATAGATCAGCTGCCTCCTGCACACCCCCCACTGGGGATGTGCCTGCAACCATGGCACATGCCCTTGGCCGGAATCGAAACCGGGACCCCTCAGTCCACAGGCTGATGCTCTATCCACTGAGCCAAACCGGTTCGGGCAGGTAGTGGTTATTTTAAATACGGGAGGAAGGCTCTGAAGTCAGACTGCTTGGATGAGAAATCAGAATCTAAATTCTTGCGCACTAGCTGTTTGAACCTGGGCAAGTTACTGAAGCTCTTTATGCCTCAGTTTCCTCACCCCAAAAAGGAGCGATACTAGTGCTTGCCTATTAGGGTTGTAGTGAGGACGATAGACCAGCTCAAGTTAAATGTCTAGCATGTGCTCAGTACACAGTGTGTGTCAGATATTGTATTATTATTATTTTTTTTACCATGGCAGGTCCTGAATGGAACATCACAGGTCTCGTATTGTCCCATCCTCAGTGGAACTGATGTTAATAACATTCCAATCCCTTTCAATTCAAAACTCATGGGTGATTTTTCTAAGGGCTTTTAATCAGATTTCAGACCCATCCCTTGAGTAAACACTGATTTGAGAGATGAAATGAATGGCAGGGATTTTGTTCTTTGGTTAAAACAACACTTGAAAGGCATTAAATAATTATTCTATCTTGTTAGTTGTGTGTGTGTGTGTGTGCGCGTGCGCGCAAATGCAGATAGAAACTGTCTATAGATGGAAATAGATTTTGCAAAGGTTATATCATGGCTTTATCTTTGAAATGGAAGAAAACATGTGTCCCACGCTTCTTTTTATAAAATGGTGCCAATATTAGAAATTGTCCAGAAGGTGAGAGCGAGCCATGCCGCTGCCTTTGGAGCAGTCACAGTGAGGGGTGCCAGCGGCCACACTGCGGTTACAGGAGATGGAAAGAGCAGGATGCTGATGCAGCTTGTGGTTCCACTCGGGGATCCGGCTGGACTAGGTTACACAAGGACCCGTCATTGTTCTCTCGGATCTGCGATCACTCAGTGCAAAACAACAGGGTCCGCTGCATGAATGAGATGGATGTGATATGAGAGCGAATTAGCCCAGTCTTTCTGAAAGTGTTCTGCCGAAAGTGTTCTTGCTCCTGATAAAGGGGGTTCCTTTGCCTGATTAAATTGAGGAATCTGCATGCTATTGGCTATTCTTAGGGATTCATAATACGTGTATCCGTCATTCAGGTCTTGAAGTCCTACCATGAACAGACTCATTTAACCTTCACCCAGTTAAATTGGACTTAAGACCCTCTCCCTCCCACAGCAACATCTATTCCATTCACAACTTTATTGAAGGTACTTTGAGAAACAGCAGCTTAAACAAGGAGTTTTATAAAACTTCACTCATATTTTAATACCTGAATTCAACTAACAGCCATCAATTTTATATATGAACTTGAGGCCTGGTGCACAGATTCGTGCACCAGTGGGGTTCCTCAGACTGGCCTGTGGGGATTGGGCTGAAATGGCTTTCCGATATCCCCCAAGGGGTCCTGGATTGCAAGAGAACTCAGGCCAGGCTGAGGGACCCCACCAGTGCATAATTGGGGCAGGGGAGGAACCACAGGAGGGCTCCAGGGTGTGTCCAGCCCGTCTCGCCCAGTCCCAATCGGCCGGGCCCCAGCAGCAAGCTAACCCACCAGTTGGAGCATCTGCCCCCTGGTGGTCAGTGCACGTCATAGCGACTGGTTGGATGGTCAGACACTTAGCATATTAGGCGTTTATTTTATAGTATAAATCCATATCTATTTTCTAAAGAAGAATACTTCTATGTAATAGTCCCTCTCCCCCACCCAACCCCGCCCCACACACAAATAGCTACCAAATGCAAAATGGTCTCAGAGAGAGAGAGAGAGACACAGAGAGAAACTAGAAGGTAGGCTGGTGGGTGGCAGAGGAAGTGGAGAAGGTCATAGACGCCTTTGGGAGCAGTTGTGGTGTTTATGACAAAGATGAGATTTGAACACAGGAGGATTAAAACTCCTAAAAGAACACCACTTTTTGTGAAAAATAAACATCGTGTGTAATTGCAAAATAAAGATGATGAAGAGTTGGTTTTTGTCTTGAACTTGTCTTTTCCTAAGCACGTTTGAAAGTAGTATTGATGATGACTTTGCCAAGTACAGGTTCTATGCAGAAACGTGACTTTGTCAAACCTTCATTAGCTAATGAGATCCTTTCCTCAAGTACATTGCTCCAAGGGATGAGCGCAGACTTTGTGAATGTGCCCTGAAGAGGAAAGGGCCCACCTTGCTGATGAATAGGCATGGGGGGGGGGGTGGAGGAGGGGTTCTGTTCCCAATTTTCTTCTTCTCAAGGAGGGAGGGGATTGCAACAGGTCTGCTTTGGTTCAGCTGTGGGAAGTGCCCAATCACTGAAGGGTCAGACCCCCTTCCAGGAATATCTCAGGAATGAAGGAGTCCTCAGGAGGCCACCCCAGCACCCCAGAAAGAGAAGTCCCCGTTAAACTCTAGATGGCACCCTCATCTCTGGCTTTGCTCTTTTGCCCTGTGATCAAATCAGGGGTCCCCTGTAGAGGGGAAAGGCCATCAGTGCATACAAAACAGCACTCTCTGAATTTCCCTTTTCTCCACATTTTGAGTGAGGCTGAAGGCAGGCATAGAAGTATTTCTACCATGTCCGTGGGGGGCCAGTCTCTGTCAGAGGGTTCAACTCTATTTGCCGTGACTCCAGTGGCAAGGAGAGTTTTTGTTCTGACGATCAGAATTCCAGCAAACGGTAAATGTTTCTTCATGCTGAGAAGTGGAAATTCAATAATACTTTGCCTGGTTTCGTGCTGAGCAGCAAAAATGGAATGAATGTGGAGAGGGACCGTGATTTGAGCACTAAATCAGCCGGCCCGATGTTGGCACCACCAGCTTTGATGCTAAAGCCCTTTCCTGTCTCTACCCCATTCTCCAGGGTAAGGAGACTGTTTTTATGTTTGTTCCTAGACTGTTTTGTGCTGCCATCCCTTGTTTACCCTAAGAAACTCTGAGATCTTAAACATCTCCGTTGTTCTGCGTGTACATTATGATGCCACTACAGCACCATTTGCTGAAAGTCTTCCCATGTCAGCCTAGCTCAAAAGGCAAAGTTGGTGTGGGTATTCTGGAGCTTGTAGTAATGGAATCACTAATCATGCTTGAGCACTACTTCTTCGGTAAGCAAGCCACAGGTTTCAGAGAGGGTTCCTAGAATGGAAGCCCCTCGAGGGCAGGGATTTCTGTCTGTTTTGTTCATGGTGACATCAGCAGGACACGGTAGGTGCACTAAGAGGCCTCTGAATGAATATTACTCTATAGGCTGTCAAATGTATATGCAGCTAGGAGCTCTCTATGATGTTTCCGATTAAGGCCCAGAGTAAACATAGTTTTACTGTCTTTCTATTATGTATGATTTTGTAGAAAGGGTCTAATCTACAATTCAATAGAAGACATATTAATAGTATGTTTCTTTGTAAAAAGTTGTGTCACTCAAGCCTGATCATAACAGAAAAATTAGAAAGTGTCAATAACCAACAAGAAATAAAATAACCATGTTTATACTACTCATAGATAATCGCTGCTATGGTTTAAATGTATGTTCTTACAGAGTTTCCTGTGCATATATTTATATGTTTTTATAGTAATAAGGTTAGATCATCTATACTGCTTTTTTATTTGCATGCACCTCCATTTTTTATTAATAGACATCTATATCATTTTTCCATAGTGCCACAGTAGGATATTTAATTCCCTGTGATCGTACATTGAAGTTGCTTCTGATCTCCTTGATCATAAACGCCATGCATTTTCCTGTTATTGGACGAGGTTGGCACAGCTGGTTTCTCTCTTGTTTAATGGAGCCATTCCCCAGTCCTACTCCTGTAAGCGACCTGTCCATCACACTCCTGCTGGCCCTTCCTTGGGAGCAGAGTAGCCGCAGAGAGAACTCGCGTTCCAGGCAATGACTCAGCATCTCTGCTCCTCCACACCTTTCACCTCATTATAGTCACTTAACCAGGTTTTACCCTGATTCACCTTCACATTGTCTTCAGCAGGAGCAGGAAGGGGAAGAGGTGGGGCAGAGGGTGGGGATATAGCAGAGGGGAGCAGAGGGAGGAGTATCAATTACCTCCTTCTGCTTACAGATCTGCAGGTTAGACGGTGTGCTTTTCTTATTATCGACAGTCCACACTTTATTCAGATTTCCTTGGTTGTTACCTAGTGTCTTTCTTCAGTTCCAGGGTCCCACCCAGAATAACACCTGACATTTAGTCACACGTTTCCTTAGACGCCTCTTGGCTGTGACAGTATCTCAGCCTTCCCTTGTTTTGGGTGACTTTGACAGTTTTGGGAAATTCCTGCCAGGTATTTTGTAGAATGTCCCTCAATTGTGACTCATCTGATGCTTTTTCATCATTAGAATGGGGTTATGTATTTTTGGGAGGAAGACCACAGAAGTAAAGTGCTATCTTCATTACATAATTTGCATTTTCATCACGTAAAATAAGGGTGTATACTACCAACACCACTTATCACTGTTGACGTCGACCTCAATCTCCTGGCAGAGGAGGTGTTTGTTAGATTTCTTCACTGTAAGGTTACTCTTGATCCCCTTCCCAACCTGTGCTCTGTGGAAGGATGACACTATCTCCAGCCAAACACTAAAGGCTCCTTCTCCTTGAGGGAGGTTCTTCAACATGAATTATTTGGAATTCTTTTGCCTTAAAAGTGTGTCTACTCTCCCAAAATTATTTACTTGTTCCAGTATGTATACTGGAACAAGTATCTCCATATAAAGCCATGGATGTTTATTTTATACTTTGGGTTATACTTCCATACTGCTGTGTTTATTTTGATGCTTAAATCATTCTAACTTTGGCCATTTGGGGGCTCTTTCATTTGGGGGGAGGGGACCCTTTGTCCTGTCTTTCGTTGTTTTATTTTGTTTTTGCACTTTCTTACTTTTCTGCCACTACAAGGTGCTCCAGGTTCATCTTGTTCTCTAGTCCCAGAACCAGCCATTTCTACAAGGAATCCTGGATCCTTTCATTGGAGAACAGTATTAGAAGCCAACGTCTGGGGACTAGGAATGCTTGTTGCTACCGAGACTTCTAGGCTTGTAGCTACTTCATCGCTTCCAGAACTTTTCAGCTAATAGACCAAGAAAATGTGTGTTTCTGTGTCCATCTATATCTACATTAAGTGAAACTTGAATTCATACAACCACTTGGACCATTCCGACCCTTCCACTTATTTGTATACTCCTCTCCAGCAGTGAGAACCCTGGCTCTCACCAGCCATTATTCACATACGTGGTTGTTCACTTCCAGAAGACACATAGGGTAGTACTGGAATTGTGAACTAGTCCTCCCAACAATACTATCTACCCATATACAGTACATGTTTGCAGCCTTGCTGGTCTTTAGTCTAAACCGTGGTCGGCAAACGGGCTCGTGAGCCACATGCGGCTCTTTGGCCCCTTGAGTGTGGCTCTTCCTAAGCCTTAGGAGTACCCTAATTAAGTAAATAACAATGTACCTACCTATATAGTTTAAGTTTAAAAAATTTGGCTCTCAAAAGAAATTTCAATCGTTGTGTTGATATTTGGTTCTGTTGACTAAAGAGTTTGCCGACCACTGGTCTAACAGAATGCACTAACATCCAGTTCTTTAGGTGAGTGTCTTTTTGCCACACGCTATTTAATAAGGCCGTTTCCTACATTCGTAATGCCGTTAGATTGTTTTGTTACACCCTGCATTTCACTCTGTGATTCCTAACCTCCGAAATTATTTTTAAAATTTGCAGCCATTAAGGTTCACTCCTTGCGCTGCAATGTGTTCTGGATTTTGATGTATCCACCTCCACAGTACCATTTGGAATAGTTTTGCTGCCCGACAAATCCCTGTGCTCCACCTGCTTGAATCCCCCTCCACCCTTCGACCCACTGGCCATCCCTCCCTGATCTGTTGATCATTTCTATTGTTTTGCCCTTTCAGGCGTGTCCTCTAAGTGGAATCATTCAGTGTGTGGCCTCCTCAGACTGGCAGCTTTCACTTAGCGGTACACATGGAAGACTTACCTAAGTCTTCACACGGCTTGGCTGCTCTTTGCTTTCAACCACCAAATGACACTCCCTGGTATGAATGTTCTGCAATTTGTTTCTTCATTTAACTATTGAGTGACTTCTTGGTGGCTTTCAGGCTTTGGCAATTGTGAATGAACTTCTATAAAATTCATGTACAGGTTTTTATGTGGACATAAGTTTTCAAGTTCATGGGGTAACTAGGAGCACAACTGCTGGATCACAGGGTACGACTATGTCCAGCTTCGTAAGAAGCTGTCACACTGTCTCCCAAAGTGGCTGCACCATTCTGCCTTCCCACCAGCCAGAGAGAGCTTCCTTACCAGCAATGAGCATCATCAGATTTACAATTTTTATTTTATCCATCCTAATCGGTATGTAGTGTATATAGCACCATTGTTGTTTTAAAAATATACTTTTATTGATTTCAGAGAGAAAGGATGAGGGAGAGAGAGATAGAAACATCAATGATGAGAGAGAATCATTGATCGGCTTCCTCCTGCATGCGCCCCCCTGGGGATCAAGCCTACAACCTAGGCATGTGCCCTTGACCAAAATCGAACCTGGGACCCTTCAGTCTGCAGGCCGACGCTCTATCCACTGAGCCAAACTGGCTAAGGCTATCATTATTGTTTTAATTTGCAAATCCCTAGTGACAAAAATTGTTGAGCATCTTTTCCTTTGCTTTTTTGCTATGTGTATATCATCTTTGGTGAGGAGTCTGTTCAGATCTTTTGTTCATTTGGACATGAGAGCTTTATATATACATTTGCAAAATTTTCTCAACGACGTACTTTGTATTAACAGTTCACTATTGCCTGCCACATCGCAACCCCGAAAGCTTACAGACAATGCTAAATGCTGGTTAATGACATGGCTCGGTTCACTTCTGTTTGCCTTGCTCCTCCCCAAAGTGACCCCACTGCACCCTCTCTCTTCCTTACCCCTGTTCTTCATTAGAAAAGAACTTTACATTCATTCTGGGCTCATCACTGTTTCTCTCTAGGAATTTGTCTTTATTTAAGGTGAGTGGCCAAGGTGATAATATGTTTATTCATCTGTCCAATTCATCTGTCTCCCTAAGACTCCTGGGAGAGTTTCACTCTGTTTGTTTCCTGGTTTTGAAGACAACAAACAGGTCTCAGGGTGAGGAGATTGTCGGGGCCTTGCTGAGCTAACGGCTGTCTGTCTTCCTTTGCATGGCCGCCAGTGATCAAGCCTCCGCTGCGCCACTTTAAACGCCCCGCTTATGCATCCAGCTCCTATGCACCGTCGGTCCCCAAGAAAATGGAGGAGCACCCTGCAAGGTACAAGATGCTGGATCAGAGGATCAAATTGAAAAAGATTCAGAACATCTCCCATAACTGGAACCGGAAATAGGTCAAGAGAAAGAGAGGGGGTGGACGAGGGCCCAGTCTCTGCCTCTCAGCACTCACCAGCCACCAGGTATACCTCCAAAGGGAAAAAAAGGAGGGCCAGTGCCATCATGGTTGAGCCACCAGGGCAAAGAGAAGCTGTGTGTGATTTTCCCTTTACTGTTCTGCTATAAACTCATCAGTTGCTGGATTTGGGGGTCAATGCAGACCCCCCAGCAAACCAGTAAGCGGGTTGTCTCATGTGGCTTTTATTGCTCTAAATCTTTCAAAGTCTAAATTGGACTAAAATTGTCCTGACCGGTTTGGTTCAGTGGATAGAGCGTCGGCCTGCGGACTCAAGGGTCCCAGGTTCGATTCTGGTCAAGGGCATGTACCTTGGTTGCAGGAACATCCCCAGTAGGGGGTGTGCAGGAGGCAGCTGATCGATGTTTCTCTCTCATCGATGTTTCTGGCTCTCTATCCCTCTCCCTTCCTCTCTGTAAAAAAATCAATAAAATATATAAAAAAAATAAATTGGACTAAAATTAACATGATGCAACCTGTTCAGAAAAGATGAAATTCCTCCCCTTGATACTATCTTTGTCCCTGGAAGTTGACTTGCTCCACTAAGATTATTGGTTAGTAATCATTGTATTTCAGAACTGCACTTCTAAAGCCATCTTCCTCGATTTTAAATGCAGTGTTTAAAAGTCAAATAAACATGTCCCTTTCCAAGTAGAGGCACTCAAAACAAAAGTTGGGCTTCTGAATGGAAGCAGTCTTAGTGGAAAAAGAAGACTTAGGAATTGAGTGTTCATAAATATTTCTGAACTTGGGCTTACTGAGCAGATCCAGGTTCAAAGTAAAGACCATTGTTTTGGTTCTCATTGCGTGCCTCAGGCCTAATAGACTTGTGTAAGGCTGTGAGGATTTGCAGGAGAAAGGAAGATGACCCTGACCTTCACTCACAGCAGACAATGCTAGGAAGCAATGAGGTGTTCAGGCCTCAGAGAGTCTAGGTTTGAAACCTACCCCAGGATATGTCCATTTGGTCCTGTGGTCCTGGGGCAGGAGGGTGTAAAATGCTGAAGGTAATTGGAATTTCTTAATTGCACATGTTTCTCTGTAAGGTTGAAAATGCCTTTAAGTTTGAAGATGATGAAATTTCACATCATCTTCCTAACAGACCACATGGATGGGTCCTTCGGGAACTCAAATGCTCTCACAGATGTTGGTGGAATGGAAATCTGCACCTCCCATCTCATTGTGGTGGCATTTTTAGCCCAACTGGGTCTCTCCTAGAGTTTTGTTGTTGTTAATCCTCATGGGAAGATATTTTTTCCATTGATTTTTAGAGAGCGTAGAAGGGAGGGGGGAGGGGAGAGAGAGACATTGATGTGAGAGAGACACATGGATCGGTTGACTCCCACATTGGCCCCAACGACCCTGGTACATGCCCTTGACTGGGAATTAAACCTGAGACCCTTTGGTGTGCAGGCTGTCACTCTAATCACTGAACCACACTGACCAGTGCTCTCCTAGAGTTTTTACTTTGGCATTAAATTCACAGAAATGTAAGGTTCAAGGCGAGAAACAGCTTTTGATCCCTTCAGAAACAGTCTGATGAGGGGGAACTTCAGGCTCACTGTCAGCCAGCTCTGATCTCCAGTCCTGTCCTGTCTGTGCTAGTTGCAGGTCCTCAATCTAATGGCATAATCAAGCCTCAGGTTGCTTATGTAGAAAGTGGGATTTGTAATGTCCACTGTGCCTTTGGTGATGAGGATGAAAGATAAGGGAAGTTCTGATGCTGTAGCTAAGCCCGGCCAGGGACAGGGACACAACAATGAGGATTCCGTATCCAGGAAAATCTCTCCAGGACCCCACTCCCACCCCTGCCCCCCAAAAAAGGAGCTGTGCCTTGATGCCACACCTTCTGGGGTCTGATTGTGAAGGGTTTCAGGTCCTCGCCTTCCATTCTCCAAAGTTCATTTCCAATAAAATGGCTTATGCAGTTGAGCCAGTTAAAGAATTTAGTGCCCATCATGCTACTAAGCAATTTATTTAAAATATGCTTTGTGATAGTATTTCGGGGAAATTTAATTACTAGACAAAAAGGAAACGCTTTGTTAGGGAAGCAATTGTAATTCTTAGCTCCCAGTGTGGTGCCTGAGCAAGAGGACCCTTCTGCAGGCTGGTGGTCCCTATTCCACCTAACTTAGGTTAACTCAACAGGCCACTTCTACCTGTTTGTAGACAGGTGCCTTCGTGCTTGCTGCACACAGCCCTTTGGCCACACAGTGAACCTGCCCCTGGGGTAGTGGCTTCCTTGCTATCCAAAAAAGGGGCAGTGTAATAAATGTAGCCCAAAGTAACCTCACAGGATGATCTGGTCATACATCCCTACTGGGCAGGTCATGGTGGATAGTCATGCCACAGACATGTCATTTCTTTAGTAAAAAGTTTACCTTTGCTGTAAGCAAGCCCTGTCCGGTGTTTCTGTGCATCTAGGTTAACACCTTTGAAATGCCTCTTTTCTGGACCCCTCAGAAGAGTAACCACCCTCAAGGATGCACATGATCTTATTACCTATCCTGTCATCCAGTCCTTGCCTTGTTTTCTCCCACATCCGTGTGATCTTCCTTACCTCCCCCTTCATTCCAAAGGCACAAGCAGACTGCACACTGTCTTTCTGGGAAGTGTTTTTCTCCGTCTGTTGAGGTCTTGTTTCCAGGCATATGCTCTGTTTGGCTCAAATAAATGCTAATAAACTCTTATAAAAATTTTTAGAAGTAAATGTCAACATAAGAACGTCCAAACCTGCAGGATATTTTTATGAGTTCTTACATCAACAAGATCAACCCCTGATGATGTTCCCCATTTATCCCAATACCTCCAGGGTCAGGTAGAGAGGCCAAGGTGGCTGTGCTTTCTTGACTGTTTCTTGACGTTGGAAGGCATGATCCTGGTGGAGAAAATTAGCTCCCTCTGTATTCTTTGGTCCCAAGATGTTTCAACCTTTGCTAATGTTTTCATTGAGCAGATGCCCAGATATTGAGATTCTGCATTGCTTGTAAAATGTCTACCATGTTAATTGCATGATGCGTTGTATAGAAATGCCAAATTATATATTCTTATAGCAAATAAAAAGATGCTTTTAAAGGACTTCCTTATATGTGAGTCATTCTTTTCTTCTCCAGAATTCTGGGATTCATTGGGAAAGAGTTAGATTTCCCTTGTGCTTGGCACTATTCAGTTCTGAATATCTTGTCACGAGGAATAGTATAACTTACCCTTTTCAATTTGCTTCCTGATTGTGTAGGCAATAGCTTTTAAAAAAAGTTATCTACACTACAAACCCAATACATTAATTTGTTAATACGAGTAACCTATAATAGCAGCTAGTCCAAAGGTAAAACACCTGTGTTATTAACTAAGTTTATCATTCCAGGTTAAGCTGTATAGCTAGTGGTTAAGAACTTGGACTCTGGGGTTAGAAAAACCTATAATTAAATATGGACTCGTCTTTTGTTTGCAATATGAGCTTTACCAGGTTTTGTAATCTCTCTGAATTTTAGCTTCCTCAGATGTAAAATGGGGATAATAATAGTACCTGAGTGAGCATAGCACTATGGGCTAAGCCAGGGGTGGGCAAACTTTTTGACTCGAGGGCCACAGTGGGTTCTTAAACTGGACCGGAGGGCCGGAACAAAAGCATGGATGGAGTGTTTGTGTGAACTAATATAAATTCAAAGTAAACATCATTACATAAAAGGGTACGGTCTTTTTTTTTTTAGTTTTATTCATTTCAAACGGGCCGAATCCGGCCCGCGGGCCGTAGTTTGCCCACGGCTGGGCTAAGCACATACTAAGGATTCAACAAATATCAGCTATTATTTCTTGGAGTGTAGTAAAAGAAGTTAGGCTTTTGAGTTTGAGAGCCATGCCCCTTGCTAGCTGTGTGACATCAGGTAAGTTGTTAATACTCTTCAAACTCAGTGAAAAAGAAGTTAACAATTTAATGATTTATTACCCACCAGGCTGTCCCCACAGGCATTAATTTTTGTGTCATACCGCACTTTAATCTTTAATATGCAGTCCTACATTCAGCGGGAAACCCGGTGTCCCCACCTCAATGCTCCCTTCACCGGTGTCCCTGCCCTTGGAGTTCTTGGGTTTCCATCGATTATCTGTTCTGACTACTCTTGCTCTGTGTTCCACATCCTCTGAATCCCTGAGCTCCCTGCTTCTTACTTCCTACGACTGCTGCTCTTCATTCTTTTCTTTTTTTAAAAAAAATATACATTTTTTATTGATGTCAGAGAGGAAGGGAGAGGGAGAGAGAGATCGAAACATCAATAATGAGAGAGAATCATGAATTGGCTGCCTCCTGCACGCCCCCCCACTGGGGATTGGGTCCTCAACCTGGGCATGTGCACCAATTGGAATCAAACCGTGACCTCTTGGTTCACAGGTTGATGCTCAACCACTGAGCCACACCAGCTGGGCCTTCATTCTGTCCGTATTCACCCCATTTTATTCCCCACATTCAATTCCTTTGTTCTTCCCAAGTTCCTCGAATGTATCATCCCTCGGTTGGCCTTCATTCTAATTCTCTGCTGATTCAACATCTCTTCATGTGTCAAAATTTCAGTTGATTCTGAAAAAGGAATATATGTTTAAAGATTGAAGTGTCATTATACTTTTCTAAAAAAAAAAAAAAGACTTTGCTGCTCATATCTGACTCTGTTTCATCTTAAGACTCAAAATTCCTAGAGAAGAAAGAAATACAGCTCTAAGCCTCACCCTTAAAAGTGGGTCATTTACTTACATCATTCTGTCCCACAAACATCTACCCGTGGAAGTTCCGAATGACCCAGAATTTTGGAAACATACCTGGGTGTGGTCTCATTATTTCCTAAAATAGGCTGGAAATGCTTTGGGTGATGGTGCATTAGACAACACAATTGAGTCTTCAGTCAACAGTCTCCCATCTGAAAATAAATATTGAATATTAATAAGCCACATGAAATGTGTGTTGATAAAAGGACATCACATGTGGCTCATTTCTGGAAATGAGGTGGAAACCATGCTGAACGGGTGGCACAAGGACTTGGGGAAGGCACATCCTTAATTATATTGGTTTAATTTGATGGAATCAAGTTTCAGAGCCAACCCATACAGACACACTCATTTCTTAGGCTGCATTGCCCCCTGGTGTCTCTTAGAGGCAATACAGATATATAATCTACACTAATAAAAGAGAAACATGGAAATTGGTGTCACTCCGCTACACCCACCAGCCAATCAGGATGAGTATGCAAATTAACCCAACAAATATGGCAGTTAATTTGCATATGCAGACATGGAGCAAAGACTGAAGACAGCGTAGAAGAAGGCCAAGCACTGCAGAAGGTAGCGAAGCGGCGGAGAAGGGAGGGAACCGAGGCAGCGGACACGGGAGAGGAGCCGAGGCAGTGGAGACAGGACCAAGTGAGGCAGCAGAGAAGGGAGCGAAGCCCGCCTCGGGGGGCTTCGCTCCCTTCTCTGCTTCGCTCGTGCAGCAGGAAGCCTTATTCTTGCAGGAATCTTCCTGCAACGGGCCTCTAGTAAACTAAATAAAAGACAATATCTGTGACATGTTATATATGGAAATAATTTATTTATAGCACCATTTAATTATACTCATTACCATTTAATTACACCATCTTAAATTTCTATTTGTTATCCCTACTATGCTAACACACAGGCACAGCCTCCATGTCTAAGCCCTTGCCCCTTTTCCTGTCTCGTCCAGAGAGATTGGGCAAGTTAGCATTCAACTGCAGCCAGGCGACACAGTTTGGACTAATGAGGTGTAAAGCTGCATCTCTGCTCTTCCTGCCTGGAACACTGACTCAGCCTGGATGCTCAGCAGCCATTTCGGGTCCACAAGGTCGTGCTGAGCATGAACATGAAACCCTGAATGAGAGAATGGGCCTGTGCTCCTGGTTATATCACTGAACCACACATCCCTAGGTCGACTCTTGGGACTTACTATTGATGGATGAATTTGGGTTTGCTGCCCTCCTGGCCCCCAGCGACCTTTCTGGAAGTGCTGGAAACCATGGCCACTGAAACTACTTGCGTGATATTTTTTATCACAAAGATGATGCAGTCTCTTCCCGGGCTTAACACTCGGGTGGCTTCCCACTGCTTTCAGAACATAGTCTGGGTGACTAAGCATAGCTGGGGTGCTCTCCCTGAGCTGTGCCTGCCTGGCTCTCGCCTTCCTTCCTTGCCCCTCCCACCCAAGCTCCATGAGCTCCAGCTGCTGGAAATATTAACAGCCCCAACGTTCCAAGCCTTTGCATGCCCCATTCCCTCTTCTTGGTCTGGTTCCACAGAGCCAAGATTGAGAGTGGGGTGGGGCAGGGACCCCACAGCAAGGGGCAACACCGGGGGTATGGTCCTGGGTGGGCTGAGCTGGTGGGGATGTCACGGCATGGGCAGAGACTTGCAAACACTCTAAGTCAAGGTCATGGTCCAAGAGGACCAGCAACGCTGCTCACTGAGGAGAGGGAGGTGAGACAGGGTGGTCAGAGGGCTCAGGCCTGTACTGTGGCTTGCTCCTGGGTGCCCCTCAGGAGGACTCCTACCATGACCACTCCTACCTGGGCTTCCCAGCATGACCACCTGCATCTGGCCCACTTCACAGCGCCATGGCTGCCCAGCTGTATGGCCGTGGATATGAGATGGAATCCTTCTAGCAGCCACTTCCTTAGCAATTCAGGGTGCATAGTAGTAGCCAGAACGATTACATTATAAAATGCAGGTAAAGTCCATGGCCCCTCCTAGAGGTGGTCAGTGCTTGAGAAATGGTTGTTTATATTCCCATGGAGACCACAGTGCTTCTTAAAGTGAGAGGATTGTCTCTCTCTCATGGCGCTGACTTCTGACGCCCCTGGGAAGGCTCTCAAAGAAGAGGGAGAGAGATAGAGACATCAATAATGAGAGAGAATCACCAACCGGCTGCCTCCTGCACACCCCACTGGGGATCGAGCCCGCAACCTGGACATGTGCCCCCCACTGGAATCGAACACGGGACCCTTCAGTTTGCAGATCGACGCTCCATCCACTGAGCCAAACCTGCCAGGGCCCTGGGAAGGCTCTTCTGCCCTCTACCCTCCATAACATTTTCCTGCGCTGGCTGATGCCTCCGTGAGGCTTTAGCCCATTCATTTCTGGGGGGATCACTGTAAAATGTTCTCTGGGAAAGCGAGTTTGTGCTTGCTTGTGCGCACACCTGTGTGTATGTGTGTGTGAGTGTGCGTGTGTATGTATGTGCGCGTGCTCACCTGCGTGGGTGCGTGTATCTGTGAGTGGTCACTGGCGCCAGGCAACGGTGTCTCAGTGAACGGGAACTCTTCAAGAATCCTCAGGGTTCTCACCAGGCAAATGTGCATCTGGAGCAAAAGTTTGCCACTGAGTTTGGGGTCCGGGGGGTGGGGAATCTATGGGGTGTGGGATGAGGTGGTCACATACATCTGGGGGTGGGACAGTGAGACCAGCAGGGCACAGTCTCAACACACGTTGAGCATTTCCTGTAAGAACGTCTGGGGGACACACGTTCCTTTCCAGCACATCCTCTCTCCTTGGTGAGCAGGAATTGTCACTCCTGTTCTATACAGGGAAAGTGAGGCTGAGCAGGCCAGCGCCCTGCAGGAAGCCACACACCTGGCGGCTGGCGAAGCTCCTGTTGGAACCCGTCAGCCTGGTCCCGATGCTGGCTTCTGTGCCGGCTCACCTCACTGCCTCCCAAGGAGCCAGTGGGTTTGCTGTCCTCCGGGCCCCTGGCCTTTCTGGAAGTGCTTGGTGCTGTGGAAATTAGCCCCTTAGCACAGCCCCTTAGGACACCTCTCTCGTAGCTGTTTGTTTTTCGGCAACACCTGTTTCAATGAGATTGCATTTGTTTTTGCTTTTCCTCCTCCAGGCACACAGTTCCCCCTCCTGGCCTGGTGGCTGAGTGGCTAGAAGGAGGTGTGGACTGATAAACCCCATTTGACCTACATAACCACCCTTTGAGGCAAGCAAGGCTTCAACCTGTTCATTCCTCTCCTGATTAATAACAACCAAGACCAGAGTCATTCACAGTGATTATTGCAGAAGAAATTAATTAGGATTTAGGCTTTAGACGTATCATACTACATCCCGATGTATTTAGAGTGGGGAGGATAGTTCACATGTGATAGAATGAATTCAGATTATTATTTTAGGGAGGTCAGTTTGAAATGCAGTAAACCCTCGGTTTTTCGGATCTCATTTTAACGGACTTCAGATGTAATGGACAGAATGTAAAAATTAATACCCTGTTAATTTAAAAATGCTTATAACCAATATTTGGTTATAATTAACAGGTTATTTTTTGTTTTTAATTTACTGTTATTTTTAACAAATTTTAGCGAATAGGCCATATGCTGGGGAAAAAGACCGTAGTAATTTTGCCGACATAAATAATTATTACATATCTACTACTGTAGTCTATGTATTTAAATCCAAGAGTCACAGCTTGTAAGCAATGTTCGGCAAATGATTCGAACGTGATCACACCGCATCTTGAGGTAATTGGACCTGTTGTCTCCTACTGTGACCTGCAGTTAACTCATGAGGCTCCCAAGTGCGCTAAGCCACGCCCCAGCCTTGTGCATTTGTTTACTCAGGGTGACTGGCTAATGCATGAATTTAGACCAGCCGTGGGCAAACTACGGCCCTCGGGCCGGATCCGGCCCATTTGAAATGAATAAAACTAAAAAAAAAAAAAGACCGTACCCTTTTATGTAATGATGTTTACTTTGAATTTATATTAGTTCACACAAACACTCCATCCATGCTTTTGTTCCGGCCCTCCGGTCCAGTTTAAGAACCCATTGTGGCCCTTGAGTCAAAAAGTTTGCCCACCCCTGATTTAGACCTATTCAGTATAAATTTAAAGTTACTGTAATACATACAAAAAAACTTTTCTGTGAAATTAAGCTGTTCATACATACTTAATTTTAATTATACAAATGAGGCTACATAAGTAAAAACAGGTACACTAATTTGTTAATTTTTAACATACACATTAAGAAAACCTACTTTATTATCTAACAGACTTTCAGCTTTAACGGACACCCTTTCACCCGAATTAGTCTGTGATATCGAGGTTTTATTGTACTGAAAAGCCAAAATTTTAATTCCAGGCTTCAAAAAGAACCT
The DNA here is from genome assembly GCF_000412655.1 of Myotis brandtii. NCBI lineage: Eukaryota > Metazoa > Chordata > Mammalia > Chiroptera > Vespertilionidae > Myotis > Myotis brandtii. Next base: position 6,502,352 of record NW_005356259.1, read on the forward strand.
TTTCATTCTATATGAAAAGGACCAAGCTAGGTTAATGTGGCAGTGTTCATTGATTTTTTCCTGAAGCTATGGCTAGAGTTAGAGGAGTGGTTAAAATGGACAAATAGTTTGTAGTTAGAACATAATGTTACCCTGGTTCTCTTACACACACCACACAGATTTTTGTGTATACACATCATCTTAACTCTATTAAGTTTTTATCTTTGAGGAAAATCACTTTACAAAGGAAAAATACAACTCAACGTTGTCTAACAGGATCACACAAATGCGAATATGCATCTTTCCAATCATGACAAGTATTCCTGGCAACTGCAATGTACCAAAGTTTCCAGCAGGTGGCAGTGGTGTCTAAGAAGAAAAGCTGCTCTCTGGGACAAAGGTCCTCAGCAATACACAGAGCAGGCCTGAGCCCTGTGATCACCTGGTCTCATCTCCCTCTCCTCAGTGAGCAGCGTTGCTGGTCCTCTTGGACCATGACCTTGACTTAGAGTGTTTGCAAGTCTCTGCCCATGCCGTGACATCCCCACCAGCTCAGCCCACCCAGGACCATACCCCCGGTGTTGCCCCTTGCTGTGGGGTCCCTGCCCCACCCCACTCTCAATCTTGGCTCTGTGGAACCAGACCAAGAAGAGGGAATGGGGCATGCAAAGGCTTGGAACGTTGGGGCTGTTAATATTTCCAGCAGCTGGAGCTCATGGAGCTTGGGTGGGAGGGGCAAGGAAGGAAGGCGAGAGCCAGGCAGGCACAGCTCAGGGAGAGCACCCCAGCTATGCACCAGTCACTGAGACTGTTCTGAAAGCAGTGGAAAGGCACCCGAGTGTTTAAGCCCAGGAAGAGACTGCATCAACTTTGTGATAAAAAAATATCACATGAGTCCTGGCCAACTTGGCTTAGCGGTTGCAGCCTCAGCCTGCACACCAAAGGGTGGTGGGCTTGCTGGGGACCTTCTATGAAGTCAGCAAGTGTGTGTTGAGCCTTTCTCCTCTCCAGGCACGGCCCAGGTGTGCAGGGGGTCCGTGAGGAACAAAGCAGGGTGCCCCAGCTTGGGGACCTCACAGTTTTAGGGGAGGAAGCATCCTTGTCATTCATTCAAGCTGCTCTTGGAAAATAAACCCCACTCACTCCTTGTGCACTGCAGTGGGAATGCAAAGTGGTACAGCTGCTGTGGGAAACAGCCACAGAGAGAGGCGACCTCAGATAGCCTGCTGGGTCAGAAGCCCTAAGGGCTAGGTATGAAAATGCCAAGAGATTGATTAGGGGGGACGAACTAGAAAATTACAAGAAGGCAGGTCACAGGTGAGTATGCCATGTACAGGACATAGACGGGTCTGGTCCCATCCACGGGGTGGCTTTGAATGCGGTTACAGAGAGGTATTCAGGCAGGGTATGTGGCGAAGCAGCTGCAGTTAGTAAAAGCTACAGAACTGTAGGGAAGGAAGT
>NW_005356259.1:6503802-6571255 GCF_000412655.1 Myotis brandtii
CAAAAACACACACAGATTTGTGGCTTCAAACTGGCAGAGATCAGCTCAATCCAACATGGTGAGTAATTCCACCTCCCGGTAACCCCTAACCTCTTTAGATGCTCATTATAATATGTCAGCAAGTTACATGGCACACCTTGAGCCACCAGAGAAACCGAAAGCCCATGTAAGGACGCAGAATGGCCAACGGAGCTCCTCCAAGTCCTCTCCACCCATTTCTAGGGACGATTCAGAACATGCCTCCTCCTCACTGAATGCCCTAACCCCGATTTAACAAACCTCAAGAAAGGAAGCAAGGCCCACGAAAAAGGGGGTCTGCTCTACCTGTGGAGTAGCCCGCTCTCTCACTGCCTCACTAAGAAACTCACTCTCACTTGAACCTCTCTGCTGGCTCCTCTTTGAATTCTTTTCTTGGGAAGCCAAGAACCCACAGTGGGTCTGGAACTCACAGTGGTTCTCGAACCCTTGGGTCCCGCCCTTCTCTCTCCCCTCCCCCCTTCCTAGAATGCCTGCATCAGAATGACTCAGCAGTTCATATAAGCACAATGCTGGGGGCGGGGGGCGCGGAAGCAATGGGGAATGGCCCTTTTCAATGAGCTCGGAGGGGAGGTGCCAGCCTTCTGCCAAGCTAGCCTCTTGCCATGGGGCTGATCTTGCCCATGATCTTGCTGGGGGGAGGGAGGGAGAGGGAATGCGGGGAGCTGGGGAGGGAGGACATCACTCTTCCTAGGGGACTATTTGCATTATTTATTTCCCAGGAGCGCCACACCTCCTCCAAGTCTGAGTCTTCAGAAGCAGGGTGTGGCTCAGAAGGGGCCTGCCCCATGGAGGAGTGGATGCTGGCGGAAAGGGTACGTCATCCCAGAGGTGGGTTGCCTTGCGGGGGGCACACACACATGCAGACGTTCCTGCACCCACTCAGAGACTCCCATCGCGGTGCGGGCGGGGCAGGAGCCCAGGCCTGGGTGTGCAGGAGGGACATTAGCATTTCATTTTCCTAAGACACATACCTGGGAAAGTCCCCCATCGCGGATCTCTGCTCTCACTTGGTGATTTCATCTTAGGAAGTAGATGCAAGGAGAATTAACAAGCATGTGGACAGCATAGTTGGCCGCTTATAAGATGGCAAATCAAGGCCTTGGAGGAACACTCACCAGAATCATGCGGGGAGCTGAACAAGGGGCTGTATTCCTCCCTGTGGGAAAGGGACACACATTCCTCCAGGTGGGGTGTCTCGGGGAGAGGGTGTGAGAGGACTTTGATAGATGATTTGGGGAGGATGTTTAGAAGTAGAGCTTTGCTCTGATTGGATGGTGTCAGGAAGTGACTGGGGCATCTGAATAAACCAGCTTGGCAGCTCTGCGTCCTTGGTGTGGCCGGGAAGAACGTGTTGGGGTGAGATTCATAGGCACCGGCTCCTGGACACATACAAACATGCCACTGAGGGCTAGTGATGCAGGCTGTGTCCTGAAACCTCTCGGGACAGGTCAAATGACTCTCCTCTCCCTGTGAAATGAGTGTCTGTGGCTGATGGGACTTCCACTGGAGAGGCAGGTCCAGGAAATCAGGCCCTGACTCCTTTAACTTCTCGAGTCTGAAATAACACGCACAAGCACCAGCGAGGAGAAATATTTGACTGTTGGCAACTGTGCGCTGCTCCTGCACCAAATACCCACACGGAGAAGAGCGACAGGCTTCCTCTCTGTTCCGGGCCATTAGAGCGAAGCTCTGGGCGGGGATTTATAACGACACAGTTACAAATTGTGAGTGTGCCTTTGCCCAAGAACTGCACCCCGTTGAGCTGCCAGCTAGCTGGTTGTTTTTATCGCTGGATTTTGCTTTGCTCCCGAGGAATCTTGCCGCTGCAGATTTGGCTGCTGCACAGAGCGAGGCGTCACCAGGGACCCTGTTGCTATTCGGAAAAGCATAGGGTGTCGGAGAGGCAGAGCTTGCAAACCTATATTAAAACCCATCCATTACCCACGCAGTGAACACCCTCCGCTCTCGGCACCAGGCCGCTGCGTGTGAACCGAGGGCTCTCCGGTGGAGGCAGCTACGGGAAGACTGGGTGCCCCGAGTACCCACTTCCAGGCTTTCTGGCCCCGCTAGGCCAGGGCTTCCTTAAAGGCCACAAGGAGAGATGGGCAGGAGGAGGACACACGAGCCTCCCAGGTGCTCCCACTTAGCCTTCGCTCCATGTGTCCCGTGCATTGGACGTCCCGGCATGATTCCCTTTAACAAAGGGCCCCAGGCCCTGGACTGTGAGAGCAAGAAGCCTTCCTGCAGACGGAGAGGCTGCAGGAGGAGGAGGAGGATCCCGCGTGGCTGCGGTGTTGACCTTCACATGTGGGATGGTCCCTGTCAGTGAAGGGTGGCTCGAACGCTTGGGTGTCAGATGCCACTTGCCCCTCACATTGCGTGACCACTAGGGCGAGCATATACGGCGATGATGCAACGCTTTGAAGAGCAGGAGTCTTAGACGTCAGAGCGCATCCCCCCTGGCGACCCTCATGCCAGACTCCCCAGCACCAGCGTCTGTGAGGTCCTCACCTTGGCTGCCCTCTTTCTGATTCCCACCCATGCCTGTGGGGAGGAGGACTTGGTAACAGGGAACTGTTCTTGGGGAGGTGGCTGCTCATTGGGAAGCCCTGGGGTCCAAGAAGCCGGCCAGCTTGCTGTGGCTGGGGTTCAAGGTCAGCTCGGTAGTGGCTATCCGGTCACCTGCAGGAGTTAGTAACCATGGGTTCCTCAGCGAGGCTGATGGCATGGCAACCTTGTGCTATCAAGCTTGGCTTCTTACAAAGTTCACTAACTCCCTCCCTCCCTCCCTCCTCACTGGTATTTCTTGAGCATTCACATCATGCTAAACTCTATGCCAGGTATAGGGAATGAGTGGCCGCAAAACCAGACACAATCCTGTGTCCCTGGGCCTAACACAACCGCGAGGAGATAGATGTGAGTCAGTGTCACACGTGGACGACCATGGGAAGAGGTGAGGACGATGGAGAGGAGAACGTGGTGGTTGGAGGACATGCAAATGATGGAGAAACCGACCTGGTCAAAGGATGAGGAAGTGTCTCCCTGAGGAAGTGGCATTTTGCTGAGCGACTTCACTGGGCATCGGGGGCAGGGTGGGGGTCTCGGGGGACAATAGGGGAGCATCCTGGCGGTGGCAGGAAGCTGTGGGAGGAGGGAGCGCTGCACATATCAGGGACTGTCAGGAGCCCAGTGTCTCTGGAGCACTTATTTGTGCAGAGTTTTCTGCCCTAGTTTTTGGGTCATCACTTATGGTCATTATAGTGTTCTGACCCCTGTAGAGACGATGCTTTAAAGCCAGTTCAAAGGCAGCCCCGTGTCCAGGAGTGGAAGGGGGTATTCTCAGTGCAACCACTAGGTGCATTCACACACGGCCTCGGGGAGCTGTTTGAGTAACACTTTCACACTTACAAATCATACGTGGTGAGGGAGCCCCATTTTCCCAAGATGGCAGAGGTTCTGCACAAGCCATCATGGAGCTAACCCCTTATTCTCAGCCAGGAAACATCATTGCTGGGCTGGTTTATTTTCCTAACCGCACGCCACCTCAGTCTTTGTTTTGAGAAAATAACTTGGACCCACCAGGCGGGGGGTGGGAGGGTTCACTCACTGAATTTAAAAGGAAGCACTGCTTGAGTCCCTTATGGTCCTAGCCTGATCCTTCAACACCAGCTTCGGCTTTCCCAAGTGGTAACGAAGCATCCAAAGTTGGCTGTGATCTCAGGCAGCAGCTTTTAAAGAAAGTCTGGATTTAACTGAAGGCACCAATCCTGTGTGGGGCTTTCAAAGAGACTAGTGTCTCCTCGTCTCAGAGAGCTTGGGGTTGGGTGGATGCCTTCAGAATGAACAATTGGCCCATTGGTGGCCAGTTCTGTTGGGGTGCCTTTCCTATGGGCCTCCTTTCTGAATGGGCCACCATGCGATGCATTCATTTCCCTAATATGACTATTTAGTTGGAGAAAAGTCACTCACAATGAATTGAGTACTATTGGAATCTGAATGTGGTCTTCATTGTTCAACCTCTACTTTACGTGCCTGGAAAAGGGCCACGTGGGTCAGGGGAAGTGAGGGAGACCTGGCTTCCATCCAAACCACCCCAAGTTGTCCAGGGTTGGTCAGATGTCCTGCTGGCCTTGTCCCTCACCACTCTGTGCCCCTTTGAGGCTGGCACTGGTAGGAAGACCATCTTCCCAGGAAGAGAAGGCTGGCCTTTCAGCTTGGGACCCCTTACTTGAAGTACGTGTTCAGATGCTGTCAGTCAAGTCCACAGAATTGCAACCCACTTAATACCCAGGCAACGGGGACTTGGATATGGAAAAGGCACAGTTCATCCTCTGAAGGTATCTTAAATTGTCCTATGTTATAGATGGCTAGGGCTTTTAGCTTACAGACATGATCACATTTAATTCTCAAACTATGAAGAAGACCAAGTAGGGACGATTAACCTCATTTTCAAGATAGACACACAGAGAGTTCCAGGGACTTGCTCAGTGTGGCACCATTGGGTCTAGAACCCAAGGCCTTTGTCTCTACAACAGCCAGTCTACTTCCTACCATATCCCAGGGCGTTAGAAATGGGGAGGACTCTTTGGAGCACACCCTGTGGGCAGGGCTGCAGGAGTAGCTCGTGCTTATGTAGCAAGTCTGAAAGGACCAGACGGCATCTTTGTTTTCTTAGTGAGAATCCCTTGGTAAAAACTGCTGCTGGTGGTGGTAGAATCCTGTTAGCCACAGGCCTGTACTTACCTTTGGCTTCTTAGAATCTTTACGGTGGCTTGTTTCACTTCAACCTCCAGCCTGGCCACACCTTCCTCCCTTCTTCCTGGGGCTTTGATTAGGGCCATCAGCAGTGGAAGTGGAGCCCTGGGATCAGACTGGAGAGAGCGTCAGGACCACAGGTGGGGGTGGGGACTCACCAGGGGCTCCCGACTCCAGTGTGAAGGCTGGAGGCTGGAGCCAGTGGGTGAATATGCCAGGTGGGACAGGCGACGAGATGGAGAACCTAAGTTCCTTCTAAAAGGGCACCGTGCTCAGCGCCAGCTGATGGTTGTCAGGCTTCACATCGGGCCCAGAGTTGCCAGGTCTGAGGTGTCTTTCCAAGAGAATCTAGAAATCTAGAATTTTATGTCAATTCTCCTTATTCGATTAAATGTCAACGACTCATTCAAACATTTTTAAACCTCTGTGGGTCAAAACCAAACCAAACAATTCCGTAAATCTCTTTCGCAACCTCCCCTTTGCGATGGGAAGTACAGAGTGTTTGTAGGAGAAAGGCACCAGGACATCAGATGGCTGAGAAGCATCTTTATTACCAGCAGGGGCTGCATCTTCTCCACGTTTGTGAGAAGGACAGAAAGACAGAAGGATGACCAAACTGTTGGAGCCAGGGAGATACAGAACTTCCAAACAATCACTTGGAGGCTGGATCTGTTCAAATGCCCACCTTCCTACCGTTGAACAATAGGCTTGGCCTTTCCCCATGCCCCTCACCTGGTGGATGAGGCCCTCGTTTGTGCAAAACCTTCCCATGGCACCCACAGGCTGCAGGCCGGGGGGTTATAGTGAGACTCCTGCCATTAGCTAAGGCCACACCTTTCCCTCCTCTCCAGGGAAGCATGCTGAGGTCTAAATAATTGAAGAGGCTAAACATATATGCATGGCCTTCCACTGGCCTTCCAATTAATTTTTGCAAAGTAAAGTCATCACAAGCGTTGGTATTTTATCTTCTCTTAGTAAGGATTCACTTGTGACACAGTTCACAAATTTTAGGCCATCATGGTTAAAGGATGTTCTAAAAAATAAAGACAAATAGGATATATTGCTAAGCTTCCCAGATAGACCAGAACTCTCTTCCTCTGGTATTCTCAGCCATGGTGTGATCAGCTGGGCGGACTCCCCTAGCTCATACAGTCACCTCTAGGGCATCAGTTACAAGGGTCTCAGGAATGTCAACAGGGTCACTTGGATTTTGAAAAAAGATGAGAGCGATAAAAGACCATGTTTCCAAAGCAACCAGAGAGTTTCTAACACACACACTCTCACCTCCCTAACAGGTAACCAGGAGCCCCCACCTGAACTGGCCTTTGGATGGTGTTTGTTAGTCAAGTCCCTCCCAGCAGCATAAGCCAAGACACAAGGATCTCGCGTTCTCCGTGTCCTTTCCTGCAGGAATTGACCCAGGAGATGCAGAAGTGAAACACTGGAGCTTTCCCTGTTACCTCCCAATTTAGGACGAAGGCCTGCTCCCTTCCACTGCATCTGAACATGAAAACTCATGAGGTGGGAATAGGAACCAGATCAGGAGGGAAGAGAGGGGCAGAGAGGTGGCCGCAAGCTGACATGGTGTGTCCTCTGGGGAAAGGTGTCAGATCGCAAATGCGGACTGTGACAAAATGAGAGCAGCAACAAGTCTATTTTTTCTAGGTCACATAGGGAACCATCCTAACCTATTTACAAGTGGTCTCAGGGGGAATAGCTTTAAATAGCTATCTTGTCACCATCCTTTTCCTCATCTTCCAGGATCACTTTGGGTCTCTCCTCCCGGAGCAGTGTCACATCTGCAAAACAAAGCACAGGTCTGCAATTAGGTGCCTCTAATCAAAATATCACACAGCCTTCCAGCACAGACCCAGTCCACAAGGGCACGGTGACCCCGAAACTTCTCGGTGCCTGAACAGCTAACGGTGCCACTGCAGAGAGAGGGAGCAGGGTGGCCCTATTCGGCGTCCCCAGAGGAGCTGTGGCTCAATGAGGACACCACGCTGGCTACAAGGGGACGGTCAATCTGGGGGTCGGAGGCAACCACCACCCTCTTCTCTACATTCTCCTCTGTTTACGCTTGTGGCCTTGTACGGTGGGAAGCACATGACTTTTGGAGTCCAGATGACTTGGATTCTCATTCTGCCACTCAATCTGTGTTGGGCCAGTCAACACCTTCACACCTCAATGTTTTCTTATGGAAATGAGGACAGGGGTACTTATATAAAGGGTTGTTTCCACAATTAATTAAGAAGCAGGGACCAATGCTCAGCACTGCGCCACACCTGTGAGCAGCGAGAAGCCTGCCTCTCCTTTCACTGTTGGATTGTTTATTTTCCTTTTGTAAAGAACTGGGAAGCCTCACGAAGTCAATCTCACACACTGCACCTGTGAGCAGCGAGAAGCCTGCCTTTCCTCTCCTTTCACTGTTGGATGGTTTATTTTCCTTTAGTAAAGAACTGGGAAGCCTCACGAAGTCAATCTCACACGCATCTTACTAACATCCAGGGGAAATATTGAGCTTAGGCTGCGAACACGCCACTTGTACATGTCAGTACTAGTCCATAAGAAGTTACCACAGTTCAGAGCACAATGAGAAAATACGGAATGAGTCGTCAGTTTTTCAAACAGCGATATGGCTCCAGTGTGAAAACACTGCTCTTTGTTGCAAGGTGGTTCTTTTTCTTCTTTGGGGGATTGAAATATCTTCTTTTATGAAATTTCAGGGATGTTAGATGGTTTCTTTCTCAGCATCCTTACTAGGCAAAATGCAAGGTTGCTATCCCTCCCTCTATTGGGCTCTACAGTATTTTGTTTTAAAATTGTACTGGTCTGTGAAAGTCTGAAGCCTGAACAAAATTTTCTGCACTCATCAGCCCAGTAAAGACCATCCGAGGAGGTCTGGGTGGTTGTGCTCATCCTGTGAATTGTAAAGGTAGGGTCATTTTAATGAAAACACCAAGGAAACTGTGACTCAAAGTCAGCCCTCTGTGGTGCTCCCAGCTGGATAGTTCTGTTCCCCATCACTGTCTCACATTCCCCTACCCCGCTCCTCATAATCAGAGACCTTTCAGTTCATGAGGCATTTCATAAAGATCTAAACTTCAGGGAGGAAAGCTGTGCACCACAAGAGGCCTTTCGACAACCCTGGAATCCATTCAACAGCAGCAAATTAATGAAGACTGTGTGTTGATCTTAATAGCTACTCATTTGATTCAGTCCCTAGTTTGTTCATATGGGCTCTTTACCAATTAGCTGATATTTATTGGAGGAGAAACCAATTTCAAGAGTGTAGCTGAAACGAAGTCTTTTGCATAAATCACCTATGAAACATGGTGGGAGAGATTTTTCTCCTGTACCAGCTGTGTAGAGGTTTGGGTTTGTATTGGGAATCAAGGCTATCTTGCTGGAGAACACAGAGGTGGCTATGCTGAACCTGCAAACTTTTCATCTCACCTTCTTTGATGTTACTTGACGCCAAATTTGGGGTTAATTCAAAAAGGGCAAGAGCCTTAACATTTCCAGATCCCAGTCAACTTTCTGATTATTTGGGGTGGCCTTGAACCCTAGCCATATGAGCAACTGGAGATTTCAGGGAAGGGAGGCACCTGTTGAAATCAAGGTCAGCCATCAAGGTCAGCCCTTCCCAGAGTGTGCTTGGCTTTCCACAGGAACAGGGGAGACAATAGCAAGTGAAAAGTGAACCAGCATCTGTATTAATTAGTTAAGCATTAATTTTAATATCTTATAATGGAAAATATATGGTAGTTCATCAAAATCTTGATTTCATGAATATCACGCCCTAGACTGAAGTTTCCATCAGTAGCGTCTGTGTCTATATATAATCACTACCTTCTTATTCTTGATGCTTACTATTGTTGGCTTTGGTGAGTTGAGAATGAAAAAGGTTTGCTAAACACTGTCTTTCTGGTTTAACCCAGTCCTGATCCTCCTGCTGTCCTGTGGGGAGCAGAGGTGTGTCACTGGAATAATGTCCTATAGTTAGAAAGCTTTGCCTTTGGTGGTCATTCAACTTTGAGCAGGTTGCTTAACCTATCTGGGCCTCAGTTTATCATCTGTAAAACCAGCCATAAAAGAATTTGTATTTCCCACACGGAGTGATGCCACCATCAGATAGATTTAGGCCAACATTCTTTAGGTGCCAACCACACCTTACTGAAGCTCTGTTACATTGTAGAAATCACTGGACAATAAGTCTGTCTCCCCCACTGAATGGCATTTTAATATCCAGCACAGGATTTGGAAAACAGTAAGGATTTAGAAAATGTCATTTGCCTGTTAGAGCTTGCTGTGTTTTTTTTAAGGCCAGAGCCATCAGTCCAAGGTCTCTACGGGTCAATCAGCTTTGCAACAAGCTTCCTTAGGCCATGATCCCACCCAGAGCACCATCTAAAGCTCCTCACTTGCATTACAAGTGTGTACCTCTGACTTATGGGAGCCAGGGCTCAGACACTGCCTCTCTTGGTGAACCACACCAGAGAGAATGCTCTATTCCCAGAAGAACAGAGAGGGGTAACTTTGAAAGGACATATCAGTCTTCTTTCTACTAGTATTGAGTTATGATATCCAAAAGCTCATGACCTAATTTTCCAGAAGGCATCTTTTCAATGATTGTAGCCTCATTACTCTCTACTTTCCCTGGTCTCTTTTCCCAAAGATTTCAACTAAAGACTTTATTTTCCTTAAGTAGACCTCAGTTACTGAAGTTTGACCAATCACAACCCAATGCTCCCTGCCATACAGTCACTAAGATGGGGAAGGGGGGTGGGGAGTGGTGGTGACTGTGGGCCAAGTTGGGAGCAAACCTTGGGTTGGCAATGAAGCCCAAGATGACTCCTCACTGAGGAGTTGTCTGGTAATTGGAACCCATCAAATCAGCTCATTAACTTAGAGGAATGAAGGTAGTTAGCAGGATATTTAGAACAGAGCAAATCCTTGTCCAGTCTACACATGCCAAGGACTAATGAGAGGAGGTATCTCTGGAGTGCGTTTTCTCTGAGTTCCTCTCAACACCCTATCAGCACCAATGTGAGTCTCTCTGAACATCTGCTGAGGGCTCCATCCTTATCAGCTTAACTGGCATTTTGATGATTGCCAAATCTTTAGATACTAAAAGGCTCTTCCAAAATAAAGCGCTTCAGTAATACGCGAATAAAAGCTAGAATCATAGAACACTATGATTGCAAATACAACACAGATATTTGTTGATTCAAGCAATTTCATAATGTGTACAGAGTCTATGGATATACATCCCCCCGTCCAGCTCTGTGAACTTTGCACTATTGGATAAACATTTTTTACTCAATCAGAAGCTGCTTTCTTATGATGTAGGTATTAGGATGTGGGCCACTTCCATGGCCAGATAAACAGAGCTCAACATTTTAGGAATTCCCTTGAATTAGCAGGTTGATATGGAGTGGTAAGTAAAATATGGTGGCTAGTTAAATTCTCAACTCTAGAAATGGTTTGGCTTATCTCAAAAATATAAGGTTGAACAGAGAATGAAGGGGAATTAACAGGTAATGAGGTCTTTCAATGAATCAGGAACTGTGCTAAATATATTATATATACTTTATTTATCTGTGTTAACAATCTAGGGGACAGGTTTTATGGCCCTTTCATAGATGGATGAAGGCTCTCATGGTTTGTGTTGCCCAGGGTCCCAAAATCAGAATGGAGCTGAACAGGACATCAAGCCTAGACCTTCTGACTCCAAAGCCCATGTCCAATGCTTTATACTAAGGTGACTCCTCTACCACGTCTTCCTCTAGAAGAACCTCACTAAAAATACAATCTCCTAATGGAGAATTTGGAACTGCAGAATTGTGATTTCCAAAGAAAATATATTAAAAAAAAACACCCAAGTACTTATTGAGTATGGCTATAAACACAAGACTGGACTAACTAGACATCCAGGTCAATGCCAGCAACCTAGGGCAATTCCAGACCAGTTCTCATGAATTCATCAAACAATTCACTGATGTAAATAAACTTAAATAACAGCTACAAAACAAGAACAATAGTAAAAGAGATGACAAAGTCTTGGTATTTTCATGTCCATGTCTAACACAGAGCTAGTTCGGATAGTTATACTAACATAGTACAATGACACACTGCCCACAGGTGAGACAGACCTTGGTTATAACTTCCAGGGTTTGATTTTTAGCATAATTTGATCCATTCTGCTATCATCTAATCATCCCATTATCAAGCCAATCAGTCAACCATCCATCAACTTCATCCACAGAAGACTTCAAAGTGGCTAAGTTACTTATATTCTCTCTCAGTCTATCTATAAAGGGAGATAATAATGACTTTAGTACATTATTCAATTGATTTATAAAATTCCATCCTCTACTCGCCAACCCAGCTATCCATATAACACACACACATACACACACACACACACACACACACACACACACACAGTCTAATCATGAATGTACATGTCTTATCCCCCAACTTGCACATACAATTCCCAGGGGCAAGAGTGTATACACTGGACTGGCTGCTTTCTAGCCTGGGATTGTAAACAATGTTAGCAAGATTTCTTGGCTTGATTTGACACATATTAAGATAGCTATCACTATATCTGCATCTCTCTCTCTCTCTCTCTCTCTTATTTTGAGGATTTGGCCAATGTATCCAGGTGTCTTAGGAGAATCAGCCATCAGCTGTAGGGTGCATGATCCTCGGAAGACTGGGGAGGAAGATATTTCAACTCTTCTCAAGGACCCGCTGACATTTCTATTTCATTGGCTCAGTACATTTGGCCAGTTCTGCTGAAGTATGAATAATTCTCTAACCTTCCCCATCTCCATGTCAGCCCTGGCGGAGCTGCCAGTGAGGGTAAACCTGAAAGGCAGCAGGAAATGCTGCTCCTCCCCAGGGCACTCTGAGCGACACAGATTGCCGGGCAGGACAAAGGCCATGCCCGTGGCACCTCCAGATGGTGAGGCCCTTGGCCTGTTCCCACCGCCCCTGTGAACGGGCTGCACCAGCTCTTTTTACCTGCAAAGGGGGACATGTGCAGGGCAGGTGTGTCTTTTCTCCTTGGCTTCTTCTGTTCCAGGTCAGTGTTCTGAAGAGCTGGACTCGTTTTGTCCTTTGGGTGGCTCTCTTGGACCTCGTATCTTGTAATTAAATGTTCTGAAAATACACCTGCATAGTGAGGGAAACAGGGAGAAACAAGGTCAAACACATGCATCCTCAGAGCCCCGGTCTGTACCTCCATCTTTGCACATATACTTGGAGATGGCTGTGCCTATATCTTTCAAACTTATTGTAATAAAAGCACTTTCTTTCTGAGAATTAGTATCTATTGAGGTGACACCAGAGAACATTTTCTATGAGGAGGGTTTCCTATGCCTGATTTGAATGTAATATTACTGCCACCACCACACACCTGAAGAAAGTGAACTAAGGCAGCCCATAGGTGTCTGAGCCAGACGCAGAGCCCAAGTTCACCTGTCTCCTCCATCAGAGAGGTGGGTTAATCACTGTACTGCAAGCCACGTGCTCCGCGCTTCAATGACTGACTTAGTTCTCTACCTCCACCCACCTGCCTTCTCACCTCTCTTCATGGGAAAGTTTTCTCCATCATTTAGAAACTCTCGGAAAACAGCCTCCTCTATAACCTTCCCACAGTCACTGCCCAGGCTGAGCTCCCGGGTCCTCATGGAAGGACCTCCAGTGTGACATTCCTTCTTACTTCAGAGTTCAGCTATTTCTGTGCTTCTGTTATTTCCTTCCTCCTTCCTTCCTCCCTCCCTCCCTTCCTTCCTTCCTTCCTTCCTTCCTTCCTTCCTTCCTTCCTTCCTTCCTTCCTTCCTTCCTTCCTTCCTTCCTTCCTTCCTTCCTTCCTTCCTCCCTCCCTCTTTTCCTCCCTCTCCTTCCCTCCCTCCTTCCCTTCCTTCCTCCCCTCTTTCCCTCCTTCCTTTCCTCCCTCCCTCCTTCCTTCTTTCCTTCCTTCCTTCTTTTAAGATTAAGTTTGGGGGCGGGGGTAACATTGGTCCTTCCCAGACCACTCTGTGTTCTATTAGCTTTGTATCCCTGTGAATGGGCTGTGACTAGAGAGGACCTTAAATAAGTGGCCTGAGGGAAGGAGATAGGAGAATAAGACAAAACAGGACACTTGGGAACAAGAAAGTATCACATGTCACAGGCGAGGTTGTCATAGGGATACCTCAGCTGTTCCCAAGCCATTCACTTAGCTCCAGGGCACAGAGCTGGGCTGCATTGCTCAACCTCCCTGCGCTCAGGTGAGGCCTGTGACAGGAGGAAGTGACGGGAGCCTCTGCAGGTCCACCCTCCACTCTGCCTCCCCAGCCTGCAGGAGGCTAATGGAGGCTCATGTACAGGAGGCTGACAGGGGCCTGTGTACAGGAGGCTGATGGAGGCCCGGGTGCAGGAGGCTGATGGAGGCCCATGTGCAGGAGACTGGCAGAAGCCCACATGCAGGAGGCTGATGGAGACCCATATGAAGGAGGCTGACAGGGGCCTGTGTACAGGAGGCTGATGGAGGCCAATGTGCAGGAGGCTGATAGAGGCCCGTGTGCAGGAGGCTGATGGAGGCCCGTGTGCAGGAGGCTGATGGAGGCCCGTGTGCAGGAGGCTGATGGAGGCCCGTGTGCAGGAGGCTGATGGAGGCCCGTGTGCAGGAGGCTGATGGAGGCCCGTGTGCAGGAGGCTGATGGAGGCCCGTGTGCAGGAGGCTGATGGAGGCCCGGGTGCAGGAGGCTGATGGAGACCCATATGAAGGAGGCTGACAGAGGCCTGTGTACAGGAGGCTGATGGAGGCCCGGGTGCAGGTGACCCCAGAAGCCATGTGCTGAGGATGTGTCAACCTCTCCCCGCCAGAGTCCTTGAAGGACTGTTTGGAGCAGAGCTTGCCTCCCCCACCCCCAACTGCTACTGTTGGTGAGAGAAAAATGAACTTGTATTGTGTCACCCACTAATATTTTGGAATTTATCTGTTACAGCAGCTGTGTGTATTGTAACGAAGATAAATGCATGAATTGTTCCAATGATTACAAAACTCCCAAATTTTTAAGAAAAACAAATTGCAAGACCGATGTGATCCAGCAACAAGCGGGTCCCCTTTGCGGGGGAGCGAGCCGACTCCTGGCCCTTACCAGGTCTGAAAGGCGGGATGTGCGGCACGGGGGTGTCTTTCCTCCGCGGTTTCCTTTGGTCTGCCTCGATGTTCAGGGCGGCCTGTACGTTTCTCCCCTTTCTCGGCTTCTTTGTGAGCTCACAGTCCTTGATGAACTGGTCGGAAAGGTCATCTGATTGTGACGGGATGCAAAGGGAGCAAAAAAAAACACAAAACATGACATGCGTAAGGGTCTGGTCACAGACTGGTTGGCTTCCAGTTCTACCTGATGAAAGGGGCAGAAGTCATCGGCCTGCAAATAAAGTATTTCTTTCCTGTGGTCTTTTCTACAGAGAACCTTAGGAGCCTTGCATGAATGCACATAACCAAATAATGGAACTAGAATTCTGTAGAACTCCAAGTGAACTGAAATGGGATGGATAGTCAAGGCAAAGAGGAACTTTCAAATATCGTTAGGCAAGCCACAGACTGGGTTTCAGTTACATTTCTGATGGGAGAACGGGTTCTCTGGGCTAAATGCTCCTTCCCAAGATCCTTTGCTCAAGGCTGGCTTCTCTGGAGACCCAAGAGCCCCTAGGACCTCATGCTGCCTTGGATCTTGTAGGAGGGTGTTCAGTACCTCCCCCACCGTCACTTCCATGGCAGGCAGTTTGCACTGGTCATTCACATGGGGGCTTCACAGTGGTCTTTTCACTGCCCTAGCTTTCCAAGGCTACTATTTGCCCAAGAGCCTTCTTAGAGATTAAGGATTATACGCCCTTTTGTAATTTTATTCTTAAACGCCTCTCTTCCAATAAATGCATTGAATGCTGAATAGGTGGAGAAGGACCGACCTGAGTTCAAATCCTGACTCTGACACTTGCTGGTTCTGAGAACTTGGGCCTTAATTTCTAGAAACTTTGATATTCTCTCGGCTTTTAAAGTGGATAATGTTGGCCTGGCCAGTGTGGCTCAGTGGGTTAAGTGTCTTCCTGTGCGCTGAAAGGTTGCTGCTTGGGTTCTCAGTGAGGGCACATGCCCAGGGTGTGGGTTTGGTTTCTGGTGTGTATGGGAAGCAACCGATCGATGTTTCTCTCTCACATTATGTTTCTCTCTCTCTCTCCGTCTCCTTCTCCCTTCTCTCTCTAAAATCAATACAAACATAAAAAAAACAAAGTGGGGAAAATATTAAGTCAGAGAGAGAGAGAGAGAGAGAGAGAGAGAGAGAGAGAGAAAGTTGGTAATGTTGGTAAAACACTTGATACATTTGATATATTTTAGATGCTCAAAAAATTTTCACTCTGGCCATTGCTTGCCCATAACACCTTCTGATAAGCCCAGAGAAAAGGCCCCCCAATATCCCTAAGTCCTTCCATACTAACCCTAGATCTGGGTGTCTGTTCTCATTTTCTGAATTTTTACCCATAGCTTTTTTGCTTGTGTGACCCCTTTAAAAGATGATCTAGGTATTATTACTGCATATGTCTTCTTTGCCCTCTTTGATGACAAGTATCTTGTATTTTATCCTTAGCAACAATGAATAAATATTTGTTGAATGTATGCTTAAATGAATAAACTCAAACATATTATGTATAAAGACCTATTCTGTTAGGATTCAAAGAAGCTACAAGGCAATAAAGCTATTTGCCTTCTCTGGAAACTCACTATTGCCTGGATAAGGTCCGGCTAGATCTACAACCATGAATGAATTTGGGAAAATTCAGAGATTAATTGAATCTTTTCAGCTTGCTTCCTCCCTCCCTCCCTCCCTCCCTCCCTCCCTCTCTCTTCCCTTTTCATTTCCTCTCTCTCTGTCTCTCTTATTCTTCCTGTTTTATGAAAACATTCAGGTCAATTTCTTTCAAACATTGAAGATTAAATGTATCAAACCTTTCCACTTCAGTTTTGTGGATTTAGACATAATGTGTGTCATTATTCACTTATTTATTCAACAAATGTTGATTAAGCTTCTATTGTATGCCAGTCCTTGAGCTAGACTCTAGGATTAAAACAACAAGTAAGAAATGGTCCTTGATATCAAGCTGCTTCTGGTCTATTAGGCTTTATATATGGATGATCCTTTGTTTCAGAAAACTCAATATACATGAGGAACCTATCACCAGAAATATTTAATAACCATACATCATCAAAAGATCACAATATATAACCAAAAAATCAAATAGCATCATTCTCTTCAGACAATTTAATAGTAATAACCATTTCCTTTCACCTAAAAGATTTAATTCCTATCATTTCAATTTAATAAATATTAATTGAGATACTACTATGTGTATGGCACAGACTATATACTCTTAACTTTACATACACCAACAAAAGGAGGAAAGTTCAAATCATTCTAGTGCATGGGATGGACCAACACCTTTTCTGATTCATCAATGCCTGTGCTCACCAGTTGTTAAATATTCACAGATGAGGAAACCAAGGTTTAGAAGGCTGAATAAAAGATTGCAGGTTACATTGCTGGTGGGTAAGGGCATCAGGATTAAATCCATGCTCTTGGGACTATGAATCTTAATGCCTGGTTGAAAATGCAATTTTAAATATTTGTTACCATATGGCACAGTTAATTCCCCCGCCCCCCTCACTTTATACATACCATAGACGTTTGTTGAATGAATCAATGAATGAATGAATGTTGTTCAGAATGGGTGCTGCCCAGCTGTGGGGTCTCTAGAGGTACAGACAGGACACAGACTAGTCATGGGGTCACCATTCAACCCCAGGATATGACTCGGTCCATAGTACACAAACCAAGACATTTGTTTCAACTTTGACTTTTACTTCAATTACGCATTTCCCCATTTTTGGAGAATTCTGGAACATAAAATATCTTGATGGCAAATGGGGAAAGGGTGGGGGGTGAGGGGAGCCATAACCAGGCGAGGCATAAACGAAGGCTATGAATATGCAAAAGGCCCATCCATCAAAGTCTGAGTGTCTCATTTTTAGAAATGGGTAGAGGCAGAAATGTTTCTGGTATTTTCATTACAAAGGTTATGCGAAAAGTCAGTTCTGGAAAGGAAACAGATTGACAATAAAGCAGAACGGGGCTGTTTAGAATGCTGTCTGGATAGGCAAAGGGAGATATTTGAAATATTTTATTGGCACCCCACATGGGGTGTGCGTGTGCCAGGGAATACTGGAAACGAGCTGCACTGCCACTTTCCATCTATTGCCTCGAAATGCTCTGCCTGGAACCCTTTCAGACCCCAAAAAAGATAACAATGCCTTTTCTCTCCTTTTTTTGTTAGAGCTCTAATGAACTTCTCTCCAGTGCTTCAGCTAATATTTACAGGGCAGGCCCCACGAACCCTGGCTATTTGTCTGTCCATCTGGGTTGGCTGTCACCAGAAGGCACAAACTATCAGGTTTTAGGGGGCCTCCCTCTGACTTGCCTGCAAACTAAATGGCAGAGACCCTTCCTGCTGACTTCTGCAACTGACATTCCTGCGGGAGCACTTACCCAAGTGGCTGCAGCGAGGGTCGAGCTTGTCCAGTCTGTCTTCCGAGAGATCCAGTGGCTGCATTTGCTCAGTGGACATCATCAAAGGAGGGTTGGTGTGTGTGTTTCTTCCCAGCACAACAGAAGTGTAAGACACAAGTCGATTAATATGTCTTCTGCTCATTCATGCACTTGTTAAGTAAGTATATCTATTGAGCACTTATTATGTTCCCAACTCAATCCCATTTTTCAAGTCTGCCTCTTCTACTTAGCTGCTAGAAGCTCAAACGTGAAGTTTAAGCTACAATAAATCAATGTCCGTGGATTTATGGGTAATTGGCATGTATCAAATATTCAATATTTGTCCTCTCTCAGATGCACTGTGGGGTTTCAGAATGAACACTTGTCAAGTCTGGATTAGAAATGAGTTAGCTGAGAGCTGCAGGAAGTACAGATTAAACCTTTCCTATATTTTCTCTGTTGAGTTCTGCAAAGTAAGATTGTGCCTACTTCACAGAAGGGGAAACTGAGGCTCAGACAATCAAATTAATTTATTTACTCACGCATCTATTAAATAGCCATGCCTGGACCCAAATCCACTCCTGTAGACTTCCACTAGACACTCCAGTCTCTTAAAAATAAAGTGGATTTTTGGAGCCCTAATTGAACAAATCTCCTGGGTTTTGACCATTACATTCTCTAACTAAAAAGTGATGAGACTTCCTTCCCAGCCATACTATAATGGTGGTAGAGAGGTGGTGAGAAAAAAATCTAGGTCTTGAAATAGCTCTTTATTATTTTCTCCCTAGGGATTCCCCTCCCCGCCCCACCCCCGTCTTTCCTAGACCACAGATCCATTGAACTTTCCAAAGCTATTAGTTGTAGACATTGTCCAGGAGAAGTGGAAATCCAGAATGGACATGTGTCAGGTCTGAATGAGAAATGCATTAGTTGAGATTTATAGGAAATCCTCATTAGAGTCTACCAGATTCTGTTTCTTGAATTTCTTTCAGATAACTCATTAGTCCTAACATAGTAAGAATAGTTGGAGAGGAATATGATTAAAATGATCCACTGGTCCTCTTGATATTCCTAGACCCTTGGTATGCAGAGGAAGCTATGTTAACATTTCAAGCTCACAGAATTAGTTCAACTCTATTGTCTTATGAAGAATAAGCCAGTTTTCTGTGTGAGGCTGGAGGGACTCTCCCCCTACAGGCTGAGATCATTGCTTAGCAGATGGAGCCATTAAGGGATTACTCGAGCCTGGCTTTTAGAGTCACTCTGAGCAGACTGACTGTACCAAGTGACCTCAGTAGAGATCAATTTATACCATTGTCTTTAGTGTTTGTATACAGACTTCCTACTCTCTGGGACCATAAGGAAGCATGTTGTTAAGTTGGGTGGCCAGCCCTTACCTGCTTGAGTGCAGAGGAAAGCTATGGGACCATCTTTCAGGATGAATGGGCTCAGTGTTGAGGTCTAGAGGTAAAGTTACAGCCTCAAATATGCTTAACCATCTCAAATGTGCATCTGCTTAACCAATCTTCCTCTTCTTTGGGCAGAAAGATGTTAGCCCTGTCATAGACTTTGTGCTGAAAATCACCCCATGGAGGGAACCTGGTCCAAATACTCATTCTCCAGAAGAAGTTAAAGATGAGCTCCCATTAGTTACACAGTTTGAGTCAGAGTAATCATTTGAGGTAAGGACTCCGACCTTCTACTCTAGGTGCTATCTGACAATAATACCCCTCCTTCTCTGCAACCCAAAGTAAGCTGTTCTAGATCATAAGACTGCTCTTATGTGCCTAGGAGATGGTTATTTAGTTTAAACCCGAGCTTTCAAATAAATCTAGATTATATTTCAGCTCTTGAACTAAAAAGCCACATGACTTTGATAGAATATGGAAACCTTAATCATGTAGTGAGGGTAAGTGGAGCCAAAGAGCAATAGCATCATCTATGCCCTTCCTCCCAACAAGCTATTGCTGCTATGAGAGGATTTGCAAAGCCTAGTACCTGTGTAGTATGCCGACTGGCACCCAGGGACATATTTCCCCTTGTGCCCCATCCCCATTCTCACCCGCAGTTTTCTTTTCTGCAAAATAGAGATCAGAGTGTCTATCCTGTAGAGCTACTCTGAAGAGGAACTAGGACAATTTCATGCTTTGCATATTGTAGCACGTGAGTAAGTGGCAGCCATTGGTAAGTAACATTTGCCTATACCCAACTAAATAGCCGACTAATGAAGACCAGGTGTGTACTTGAAAAGTTCTATGAACTTATTTTCATGTAGATGCTGAGCCATGAGGCCACCAGCCTTCATCTGAGCAAAACGGTTATCGTTGTACTGAACTTGGGAGAGAGAGAGGCCTGCCCTTGGGAGATGAACTGTACAAATATCAGAAGTCCCTGTTCAAGGCAGGGCTAGCCAGTGGTTAGTCACACACCTGACACCTGCTTCCTTCCAGGATAGCACCTGGTGTCTTGGGGGGAAAGAGCACTACTTTAAATCAGTGGAACTGAAAGAACGATGGTGGTGAACTGTTAAGCCTCTGTTGGCTATGGGCCTGATAGATCTGAGATTTTCCCATTACGGAAAATACCCCCACACTGGGTGGGGATGTGTTTCTGAATCTTCCATTTTCATGTAGATGCTGAGCCATGAGGCCACCAGCCTTCATCTGAGCAAAATGGTTATCATTGTACTGAACTTGAGAGAGAGAGAGGCCTGCCCTTGGGAGATGAACTGTACAAATATCAGAAGTTCCTGTTAAGGTGGGGGTAGCCGGTGATTAGTCACACACCTGACACCTGCTTCCTTCCAGGATAGCACCTGGTGTCTGGGGGGAAACAGCACTATTTTAAATCAGTGGAACTGAAAGAATGATGGTGGTGAACTGTTAAGCCCCTGTTGGCTAGAGGCCTGATAGATCTGAGATTTTCCCATTACGGAAAATACCCCCACGATCTGAGCAAAACGGTTATCGTTGTACTGAACTTGGGAGAGAGAGAGGCCTGCCCTTGGGAGATGAACTGTACAAATATCAGAAGTCCCTGTTCAAGGCAGGGCTAGCCAGTGGTTAGTCACACACCTGACACCTGCTTCCTTCCAGGATAGCACCTGGTGTCTGGGGGGAAACAGCACTATTTTAAATCAGTGGAACTGAAAGAATGATGGTGGTGAACTGTTAAGCCCCTGTTGGCTAGAGGCCTGATAGATCTGAGATTTTCCCATTACGGAAAATACCCCCACGTTGGGAGGGGATGTGTTTGCTCATGGGAGTAGAAGACACTTTTATCATGGATGATGTCATTATGGTCTTCTTGGCAAAAAAAAACCACAAAAACAAAAACAAAAAAACACCTTCACAGGAAGGCAAGAACAAATAAGGAGAGGAGTGAGATACTTGGAAGCCAGCATCACCTTATTAGTACCCATCATTTTACCTGCCTGTGGAATGTTAGGATGAGATGACCCCTCTCTCTCCACTCTCCATGTGTATCCTCATGAGGAGGGTGCTCTGAGGGACTGAGCCGTTGTAGGACAGGAACTAGTCTAATTCTTAAACTGAGAAAAGGAATGTCTCAACTTCCTGTTCCTGGTCTGTGAGCATTCCTCTCTATTGTCTCAACCTCAAGCATCAGCGAGGGGACATTGCTGTCGTCATGCTGCGAGAAGGTGTCATCACCTTCCCAAGCAGCTCGCTGTAATTTGGGATCTTCCTGAAGCATCAGCTCCTTTCAGACCTGAATACCTGCTCCCCTGGGTCTTCAGGTTCACACCCAGAGAGCGAGGGCCTTAAGATTGGGGGAGTTTCATAGCTGTTCTCTAGTACAAAGGTTTGTGGCCCTTTAACATTGTCTTGTGACTTATTGGTTCAGTGTGGTCTCTGAATTTTAACATTCACACAGCAATGTTGTAGGACAGGAACTAGTCTAATTCTTAAACTGAGAAAAGGAATGTCTCAACTTCCTGTTCCTGGTCTGTGAGCATTCCTCTCTATTGTCTCAACCTCAAGCATCAGCGAGGGGACATTGCTGTCATGCTGCCTGGAGAAGGTGTCATCACCTTCCCAAGCAGCTCGCTGTAATTTGGGATCTTCCTGAAGCATCAGCTCCTTTCAGACCTGAATACCTGCTCCCCTGGGTCTTCAGGTTCACACCCAGAGGGCGAGGGCCTAAAGGTTGGGGGAGTTTCATAGCTGTTCTCTAGTACAAAAGTTTGTGGCCCTTTAACATTTTCTTGTGACTTATTGGTTCAGTGTGGTCTCTGAATTTTAACATTCACACAGCAATGACTTGGACCGCCACTGTGCTTGTCAATATCAGCCCGCCCACCCTCATCTGAAAAGCCAGGGCCCAGGTGCTGTGGACATCAGGAAATCGGTATTATGTAACACCTGATGACTTGGACCGCCACTGTGCTTGTCAAATCAGCCTGCCCACCCTCATCTGAAAAGCCAGGGCCCATGTGCTGTGGACATCAGGAAATCGGTATTATGTAACACCCCGGAGGGTCTCAACAAGCACGGCAATCACATGCATTACTTCTGCAGCAAAAATATGAATATTTGCACGAAATGATACAGCTGAGGAGCATGAAATCATTCAGATTCTTTCAGGTCAGGTTTTCCTACCAACTGCATTTTTGTTGAACTGAAC
Source organism: Myotis brandtii (assembly GCF_000412655.1). Taxonomy (NCBI): domain Eukaryota; kingdom Metazoa; phylum Chordata; class Mammalia; order Chiroptera; family Vespertilionidae; genus Myotis; species Myotis brandtii. Next base: position 6,525,840 of record NW_005356259.1, read on the forward strand.
AACAACAAAAAGCTTTTGGTTTTCAAAGTGTTTCAGATTTTTCAACGAGAGAAAAAATAATTCTGGGTCTGTATTATTTTGTCTAAGGTGTTTGAGAGAATGGGGGTGGCCTGGTGGGGCCTGTACAAGAGACCAAGTGACATCATTGCCAGGAGGTGGAGGCAGTTTTCAGGATCCTGATGCTAAACTCTTGCAACTTCCTCTTGCTTATTCTTACACTTGATAAAACAAAACAAACAAACAAAACAAAAACAAAAAACACACACCCTTCTCTCCCCACAGAGAGACACTTGTGAAGCAAATATCACTGAGAGACGAGACATTAACTGATGTTGCATAGAGAATGGTTATTAATTACATAGGTCACTTTCTCTTTTGAGAACAGGAATGAGAGATCCAGGGCCCTGGGTGTCAGGGAGGGACCCCACCCACAAAGTTGCAGAAGGACAGGCACCCAGAGCAGCCTGCCGAAGCTGAGGACACATGTGGGGGAGCCTGCCTCCACCAGCTCAGAGCGAGTTACTCCTTCAGGAAGACAGAGGTGCTATTTCTGCAGCTAAAAAATACTGGCCAGTCAGTTGGAGGTCAGAAGCTAGTCTGGGCATTTCGTCTTTTCTCTTAGCACTGAGCAGATTTCTCAGTTGGGTGTTAGCATACATCATTTAATTCACGGGCAGGAAAGTCCTCACTGATGGCAAGCATTTGGTGTTGATGGCAAGCATTTGGTGTTGGAAGGTGATATGAAGTGGAAACAAACGTTGGGTTACTTGTGCAGTTCTCTAGCTGGGTGAACTTGGGAAAGTTCTACGTACTCCTGGAAACTTGGTTTCTACATCTGTAAAATGGGCAAGATAGTGGCCCTTCTCCAGGGTTGAGAGTATTAGCAGCATAATGTGTGTAAAGCTCCCAGCCCAGACCCCAGCACGCACACTAGCACTTTAAGAAATGTGAGTTGCCTTCTTTGCTCTGTCAATCTCCCCTTGTGGTTACAACAGGTACGTCTAAATGGAACAAGGGGAATCATCTCTTCCCGTCTAATTCTTACACTTGATAAAACAAAACAAACAAACAAAACAAAAACAAAAAACACACACCCTTCTCTCCCCACAGAGAGACACTTGTGAAGCAAATATCACTGAGAGACGAGACATTAACTGATGTTGCATAGAGAATGGTTATTAATTACATAGGTCCCTTTCTCTTTTGAGAACAGGAATGAGAGATCCAGGGTCCTGGGTGCCAGGGAGGGACCCCACCCACAAAGTTGCAGAAGGACAGGCACCCAGAGCAGCCTGCCGAAGCTGAGGACACATGTGGGGGAGCCTGCCTCCACCAGCTCAGAGCGAGTTACTCCTTCAGGAAGACAGAGGTGCTATTTCTGCAGCTAAAAAATACTGGCCAGTCAGTTGGAGGTCAGAAGCTAGTCTGGGCATTTCGTCTTTTCTCTTAGCACTGAGCAGATTTCTCAGTTGGGTGTTAGCATACATCATTTAATTCACGGGCAGGAAAGTCCTCACTGATGGCAAGCATTTGGTGTTGGAAGGTGATATGAAGTGGAAACAAGTGTTGGGTTACCTGTGCAATTCTCTAGCTGGGTGAACTTGGGAAAGTTCTACATCTGTAAAATGGGCAAGATAGTGGCCCTTCTCCAGGGTTGAGAGTATTAGCAGCATAATGTGTGTAAAGCTCCCAGCCCAGACCCCAGCACGCACACTAGCACTTTAAGAAATGTGAGTTGCCTTCTTTGCTCTGTCAATCTCCCCTTGTGGTTACAACAGGTACGTCTAAATGGAACAAGGGGAATCATCTCTTCCCGTCTCTGGCCCGGGTGAGGCTAATGACGCGATCAGAACAATGCAAGGTACCACCAACTGCAAGGCCTTAGGAACATGGTGATACTGATGCTCAGGAAGGAGCGAGCGGACACTCCGCTTAGTTGAAGGGCATTCTTAAGAATTTACCAGGTCATCAGGCCTGGATTTACTCGAAGGAATAAAAAGTGACAAGGTAATGTCCACAGCCCAACGTGGAGCTGGGTGAAAGGCCCCTCAGGTCATGTAAAATTCATATCCTTTGTCATATCTCTTTGTAACCTGAGGATTGAATTCAGGTCGAAGAGTACCACGTATTAAAGTCAAGTTTGCTCATTTAGAAGACCTAAATGTGCAGTGTTCCTGGAGGGGTGACTCCTCCGTGAAGTAGGGCACGGTGAGGATTTTTGATAAGATCACTCTCCCCAGCCTTGAACGGGAAGCCTCCCCACGCTGCTGTGTGAACCTGCAGCCACACCAGTGGTCATCTGGAAACTTCGCAGTTTAAATTGCAAGGACCCCGGTTCTCACGGATCTCAGGACTCCACCGCCCTTGAAAATGACGGGAAAGTGGTGACTTTCCGGATCCCCACTTAGTCCCAGCTTAGCCTTGCTCCAGGAAGCATCCCCCACCCCCCAACCCGGCCAGCGACTTTCTAGCCTTCGTTGCCCCAGCAACAACAAAGAAACCGTAACTTATGGAAACTTGTTTTTCTCCCCATAAAGTTCTCAGAGTGCAAACCCAGAGCACTTACCTGTCAGGGCAGGCGCAGGGATGTGAAGTGCAGAGATGGGGAGGGCGCGCTTCCTCCCGAAGCTGGGCAGCCTCTGGCTGTGGCTCCTCCTGCAGCCGGCTCCAGCTCCTCTTATCAAGGGACCAGCTGCTGCTGTTGCCATGGGGATGCTCCCTTTCTCAGGCGCAGGGCAAGGGGGATGGAGCGGGAAAGAGGACTCATCTCACAGCCACGGTTCCCAACGGAAATAACTGCCCATGACAACAACACAACACCCACAGCTGTGCTGGGAGTACCTCGTGTGCGAGGCTGGACAAGTCCAGGCCGACCAGCCGGGTCATTTCATCCCTGGGACAGCCCTAGGCCGCAGGTTTTCTTTGCAAATATGGAAATTGAGGCACTGAGAGGTTGAGTGGCTAGTCCTGAAGGCACACCAGCTCATTCTCACCCTCACATGGGCCTGAGTTTAAACTCAGAGCACTTTCACTCACTCACTGCGGCCTGGGAGAGGGGTATCTCCAAGAAGAAAGACAGAAGCAACCGCTGACATTTACCTAAGGCTTCCCAGGTGCTGGGCATTCTTTACCCTCGTGGGCTCATTTAATCCTCACACAGCCTGTGAGATTAGCAGCTGCCATCGTCCCCATTCCTCTGATGAGGAAGCTGGGGCACGGAGCTCATCAGCCCTCTGCCCAAGGTCTCCCCACTAGGAAATGGGAGGGCTAGCGTTGGACCTGGGCAAGCGCATGCTGGAATGCATGCCCAGAACCACTTCCCAGTCCTGCTCACCAAAGAGGGCATTTCAGAGAGAAATCGCCAGCAAAGAAAGCAGCCCTCACCTTAAGGGTCGGGCGTGGAGCCCAGGAACAATGTGCTCCTCCAAAGGAATGATTCCAAATGCTCCAATCCGAGGAATGCCCTCCAGGAAAGGCCAAAGGGCATTTAAGCAAGGGTGGGGGTGCACCTTGCCCTCTGATGGAGAGGAAGGGTCGTGTTTGGGGTAAACTCACTGGAGGGAATGTCCTGTGCTGATTGGAGGCTCAGCAGCTCCTAGTCACTGCTCTGGGCCTCGAGAGCAGGGTGATGAGTCTGAGAGGTCAGCAGGCATCAGCCCAGACTGGAAGGGCTTGGGACACCTGAGGGCAGCCAAGAGGCCACCCACCAATGATGCCCCCCAACCTTCCTTTCCTTCCCGAGGATGCACACAGGGCAGGACCCGAGACACCTCTCAGGGGCTTCAGTGGCCTCTAGTCCCTGGTACTGAATGATCAATGCCTCCTTTCCATTTGCCAGCCTCCCAAATAGCAGGGCTGGACCCTAATACACGCACCCGAGGTTGACGCGTGGGGTTAGAATTTCTGCAGAGGCCATGGTAACCCATCGATAGACAGGGGCTTCCCTGTTGGCTCCAGTTTGTCTTGGTCCTTAGTGGACCTCTAAAGAGAGACAATGGCCGCCACAAGGTAATGCTCCTGCCTAGGACAGGACGGAGACCCTGGGTGCTGAGGGCCAGTCCCCGGAATCAGCTCTGTGCCCAACTGCCTGCTCCTCTCTTCTCATCGACAGCTTGGCTGGCCAGTGGCTTAATAGTATCTTCATTTCCAAACACGAGTGGGAAATATATACCTTCTTCCTAAACTCTTCAATTCTTTTTAAATTAAACCTTTTCCGAGATAACTGTCGATTCACATGCAGTTGTAAGAAATGATAAAGAGCTCTCCCGTGCCCTTTAAGCAACGGTACCATCTTGCAAAACTATAGTACACTATCTCAACCAGCATATTGATATTGATACAGTCAGATACAAAACAGCTACATCACCACAACATCCCTCATGTCGGCCTTGTAGAGCCACCCCCACCCTCTCCCTCCCTGACCTCCCTTTCCCTGCCCTTCCCACTCCTTAACCCCTGGCAGCCACTAATCTGTTTCCCATTTCTATAAGTTTGTCCTTTCAAAATGTTATATAAAAGGAAGCATACAGAGGTATCCTTTTGGATTTGTTTTTTCCCCCCCTACTCAGCATTATTCTTGGGGATTCACCCAATTTATCTCATGTGCTAACAACTTGATTCTTTTTGTCGCTGAGTAGTATTCCATGGTCTGCACCAAAGTTCAACCACCTGCTTGCTCTAGGACACCTGATCGTCCCTAGTGTTTGGTGACTACAAATAAAGCTGCTATGAAAATTCATGTACAGGCTCTTGTGTAAACATGAGCATTCATTTCCCTGGATAATTGCCCCAGAGTGCAATTGCTGGCTCTTAGGGCACTCGCATGTTTAACTGTGTAAGAAACTGCCAAACAGTTGCCCAGGGTGGCTCCTCGTTTCCTGTTTCCACCAGCTTTTTATGAAGGACCCAGCTTCTCCGCCTGTTTGCCAGCAGTCCGTGTTGTTACAGTTTTTGTAAGTCATTCTCATCGGTGTGAGGTGGTGTCTCGCTGCGGGGGGGTTCATTTGCCTTCCCCTGTTGCCTGATGATGTTGAACTTGTTTTCGTATGCTTGTGTGCCGTGTGTATGTTCCTTCGGTGAAAGGTCTGTCTCTTCATGTCTTTTGCCCGTTTTCTTATTGGATTGCTTTTTTTCACTGTTGAGTTTTCAAATTTCTTTAGACATCTTAGATACGAGTCCTTTATCAGAAATATATGTTTGCAAATGTTTTCTCCCAGTTTATAGCTTGACTTTTCAAACTCTTAACGGAGCCTTTCATAGAGTGAAAGTTTTAGATTTTTATCAGCCCCACTTACCATTAAATTATTTTTAAGGCATATAACGTTGAGATTCCTTCTGAGGCTCCTCAGAGAAGCTGAACTGTGTGAGGAATTTTAAAATGCTCTTTTGTCACTTAATTTCCCAAGTTCAAAGGGAGTTTTTCAAAGAGAGAAGAGTCTGAATTCCTTATTTCCCCTTTGAATAGACATGTGCACATCTCCCAAGTTCAGGCTGTTGTCGGGTGTTTTTTTTCAGGGTCTTCTTCTATGCGCACTTTGATTGATTGTGCCCAACCCTCCCCCCACCTTTCAGGCAGATGTAAACAGCAACTCGATGGCAGATGGTAATGTAAATCTATACCTCGGAGAGCTCTCAATAACAGCCACATATGTGCCGCGTGGAAGTCAGAGACCCCTGGCCTCCGGTGCTCCCAGCGTAAGTGCAAGGAGCCATGTGTCCATGGCATGATTTGTGGGTCCACGAGCCCTCGGATGTGTGGCTGAATGAATGGCTCCTGGCTGCACTGCGGATGGATGCCTAATGGTCACTCGCTTTAAATGAATATGCTTTTATTTTAGTCTCAGATATTCCATCTTAATGAATAAGAGTGATCACAGTGATGTACATTTCCAGACCATTTATTTTAGTCAATAGCTGATAAAATGTGCACTTCAAATATCTGCCTTCTAAAATGAGTCTAAGGCAGTGTCTGTGTAGGTGGGTGATGGGGCTCCAGCTCCTTGGAGAGGGGGAGAGAGAGAGAGAGAAAGAGAGAGAGAGAGAGAAGACACACAGTAAACGTTTGCAGGCGGTTTTATCCCAGAGATCTTGCTGGATCTCTTTGGTTGTCTCCTTAAGCCCTGAGAGAGAAGTAACTGTTTCAGATCAGTATCTTCTGGTGAATAAGTGTCTGCGTCTCTGGTTGGGAAGCTTTAACCACATTTTAGTTCTTCATAACAGCAGACTATCTGAGTTCATTAGTACCAAATTCTGATATCTGTATTTTCATCCAATTGAAATAAAGCTATAGAACAAATTTAATATTTCAGAAATTAATTGTCAAATACTTAATAGGTACTTACTGAAATAAGGGGTAATATTATTAATTTACTTTAGGTTAGTGGAGATTGACATGCCATTATAAGAAATAATACAGAGAGATAGACCCCTTCTATATTATGCCCAGTTTCCCCCAATAGTGACATTTTGTAAGATTGTAGTGCAACCAGGTAGTGACATTGTTACAGTTACAGTTCACTTGTCTTATTCCAATCTCTCCCTGTGTGTGTGTGTGTGTGTGTGTGTGTGTGTGTATGTGTGTGTGTATCTGTGTGTAAGTTCTACAAAATTTTATCCCCCATGTAGCTTCATATATCCACCACCACAGTCAAAATACTGATTACTTCCACCTCCATGAGGCTCCCCCATGTCTTTTTTTATTATAATCACCCCCTCTTCTATTCCTCTTCTCTCTGCTCCATCTTAACTCCTGCTAACCACTAATCTGTCCTCTACTCCTATAATGCTGTCATTTCCAGACTATTATGTAAATGGAATTATATACCATGTAACTTTTCTATTGGCGTTTTTTTTCACTCAGCTTAATTCTCTGGAGATTCATCGAGGTTGTTGCATATATCAAGAGGTAATTCTTTTTTATTGCTGAGAAGTACTCTATGGTATGGTGGTCCCTGCATTGGTGGTCTCTGCTTCATGCTCTTCGGTTCTCCTGCATTTGAACAGATCTGACCCATCATTTGCTCCCTCTCGAAAACCAAGCTGAGTTTATTCTTTCAGAGCTGGACATCTGGCTATTGTATAAAAGAGTGATCACCACTCAGCAGGACAGCAAGGGAGCCATGTGGCTACTGATCGGTTACTAACCCAAAGCTTTGCTTGAATATTAATTCCACCATGGCTTCTCTGACGCTCAGTTAAGACAGTGCGCTACAGATGAGAAGCATGCTGACATGATGCTGTCCATGCAGCCCTAAGTCATCAAGGGCACCCTGTCCCTGTGACCTCTCACAGCACACAAGGATAAACAGGCTGGCGGAGAAGGAATGCACTGCTCTTTCCCATGTTTGCTTCCTTCCAGCTAAGCTGTTACAATTTTCCAGATCTAAGAGCTGCCTGGATTCTGAGAACTCTCCACCAGAGAGGTGGCACATAAAGGCACTGAGCCTAATCCCCACCGCATCACCAAAGCTTGTCAATGCGACTATGAGCGCTCCTGTAAGTAGTTGGAGGAAACCACGAGGGGAAACCAGATGGTAATGGTGGCAGCCTCCACACACTGTTTATGGGGGTTTCTAAACACAGAGGAAGCAAGCACATCTATTTCCCCAAAGGTCACATAGAATTTTCAGGTATGTGCAATGCAGTTTAAAGCTTTCGCTGCTCAGAGGTCGTTAAATGAGGGGTTATCGTGTTTGAATTGTGCTACAAAAATATTAATAAGTTCATTAACTCTCTATGAGCACAAGGAAAAGTGTTGACTAGGGTTTTTATGGTGTGGAAAAAATCTTCTTTAACTTTTAGGACTTTTCCTCTTTGGTTTCAACTACATGAAAAATGACACACAATTCAGGAATATGTGAAAGCAAATTTCAAACCCAGCATGTATGTAAAATAGCAGCAATAACTTCTGTCCTTGGTTGCAAGGAAATTACACACCGCATATGACTGCATTCATAAAGCCGGTGGGAAACTCCTGCCCAGGTTCTGGCCAGGGCCGCTGCAGAGCTCTGGCCTCTCCTCCGGTCTGTCCAGCACACGCTGGCCTGACAGGGAAGCTCTAGAATTCCTACCCAGGAGCAGCTCCGGTGACCTCTGGTCGGAAGGAGAGGTGAGAGGATCAGCCTGTAAGCTGCATTTGCAAAGCAAGTGCACGGTTATTGCTAGATTGCACGCTCATTTGGGTTTGCATTTGGGGGGCACACTGTGGGGAGAATAAGTCAGCCAGCCTTTATGTCCCTCAGTGTTTCCAGAAAGACTTTTCTTAAATTCCCATCACAATCCAGGAACCTGAATTGATAGCAAATGCCCTCGAGGTCAATTTCAAGCATCTACCTATGCCTTCAATCAAAACTCACTTGATCTGATCCCATCTTACCTCTCCTACCTGCCTACATAATTTCCTCCCTGTGCCCCACACACATTCTTGTCTCAAGCATATACTATACTAAGAAAGAAAGCACACGATTTGAAAGCATAGAGAATTGGGCTTAGATGCTATCATATCTAGTTACACTCTGGGAGACCACAGACGATTTAATCTCTGAGACCCCATTTTCCCACTTGTAACAGGAAGATAGTAATATCTGTCTTACAAAGTTGTGATGAGTTTTAAGAGAGATAATAGCATAAAGGTATGTGACACAGTGCCTGGTTTATAGTAGACACCTACTCACCCTCTTCCCTTTTCCTTTGCCTCATATACCCACCCCTCAAATTCCTGTTAATGATAAAATCAAGTTTAATTTTGTCAAATAGGAACCTTCTGGATCAACGTAGACAAAAATCTATATTTGGTGACTCAGTGGAACTTTGAAAATCATGCGTGAGAACATCTAGTAAGAGGCGATAGCTCCATGAAGCTTATGTCATCACTGAACCTTCAATATGTACTCATTACACCCACAGATGGGGAGCAACTTCTGCTACCAGTTAGGATGCAGAAAACTGCAAGATCCTAACGATGAGAACAAGCAAGAGAAGCCACAAAAACCACAGGGCTTGGGCCTGAAGTTCTAGTTACCTGTAGTCTTTCTTAAAGGGCAGCACGGTTTCTCTAGAATCCAAGCTCTAACGGTCAATAGTTACCAGTTAGAGAAATGAAAGGCAAAACAGAGTTCACAGTCAGATGTGCAGGATCATAAAGGAGAGAACCTGGAAAAAAATTGGGCCAAAGCAGGAGCAGGTATTAATTGATAAACAGGCTCATGAAGGATCATTACAATCCCCAATGGGTCTGGGGATTGTAAAGTCTCTCAACTTTATGGAGAAGTGGGCATGTGGTGTATGAATGTTTGGAACTGACTGAAAGACAAGGTGTCAAATCACTCATACTTCAAGGTCAACTGGCTCCTGACAGAAATACCTGGGTCAACGGGAGTAATAGCTTGGGACCTGTCACAGGAGGGAGGATGGCTAAAGGAGTCAGGCATTCCAAGGCTGAGCATAGTCCCTGGCTGACCAAACTTCCTCTATGAGATAAACTGACAAACTCGGAAGGATGGGGGCCAGAGAAGAGAAGGGGCATTTTGTACTCTTTTATTTTAAAATTGTATTTGGTAATCAAACTGTCTGTAGGCAGCAATTCAGCCCTGGGGAAAGTGCCCATTGAAAAATGTGTTGAATAGCGGACCTCAAATCTCATTACATGAGTAATGGTCTAACAAAGCCTGTCTATTCTTTGCCACCCACTTGAGATTGCTCCATGAAAATAAACCCTTAGACAAGAAGTGGAGTCTAATGCAAATGCTGTTTTTCTACAGATGCCTTATTGTTCCTTTTCCAAATATAGCACTGAAGACTGTAGTTGGTTTGTGATGTAGGAAAACCATTGGCTGCTGTGAGCCAGGAAATTGGTATAGAGTTGATAGACAAATATGTGGCCTGTGCTTTACTTTGATAGTGCTATTTGGAATGAAAAGCAGGTTTTGATGCTAAATTAGGATAATACCATTTCTATAAGGACCAATTATATAAGAGTAGTCTACATTTTTCATTATTAATAGATTGTTCTCTTGTGACCAGTGATGTACGGCTTGTTTAAGGTACTAAAGGTTAATAGGGGTTCGGATATTTTGGCTAGTGTCTTTTTCTGGGACAATTCATGAGGAGTTTTCTGCTAAATATAAAGTGACCTTGCTTTTTGTTTATGATGAAAAGAAGAGGAGAGAAAGAGAATAAAATAAATCTATTACAGTTTGAGTGCTGCCCATATTACTATAGTAGGTCTCACTGTGTCCTTTCGTGCCTGGAGTCAACCACACACAAGGCATTCTTATAGGATGTTAATGTGCACCACATCCTGTCACTGTCCAACTTCAGACCCTTCAATGGCTTCTCACTACACTCAAAATAAAATCCAACTCCCAGCCATGGCTAGAGCCCCTATCGGACCTGGTCCCTACTTCCTCCTTCCTCCGCTGGCTCCACCCTCACCTTCTTTCTGGGCAAATTCAGTCCCAGCAAATACAGGTGATGGACTTGCCCTTTCCTCTCAGGAGACACTCTGACTCAGGTGTTTGCTTGCTTGCCTTATTTGTTTTCAGCACTTTGCTGAGATATAATTTACATACACTGTAATGAAAGTGAACAATGTAATGGTTTTTAGTGTATGTTCAGTATTGTGTAGTCATCACCCTAATCTAATTTCCGGATATTTTCATCACCCCCAAAAGAAATCTTGCACCATCATTAGCAGTCACGTCCATTCCCCTGCTTCATTGTCTAGCCCTAGACAAACGCCAGTCTATGTTCTGTCTCTACAAATTTGATTATTCTGGACATTTTATATCAGTGAGACCATAAAATACATGGTCTTTGGTGGCTGGCTTCCCTGCAACCAAGAGACAACTCCTCTAACTTAAAAGGAGGTGAATTCTGAAGCAAAAGTGAGAACACTATTGCTTAGGTTGCATTAACTTTATTAAAGACTTGCCATGTTGTCCTAATAATTTTTTTCTCAATGTCTCCACTGCCTGGTGAAACTGATGATCCCAGACTCAAAAACCTTGCTATTGATGGGGAGTTTCTGAAAGGTATAAACAAAGTAACATGAAGAGATTCTTAGCTATGTGTGTTTTCCTCCCCAAACTAAAAATTCCTAGATGGATTAGACTATGTCTTATTTATGTATACCCAATGTTTATTAGTGTTGATATGTTCATGAATGAGTGAATTAATTCTCTTGTCCATTCACTCATCAAATTCTTCTATGTTTTAGGCCTGGGGATAAAATATGGAAAGATGACGACAGACAAGTCTCTTCCCCATAAAGTTTACATTCTAGGAAGGGATACAGCCACTGAACAAGTAAACAAATAAAGCAATAAAAATCCACGTAATAAATGCTATGAAGAAAACAAAGCCAGATAAGTGGGCAGAAAATAAATAGAAATGTATACAGGAAGAAGCCCCATTTTGCTTAGGGTTGTTAAGGGAAGCTTTTCTGAAGAGGTGGCATTTGAACAGAGATCCGAATGAGAAGATCCCAGCCATCTGAATATTTGGGGAAAGCGGAACAGAAAATGCAAAGAAGGAACAGCACCCAAAATGTTCCTGAAGTAAAAATGCCCTAAGGTGACCAGGAATTAGCAAGAAGATCCAAAAAATGAATCACAGTAAGAGGGAGATAGAGAGGGAGAGAGCAGTATGATATGAGGTCACAGAGGGATGCAGGGTGGGGTTGTGTAGAGCTTTGTAGATCTTGGTAGAGAGTCGGGATTTAATTTTAAATGTACTGAAAAGTCACTGGAGATTCTTATGTGGGAGAGCAAAGTACCTGATTTATGTTTTTAAAAGACCACTCAGAATTATGATGACACTCCATTCTGAGCATAGATGTCTTGGTTAGGTGAGGTGGACTGAGTGCTGTGCCACACAGCATGGAAAGTACTCCATTCAGCCCCATCTCTGGGATGCTATCCTGACCTAAAAGGTCTCAATAAATCTCTTTGAAGGGAAAAGTTCCTTTGAGAGACAATTCCTGTTAGATGATGTCCCGTGCTGTTGGCACAAGTTTATAAAACACCTTTCCTTCAGACCATCTCAGACCTGGTAATCCAGGAGGATTCAGGTACTGCATCTTCATTGCTGTCATCATAAACAGTTGCATCTGGTTGCTGGGGAGCCAGACACGTGAGTCTGTGTTCCATTCCAATGGTAACTGGAACATCAGTTTCTATTATGTCCTGACAGACAAATGATTAATTAGCACAATCAGCATCTCTCCTTGAAAATGGCCATGGATCAGTGTGTTCCCCTCCATCATGTAATTGAATCAGGGCCCACACACCTGTTTCCACTTTCTTTAAACAAACACCTGCCCAATAACCAACACAAAGCGATATTAAATCCCAACCTGCCCTGTGCATAAGCACATCTTTCAACTTGACCTAATCGATGCTGAAAGCTAGGAAAGCACAGGCCTCAGAGAGGACGACTGCCTGATCCTCACATGTAATCCGAGCGTCTGCAGCTCTGGCCCCACTCGGGCACGTGGCAGAGCTGTGGCGGTGCTGCAGTCAGGCCAGCCCAGGCTCAGGCCTGGTTTTCCAGTTGTGTGACACTGAGCAAGCCACGTAGTCCCTGCAAGTCTCTGATTCCTCATCTTTAAAATGGGGATAATGATTTTATCATGTTTGTTGTTCTCTATGACTTACATTTAGCATCTTTTACGATAATGCGAATATTAACATCACTTTAGGTTGGCAAATTTCAGTTCTGATTAAGATAGAGTAAGTGCTCCTCCCTTTCTTTCCCACTGATTATAATGAAAAGTCCTACTCAGTATATGCAGAGCAACTACCTGAAGACTCTTAAAAGTATGTAGTAGCAAGTCAACTGGGGAAGAGAATAAAAAACTCAAAGAACCAGCTCCTGGAGATGCGTTTCTTTCCTCCCCTTTTTTCTGGCTTAGATTCTAGGGCAGCCTGAATCTTGAAGCTGTGAAACAGAAAAAGAAAAACTCAAGAAAAATCCTCTCTCTTGGGCTAGAGCAGTGGTCGGCAAACTGCAGCCCCTTGAGTGTGGCTCTTCCACAAAATAGCATGTGCGGGCGCGCACGTACAGTGCGATTGAAACTTTGTGGCCACACTCAAGGGGCCAAAGAGCCGCATGTGGCTTGCGAGCCGTAGTTTGCCGACCACTGAGCTAGAGGATTGGGGAAGGAGCTGATGGGGAAAGAGATCTCTCCCCTCTAAGCCCTACGATCAGCATGCTCAAGGAAGTGACATCCCCCTGGCACTGGCAATGGCAGCAGCCGTGAAGGTGGCGTCGGGTGTAGCAACTCCAGCAGTGGGGAATTGGCAGGCTCTTGTTTTGCTGCTTTTCCCTGAGGTAGACCCAGTTTCAGGAAGTTCATTATCGTGCATGGATGCTAAAACCAGGGTTCTGTAGGCAGAGCCAGGAAAAGGAACCCGTAGGAGTCAGAGAAGGTGGGGGGGATTCACAGAGAGGAGCTAGCAAGAGAAAGGGATCCTTTCAATCTGTATATAAAGGATTGGACCCATCATGACCTATGATGCATAGGACTTCATCATAAGCAACATACCGAGGCGTTGAGAACTGAACAGGATAGACCACCACCCAGCAAAGATGGAGAAAGCTTGTTCTGAAGAGATAGGCACCCCAAAACTCTTCCAGTCCCAACCCTTTGCCCAGCTCCAGAGCTGCTCTCATGTTTTTAGGTCATTTGTTACAGCAGCACCCCACTTCTCAGAACGGAAATCTGGGCTGCCGTCATAGAACATCACCATCCGGGCGGCTCAGACAACAGAGGTTCACTTGTTCAGAGTTCTAGAGGCCAGAAGTCCAAGATCAAGGTACCAGCAGGGCTGGTTTCTGCTGAGGATTCTCTTCCTGGCTTGTAGACGGCTGCCTTTCCTCTGGGTCTTCGCATGGCCTTTCCCCTGTGCAAATGGGAAGAGAGGGGTCGCTGGTGTGCCTCCTTCTTTGTATAAAGACACCTGTCTTGTTGGATTAGGGTCCCACCTTTGTGACCACATTTAACCTTAATTATCTCCTTAAATACCCTAGTTCCCAATGCCATTACGGTACATGGGGGCTAGGGCTTCAGCATATGAATTTGGGGGGGCGGGTGGCAGTAGACACAATTAAGTCCGTAACATGTGTCTTAATAAAGAGAATGTTATATGACATAGTGGACTGTGACTTTTCATAGACAGATGTAGATGTGTCTCACTTTGAGCATAATGAAGAGAAATCCCAGGACATAACATTGTTTTATACAAAGCAAAGCAGTTCTCTATATTTCAATAAAGACGTTGATTAAATGCCATAGGATCTTAACTCTTATTATCCAAGGAGCCTATGGTGAAATTGGTTTCATTATATGACATTTTGCTTAAAGTCTCAGAACCTATTGATGATGTTAAGTGAGGACTTATTGTATACATGTTGGCCAGCACAGATTACCTGTGCCAGGCACATAGTAGGTGCTCACTTATTCTGTATTGAATGGAAATTAAAAGATTCTGAGTTCCTCCTGGGTTTAGCCATCAAGTAAAATATTTAAAAATAAAAATAAAACAGCCCATGAAAGGCTGACAGACACTTCTCCTCAGGGAAAGTTGAGAGAGGCTTGCTCTGGCTAGAATGTGCTCTTACATTTTGCAGGAGGGCCATCAAACACACTCTGATCTAGAGGGAGACACTGGTGTCCTTCTCTCCAGCAGGACAGTTTGACGAAGGGGCTGGACCTAACTCTTCCCGGGCTGGAGGAGATATCCCAGGGCGGCTCTCCTAGGTGGGGTGGGAGAGGAAGGCAGCCAGATGGGTCCTACCTGAGCAGGGAGCCTGCTGGCCATCGTCCGGAGGAAAGGCAGCCCCAGGGGCCATGGCTGGGTGGATGTGGGTGTGTGAAATCTGGCCATTCTTTTCTTCTGTCCAGTCATAAAGGTGCGGGTTTGTATCGTATGCAGGTGGTTCTCCTGTGAGAAGATCAAGCTGCTAAAAGAAAAACAGAGACAGAAAGAGTGGACAATGTATCTTATTTACACCAAACACCTAACTTAGTCTGTGGGAAGGCATTTGTGGGAGGTGAATTCTCTAGTGTGGGCTTGGCCAGCAGCAGATTCTGGCAGTGACTCAGCCCTTGTTCGGTCCAAAGCTGCGTCTCTTGTTCTCATTTGGAAAATGGGCTAATAATACTTATCTGGAATTTACAGGGCAGAGAGAAAGGCTGGCACGGGAGTCAGGGGCCCCGAGTTCTCATCCTGAGTCACCCTCACCAGCCACGTGGCCTTGAGCAGAGCAATGTACTTCTCTGGACATCAATGTCTTTATATTGAAAATGAAGGTGCTGGCACATAAGCCTGGAGTCAGAAATGACTGCACAATCAGGTTTCTCACCGAACACACCCTCCTACAGGGGGCAGGATACAGTCCAGCCCCACACGCCCTCATGCCGTACCAACAGGATCCCTTGTCTGATTTGCTGAGCCCGGTATCCTAACTGCAGCTCCAGCTCCTCCACCTGCTGCCGCAGGGCCTTGCATAAAGTCTGCAGTTGCTCGGCCTCCTTCCTGCAGGCACATAATAGAAAACCAAATTCCACAGCCACCCCCATTCAAGGGCCGTCTCCCACTGCTCCTCCCAAAATGTAGGTCATGCTTTTGCTATTTCTTACAGGAGAATGTCACCTTCTTCATTTGTATCAGTTGCAGACACGGGCACATTCCTAGGGCAGGTTTTCTTTTTTCTTTTTAAACAACTCTACTACAGGATAATTTACATGCCATGAAGTTTACCTATGTTAAGAGTACAATTCAATGATTTGTAGGGAATTTGCTAAGCTGTGTAACTGGCAACATCCAGGTTTGGGACACTTGCATCTTCCAATAAGAACCGTCATGACCTTGTACCGCTAATCCCTAGTCCCTCAGCTTCAGGCAACTACTCATCTACTTTTGGATCACATACTTTTAATCTATGTGAAAATAATGCAGATTTTCAAAACCCCCAAAACTCCGACATCTGCATTTACACGAGTCCCACTGGCATTGATTAAAGATGTCCTACTAGCTAGCCCCCTCTTCCCAGCTGCTGCCCGCATTCTGACCTCAGAGAGCCGTGGCCATCAAGGGTAAGCGTTGCTGTCTGGCAAATGGCTCTCACAGACTCCCACTTAGAAAAGGAGAAGAAAAACATGAGAGCCAGGAGAAGCTGGCCAGTTTCTCAGTAGCCCCGCTCCGGGGCACTCATCTGTCTTGCCCTGATCACCTTTCTGCTTCAGGTGTCGGGTTGGTACTTACTCTTATGGCTCCCTCGGATAATTACCTCTCCTCTTCGGACATGTCCCTGGAAAAGAGGGCCTGCTGCCCTGTGAGGTGCTTTTCCATTTCCTCCAAGTGCTCCTGGAAACACTGGCAGAGCGTCCTCATTGCTTCCGTCTCCCGGGCTGTGTGCTGAGAACCAGCAGAGAGAGCTCAGGAGGGAGTCCTGATTCACTGCAGGAGTGTGCCAGGGTGGGGCCCGCCATCCCACCAGGTTCACCGCTTTGCCCCACTGCTAATGTGCGGGGAAGAGAAGAGGGAAAGGCCGCCTTGGGCTTCTCCCAGCAGCTGGAGGTAGTACTTGGTTGGGACAGGAGGGTAGAAGCTGTTGGATGGCTCTGGAGACATTCTGTCCTGGAGATGGGAAGACAGTCTGGAGAACTAGCTGATACTGGGATGGGAGAGTGTAGAGCAGGGGTGGGGAACCTTTTGTTTGCCAAGGGCCATTTGGATATTTATAACATCATTTGCCGGCCATACAAAATTATCAACTTAAAAATTAGCCTGCTTCATTTGGTCAAACATTTAATGAACTCACCCCTAACGCCTTGGCAGGGCCAGACCAAATGATTTCTTGGGCCTTATATGGCCCATGGGCTGGACGTTCCCCACCCATATGGTAGATGAAGGAGAGGAGTGCAGAGGGCTAGAGTACAGGCTTGCATTTAGAAAAGTGGAGTTTTTCTCATTTCACTTTGTTGCTGAGTGCTGCCTCACTCTGAGCCTCTGTAACATTGAACACATCTGTTCAGATGGTTATGTTTAATTAGAGAGTCTTCTAAGAAAATTTTTCTTAGTCTTAGCTTGGCTTCACCACAGTCCCTGGTGATTGAAATCGGAGGACCATCTCCAGGCAGCTAAGAAGGCCATCCACAAAGAGGCAGGCACAGGTGGGCATCCCATCCCCCCACGAAGTGGAATCTAGGATTGGACTGTCCCCCCAATCCTGCTCCCCATCACTCCTGATGGGAATCATCCTTTACATCTTCCTTTCTCTGCATGTCTGTGCTTCTGCCTTGGTGTCCTTACTTAATTATCTTCTTAGAGCCACCAAGCCCAGTCCATTTGTCAGGGACTCTGCTGATGTGCTGAGTTCTTACCGGCTATCGCTTGTTTTCCAGCCCAGGTTGGACCATGCTTTGAATGGGTCCATAATCTAAAACCTCAGCATCCCTACCCATCTGACTTTGAGTGATGCACATGCTAGTTGGAGCCTAATGCTCTCTCCACCAGGCCATGGGTTTGGACCCCCTTCCTGATGGGCATGGCAGAGGCTGCTAGTTGCCTACTCACTATCTTTCTCCACTTTATTCTTACTAGCAAATTCCAATAGCTTAGGGTCAGCAATGTGTCTAAGTAAGAAACTCCATTTCTCAGCATTCCTGGCATGTAGATAGCAATGAGGTGGAAGTGGAGAGCATGGAGATGGGATTCTGGGAAGCTCTTTAAAGAAGCTGATTTCTCAGGTAGGTGTCTTTTAACCTTTTCTTCTTCCTTCCATGGAAACCTGCCTTACAGCTCTGCTACTTCCTCCCAGACCTGCTTCTAAGAAGTCCCAGATTCTTACCTTCTCCTCAAAACCACATGGCCAACATCCTGGCAGCCCGATGGCTATTTTTTTTTCTTATCAGAATTGTCATAATGAAAATATTTTCCTAAGAGTGATATTTTTATTTTGAAAACTCTCCATCATTTTGCTTGGAGAGTTGGGTTTTCATTCTTTTTTTATCTTCTAAATTTTATGCCGAATAACCTATTTTGTGTAGCAAAATCCCTAGTTACTTTTGCTTCAGTGTGAGTGCATTGGAATCAGTGAGAGGAGTGTTTGAAGCATCACTGGTGTTGGCAAGTGTTGAAAGGTGACTACGATTGTGGCTCTTCAAATCAGAAAAGGTCTTAGAGATCATGAAGGACTTCAGAGATCAAGTATCGTGGCAGAATGGCTAATGTGTTCAAGGTCAAAAAACGACAGTCAGGTTTCAAAGCCAAGCCTCCTGGCTCATTTCTGTTCTGAGTCACAGTAGGGACTACAGTGTGGCTGGCCACATGGAGAAGTTATTTGTCCCTTGAGAGTGAGCTGATGAGTAGTACCACTAGATTCCTATAAGGTGACCACATTCTATGCACAGGGAGGCCAGGGACATGGAAATATGGCACTCAAGTAGGCTGAACATTGTAATCATTGACTTTTAGATTTCATCTAGTTTTTTGAGTTTTTGTGATTGGAAGGTATGGGGGCTGGGATAGATGGCCTATGGCTCCCTGTGTAGGGAATGACATGGAAAATTCTGAAACACTGCCATCTTCTGGTCATTTGGAAACACTAAATATACATTTTGGCTCTAGAACAAGTATTGAAGTAGTTGCAGAAAAAAGGAAACCGTAAACAAAAAATAAAATAAAATAAAAAGGGGGAGGGACTGCTTTGAACTCTTTTTTGCAATATAAGATCTGGGTATATATAATACAACATCACTGAACAGCAACGAACTTTTGAAATGGCTCATATTACCTTTTAAATGGTGTATGCTTTTCTCTTTCTTTAAATCTAAGTCATGAACATTAAAAAAGAATTTTCTAATATCCAAAAATCTAATTTCTGCTACATCTTATTTCCTTTTCTGAAAAATCTTCAAAAAATTAACAAATCATTGTGAAGAATTCACTTCTATATAATAATTTAATTATGTCAGTAAACCATTGTCTTAGGTAACGCACAAGACCACACAAATGGCATTCATCAGCCTAGTGTTTCCCTGCACTATTACATCCTTCTATGTAAAGGGGGCAGAGGGGTGTTCTTCTGAGCCTTTAACCTGCAATGCTCTTAATTTCCACACCTGTTTGGAACTCCCATTGTCATGTAAGAGATGGTATCTGTCACTGCCTATAATTTTCACTTGGTTCAAGACCTATGTTCTAGATAACTTCTTCATTGATCATTAATTTTTCTTCCCCTAGGTAGCACCTAACATCTAACTTAGAGCCATTTTTCTCCAGGATATTTTTCAGACTTTACACACCCAGGCTCGCTCACTGTAGATGTTTTGTCTCTTTGTTCTTGAGTTTGTTCCTTAGTTTATTTAAGTAGCCTGTTCTTATGGGTGAATGAAATACATTAGTTTCACTTGCTTTTCTCTCTCTGTGTGTGAGTGTATGTACACCTGCACAGGAGTACAGATATGCACAGGTATGTGTGTTTTGATTGTTTCCTTTGAGTGTGTGTTTGTGGTTCCTTGGATTTAAATTAAGAGAAATAAATGCATTGTCTCTAGTAAGACCCATGTATTATGCATTTCAGCAGGTGTATAATGCCAAATCAATTTGATATGAAAGTACCATTTTTTGTATAATTGCAAATTCTAAGAGGAGAGAAGGCTGAGTCAATGTGAGATGAGGTACCGGAAGACATGGGACGGTGACAGGCACACTCATCCGAACTCCCGTTCATTTAAAAGCTATACGCAAGTCTGGCGATGGGCCGCAAACCCCTGTATTTTCCGCAGAAGTGCGATATGTCATAGACTCCAATCAGGAGGAACGTCTATTTCTAGTGGCCAGATCTCTCCATACAGTTGGGGCGACTCCAAATAGGCTCAGAGAGACTGAAGGGCTCGTGCAAGATTATACAGCTACGCGGATGTAAGATAGAGAACTGGTTCCTTAGACTGAATGGAAGATGGCGTTCAGATGCACTCGTACTTATAACCTTACACGTGAATTTATGCAGGGTACCACAGCCCTCTGTAAAATGGGAATTAATAAGAAAGGTGGCCTTCTTTACTTCACAAGGTAATGCAAAGTATGACATAAGGAGAGATTTGTGAGAAGATACCATAAATCATACAGCACTCTGCAAATACTACTCCTGGTCCGCAACAAGAAGGTGTGCCCTGAGCCTGCATTCAGAAAGGGAGGCCAGACGGCATCCCTGAGGGGTGTGTGTGGCCTCGTCTGCCTCCCCGACCTGCAGGGGTGAATACTTACAGAGCACAGCTCCCGCACCGCAGTCTTCATGAATTGGGCTTCTGGGTGACCGTGCCAGCGCGGGCCATGCCCGCAGGCCGAGTGGCAGTGGGGATGGTGATGACAGCAGTCACAGCAGGGGACAGGTGCAGCATGGCAGATGTCCTCTGGGCAGGGACTAGGGAAGCCCGTGTCTAGAGAGACAGATTTGGTGAGGGGCCGGGCCTCGTTTCCTGGAGCTGAACAGCGATGCCAGGACCTGGGCTCACACAAATAAGTCTGAACAGAGACATCACTGAACTGCCTGGCTTCGGCCCCCAGGACAGGTTCTGCTGTGCTAACAGGGTCACACACAGTGCATTCTAAAGCTGTTCTTCTAGAATCAGTCCCCAAGGCCACAGCATTCTGAGCAGCTGACACCAGGTTGCAGGACATCTGGGTTGTCACAGACTCGGAGCTGACAGCGCTTGAGTCAGCATTTGAAGGAAGGGTTCCCATCTCAGATTCTGCCCTGGGTGGTATGTGACCCCAGGCTCTACACCTTAGCTTCATTTGGGGAGAGGTACCTCCAGGCAGCTTATTGGGGTGCGGAACGGACTTCTCAGATGTTTGAATAAGGTCAACTGTATGGGGCATGGCCTCGTCGGGCTTGGGGACTTGCTGAGTCAGGAAGGTGCTGTTGATGTCAGGACAGAGTTGACAGCTTTCTGCTTCTCTTGGGGCCTCAGAGTCAACATGAAGGAACTTGTCTTGAGGGTGACCCACTCCAGGTGACCTCTGAGGCTCACAGTGGAGGCTCTGCACGCACAGGCCCCCAGCTCCCTCCGGCCTCAGGAACCCATCCTTCCCTTCTGTGAGGTGGGTCACCATAAACTCCAGAGGATGGTCACATCTGGAGGCCGTCGTGCCGACACTGTCCTCACGTTGGGTGTGGGGCACGGGCGGGGGCTGCCACTGATGGCTGTCTTTCCTGGGGTGTTCTCCCCCAGTGCTGGCCACGTCCAGGGCCATATCTGAGGCCAACCGTTCCAGTGGTCCCCCCGTGGCCTCGAGCTGAGACTCTTCCTCCACCACAGCTGTTGAAGACTTGTCCTCTAAGACACTCCAGTCTTGACCGGAAGAAGCTGTGCTCACCACACTCGTGGAGTCAGACTCGCCTGCCTCTGGCTGGCAGTCCTGGAGTGCCCCTGAGTGCTGGCCCTGACCCCTGGGCTTTCTACTTCCATTCTCAGCAGGACTTGGGCCTCCAGGCAAGGAGGGCCTCTGTGGAAGAAACAAGGATGAAGGGAAAGGGGTCAGGAAGCGGGAAGGCGCTAGGTGTAAGAAGTGCTTTCTTTTTTTTCCTTATCATTACCATTGAGTCAGGAGATAAGGGTTACACACTCAGTTTTCATCAGTTTCCTACTTTAACTGGGACCTTCTTCCTATGAGGCTCAGCTTCTTTGTTTAGTAAAATCAAAAGAAACTAAAAGGGAAAGGGATGCTGAGCTTTCTGGCTCCTCGTTTAATGTCCTCTGTCCCTTGGGTGCCTGTGGCTCATGTGTTCTAAGCATTGGGTGCCTTTCCCAATTGTGGCAGCACATTTCAATCTCGACGTCCTTCAATCCTCTCCCAGCCCCCACACGGCCCCTACCTGCAGGGCTGGCGGGTCCGGTGGCTCCTCCAGGAACCCACTGCTGTCAGACTGGCAGCTGTTTGCTCTGCTCACTGTGGTGCCTGCAGAGAGAAGTGAGGAGGCCTGGTGAGTAGAGTGAGAACAGGGTGACAAGACTGGGTTGAAACCCTCCATGTGGCCGACACGCCGTAGATCCTCAATAAACACCCGCTGCGTGGAAGTGTAAATGAATGAGGCGATTCCAAGGTTTCTTTCCTCAACTGTCAGAGGTCCACGTAAAAGTGTGCCGCTGCTTTCCTAATACGAGGAGTAAAACACGAAACAAAGGCAGAGGAACTAACATCTCTCAGCACTAAGTAACAATATGAGTGTGAAATGCATCATTACTAAGGGGAAGAAAATCCAGACGGAAACACATATGCCTTAAATGTCACGCTAACAAAACATAACACCCCAAATCTATACATCTGTGTGCATACATATATATTGCACTGAAGTGAATATTTGTGTCCCTCCCCCCATTCATATGATGAAATTCTAACCCCCAAGGAGATAGCATTAGGAGATGGGGCCTTTGGGAGGTTATCTGGTAATGAGGTCAGAGCTCTTATGAATGGGATTAGTGTCTTTATAGAAGGAGACCCCAGAAAGCTCCCTCGCCCCTTCCTCCAGGTGAGGACACAGAGAAAAGATGAGCACCTCTGGACCAGGAGGCTGACTTTCACCAGACACCGAATCTGCTGGTGCCATGACCTTGGACTTCCAGCCTCCAGAACTGAGAGAAATAAATCTCTGTTGCTTATAAGCCACCCGGTTCATGGCATACACGGCAACAGCAGCCCCAAATGGACTCAGACATAGCCATTCTTTTTCTTTTGACTAAGTGTTGGGTAGGAACTCTTTACAAGCCTCATCTGGACTCTATTTATAGGACAAGCCCGTGTCATGCTTTAGAACGCTGCTCTGGCCATTTCAAGAGGCTGGAAGGGGCAGAGAAGAACGATGTTACATGTGGGCAGGTAACGACTGTAAGCACCAGCATCTTGAAATCCTGCATTTGTAACTTCTTCTTAATGGGTGGGGGGAATGGGAGGTCGCTAGGGAGTCACCTTGCTACTGGTTAAACTGTAGGATTTCTCTTCTGAATGAGAAATGCTTCCCTTTATACTACTTTATGGGCTAGAAGAGGAAGTCTCCTGGGAAGAGGGTGGTTGGAATAGAGCTTCCTTATGTTGTAAAAAGCAGGAGGAGTCTTATTTGTCCTGGTAGAAAAGACTGGGGGTAGGTGGAAAGGAAAAGGCTGCTGGTTGGTGGGCGTAGTGCTTGGATGTGTGGTACATAGATGAGAAGTAGGGAACTTGCCTTGGCTTGAAGAACAGCTGCTGCAGAAGAATTCAGAGGAAAAAACACACAGACACTCCATTCTCCTTTTGTGTTCTAGGTCCAGCCTTCAAGGCCAGCAGCACTAACAAGGGCGGCGCCTCCTCTCCTCACAGGACTTCTCTCCAGCCTCACCAGCCATGTGTCTGAGCAAAGACCACTGGGAGAGACATGGTCCCATGGTCCCATGGAGAGACATGGAAGTCCAAGATCAAGGCACCAGCAGATTCAGTATTTGGTGAAAGTCAGCTTCCTGGTTCATAGACACTCATGAGGTCCCAGAGGTGGTCTATCAGCCCAAACCCCAGCTATACCTCCTACCCCCTGAGGTCAATGTAAACAGGAAAAAAGCTTAGATTTGTAGAATTAAAATTTAGGAACTCCACATTCATGAATTCCCTTCAAATAAAATGAAAGACTAAAACCCAGAGGATATACATTTTTAATACTGAATCTTAGGGACATGAAAGAAATTCAAGCAAAGTTTTGAGAAAACCATGTTCTTGGACATAGCTATTCTTACTGCATAATTAAGGGTAAAACATAAAAAAAAATTGCTAGTCATAGACCTAAATAAGACCTCTGCTTCTGGCAAGCTGAAGTAATAAAAACTAGATTTCCCTACCTCCTGAAATAATTAAAAAACTGGACAAAGTATATGAAAACATGGTTTCAAGAAAATGGACATTGGGTGATTAAAGATGGCAGACCCTGACAGGCAGGAAAAAATCACAGGAGCCCTACAATGACCCAGCCTCCTGCCTTGAGAGAGTTCACAGGCCAGGCTGCAGGGGAGTGAAGCAGGCAGACCCTGGCAGACTCCCTGGGTTGAGGAGACAGAACTGAGTCTGGAGAGCCTGAGCCAGCTGGAGTCCACAGCGTTGGGTGGGAGAAAGGAGAGAGCTGCACAAAGAGAGAACTCGAGGGTCCCTCTTGAGTCTTCAGCCAAATACTGATCAGCCATGCATGCAAGAAAACTCACAAGACCGTGGAAAGGAGCATTGGAAAGGATTCGAAGATTCAATGCCCAACACTCCCCCAGACCTGGAACAATGCATGTTCCCACCGCCAGCTTCCAAAACCTCCTAATTCACAGAGCATTGGCAGGACAGAGTACTCAGATGGGTCTTGACTTTGGGGAAGATAAATTGGCATCTGGTGGTCGCAAGTAGGACCAGCACTCCCAAGCCAACCCAGCCCAGTTCCTGAAATGAGCCCAAGACTGGGAGAACTTTAGAAGCATTCTCACCTCCCGTGGGATTTTCCCTATACACTTACTATGCCCAAGGAGACATAGCTCTTTATGATTCCACTAGACTGGGGCCTTGGCTTCCCACCTTATGCCTACCAGTCCTTTTCCCTGATAGATCTTGTTATTCAAACCCTCCCCTACTGGGTGGGTCCTGTTCCAAAGAACTGCCCACCCCTGCATGAGTTTGTCCTGCTCCTTAAGCTGCTGGTTCCCTCTCATGGCAATCCCATAACTTCTCTATGCAGTAAGCTCCTGAGATCCAGGTAGGCTCCATAACTGTCATCTTGAAAACCTGGAGCTGGATCTGCTGAGTTCAGCTCCAGTCTCTCCTTTCTCCTGGCTGTGCAATCTTGGACCTGTCACTATGCTCGCTGAGCCTGTTTCCTCATGGGGAAAAGAATGAATATGGTAATCGTATTTTACTTGTGGGGTTGCGATGAGGATCACATCCAATAATATATACATGAATATTTATGCATATGGTAAAATGACATAAAACGTATACGTGTATATATATACACACACACATATTTTTGCTGCAGAGCATCTTAATATTTATTAGAACCCAATCACTATTAATATCATTCCATTTCATTAGTGAGCATAATTAGTAATAGTAGTATGAACTAGATTTTACTTTCCTCAGATTGGTGGATCCTACCTGGGAAGGACCCATTCACCTTTGGAAACATTCCTGGGAGGAGACAGATGCCTCAGGCACTTTGTCCGAACAATCACCAGGTGGCAGCCTTACACCAACCACAACAAGGAGGAGCGAGGGCCTTGCCAATCTCCGATGGCTCAGTCTTGTAGGAAAAAGCAATGGGAAAGCTGCTTGTGGAAACTGGGTTGGTAATAAGAGCTCCTGAATCCTACAGGCAAGTTTTCCACATAACTTAGTCTGAGTTATGAGGCTCAGGGGGAAAAGCCTATGGGATTGCAATATAAATGAGGGCAGGGGAACAGAACAGGAGCCTTAGGGGTGTGATGTACTCTGGAATTGTGTCAAGCCAAAGAAATGGTTCATTCTTAGACTCTTTGGGGTTTACCATCTTCATCTTTTCTTTACTGTTCTGCTTTACCTATTTCTTTGCCAAGTCCCCCTCTCTTCTGTCTCCCAATGGTAGAAAATTCTGTGACATTACAGATTATGCAAACTCAACTGCCTCCAGAAGCTGGGCGGTAGCCAGTGTGTGAGCAGCTGGATTTGGACAACAGGGAGCTGGGTGGGTTGTCTGCACTTGAGAGTGGGCCACAGTCACTCCACAGGAAGCAGGGTAGGAAGCCAGGATGGTGCCATCCACCATCCAGTACAGGAATCCCTTCTGGAACATTCCTTATAGAAGGCCATCTAGTTAGGGCTTACACACTTATATGACATGGACCTACTCCGCTGTAGACAGGACATATCATACCTTTTAGAAAATGATTCTATTAGGAGTCAAACCTATTTTAGTGTTTCTGTTTGTTGGTCATAGCTCTGCTCCGTGGAGTAATACAGTCAGTCTAACAACCCCCTTTCAAAGCAGCTGTCTCATACCCTCCAGGCCTGTTACTCTCCAGCCTAACTCCCCAGATCCCTGAAGTGAGCCCTCATGGGGTAGGGCTTCCAGACCATTTGTGTCTTATACATTTGTGTCTTAAATAAGCTCTTGCTTAATAATGTCTGTTGTAAAATCTGCAACTCGAACTCGAGATGTGTTCTGATAGTTCACTTCCACACATACAGTCTGCTGTTGGGTGAGTCTAGTCAGAATGTATGCCCTGCATTGTGTGCTACCCACACCAGTTTCTGCTTTGACTTCAAGAGATACATGTTTTGAAAAGTAAATGAATGACTTCAGTAGCACTCTTGTGAAATTTGATCTAGCTAGTTTGGGACCATGGTTCCATCCTGTCAAGGGTAATTTTGATCTTCATTCTGAAGTCTATCTGTGTTAACCATAGATTGAAGACACAGTCTTGCTGTGAGCCAAGTCGCTGACAATATTCTGAAGAGAACAGGCCACAGAGACAGAGCCTGGGGATCCTACAGCAACTCTCTACTCTTTCCTTTAACAAATGTCCGCTGGTCCCTGAGGGGTCCACACTGTTCTAGAAACTCCCTGGGGTGTTAACAAAGGTGCCTGCACTCACAGAGCTTTTATTTATGTGGATTCAGATCCTAGAACTGGAGAGAGGCTGAGAATATTTGTGATTGTAGCAAATATTCCTGAAGCAATTAATTCTTCCTTCTATGTGAGGACAAATTTTAATGTAGAGCCAGCGCTAATCTCAGATTTTAAAATAGAAGAAGTTTCCAGCGCAAAACGAACAATGTTCCCATCACCATTTGAGACAATAGGTGGACTGCAAATGTAATACCAATTTATTTGGAGCTTTGCATGTCTGCACGGATTCAATCACCATAGTCCTAGAGACAACCAGTCCAAATGCCTTTTCTCTCGTGAAGCGGTCTAAGAGCAAACATTATTCTTGCTTGAGTTAACAGGCTGATGGCCAGGTGATTATGTCACGTGAAGCTGTCTAGGAGCAAACATTATTCTTGAGTTAACAGGCTGATGGCCAGGTGATTATGTCAAACGCTCAGACAGTAAGAGGCAGTAGAAGTCCTTTTACATGGCAGCCTACTCCATCAAAAGTAATAATCCAGGATGTGACAAGAAATAAGAACTTTGGAGTCTCTAAGCTGGAGAACTGAGATTTTCATCAAGAATCAGGCTCATGATTTTCAACTAGGGAAGTTGGAGGACGCATGGCTACGCCAAAGACAAGGGGAAATCTCAGGAAGTCAGAGTGTGGGCTGTGCTTTCATTGCCCCCACTCCAGTCCTTCGTGGCCCTGTCTGTGCTCCAGGCTTTCACAGTTTTCAGTCAATAGGAGGCGCCAGAAGTGGGAGACTGAAGGGCAGGAGGAGGAGTGTGGAGTATTTATTTGCCACCACCTCTTTCAGGGACTTTTTGAAAACAGCTGTATAACTTCATGGTAAGAACTCCTGGTGGAGTTTCCTTTCTAAGGTTCCCACGTCCAGCAGGCTCCAGTAATGCGATCCCTTCCCTGTTTTTTCAGACTTGGGAGTGATCCTGGGCTATCTACTCCCACCAGCCTTGGGGTGCTACCCCCACCACAGTCAACCAGGCTAGTACGAATGCCTTGCCATGGTCAACGTAGTTTTCACATAGCATTGTATCTTTCTATTTTAATTATGATTACTCTGCTTTTAAATAAAAAAAGTGGTTTGGGTAACGTCAACTCACTCAAGCTCAGAGGAAAGATGGAGAGAGGATTGGGCACTGTCCTCCATAACTGTCGTATTTAATCACTTTCATCTCAGTCCTATTCATTTTAATGAGTCTCTAAAGAATATCTTCATGTCACCCTTTCCCCCACTAATGTTATTTTTTTTTTACTGCTTCCAAGTCATTTTAATTTCTGATAAAAGTCATCACCTGCGTTTGATGAGCTTGTCTGTGGACAAAGCCACAGATTAAGGATAAACAGGTGGCAAAGAAACATACTAAGAATGCCCTTTAATCTCACGTGGGGACAATGAAAAACATCTTCCCCAACATATTTGTTTTAGAAACACATAATTCACAAGGTATGCCTTCTGAGCAACCAAATAAAGTAAAATGACCTTAAAACAGCTGATTGGCCATTCTCTAAAAGAAAGCTGGCTGTACATATATATTCATTCCACAAATACTTACCTACTGTGTGCCGGACAGTATGCTAGGCCCCGGGGACACATGGTGAGCAAGACTATGCCTCTCCTCTCCAGAAGTTCACGGTCTAGCATTCTAAGAATAAGCTCTGAGGATGTCATTACAAAGAGTAAATCTGCCTTCATAACAAGAGCTTTTGGGCACATTGAAAACAAAGTCCCTTTTTCTGGGGCTCCAGCAGCCCTGGTTCCTCCTCTAGAGCATGGTTTCCCTGACGAATGTGTGAAACTGGATCCAAATGCTAAAAGCTATTCAGAAAAGAAAGCCTGAATATCTACCACAGGGGGAAAACACATCGAATTGTATCTATCTTTGGGATATTCATGATAGCAAAGGGAAGCGTGACAATAGAAGTGAAAGGACAATCATGAATGTACAGATAGTAAAATGGGAACAAAAATACATTAGAAAACTTATCTCTACCTTCGAGCCCCAGATTAGTGGTGGCCATTTAAAACATTATCATGGCAATGCTCAGCACGTAAGGTTTTACACCTAGACTTGAAGCATGAATTGTGGGCATAAGGTGGCCTATTTCAAATGGACTTCAAATGGAGCTGTATGGGTTGGCCTAATTTCAAACCAGCAATTTGAATACCTTCAGTCACACAAAATATACTTCATTGCTTTGTGTGATGTTATGGTTCTCTTTTCTGGACTTTGCTCCTACAAAAGGAAAACAAGAAGATGCATGCACAGTAACAGATTTTTGAGGCTGAATTCTTTTTTTCTTGGTAGAACATGTTTTTGCCAAGTTTACAACCCACTTGAACTTCTGTCTGTTCTTTGATTTTAGAAACAACGTGAGCTCCTTTTAACTTTGGTAAAAATCACAGACTTAGCCATAGATAAAGAAGTCTTAACAAAGTTTACAGAAAATTTTTATCATCCCCAAATATCTCTAAATAAAGAACTTTCCTATTAACTTTCAGTGAAGCTGAATCTGATATATAGTGTTTTAACTTAAGGAGAGATAATTTTATTTTGATTAGGCATTTATAACTTAATTCTATAAAAGAAAAGATTTTTAAAAAGACATCCTAAGAAAAGCTTCTTCTAATCTTTATCTGTTTAAAGGATATGCGTTATTTAAACACTTATTTGATCATTTGTTTCCTCAACATACATATTTTTGAGTGTTTCTAAGGTAAATTCTGGTGATTGAAGAGAAATCAGACATTTCTGACATTAAAATGCTGTGTCATAGTGGATTTAAGCTGCTTAAATTTAGCTTTACACATAAAGTTAAAACAAAGTATACGTTAGGAACACGTTACACAGAGAACTGGCTAATCAAATGATCAGGAAGAAAGACTCAGGACTGAGAGCCTTGGGTATGGATTGGTCATTAATTATCTTGGCACTAGGAATAAACCTCATGGGCCCTTTCCCCCTCATATGTAAGGAATGAAGTTTTGCCTAGAAATTTACTCATTAAATCTTCCATCTTATAATGAAAAAAGTCTGGTTGCCTGAAAAGAATTACAGCCCCACCTTCACTTCTAAATATCTAACATGAGTATGCATATTGGCTCAACATGGTTCACTAAAGTCTACAGAGACATGGGAAGAATACCTTGTATGTATTTACAAAGAAAGGGATCAGAGACTAAGTCTATATTAAAAATAAAAACAGCCCGGTTGGTGTGGCTCAGTGGTTGAGCGTTGACCCATGAACCAGGAGGTCACAGTTTGATTCCTGGTCAGGGGACATGCCAAGTTGCAGGCTTGATCCCCAGTAGGGGGCGTGCAGGAGGCAGCTGCTCGATGATTCTCTCTCATGGATGTTTCTATCTTTCTCTCCCATTGATGTTTCTATCTCTCCCTTTCCCTTCCTCTCTCTGAAATCAATAAAAACCCAATACAATATTATGGTTAATATATACAGATGAAAGGTAATGGGATTATGTTTTTTAAAAACTGGAAGGAGATGAAGGTCAGGGAGGAGAGCAGGCAGGGATGTGTTCTCAGACATGCTATCAAGTGACAAACAAGCAGGTCTTGCAGAGTGAATCCTGAAATACTTCCTCATGATACACAAACCATTTCATTTCATACATTTTGGCTTCTAATAGAATGCAATCTGCAACTGCAAAACACATTTTATAGTAAAGCTACACCAGTGAGGTATTTGCAGCATGGGATTCACAGGATGATGTGCCACTTGGAGTCAGAGAGATCTGGGTTTTGTCCTGGTGCCAGAGCTCACCAGCTGGGTGAACCTGAACAAGTCACTTAACTTTTATGAGCCTTGGTTTCCTCATTCACAAATTAGAAAGAATTGTAGATAAGTCTTGATACAGAACTATAATTTGGGGTTCCACATGGCAACCCAATTAAGGAAGGGAAGTTTCTGGCATATGCTTTTGGCCTTCTTTGGCTCTCTTTTGCTTTCTTGACTCAAAGCCTTTTCTAGCATCATCTCTACCTTCTCTAAGGAGAAGAGCCCCAGGAGCCATTTAGCCTTGTGACTGTGCAAAGAGTTATTCTTGACCAAAAGATTTCTGAACCTTGGGTACCAAGAGTTGGCCACACCCAGATGTCTCTAGCAGTGTTGTGTATCAGAAGAAAAGGACATGACTGGGGTGCCCCCAAGAATAATGTTAACATGCCCTTTTTGCATTTTCCCATGGACAGCCCTAATTATTTGTGATGGGGTATTGGTCCTATTGTGGTAGGAGAGGGGCAAATTGGGTGGTGATGAAGTAGAAATGATAGTAAGTTTGCAGAACTGATCACACTTTTGATCTGGGTACAGACACCACAGTTCTTGCTTCTGTACCACTAATGGTTCCAAGAAGGTATACTATTTCCTAAGAGTCTGTGAGCTAGATGGGCCTCTGTCTTCCCCAGGCTTCCTTAAGAACCCAGGGAGGTCAGAGTACCAGGAAATGTCTGAACAGCATGCACATCAATAAATATGGACCCTTCCGAGATTCTTTCTCCACCATTTTCCTTGCTACAAATAGAAGAGGGATTTTCTTTTATTTTCTTGCAGTGATTTGAAGCCTTAGAAGTAAATTTAAGCATCTTTTTTTTTGAAGAGGTCAAGTATTTTCTTCTGAAATTCAAATATTTTATCTCTATTCTTTCAACCTAATTTACTGAACTTATTTTGGGAGCTAGAAGGGGGCACAAATATAAAGCAGGAAATTATAAGAGGGTATGGGTGATTTTTTCCCTTTAAAAGATGATACGTTGAATTATTTGGAGTAAAAGGACTTGTCTAAAGGGCAACTGTTGATGGAGGACACCAATCAGAATGTGTTTTCTCTGAAATGATTTTGTCTCAACTCTGTTATTTCCACTTACAATGACATTTTCTTCACAAAAAGCAAGATGGTTTGGAGTTTATGCAGCCACACATTTTCTTTGAATTAAACTGTTGGGGACATTTGGTTACTATTTCAATACCCTTCTTTCTTCGCTTAATACTGCATAGAGGTATGATACCTTTGGCAACCTAAAACTTAAGGCTAATTTTATTATAGGTTATCAGTGACGTACTTGACATTGAGAAACTCCTTTGCATTAGTCACCGTCTTGGCAGAGATCTATCACTTTCTAATTGCGGGTGCTACCTCCATTCTAATTACAGCGGTGCTGCAGATCTGAGGTTATCTATAATAATAAAAGGGTAATATGCTAATTAGACCGGATGTCTTCCAGATGTCCTTCCTGATAAAGCCGGGGCTGGAGGGAAGCCAGCTCACGTCCCGGGTGCCGGAGGGAAGCCGGTGCCGGCAGTTGGGGAAAGGAAGGCCTATTCTTGCACAAATTTTCATGTATTGGGCCTCTAGTTGGAGTAATAATAGGATGGTCCCTTCCCCAGACTTTTTGTCCTGAAAGATGCCAAACGTTTCAAGAACTGAACAAGTTGATAGACCAATTGTATTGATATCACTGATGTGCAACCATCACTGGGGTGGCTCCCTCCAGCTGTTCACCGCCTCACAGCAGTGCCTGGGAGCAGCTGGTTAGAAAGGAAAGAAGAATGCCACTTGGCAAGCAAGCAACAGGGGGATTGAGGAAGAGAAGATACAACTATCTACACTGAAATATGACCAGGACAACTGCACCATATATCAAACCAGCGAGATTAAAATCATTCCTCTTTTAAACGGAGCATTCAGATTCGGAAAGGCAAAGGGTAGGCAGGAAAGGTTTGGGTGTTCAACAATTGTTTGAAAGACAAGCTAATGTTTTAATGATGCTAACATATATGCATTTCAGAAGCCTTTCGGGTCTTGTGTGTGTGTGTGTCTGTCTCATTCACTTGGGCATAATCCTCATGCTGCTTCTTGTTTTGGGCACAGAGGAAATCACACACACACACACACACACACACACACACACAGCCATTGAAAATGATTCTTCCAGCTCACTGGGGAAGCTACTGTGTGATTTAAGGTATTAGGTATTTTCAAAGCTAAAATAATCGATAGTGCCCATGGAATCAACAAAACAATGAAAAACTTGAATCTTTGATGGTAAGTGAAGGGTGTGTTATGAAGTGTATTACCTCCTTCTCTTCCTGGTCCCTCTCTTCACTCCCCTACTGTTTTTCCTGAGAATATTTCCCAACAAATCACTTTAACACAAACCTTTTTCCCAAGGTCCGTTTTTAGGGAACCCATCCAAAGACAAAGGGTAGAGATGAATTATAACTGAACTCTAGAACCTGAATGTTAAAAATCTAATTACTGAAGCCCGGCTGGCATAGCTAAGTGGTTCAGCATTGACCTATGAGCCAGGAGGTCATGGTTGGATTCCCGGTCGGGGCGCATGCCTGGGTTATGGGCTCAATCCCCAGTGTGGGGCATGCAGGAGGTAGCCAATCAGTGATTCTCTCTCATCATTGATGTTTATATCTCTCTCTCCCTCTCCCTTCCTCTCTGACATCAATAAAAAATATTTAAAAAAATCTAATTACTGAAAGCAAAAGGTTCAAATTGGTAAAATATTCACCATTAAGCTCTGAAGGCTAACCATAAGCATACTAAATGGGAAGAAGTAAATTAATCATAATTTATCTTTTAAAAATCATAGTCTGATGGACATAAAATATCTTTTATTCCTCTAAAATTCAAAGCTCTCTCTCCATATCAACTCAGATCCACAGGAATCTATGATACTGGGTTATATTATCTTTGCAGTTTTATCTCAGTGACCATGGTTTCACTGAAGTCTCTGGGGTTTGGCCATCTTGAGGTTCCCTCTGATGGCCAAACTATAGAGACATTGAGGGAGGAGATTGATTTTGTTGTCTTTTTATCATAGGTAGCAAGAAAGCCCTTGAGAAATCTTTCTTATTCTCATTCACCTATTGAATAAATATATCTTAAGCTTCCAATAGGTGCCAGGTCCTCCACTAGGTTACCAGAGTATGTGTGTTAAGAACTTTGGACACTATGAAATCACTAGAGGCCTGGTACACAACATTGGTGCACTGGGAAAGGGGTTCCCTTCAGCCCATTCTGAGCCCTCTCAAAGTCCCCTGAGGGGTTCTTAGCGCTGCTGCGGAGACGAGAGAGGCTCCCGCCACTGCTGCTGTGCTCGCCAGCCCGGCTTCTGGCTGAGCAGTGCTCCCCCTGTGGGAGCACACTGACCACCAGGGGGTAGCAGCTGCATTGAGTGTCTGCCCCCTGGTGGTCAGTGTGCGTCATAGCAATCGGTCGTTCCACAGTTTGGTCAATTTGCATATTAGCCTGTTATTATATAGGATAATTTGTTCACTTTACAGTTAACAAAGAGCAAATGCTTGTTTTTGAAGTAGTCTTATTTCTTAGGAGGCAAGAACTTATATTATTAAGATGATCTTATTATTATAATAGAAACAATAATGATACAACAATGACAAAAACAAGACTGCCTGTAGACCAATTCTACATATTTTAAAAAGAAAGTCATTGAATAAAAACAGAATAGCTAAAGTTCACATCATGTTCTATTTTATACAATGAATTTGAAATCTTATTGGTTAATGCATCAGACCCTGATCAAGGTTAAACCTGTGAGAATGCCATGCAGGTGGGCAAATTGCACATGTGAAGGAAATGGACCATGGCAGATATCATCGTTGATGTCTGTGTGGGCACCAGCAGCAGTCTAGAGTTGGCAGCAGAAGAAACCAATCAAAATCTCAGCTGCTCTGGCTCTGAGCCCCTCTCTAACCTCTCTTCCCAGGAAGAAGAACCAGCCTCACCTCTGGCTTCAACCCTCCCAGGAAAGGCTAAAAAGGGGAAATGCCAACTCTCTTCCCAAGGCGAGGAGAACAGCTCCAGTAAGGTCAGTCAAAGCCTCTTCTAACATCAATCTCCTTATTTGCTCAGCCTTTTCTGGAAGCTTATGCTTATCATACAGAATGAGGTTTGCTATACAAGACAAGAACTGGCAACTTCCTTCTAACAGATCCTGCAAAGGGAGACGGGAAGGTGTGATTTCCCCCTTGCTCTGCCCCAAGCCATCGATCTTCACATTCCTTTCATACTACCTGAGACTTTTGGCAAAACACAAATTCCTGAATGAATGGCATAATTTCTTAATGTGATCTTCACCTTGAATGGTTTTATATTAGCCATTGGCCAGTAATTAAAGGGATGTAGGAAGGAGTGGGGAACGATAGTGAGCCTGAGTTGAGTAAGAATAGGGGATAAAATGTGAGATAAAGAGCATCTGAAATGCACCCACTTTACCTCCCCTTCCTTCTTGGTTGGTGGCAGCTATCAACTACCTTGGCCACACCCTCCTTTCCTTCCACAGTCACCTTTCCAAGCTCAGGAAAGACTGATTTTTCTAATCTTCTAAAACAACCTCTCAGGCTAAAACATAATAAAGGGACCTTGGGTTCATATCTGAGACAAAGTATCCTTTGAAAAGTTCCAAAACTCATCTCTTGTTAAACAAACATACTAATTTTTATAAGGGGCATAAAAAAGCATGCTCCTGTTTATTTTCCTATCTAACATAGTCCTGTGGAGGTTTTTAAGAATAAAAACAACAATAGTAATAATTGTGATTATTATCATTAAGCCTGAATTGTAATAAACTCAACCCCTGGTGAAATCTTAAACTTCGGTTTACTTCCTTTTACGATGTGGACAATTTCAACCATATTAATATACTTGAATATTAAGATTCCCTTAGAAATACAGCATTTTTCTCTACTGACCTATAAATCTATTTCTACCTACATATTTATATTAGGGTGGTATCTTGACTATCCTAACATAACAGCATTCAACATTTTGCTAGGGCAACAGAGGAGTCTTTGAGCAAGAATAAAGCTTGGGATCAGACAGATCTGTGAATCCTAGCTCAGTCACTCAATAGGTGAATTACCTTGATGCATTACTTAACCTCTCTGTCCTTCTGTTCCTGTCTGTAAAATGGGAGTAAACCCCACTTACTCCTATGGTTGTTTTGAAGATGAATTAAGAATGTGAAATGCGCCCTAACAGGTTGGCTCAGTGGATAGAGCGTCGGCTTGCAGACTGAAAGGTCCCAGGTTCGATTCCGGTCAAGGGCATGTACCTTGGTTGTGGGCACATCCCCAGTAGGAGGTGTGCAGGAGGCAGCTGATCGATGTTTCTCTCTCATTGATGTTTCTAACTCTCTACCCCTCTCCCTTCCTCTCTGTAAAAAATCAATAAAATATATTTTTTTAAAAAGCATGTGAAATGCCATGTGTAGTGCCTGGCACCCAGACTTCTCAGGACAGGTCTATTCCCATTCCTTAAATCCACCCCC
This sequence comes from Myotis brandtii, assembly GCF_000412655.1. Taxonomy (NCBI): domain Eukaryota; kingdom Metazoa; phylum Chordata; class Mammalia; order Chiroptera; family Vespertilionidae; genus Myotis; species Myotis brandtii. Next base: position 6,561,813 of record NW_005356259.1, read on the forward strand.
GTGACGACACCTCTGAGGAGGTGATGCTAACCCCTAGCTGAGAGATGGCTCCAAAGATGTATACAAAGAATCCTTAAGAGAAGTAACTATTTGGTTAGGACATGCATTTGTACCAGCTAATTATCATTCACGGCAAACTGTGTAAAGGCCTATGTATGGTAAGGACCTATCAAAATGTATGGGAGCACTGAAGAAGGAGTTTGGGGAATAGGGATCTTGGAGGAGATGACAGAAGAGGGAATAACTGAACTGAGACCTTGAAGGATGCGGGATGCTGGCACGTGGAAAGGAGATGGGAAATGGACTCCGGGAAAAGGGGGCCCTGTAATTACAGAGATGTGAACGTGGGGATGTTGGGGGAGCTGAGCATCCCAGCCCATGCAGAGTGCAGGCTGTGGGAGAGGAAGTGAGACTGTCAGGATGGACTGAGGCCAGGATGGCAAAGACCTTAAATTTAATCCTGGGGAGATTCACATTCATACATAGACAATTCAAGGCAATAATTTTGTTAGGGATAAATCTTCTAAGAAAAAATATCATGAACGAATGCTACAGCATCTTTATGGGATAAAACCTCCCAAGCAAGTGCAGGGGGTTATAGCTCTAGAACTTAGCCTCAAGCAACTGCCCCTTGCATTGGATAGTGGATGATACCCGGCTTCACACCATTGGAACGTACTTAGTCAATTAGGAGAAGTACTGATTGCCGGCTGCAAAATATCCCCGACGGTGCCAAGATGTCTGTGGAGTGGGTGGGGAGGGGTGGGGGGGAGAAGGTGTGATAATTAAAAGAATTGTTACTTGCGATGTCACAGGATCCAATGTGTTAACTCTGCATGCTGGGAAGCTAGAGTGCTCCCAGCTGCCACGGGGAGGGAGGATGTGGTTTGATCCCTGGCACCACTCGTTGGGACAAGATGAATCACAAATGTGTTAATAGTGAGGTTCAATGTCATAATGTGCCAGATGGAGGTGGTTACATCTCTGATTGATTGCCTCCTGGCCAAGACAGGGGTTTTCCAGAAGGCGAATGTCTCCAAATTGGCACTGGAGCTCTGGGGATGAGCAGGTCTTTATTTTGGTCAACACGGACCTGACATTCTCGACTTTATGAAGTGTGGCTCCCCCCAAAGGCCCAGGCAGCCAGGAACAGGATGCAGATGAGGGACGACGTGATGAGGGTGTGATATATGGAAGAAATTGTTTTGTGCTGGACAGAGCTCCTCGGGCTAAGCATGGCTGGGAACAAATCTACGGTTGCAGGGGGGGTGGGGCGGGGAATTGCAATAGAACCCTGCTTGCGAACTAATTAAATAACGAGAGAGAGAGAGAGAGAGAGAGAGAGAGAGAGAGAGAGAGAGAGGAAGAAAGAAAGAAGATAAAGAGCAGGAAGGAAATGCTTCCCAGCTTCAGACACCAAATCCCCACAGCACAGCAGCTGAGTCCGATGCCAGGCTGGGGCCACCGGGCAGAACTGCAGAGCAGAGCATGGCGGGGTGACCTTCCCGCCTGTCCCCTTGCACTCACCCCACTGTAACCACCCAGCCCTTTGTTGCGGTTGTCAGTCTGCCCCCCAGTGCAAGCTTCCAGCTATAAGCAGCCAACTACAAGGGCAATAACTATGGTGTCCTACTGGGAGCGAAGGCAGCCTCGCGTGCAGGCGCAGGGTCCTAATACAGGACAGTGAATAAAGCTTCATTACAGAACAATGGAGTTAGCTGCCAGAGCCTACAGATTTGAATAAACAACAAATAAGCAACATCTGCTCCAGCATATGTGTATGGTAAAAAAAAAAAGTCACAAAATAAAAGAATTTGTAAATGCCAAAAGCAACCCGAAACTGCCAGTGCTACTGTGGAGTGAATTTTTAATTGCACATGCAAAGAGGCAGGCTGCGGGTATTAGTCTCACATATGTCTTGTTGCTGCCAACCTGGGAGTATAGATGAATTTAATTAAATAAGGATTATCCCTTCTCCCCAGTACAATTACTTATTTATAACAATGATAAAATTGCCTAATAAAAAAATTGTAATATTTCAAAACAAGCCTGGAAAACACCCTGGTTTCTGTGTAAGTTGTTCAGGGCAATTGGAGTTTGAGTGTCTCTTTGCCTACTGCCAAGGAAGGAAAAAAAAGCAAACAACAACCCTGATCATAAAGCCTGCCGCAGCGAAGCAGCCAGAGACGGCGTTACGGAGAAATATGAAGAAGACACCGAGCCGCGTGGGAATCGGCTGTCGTGGGGTGCGCAGAAAATTAAGCCATCGACGCAAATGGAGGCCCAGCACCCGAGCCAACGGACAGGGCCACCGGGACTTGTGCTCCATCGGCGTCCTAGTCGTCCTAGTCCTAATCTGTCTTGGGAGCAGGCAGTCAAGAGCGATCGGTTCCCTTCAACCTGGCGATCCGGCTTCCCTGTGTGCTAATTCCCTGAAAGCAAATGCCCACCCAAACCAAACAACGAAGGAGACGGACACTCAGGCCCTCTCAGTGCCAGTGGAGTCCGTGTTTACCTCCCAGTGGGCAGCCCGCTTCATCAGGGAGGCCGGCAACAGCCCAAGTAGGAAATCATGGATGGCCATGTCGATTCACGTGTTACTACAGAAACCAGAATCTTCCCAGTCTCATGATCTAAGTTTGTTTTTGTGGTTGAGCAATTTTGTTGTTTTAATAGCTTTTCTGCTCTAGAAGGGAGGCAAGCATGAAGAACGTATGACCTGGGCTTTCTCTCACGGTCAAGTTAGAAGGCAACCAGAAACGAAGGACAGGGGCTCTGAGGTTTGTGACCGTGGGCAGTTACACAATCACTCTACCTCAATTTCCTCGTCTGTGCAATGGGAATGATAATGATAGAATCAACCTCCAGGGGAAGTCAGTGAATTACTGCATAGAAAGAGCCTGGGACTACACCTGGCACAGAGAAAGCGCTCAAATGCTGCCAAGAACTTCAAGGGATGCGCTGGCAAGGCACTCAGATCTGTACGGGGCTCTTCCCTGCATGTTAGAAGCTTCTGAGTCATCTTTTGCTGCTTCTTCATGACATGCATCACCATTGTTATTCGATAATTAATTGGTTTCTCCTAATACTAACAGGCTCCATGAGGCTGGGTTCTATTTCACTTCCATGTGTATCGCCAGCACCTAGAACAGGTTCTTGCATGTATAAAAGCTCATTAAATATTTGCTGAATGAATGAATTCAGTATGGAAGAAGAACTGGATTTGAATTCAAAACATCCTGGCTTCCCTTTGTCAGCTGTGTAACCTTAGGGGACTTAATTTGTGGATGTCTTATTTCTAAAAAGGAAAAAAATAGTGTAGCGATTACGTGTAGTAATGCCATGGAAACTGCTTGGGATGCTGCTCATCAGTGTATAGATGTAAATTGTTAACAATGGCCTGCTTCCTAATAATAATTGTAATTGGTTAAGCAACACACTCCATGCATATTTAGGGAAACCAACTTTTTGAGAGATGTTGCTAGAAAGTATGCAAAACTGAAGTAAATGAAGTATACGTTACTTAGGACTAAATGCAACACCCCACAATAAAGCATCAATTCTTAGATTTGAAAGGAATATACAAACTGTATACATTCCTAACTTATAAATATTGAAATCCATGCCAGTAAAATTATTGAAAATACCATGTATAATATTTTAAGATAGTGATTATACTCTGCCCACAATGCACTGTTGCAATGTTAAATTACCATTGATTAATTATTATGGGAACTCTTCTGGCTAAGACAAGAGAAGCTGAGAGTGAATTGATCAATGTGGGGAGCAACAGGTATGTATGGAGTTCTCTAATGGGTCTGGCACTGTGCTTGGCCTGGGGATGCTCAGTAAATAAGACAAGATTGCTACCCTCATTTAGCATAAGAAAAAAAATAATTATTCCTCCAGATGAGCCCTATAGAAGTGTCATTTACTAAGCATAGCAACAGCACGAGGGCAGAGGCAGAGAAAATAAAAGAGGAAGAGTAGAACAGAGACTGTGGAATTTGAATTTATCTGCTTCAGAAAGGAGAGTGGGCCATTTTTGATGTTTTTCTAAATTAGTATACCAGTCCCTTTGAAATAGCACAGATAGAAGAGAGAAGGAGAGGGAGAGATAGAGAAAGAGAGAACGAGTAAATAAAATCACTTGTTTTCTACTTCCCACATTATTGTTTCATTTATTTATTAATCTCTATCTTCTAATTATGTTTATTTTATTGTTTTTATGATTATTTCTTGAGTTAGATACTTAGTTTATTTTTTCCCTTGTTAGATAATGAAAGCAATTAATACTATGAATTTGCCTCAGATTACTGCTACTGTTCCAATTCTCCAATTTTAAATAAAGGGTTTATTATTATTCAAATGATCCTCATTTATAGTTTTAACTTAGCAGTTTCTGCACTTGAAGGACTCAGTCCCCAAGTCATGGATTAGGTATTTTGTTTTGTTTGTTTGGAGGAGGAAAGGGTTGCTTATATTTTTATTCTTACTGCATTTATATCTATGGCAAAATGACTTATACATTATATGTGAGAGTCTGTGCATGTGTGTTTGTGTGTAAGAAACCAAATAAATAATCTTTGCATTTAAAAATTGTTAGATATTTTAATAAATATTTCAAGAACACTGGCAAAGAATACTTATTTCAATATTTTTCTATTAAGTATTTTATCAATTATATTAATGTCTTTTCTATTATCTTTTAAAAAATATCACTCCCCACCGGGGATGTGCCCGCAACCAAGGTACATGCCCTTGACCAGAATCAAGCCCAGGACTCCTCAGTCCGCAGGCCAACGCTCTGTCCACTGAGCCAAACCGGTCAGGGCTTTTCTATCATCTTTTATTATTTCCTGTTTGACCTGTAAAAGAGGAGAGAAATCTTAAAGTCTCCCAATTTGAGGGGAGATGTTGGTCAAAGGGTAGAAAGTTGCAGTTATGTAGAATGAGTAAGTCTGAGATCTAAGGTATAGTCAATAATGCTGTATTAAACATTGGAAATTTGCTAAGGCATATTCAGGTTCACTCATCACATACACAAGAGGGTAACTATGTGAAGAGATGATATGTTAATTGACTTGCTATAGTAATTATTTCACTGAGTATATGTACATCAAATCATCATGTTGTATACCTTAAATATATATAATTTTATTAATATTTTTAAATTAAAAAATAAAAGGAGCACAAAAGTTTGAACTGGTTGTTATGGGGAATGGGGCAGCAAATTAACAACAAAATCTCCCATTTTTATTGTGTTAATTTCCTATAGTACCGCCAGAATTTTTCGCTAAGTAGTGTTATGAAAATAACATATGCGCATGGTAACAAAAGAAAAGTAAAAGATGCCAATTAATTTAAAACATGTTAGTTCCCCTTCTGTTAAGGTATAACCATTAACAGTTCTTTATATATTTTCCCAGAAGCATTCTGTGCACACTTCCCCCACCAATAGAAATAGATGCACTCTTAATTCAAAGAGAAATCTAGATAGAACCTTTCACACGTATCTTCGCCCCCCCCACCACACACACACATTTAACAACTGTATATATCTCTGAGACCAGTCCATACCAACACTTAAATATCTCCTTATTTTTCAAAATAATGTCTGAGTAGATTTTAATGTAAGCTTTACAACAATTGCTTAGAGCAAACCTATTTGGGGGCACTTAGGCTGCCTCTAGTTGTTTGTTACTATAAACATTCTTGCAGTGAAAGTCCTTGTGTGCACATTTGAGTCTATTGGTAGGACAAATTCCAGAACTGTGATAATTGCATCAAAATTGAATGCATTTAAAATTGTGTGACAGACAAATCACACTTCAAGTAATTCATGGCAATTTAACTTCCAACTGACAGTGGGTGAGTGTTTAATCTACATGTTTGTTATCACCAGGTATTATTAAATCTTCAAATATTTGATAATAGGATAGGTGAAACACATTATAGTTATTATTTTAAATTTTCATCCTTTATTTACAGGAGACATTGATCATGTTTATCATTTTTGTGGAGCTTGTATAATTTTTCTGTGGACTGCCTATGCATTTGCTTTCTTCATTAATCTAATAGTATCTGTTGTTGTTAATGTTCTCATTAACTTGTAGGGGCTTTTTACAAATTCATAACATCAGCATTTATATACTGAATGTTAATTACTTGGAATGTAATGATTTATGATTGTCAAACCATAGATGAGGTTTATAATTTTGATTACTTTTTAGAAGTATTATTTTTATTTTAGGTTTTCTTTTAACTTGAAGTATATTTTATTAATATTATAAACCCCAATTAGTTTTTGTCTTTATATCTCTTTTATTCTATGTCCAACATTTTACAGAAGCTTGATAATAAAATAGAAGTTAAGCAAATCATTATTGTAAGTTTTATTTTTAACCCTAAAGTATTTTGTGATATTTTATTTCCTTTCAAAATTTTTAACAATAATTAACTTTAACTATTTTGTTGTTGTTGTTTACTTGACTTTTCCACACCCTCTTTTAATTATTCTATAGTACTTTATTTTCAGTAACATCTTAATCAACCAGGACATTGTCCTGGAAGGGTAGGGAACGGGATGTACTTCATGAGTCCTCCTTTGAGAATGACTTTATGCTGCCCTTGCAAATAGAAGAGTGCGGATGTTTATGAAATCACTGGTTAACATTTTTCTAGTTCTAAATTACACATATAATGGTCAATATCCATATGCCATTTAGTGTTGCTAATGAAATATTTGAATTTTTTCACTTTGTAAGTAATCTACATTTTTCTGTCTGGAAATTTGTGGATAACTTCTCTCCTCACCTTACCCTTCCACTTCATACATTTTATCATGCTATTTAGGTGTTCCCATTTCATCGATGGGCCTGCTCTGTGTTTTTGTCTCATGTGGATTGAATAATGAGTTTCCTTGATCTCTGGTGGCTTCAGCTTGGGTTTGGCCACTGGAGATAAGAGGATAGGAAGAGAGGGAATTGGGAATATTCATTTTCTCCTCTGCCTCCCACTGTGTCCTCCACAGCTTGGCTGCCTTCCTCTATAGAAGGCAGCTTTCCAACACAGCGATCCACTCCACATTCCGGTCACCACTCCCTTGGCCCTACAGTCCTAGGAGTGGTCATTTCTCCATAATGTTTCTAAACCTAGGATTTGGCACCATCCATACTTTTGTGGAAACTACTTCTCAGTGACCCAGGTGAGTGCCACCTGTTCTCTTTTTGGAGAGAAATCCCTATTCTTTCCTCTACCCTTTCTTCAGACTTTCCACCTACCACTTCAACAGCTGTATTTCTGACTTCAAAATGTCCAGTTTGATAATATTTCCAAACTGTCATATGACCAGAATTAAGTCTCCCTGTTTGTCTATTTGTCATTGCCCCAAATGGTCTTCTAATCCCTCTGGCCAGTAAGACTGCTAATTTCTATACATTTATAAAAATTATGACATCAGTTAGAGCCTGACTTTAGGCTAAAAGACTTTTAAAAAACAAGAAATTCATTCAGTGCCACCCCCCCCCCTTTTTTTAATCCTCACCCGAGGGCATTTTTCCATTAATTCTCATTCAGTGCCATTCCCCCCTCCCCCCCTCCCCGCTTTTTTAATCCTCACCCGAGGGCATTTTTCCATTAATGAAGGGGGAGAGAGGGAAGGGAGAGGGATGGCTGGAGGGTGATTGATTGCCTCCTGCATGCTCCCTGACTCAGGGCCCAGGCCAGAGAGGAGCCTACAACCAAGGTACATGCCCTTGACTGGAATCAAACCTGGGACCCTTCGGTCCGCAGGTCAACGCTCTATCCACTGAGTCAAACCGGCTAGGGCCCATTCCTTTTTTAAAGTGTTGAAGCCTTCTCCACAATCTGCCTGTTTTTTGTCACTCTCCAGTGCCTTTAGGTAGAAGTTTTAAAATATTTTATCCAGAGGTCATAGGTGTCTGTGGGAGGGTTGGCCAGTTAGGGGTTACTCACCATTATCAGAATCAAAATCAGACATTGTATATTTTATATGAAAAGGATGTTTACTCATTGAAGATTATTCTCTTACACAGATGCAATAATTTAACAAATCTCACTGAGAATATTAATTTCTGGGAATGATGTTTTTGTAGTCATTCTTTTATTGGCAAGTATTTCTTCTGAATAGCCTCTGATTATGAACTGCTAGATCTTGTGGTAGTCTTGCTGTGTATGCTGGTTTCATAAGGTGACAGAAAAGGTGTGTCTTGTTGGATTTCAGAGTTAAATGAGATTATTTTAGAAATTATGCTGTTAATGTGTTAGTACAACTCTGCAGTGGACTTGTCTCTTCAATCCCTAGGCAAGCTCTTCCTATAGAATTGTCCCTATCTTCATCTACAATATAGTCTATTCAAATTCCTCAAGGCTTCTGGAATATAAATGATTGAACCAGTCCCCCTCCCCACTTTTAATAGCACCAAACCGTATTTCCTCTTTATATTTATACTAGAGACCCGTGCATTACATTTGTGCATGGGTAGGGTTCCTAGGCCTAACCGGTGATCAGGGCCAATCAGGTTCCCTGCCTCCCCGCCTCCACGCCTCTTCCTTCCCTTGCTCCCTCAGTGCCCTGCGCCACCACTGCCACTGGCCACCCACCATGTTCTGCACCACCCCCTGGTGGTCAACACATGTCATAGAGAGCGATCAAATTTCCATTCTCCCGGTCGAACTCCCAAAGGGACACTTTGCATATTAGCCTTTTATATATATAGATTCCTTTGCTCATTTCAGTGAGAATTTTTCAGGGGCTGAAGGGAGGGTAGGATATTTGTGACCCTGGCTACCTATCTTTTATAAGAAGTAATTTTGCTCTAATTCATTTAGGAAAATGTTTAAATATCCTTTTTTTCTGCTAATATTTGGAATATTGTGCATGAGTAGATAAAATAGTCTTTAAAATATCTTTAAGTTTTAAAGGTATTTGAAGAGTTCATCACATGCCTTCATCTATTTGTGTGTCTGTATGTAGCTTAAAACTACAATCTATTATCTCTCATGGTTCTACGGATTAACTCAGCTCATTTATGTGGTTGTTTGGAATTGCTCATGCAATCAAAGTTGGAAGGCATCTGGACTGCAGTCATCTGAAAGTTTGACTGGACTGGACATCCAATAGCTTATTCACATGGGAGCTCGTCAAGGTTGCCCACCAGAGTGCCTACATGTGGCATCCACATACAGTTTGGGTTTTTTACAAAACAAAGGTCATGTTTGCAGAGAGAATATTCCAAGAACAGGTATCTCAAGACCCAGGAAGCAGCCAAGTAGTTTAAGGGCTATGTTCTGGAAATAGCACAGCATTGCTTCTGCCATGTCCTATTGGTCAAAACAGTCCACATGCCTCCATCTTTTGAATGAAGTCACGTTTTCAACTTTGAATAAAAAATTCATTCATATATATATATATATATATA
>NW_005356259.1:6571271-6579712 GCF_000412655.1 Myotis brandtii
TAGCTATATATGTAATTCACTCCTATATATATCAATAATTTCCCTCTATCTCTATTAATTGAACTAGTTTTACTTATTTTTTTCTTATTTTAGTCCTATTTCTTCTTGGGTTAACAATACTGTTTGTGAAAGTAATGAAATTACATTTGCTTTAATTGTTATTCAGATTTCTCCACTAGGCCAACCTTTACCCATACTACTTTGCTCTCTAAATTTGAGATTAAATGTAGATTAGTACTGTTGCCTAACTTTCCAAATCATTTTTTTTAATGATTGGGGTGACTTAGATGATACCAGCAGAACTCTTAATTGAATGTCAAGGAATGCAGCTCCTATTGGCAAGAGAACCTCTAGCTTCCTTGAGAAGCATTCAATTAGATGGAAAACAGATGCTTATTTTTATCTTAAAAACCTCAATGCAGGTTATGTGGTAATTACTTCAAAGAGCAGGATAACAATTTATGTAATCAGCAGGACCCTATAATTACTAATGCATAATTTCTAAACAGCATTTAGCAAAATGAGGCCCATACATACACTTTGTAATAAAAAAGATGTGTTTGACACCACACTAAATTAAATTAAAATTAGCATATTTTCTTCCAGGACATATACTAGCTTCATCTGCTTTATTTTGCTTCACTAATTTCTGTCTACTTCTCGCTCTATTATAGGATTATGGAAATGCTGAATCACAATGATAGCTGAACAAGGGCATAGGAACCAGAAATAGAGAAAGGCTGCCTCCCCTGCTGTCCAGGACATTATAAGACCCCCTAAGACCATGGTCGGCAAACCGCAGCTCACGAGCCACATGCGGCTCTTTGGCCCCTTGAGTGTGGCTCTTCCACAAAATACCACATGCGGGCGCGCACGTACAGTGCGATTAAAACTGGGTGGCCCATGCGCAGAAGTCAGTGTTTTGTGGAAGAGCCAGTATTTTGTGGAAGAACCACACTCAAGGGGCCAAAGAGCCGCATGTGGCTCTCGAGCCTTGGTTTGCCGAGCCGCAGTTTGCCGACCACTGACCTAAGAGATGACCCCAAAGTTATATCTAGATAACTTGTTTCACCTGAGAGTTTCACATGAAGGTCACATAATCACTTAATTTAGGATATAAGTTCTGGCAGATAACTTAAAAAATTACTTGTTCTTATCTCTTTATAACATGTAAAAACTGAGGCCCAGTGACGTGATATGACGTGTACAACATTAAGCAGTTGGCAGAAGTAAGAACGTATTCCCTCCGTTAGTCCCAGTCCTATGTGAAATCCATTCCACTATCCTGGTCGCCTCACACAGAGTTAATGGTAGACAAGCCCCACTGATACTGAACATTTCTGTAGTAAATATTTTGAAATTTACTTGTACATTTGCATTGCTAGTGAGAGTTTAATAGTAGCAGGTAGAACATGCAGTGGTAGTAGATAGTAGTCGTAACACATGTGGCATCTCCTTGACAATGAGTAAGTTCTACATTTTAAGGAAGTTGAATAGCAGTTACTTACATTCTCTGAAAAGACCATTGATGAAATTGCACACCTTGACGAATTCTTACCTTTAGCTCCTGAAGTCAGGTCAGGGTGATCACCAATCTCCTCTTCAAAGCTCTGGACCTGAGACACCAGAATGCATCAATCTCATTATCTTGTTCCCCAGATACCCCAACCTGTCTCTATAGTGACAGAGAAGTGTATCAGTAACCTGTCACTGTCTTGGTTTCTGTGCCCATCCCTGCACTGTGGTTCCCTTTAGGGCGGAGTTTGTTCCCCGGAGCTTATCAGAGTGCATGCCTCACAGCAGATGGCTCAAAGGAGAGGTGGCCAACCTTGGGATTTACAAGTAAATATCCTCCTCCACTACTGGATAATTTGACATGAAAAGAGGGGTGGGACATGCTCTTCTGTACTTTCTTTGTAATTATATTAAAGAATAGAGAAAATAATGAAAATGTGTATATACATATTTTTTAAGAGACTGAGAAGTGCAGGTAGCCATGCCATCTAAATAGGGTGAAAATTAGCATGAATGTATGAAGGTGGGAGGAAAAAGCAAAGGAGATATGTGAAATGGGAGTCAAGCTATGTGACTGTCAATAAATCCCAAAGCGAACTAACAAAATACTGATCCCATAAAAATAAAAAACAAACCCATCTTGCTTCTTTGTCTAAGGCCCTGCATTAGTCATCTTTGGGGAAATATTTCAAAGACACATCCCCTCGATGACAAAATCTGGTCCTCTAGGAACTGGTGCGGTGGTGGGGGGTGGGGGGGCAGACGTCCTTGACACACACACACACACACACACACACACACAATCTCTACCTCAACAAGCTCTCCCTGCCGAGGCTATGAGAATACAGAGGAGGAATTTCACTGAGTGGGAAGTAGTTGAACGGACCCCCGAAGAAGATGAAATGTGGAAAGAGTAGAGAAAACCATCCTGAGATGCATAATAAAACAGTGAGCAACAGTGAGAAATGACCTGTGGATTCAACTGAGAACAAGGACCAGAAAAGGGATGGGAGAAACCAACGGCTGGTTTCATATCATTTAGTTCTGACTGAAGCAACCAGAATGACCTTAAATGTCCCAGAGTAAACAGGAGTTTGGAACATAAGACCTAATGCCGCGGGGCTGACAGATGAAGGGGTTAAATGAGGGCTGAAAGGCAAAAGGTGCCTTGATGAGGGTTATCTCCCTTAGAAGTTGAGCGCAAAGTACAGACAACACTGACCTCTTCCATTTCGAAGGAGTCTGGTGCCTTCCTCACCCCAGATAAGCTCTTGAGCTTGTTAGTCTGAATCACATTTTCTTTCCGAGTTCTGTCCTTGACTGACCCCTCAGACACATAGGAAGGAGGAGTCTGCTTGGCTAGCTTGGGTGAGTAAGGCCAGCGCCTTTTCAGAAGAGCTCTGGGAGGACGACAAGGTATCAAGTCATCACAGGCTTGGAGAGACCAATGCTCGGCCGAAGGAGATAAATGACTTTGGTCAAGGTTGTCTGTCACAGCTGGTGATTCTATTGCACATCCCCCTGGTCCTGCACAGGTGCTGGAAAAATGTTCTCTCTTCTTCAGAGACCCTGACACTTCTGAACTACCGTCGCTCCTGATCTGCTTCGAGGCTCTCCTGAAAAGTTCCCCCTCTCTTCCTGGATGTCCTTCGGCTCCACTCACTGAAGTTCTTTGCATATTTTCCTCTTCGTCTTTCTCTTCAGCTTTGCTCTGCCAGGTGCTAACATCATTCAGCAAAGATGAGAAGGCATTGGCCACCTGACCCAGGATTTCCAGCTGTCGGAAACGGCCTGAACGATATAGAAAGCACAATTTTTAGGCTGGGTTTTTGTAATGAAACTGCATTGAAGTTGTCAGAAATGGAGAGGTTGGTTAACACATGTGATTTTTCAAGATGAGAAGGATTTGAAGCTCCAGAAACTCATTTTTTTCTCTGTACATGCTACTAATTATTATGAAGGTGACTCCTCTATATAAAGTTATGGGGGAAGTGAATACCTTTTGTTATTAGTTGTACACGCATACTAGATAGATTCATATATGCCAATAATTAATGGTGTGTTAATCCATAACATCGACAGGCAAAGATGTATCTTGAGTTCAATCTTGTGAATTAAACTAAATTGTCAAAAAGTAAACCCAGCTCTTTCATACAAGATGAACTTGAGTTTCTCCCACTGCTTTAGGCAGTAGATATCCTCATCCTCTCCTCCATCCTCTCCATCTATTGCCACCTGAGAGTATGGAAAAATCATGGTGCGTGGAGTCAAAAGGCCTGGATCCAAATTCCAGGTCCACCTTTTCTCCGTCATTACAACTAGTGATCTTCCAGGTGGGCCAAGTTCGTGAATAAAGACAACATGGAACATATTTCCCTTCCCCCAACATATGCACCACCCCGCAGTGGACATGTAGAGGGATACAGATATAAGCTGTTCTGTTTCAGCTATGACAGGAGGGGTGGATTGCCACTGTACACATCTCCCAGACCATCTCTCCTCATACTGTGGCTCACCTCCCCGCTCACTGTGTAACTGCAGAACCAGCTCAAACTGATCTTATTTTAACAAGATACTGGGATGTTTTTCAGGGACAACTGAACAAAACCGCATTTGGTCAAAGCATGTGCAGAGGAGAGGATTTTGACCAAAGTCTCTCCACCCCACGGAACAAAACTGGAACCTGAACACCAGAATCCTTTCAGAAGTGAAGGGTCTGCTGTCCAGGGAGGTTGGGTGCTGAAGCCTTTACCATATTTTACAATGACCAGCCAAGCTCCAAGGCCCTCCAGTTGAAACTTGCCCCTGCCCCTTCCCTCTCCCCACCCCCCACCCCCAGTGATTTTGCATGCCAGCAGGTTTCCCTGAACCCTGTTAATCTCTCTTTGAACCCTGGATCAGAAGACAGATTTGAGCTCTGCCTCTTATCTTCTTGCTGGTTGATCTTACAATAAAGATTTTTTTTCTTAAAAGCCAGTGCCATAGTATTGGCTTCTATGTGCACTGGGCAGCGAGCCCTTGCTCTGTAACAATTGCCGTCGGTAGGACTTGGATGCCATGTGGTCCTCACTTACCATACAAGTTAGGGTTCTCAATGTCCATTCGCTGCTTTTGAGCTTCAAGAAAAACATGGATATTGATCCCTGTGGCTGCTGAGTCACAACCCAGGAATCTGGCTGGAATTTGTGTGCAGATGTCTGGCTCGTCAGCACCAAACCCCAGATCCAACAGAATGTCCACTGGATCTTTTTCCCCAAATTCCAGCCACTCAGGAATGCTGCAGTAAAAAATATGAATGTCTTTATGCTGTAACATACATGCTTTATAGTTTTCACATTTGTTTTATAGATAGTAACATACTCTATGTATCTTTTGGCATCATGCCTTTTTTCTACTAAAATATGAATTGAAGATCTTAAGTTAGTATATATACACAACTACCTACTCCTTTTGTCACTGTACAGATTTCCATAAAATGGGAGCCAATAACTTATATGACCACTTCTCCATTGACAGATATTTAGCCTATTTCACTGACCCTTTTATACTCCTCTTGCAAGTTGGGGTTTAGAAATCCTCACTCATTCTCTCCTCCACCCGTTCATGAATTTCTCAAGTGCCTACTTATCGATTCCTGAAATCCACTGTTGCCTGGGGTGATTTTCCTGGATGTGAAGTGCCTGGAAACCACATACCTTTGTGGTATACTCACAGCAGAATGGCACGAGTTGAAGCTGGTCCCTCTGGATAGGGTGGGAGTTTCTGAACATTGGTGCAGAGATCTAGGGCAAGAGGGTAGCAACGATGAGATGGGTCCCTTTAGATCATCCCCCTGGGGGGGGGGCATTGAGAGCCTTTCCCTTCCAGAGCACACATTTGCATTTCCTGGTCATTCCTAATAACCCCACAGGGGCCATGCCTTTGAAGAAGGAGTGCAGCGGCGGCGGAGGGGAGTGCTGTCTACAGAAGGTGTGGGGATTTAAGTGTCAGGTGCCCACAAGTGCTCATTATGAAGGTGACAGAATGTCTCACTTTTGACAGATGGCAAATCACTGGGGAACCTTTCAGGAATGATCCCTGCTAGGCTCTGACTTTCTCGAGGAAGTTAAAATTTTGTTATGAAAGAGGTAGAGGCAGCAGCCACTGAAGCGACTCAACATTCATTCTCACCATGAAGGACTTCCTAGGGCATGGTTAGTGTTCTCTGAGTGCTGTCTCTAGGCTCAGGGCCAACCACACGCAACAGTAACACTCTCCTTTATGGCCTCAAAAACCAGCATCCCTCTATCCAAAGAGACCTGCACTGCAGGTCATTTGAAAGCATTTGCAGCCTGGCCGGTGTGGCTCAGTGGTTGAGCATGCCCCAGGAGGTCACTGGTTCGATTCCTGGTCAGGGCACATGCCCAGGTTGTGGGCTCAATCCCCAGCAGGGGCTGTGCAGGAGGCAGCTGATTAATGTTGATGTTTCTCTCTGATCAATGTTTCTATCTCTCTTTCCCTCTCCCTTCCTAGCTAAAATCAATGAAAACATATTTTAAAAAGAAAGCATTTCCAAACAGAATGGAACCCTGTCATAATGTAGTTGACTTGTAGATACCTCATCTAAATTACAGCTGCAACTAGTCTCATCAAATACAACAGCCAGTTGGCATAAAATTGAAATTTATCAAAGAATACAATGTAGATAACAGTTTTCCCAAGGAGACCAAGGTATCCTGTGTGCACAGCTGAATTTGCCTTAATCCTGTCCATTATTAGTAAGAATCGGTGAGCCCTGCCTCTTTGTTCAATTGCTTCTCTTGACCTATAAAAGCTCATAGTCTAGTTCAGTGGTCCTTAAACCAGAGCGTGCCCAGGACTATGTGAAGACCTTACAAAAACACGATTTCTGAACTCTACCCTTAGGTTTTCCTATTCAAAGTGTCTGGGTTGGGGATCAAAAATCTGTCCTATTAAGTTCTCAGGTGATGTGGATGCTGCTGCTTGGGGTCACTTTCACTGCTTTCCACCTAACATTGGAAATTATAAGATTTAAATTATAGCATGATGGTCAATAATATTGGCAATATGAACTATGAATATAACTGTTTTATGAACAGGTCCTGTAAACAGCTGAATTATAGTAGAATGCCATTTCTGCATGTTTTAATTAAATCCCCCCAAGTCAGAATTTGTTGATATAATTTGCTCACTCCTTCATGACATTTTAAGAACCTGTACTTCTCTCAAGGCTCCCAAAAACATTGCAGCACCGGGGCTCAACCAGTGACAAGATCCCAGGATCCATGTCATTATTAAGAACCATCCTCACTGTACTTCCGTCATGAGAGACGTGGCCGTAAAATACTGGACGGAAGCAACACTGATTCTGCCACCTACCTCAGGTAGTCTTTCACAGTCATTTGAACCATTCCTTGTTCATGCGAGAAAACTGCAACAAAAAAGGGGGAGATGAACTTAATTTCCTTTCATCTCATGGGAGATTTTCTCATCCTCAAAGGAACCAACGTGTGACTGATTGCCATGTCTGAGATTGTATGGGCATGAGATACAAGGCGTCTCTGTCGTGAACAAGACAGAACGTAATTAATGGCTAAATGGTGTGACAGGCACCTGAAGATGTGTACTTGCTCAGTGAAAGCGAGGTCAGTGGCACGTGAAGTAGTCAGCAGTGACTACCTGGAAAGAAGCAGTACTTGTCTCGAGTTTTTAAGAATAAGGAGAAATGACCCAGCTGGTGTGGTTCAGTGGGTGAGTGTCAACTTAGGAACCAGGAGATCAAAGTTCGATTTCCGGTTGGGGCACATGCCCAGGATTTGGGCTCAGTCCCCAGTGGGGGGCATGCAGAAGGCAGCCAATTGATGTTTCTATCTCTCTCTTCTTCTCTGTAATCAATAAAAAAAGTATTTTTTAAAAAGGAAAATATATAAAGAAAAAAAGGGGGGGGAGAATCACCTGCTCATTAAAAAAAAAATAGGAGAATTTGATTGTTTGAAAAGTGGTGTTGCTGTGAAAGAAGAGCATCTGGAGCAAGGGCACAGCTCAGTGACAGGGTCGGTCAGGTTAGATCAAATGGCATTTTGGAATACAGAACTACAACTTAAAGAGGAGGTGAGAGAAGAGATAAAATAAATGTCTGCCCTACAAAGCAAATGGAACTCTGTCAGCACAAGAATCATATGGGGTGAAGAATATAAATCTATGATAAAGGTTTAAAAATAGAGTAGGGATGTATATGGCCACTGTGCTACCCACTCCAGCTCCTGCTCCCATAGCAGACATCACCAGTCAATCACATCACTTTCTCATAGAGCCTAGGTAGGCTCTTAAATTCACCAGGAAAGCCACAACTGATCAAATGAGATGAAGCTTATTTGATATCCTTTGTTTGCAATAAATTTTATGAGTGGGTTTTGACAAAAACAGTGATTTCGGGGTACATATCTGAACTTTCAGAAATTGCTAAACTTAAAGAGAATACATAACTGCTCATAAAACATCCTGGGGAGCCACTGCCAAGGATGGCATATTGAGGCAAGTGATCATTATTATGATACAACTATGACATTTTTCAGATGTCCTATGTGACATCTGGTGACAGATATAAGTCAAAATATCTGATTCAAACCTATGTACCAAGTTAAGAATGAACTTAGAATCAAAACTCCAGTCTTTTTTGCCCATTACATCAGTGGTTTTGAAACTTTGGGTTTTAGCAGAGATTCTTCTGCAAGATTCTAATAAAGGGTGTCCCAAAATTCACGCAAGAAGTAATTTTGATAGAAAACACAGGGTTATAATTAAAAATTGTAAAGTTTTATTGACTCATAATGTATACAGTATAGGGTTATGTATGGAATAGCATATCGGGTAAATGGCCTCCACGACTTTGCTGGCACATACGCACTCTTTTGTTATTGCCTGAG
>NW_005356259.1:6580007-6625233 GCF_000412655.1 Myotis brandtii
GATATGCTATTCCATACATAACCCTATACTGTATACTTTATGATTCAATAAAAAATTTACAATTTTTCATTATAAACCTGTGTTTTCTATCAAAATTACTTCTTGCGTGAATTTTGGGACACCTTTTAGTTTACAGGGGTCAAAGGGAGCTGTCCTGATGGAGTTGTCCATCCACTTTTTCTGGGTCCTGTGAGGCACCTCCAAGACCCAGAGTTTGAGAAACACCATTTGTTCAGTGCCAAGTCTCTCACCTCGGCAGGCACTGCTAATCCACTGCAGCGTTCACTCCCTGAACTCAACTCACTCTCAGAGCTTCTCAGACCATAAAGCCATTACCCACTGATTGAAGTTGTCACACGAGAGAAAGCCTATTTGCCACTTTATTAACCATGTCATAGATGCAAGCACAGTCTAATTTCTGACAGTCATATTGTAATGACTTGATGCCATAATAAATTAGAGACGTTGCCCAAAATGGAAGGTAAAATAAATATTTGTCTATTTTAAGCAATTTTTTTTTTTTCTATTTCTCCCTGGCTCCATTCCCGCCACGACCACCTCCACCTACTGCTGTGCAGGGAACTCCCGAAGGCAAGCTCCCTGTGAGCCTGGCTAGCTCGTCCACAGAACTCTGGAGTTTCTGAGCGCCTCTTCTCCCCTAAGCCATTCCGTGGTTCTGCGTGTCCTGCTAGGACGCCTCTCTCGCCCGTCCTCGGCCTTTCCCAGTTGCCTGCCATTGCTCTGGATTTCCTCGGACGTGCGAATGGATGTGTGATCCAGGCCAGGCTGGCGCTGTGGCCACAGTGAATGGCTCAGACGGTCAGAGAGGAAATGACCATTTTCAGATACTGGTGAGAAGAGTTCGCTCAGCCTTGCTGCAATTTCCAACACCCTGGCCCCACGGGAAACCCAGCCATTCAGAGAAATGGGCAGCCCTGCACCCCGGGCATCTTCATGAGATTCTCGAGCCACACTCCGTGGACCACACCCCACAGCCCTGCCATCCATCTTCAGAAGCAATCTGCTTGCCGGGAAACCAAGGGGAGCCCCGAAGAGGAAAAGGATCCCCTAAAGGCAACATGTTTTCCAGGAAATGTGCAAAGTGGAGCCAACTAGGTCATAAGGGGAGTTAGTTTTCTGATCTGACGACGCATATTGAAAGCCTTACACAATTTTAATACCCGTTGGAGAAAGGGCCTTCTCTCCTTCCACCTTACAGCTCCCCATAAGGCCCAGCCATCACTGACCCAGAGGGGCAGTTGGGGTGTCTGAACCCCTCACCTGAACCCCATCCTCACTGACACACAGATACAGCTTTATATCTCTTGTGAGATTCCTTATCCACTGTCTTCTTGATCTTATTTGAAATGACACAAATGTCTCTCTCCATCTAATTCACATACATCAGCCCTCTGCTGCCAGGCTTAGATTTTGGGGAAAACCAAACCAGAGAAAAATCAATATGATTTTTAAAAGAAATTCACAAACTAAGCCTGTCTTAAAAATTATAATAAAATTATTAAAAATGAATTTGGTTCATCAATCCATTTCCTTTTACATTTCCGTGCTCCCTGGGTCCTGGGAAGCAGCGACCAATCTTTCCAACACTTCCGCCTGGTAGTTGAGAGTCTTGGAGAGAGAAGTGTGGAGTTATTATTCCTTGTCTGTCAGGGTATTTAGTTATGGTGGCGGTTGTTTTATTTTTGTTTTTCTCTACTTTGCCAGTGTGTAAGATAAACTTTCTGGAGCCTGAGGATGGGCTCATAGGGCCAGGTTGCCTGTTTTCAATAATGAACCTGAACCTGAACCTGAACCTGAACCTGAACCGAGAGGCATAAGCGGGCGGCCCAGGTCTCACTGGCATGGGATTCCTAGAATTGCCTGAAAACTCAGGCAATCCAGCAACTGTGACCCAAGCCTCCTCAGGGCAGTGGTCTGTTGGCAGCCATGTGCTCTGTGATTCTCTGCTCTCTGTTCTGCCTGCTTGGTCCAATAGTGGTTACCTGCCCGGCTCCGGGAAGCATTTGAATCTGTCACAGCAAGAATTTGACACCCAAGGAATGCCAGGTGGAGCAAACCAACCGCTCCTGTTGCCCTGGACTTTCTCAAGCTTCTGCATGCACCAGGCTCGCCCAGGGAGAAGATGGGACCCTTACGGCTGTGTCTGTATTCACCACAAAGCCCTGCTGGCGAGGGCCTCCTTCATTCCTCACTCATTTCTCTAGTTGCTGAGTTTTAATATTTTCTCTAATATTTTCCCCTTCCAAGATACCCTTTAGAAAGATAAGATTTGACTTTATAAATGCATTGGAGAATAAATATTGAAGAAAATATTAAGGTCCTACTATTCCCAAGTTTTGTAAGGGTTGATTTGGAGGAGAATTAAAGCAAGAAAAAACATGCCCTGCCCTACTCAGTGTGTCCCACTGCGTGGGTTAAGATCCAGTTCTTATTCCTTCTTGGAGACCTGAGTCTCCAGCCACCCTGCCCACTGCTAGGTGGACTCCTGCCATCTGAAGCAGCAGACACCACGCTTAACCCTGCAGAGTGTATGGCTGGGGAAGATGGAGTGAGATATGCAGAAGGCACTAATTAGCACCTCCATTGGCTTAGAAAGCATTTTTTATTTTGGTTTTCCTAAGCATTTCTGACTGATTCATGGAAGACATTTGGTTCTTTGGAATATCGTCCAATAGACTAATCAAATTACATTTTCACAGGGCTCTAAAATAATAGCAATCTGCAGCTTTCTGCACACTTAACTCCTGCATGACCAAGAACCTTAGAAGAGGCAGCCAGCAGGGTTTGTCTCATTTGATGAATTATTAATCTGTATCCTTACAAAAAAAGAGTCTCTTCATTCTCCCTGACACTCATGCTCAAAACCTTAAAGCCGGTTGTAATGACTGGGCTCTTCTTCACCCACATACCTGTTTATTTTGCTGGTGGTGTTGACCCATCCTCTCTACTCCATTGCTGACACCCACCCCAAGTGGAGGTCACAATCGCCTCATCCCGAAGTGTGTACCTTCCTCCCATTGCCAGGATACACACTGGAATCTGTCGCTGCCCTTCTCAGAAACCATTCACAGCTCACTGCAATTGAGAAGGCCAATGTGTACCAGGCCTGCTGCGATACCCTGGCGCGGCACCTATGGCATCTGGCACTTGTGACTCAGGACCCTCTACTCAGGTGAACAAAGGTAGGGCTTTAAAATCGACTGAACACAGCCTGTCCTTTGACTGGAACCTGAGATGACACTTCTTTGCCACCCCTCTCCTAAGACATCAAGTGGGATCCCCTCTTTCTGGATATTAAGGCATTTATAACCTGAAATACCCTATTTAACAGGAACCTTTCTACCTTTGCTTCTCAGCCTGAAACCAGTTCCTAGTCTGACCACCTTTTATATGCATTCCTGTACATATTTAACTTTCTTCTCATTCTATGACTTTGCCCAAGCTCCCTTTGCTTCCACCAATTGACACTGTCTTGCTTTGCCTCTTTGTTTTTTCCCCAAACCGCATCTCTCTTTGATTGACTAGCTTACGTCTCACCTCTCCTTTGAAGATTTCCCAATCTGACTACATCATCTTCATCATGGGCCAGTTGTACTAAGATCCTTTGGTTGATTAGCTCTGGAGAAATCAGGAGTGTTAGAAGGGGATTCCTGCCTCAGGGGCATCTACAATTTTGTTAGTGAGGCCGATCATAGCCCTAATAATTTGAGGCAGCACAGACCATGTGCCATATGAATAGAATCCATAGTGGATATGACTGGTGTCTAGAAAACTGATGAGTCTCTTAGTGCAGATGTCAGGAAGGGCCTTGTCAAGAATATGGAACTTGAGTCAGGACTCAAAAGAAGGGCAAGGGGTGAACAGAACAGGAAAGATGTTAATACAGGAGGAATTGGATGACTAAAGAAAAAGAACTAGCCCTAACCAGTTTGGCTCAGTGAATAGAGCGTCGGCCTGCAGACTCAAGGGTCCCAGGTTCAATTCCAGTCAAGGGCATGTACCTTGGTTGCGGGCACATCCCCAGTAGGGAGTGTGCAGGAGGCAGCTGATCGATGTTTCTCTCTCATTTTCATTGATGTTTCTAACTCTATCCTTCTCCCTTCCTCTTTGTAAAAAATCAATAAAATGTAAAAAAAAGAAAAGAAAAAGAACTAGTGATGGAATGAGAGCAGGCAAGACTAGAAAATCTTTTAGAACATTGGTATAGGTTACATTCAGATTATGATGGCCCTGGAAAGTCTGAGTGACATTCTTGAGAGCAGGAACCATAGATTCTACATCTTTGTTCTCACGGCCTGGCACAGTTCTTTGCTCTGAATGCTTTCTTTTGATAAGATTAAGGGGACATCTATTATGCTTAATTGGATTTACTTGGACCTTTTCTTATAATAGAGACCATAAAATTTAGAATTTGATTCTGTAAGTTCTTATTGTTTAATCAATTCCTTCTGGAAAGAGATGAGTTTACTCACCAGGGACTTCCTTGGGTATTGGAGAAGAAATATCTGAATAGTAAAAAGGACAGATGAATTAACCACCCATTAAATAATCCACAGCGCCCAGCAGGTCTTCAACAGACACTATCTCTGTGCTGTGGGAGTTAGTGCTCGTGCTTCCACTCACAGTTATGCTCAGTTGTTGAACAAGTACACCTGGTATAACCCTAACACATGCATTTGGTGTACGCATCTGTCCTTGTAGCATCATGACAATGCACTCTCAGAGTGAGGGCTGATGTTCAATTTGTTTTCTAGTGGTGGGGATGGGTTTGCCCTCTCTCTAGGTCCTCTCTCCAGCCTTTCTTATGTACAGCTTTAATCTGGAATCCCAGGTTAAGAATGAGTCATCAGCCTGAGAAGAGGGACCTTACCATCTAGGACCATGGTCCATTTAGCATCACGTTCACTCCAAGGACCATCTGAATGTCCTAGATGTTTGTGGGTATAGAAAGGTCTGTGGATCCTCTCTAGGCCCAAACTGAGAATCAAATTTGTTCACTTGTGCAGTTGGTGACCACTAAGAGGAGTTAACCTGCACTTGGAGCCCTGCTTCTCGGAGAAGAAAAGGAGTAAGAAGTTGAAGGATGCCCATGTGGCTCTTCCCTGTAAGTCATCCATGTGCCCTGAGCTGATGATGTATTGGAGATACTTAAAGACAAGAGTCAGGCCACTCAGCTAAGATGCCCTAATATTTGTCACAAGACAGGGCAAACTGGTGAGAGACCATCATTTGTGAAGTGCTTTTGTGAGACTCAAGACGCAAGCATCACTGGCGGCTAAAGAAGGATCAAGGGAAGGTATCTGTCAGAAGGAGAAACCCAAGCAATTTCTATCAGTTAGTGAGCTTAGGTAAGCAACGTTTCAGTGGCAGAGACCTCAAAGCCCCAAGAGAAGAGGCCCCGGAGGTCCAGGCTTTACGGACTGCCCCAGGAGAAGGCGCCACACCCACCTCAGGACATCTCGGGCCACCGTATCATTCCCACCATCTAACACACCTCCTGAAATAGCTCCTAGTCTCGGAAAAGAACATTCCCTTTGTCTCCACCTTTTCTTCCAGCTGTCCTTTTAATTAGCTGCTCCCTTTTACTTTCCAAAGAAGTATATGGAGAAGTATTTGGTAAATACTTCTTTCCACATGAAGTCCAATAACTGCAAATGGTCCCCCCTGGAGGCCCACGGGACTGCTCCCTATGGGAGGTACTGGGTGGCCTGGAAGATGGGCAGGCACCTGGATCTTGTTGCTACTTCAGTGAATCAAGTCCCAGACATGGCCATGGAGGGAAACCAGCCTCAGAACGATTCCCACTTGTAGTGGGAATCACCCCGATTTTATTTCTGTATCGGAGATTTCATTTCAGAACGTGTCCTTTACTTGGAAATAGGGGCTTTGAGGGTGTAACTAGTAAAGGGGAGACAATGGTGGATTAGGGTGGGCCCCGAATCCTACATCCAAAGACTGGGGTCCTTAAAAGAAGAGAAGATCCACAGGGAAAAAGACAGCCACGCGAACGCGGGCCAGAGAATGGGGTGATGCAGCCACAGCCAAGGAATGCCCAGGGAGGACAGGAGCTGCATAAAGACAGAAAGAGGCTGGAAGGAGCTCTTCCCTAAACCTCCAGAGAGAGCATGACCTTGCTGACACTGTGATTTCAGACTTCCAGCCTTCAGAACCAGGAGAGAATAAATCTCCTTTCAAGCCACCTAGTTTGTGGTAATGGTTATGGCTGCCCTAGGAACTAGTGCGCCTCTCAGCATCGTACGAGGGTTGTGAGAGTTTTCACAGGCTTCTCCCTCCAGAGTGGCTACTTTTCTGTCTCTTCAGTTCCTTTTCATTTCACCACAGGTTTCTCCCTGCCACACTCAGCACGACCCTCAGGTCCCCCATTTCTGGGACTGTTCCGGCTTCCACACTCCCCAGTGCAGCTCCTGGCTTCCCTGAATTCAGTGTGTGTCCATCTCACCACGGCCAGTGCCTGCACAGAGGGGCTAACAGAGTGGCTAACAGACTGCCGGACCTCAAGCGTCCCCACCTGCCACTAACCAGCTGGGACCAGAAATCTGCACTTGACCACCCCGTGCCCCAGATCCTTCACCTGTAAATCACAAATGAACACCAGCCGGGCGACCACACAGGTCACTGAGTTGAAAATGTGATAGATGAGAAAGGCCTCGTAAACCCGAAGGCTCAATTAAACCTGCAGGGAGCTAGTCCATTATTATTAGAAACCTCGCTGAAGATGAAGGACCTGGCAAATTGAAACTGCATTTCTGTTCTCACAACCCTTCCAATATCCCTCCTCTCCTCCAGGTCTTCCCCTCATGTCTGAGCCCTTTCAGGTCACTGACTTGATTCAGAGGAGGAAGGGCCATGAGGTGTGTTTAATTTGGGGGAACTGAAGTTTTTAATACAGTGATTGACAACCCCAGAACTGGTGCCATGCGTCCTGCCATGACCTGGGGAGATGAAACGTCGGGGGATGTGAAATGCTGGCTGTATTTCTTAAGTTCTTGCCTTTCCTTGAGTCTGATCTATGATGAACAGAGGTACTTAATTTCAATTTATTGGCAAACATCTCCAGAGATTTTTCCATCATGGAATATATATATATATATCTGTTGCCCTGGCTGTGTAGCTCAGCTGGTTAAAGCATCATCCCAATAGGCTAGCAGTTCTCAACCTGTGGGTCGTGATCCCTTTGGCGGTCAAATGACCCTTTCACAGGGGTCGCCTAAGACCATCCTGCATATCAGATATTTACATTATGATTCATAACAGTAGCAAAATTACAGTTATGAAGTAGCAACGAAAATAATTTTATGGTTGGGTCACAACATGAGGAACTGTATTTAAATGGCCAGAAGGTTGAGAACCACTGCAATAGGCCAAGGTTGTGGGTTTGACCCCAGTCAGGTAACATACAAGAAGCAACCAATGAATGCAGATATAAGTGGAATAACAAACTAATATTGTGCTCTCTCGCTCTCTCCTTCACTTCCTCTTCCTCTCTCTCTTAAAAAAAATCCATTAAAAAAATAAACTTGGCAAAGAAGAAAATTTCAATGAATTTATCTAGCTTTTCAAGTTTAAAAAAATTCCAAATTTAAACTGGTTTGTAGCCAACCATCATCTTAAGTTAAAGGCAGTGAAAAAAGTGAACTAATTAAAACCAGCCAAGTAAGGAACAATTTGACTAAAAATTGTTTCCTCTAATCATTAAACTCCTAATTTATGCCATTTTTACTACATTATTTATGGCATTTCATCAATTTAAAAACACACTTTTTTTCACATTCTAACATGCATACAGTCAGTACTGCATTTCATTTATAATTGCCAGGGATTATTGTTTTACTTTCCATTGAGTGGAACTTAAAGTGTGAGTGCATTTTACTATCAAGGGGTCTTTGATTCTATGAAATACAGTATTTCATTTACTGAAGATGGAAACTGTGCAACTTGTAATTAAATGTCTTTTTCTTTTTATAATGCTCATATCAAACCTCTGCGTAACAAGGGCGCTACATGTTCTGCCTCAGAAATACATGCTTGCATCGTTTGCTAGAGATTACAGTCATTTGTTTTTTTGAGAACAAATGCATCATTTTGAGACCAAAGAAGAGAAAGAAACTAGATTTAGAAAGAAAAATACAATAGACAGTGAGGAGAAACGAAACAATTTCATTTCCATAATTACATTCTTGCAAAACATCTTCATAGAACCCAGTGAATTTCGGCTAGAACTTGAGCTAATGTGATGGCAAGAGTCCTGGTTTCCAGCCCCCACCTGCTGCTGGGTAATCCCCTGGCGTTCCTGAGCCTCAGTCCTGAATATTAAACAAAGTGACGGCACCGGATGGTTGTTGAAATCGGTTCTATTTCTAGGAACCTCTGACAATTCTCATTTTAAGAAGAGTTATTTGCACAGACATGTCAATACAGCTCCTACCAGGGTTCACATACCCTGACTGCTGCTGGGGCCTCTTGTCTTACCTGTGTGGTCGGTGACTTGCTGAAAGTTTTCATCTACAGAGACACTGTAAGAAACAAAAGTATTGTGAATCAAACAGTGTGTGTAAATAAGTTAGACCAAATTGCTCTGTAATTAAATAGATGAGAGCAAATGCAGAGCTAGGCTTTATTACCAGAGGACGTTCGGGAAACCATGAGAAGCCAGGGGCTGAAGGAGTACCCCGTTTTATACTTTTAAACTGACACATAACTTGTGCAATAATAGAGTAACCTATCAAGCACACAGATAAGATGAAAATCCCTATAGGTCACCCCTCACCCCAGCAGGGTTACTCATTGTTTTCATGGATCTTTGCGAGATAAATGTACAAGGGCACAAACACACACTTACAAGGACCCAGAGTCCAGCCACCGCTGAATACTTTCTTGTTTGGAACCGTCTACAAATGAGAAAGAAACAGTCAGAGCACAGCCAGTTAAAAAGACTCTATTTCATCATTCAGCCACCACCCCGTAGCCCCACTTCCTACATATTTAGGTCCATGTTTCTATAAGCATATTCATGTTTTCTGTAATCATCCTTTCCTGGAAATGAAGGATGAACTTGCCAAAAACTGCAACTTAAAAAAAATAAAACCCAAAACATAAAAGGGGAAAAAAAGAAATCACCAAGAGCAAGAGATGTTGGAATCGTGCTGCAATTACCTGGCATGAATGCAAAGGGTGAACAAGCACATGAGACTTTTGTCTTTCTCTTGTTGGATGGAAATCACCCGGGAGCCCCTCCGGATTGAATCGGGACATTTACCTAAGGCAGCTAGCCAGGGATGTTTATTTGCAAGGCATTCTCTGCCAGGTTAGAAACCAAATTTGCATTCATTCCAGGGACAAATTGCACTAGAATCCCAGGATTGCCAAAGGCACCCTGTGTTAAAAAGGCACCAGCCTTTTAAGGTGGATCTTTATCCCCGCACAACAAAGGGTCACCAGGCAGAAAGGAGAGGATGCAAAGGCAGCGTTTCCTATTATGGGCTCCAGGCTACTCTGAGCTGACTTTCTTGGACTTGAAACCGTCAAAGAGGGAGCTGAATTACCCCCTCACAAGGTGTCTGGTGAACCAAAAAGGCCAGTGGGACAGGGAGGTGTTTATTCTTCAGTTGAGGTAGTGTGAACGGTGGTGAACAAAGAAGAAAAACCAGCCTGGCTGGTGTGGCTCAGTGGTTGAGCATCGACCTATGAACCAGGAGGTCATGGTTCGATTCCCAGTCAGGGCACAGGCCGGCTCGATCCCCAGTGGGGGTGTGTGCAGGAGGCAGCCTATCAATGATTCTCTCTCATCATTGATGTTTCTATCTTTCTCTTCCTCTCCCTTCTTCTCTGAAATCAATAAAAATATTTTAAAAAGAAAAACCATCAGTTACATTATAGTAGAGGCAGAAGTGTTTCCTTCCTTATTACTCTTTAAGCTGTTAAATGATTATTAATGCCTCATGTAAAACCCAGCAAATAAAAGCCTTTGGTTAAAATAAAGCCTCATGTCTCTGACACAGACTCCACACAGCTCTGGTGTTCTGGGGGGCTTAGTATGGAGGCACATTGGACTGGGAAAGAAGCCGAGTTCATTCTTTAGTTGGACTGTTTCCATCAAGGTCTTTGAGTGTCTGTAGGGGACGTCAGAAGTCCCCATTTCATAGAAGTTTCTGGCATCATGCCAGGAATGCTGGTATCTTCAAAGCCAAGTCCATGCTCTGAAATTATGTGCCCCCAGCCCAAAGCCCCCACATCCCTCACCACCCACAGAAGGGCAGTTTCAGACACCCCGAGGGCCGGTCCTCACCTAGCGAGGGCGTGGGGAGACTCTGGCCTTCCTCCTCAGAGCCTGGAGGCGGCTGCTCTTCCAGGGGAGCCCAGGCCCTCTTGGTGGACCGCAGGATGCCTCTCCGGCTCCTCTCCTGGCCTCCTCGAGGGCTGTCAGATCCATGTGACTTCTCCATCATCATCATTTGGCACACTGATCTCAAAGCAACACAAACCAGACACAATGGGTCAGCTTTTGGGCTTGGCTCAAGGAGAGGGCAAAGGCCAAGATGCTCACAGTCCAACGAGTAGACCCAGGTCACGATCTTTGGTAGCTTGGATCACCCACAAGCCAAGTTCTGTGTTTCAATGCAGAGAAATGGTCCCCTCTCAGTGGAGAGGCAGCTGGAGACCAGGGACTAATGTGGCCTCACCCATCACCAGGCCACATCCACACCCTCGTGGATTCAAGCTGGCTGTCAGGGATGTGGTCAGTGAGCAAAGAAGTTGGCCAAGTGGCTACACCCAGCCACAGAGGAAGCTTAAAGGCACTGATTAACATAATAGGCAGCCTTCAAATCTATCCAACTGTTATATCTTTAAAAAACATTTTTAAAGCCCTAGCTGGTTTGGCTCAGTGGATAGATCATTGACCTGTGGACCAAAGGGTTCTAGGTTCGATTCTGGTCAAGGGCACCTACCTTGGTTGCTGGCTCCTCCCTGGCCTGTGCCCTGGTTGGGGCTCCTGCAACAGGCAACCAATCGATGTATTGCTCTCACATTGATATTTCTATCTTTCCCTCTCTAAAAATCAATGGGAAAATATCCTCAAGTAAGAATTAACAAAAAAAGAAGAGCTGAAATATTAAAAAATAAATGAAGACTTTGGCAACAGATCAGCCTGGCCACTTGTTGTTTGGCCTTGTGTAAATAATATAACCCTTCTTCATTTCCTTAATTTTAATGGCGGATAAATGGTATGAATGTTAACAACTGTTAACCTCAGTGCAGTGCTTCTTATGTGCTAGATTCCATGCTGAGTTCTCTGCATATATTATTTAATCTAATTGTTAATGAAGGAATTTGTCACAATTTTATAGTAAATTGAAGAACAGAGAGGTTAAGTTGCAAATCCAAAGCCACACAGGCACCAGGATTCAAATCCAGGCCTTGAACTCCAAGCACGTTCCCAAGACTCTGAAGCTGTATTATCTACTCTAAAGGGTGTTTGGGACAATTCGAATACTGGTAAATATATTATGCACACGGCACAAGAGAGGTAGGCTGCTCCAATTACTTAATTTGACATTTATGAGGCTCGAACAGCAAGAGAAGGAGACAGAAGCTTAGAGCAGCTGTGGAAATTGTTTAAACTCCCGAGACTATCGGCATATTGAGAACAATGCCTCCCTCTAACCCACTGATGTGTCTGTAGTACATACATGGCTGAATTCTCAGCACATAGTAGGTGCTAAGTAAATATGTATAAAATCAAATAGCAAAGCTAGGGTTCAAAACCACTCTTTCTGACTAAATCCTTGCATGTCATCTACTTGAATTTGCATTAGATTATTCTTTAAGCTTAGAGAAATGACCAAGTAGTCAAATACCCACTTTAGCAGCATGTCTTGCATCCCTAAACTTAGGCATAACTCCTGATCACATGACTTGCAGACCACCATTTCTAATCAATGTTTCAACAAGGCACATCATTCAGGTTTATTGTAAGCATCTAAATATTCTAAGTATAGGTGAGCATTCTAGGTGAAACTGGCACTAAGAGTCTCCTTATATGTTTCATCTATTAAAATTCTATCATTCCTTGGGAGTATAAATATACCATTATTGTTGCAATAATAAATTACTGCAAAAATTAATGACAATTGTGATGACTATTCATTTTGTGTAAAAATAGCAATCATAGGAAATTTCAATTAGTTAAAAATTTGAGCAACAGGTGGACAGTTAATATATATACTAGCAGTGAGCATTTTAGCCATCAGAAAGTTAACTAGGAATATACTCTGGGGGAAGATAAGTGCTTATAAAAATTTCAATGATGATACAGGACAAAACTAACACAGATTAGATTATATTTCTAACCTTTATAGAATTGCTTGGTACACTAGAATTCATAACAGCAGACAAAAACAACCTTTAGAAACTGTGTTTAATTTTCAATTACTTAATTTTGCATAAGCTTCGGGTCTTTGGAGGAAAGACAGTTCTCTTTGGCAATGTCGTGCATCTTGTGCATGTGAATGATAATCAGAGCATCAACTCTGACAGTGCAAATGTCACCAGAAGGAAAAACTCCAAAATCACACTAAACAACATTCACAAAATATCAGATTCAATAGAGAATTGGGGTTTGAGTAAAGGTATAACACATCATGGAAAAATAAAACCCCAGAATAATCTTGCTCTTTCACTAGCCTGGGCTGGAAGTCAGCTCCTATGTAGGAGGAGAGATTTGCTCTGTAGTGGGAGCAGGAGCTGCCTAGCAGCTGACAGTCCTCAAATCACTGCTTCCGGACTAGCGTGTCAAATTTTAACCTGGCCACCACTTTTTTCAAATATAACACTAAAAACCATCAAAGGTTTAGATACAAGTGCAGCTTTATCGGTGGGTCCCCAGACTTGCGTTCCACAGTGGCGGATTTGTTCTCAGCCACTGGGCTTGCACGGCCATGAGGGTAGCTCCCTGCCAGCTCAGTTGGACTTGGCTTTTAGCAGGAAAAAGCCTGTGGGAAAAGCAGAAATTCTTGTTAAAGGCAAAGGTCAGGGGCCAGTTTGTAAAAAAACCCTCTTTGTTGCCTCTAACTCAGTGGGTGCCTTCACACTTGGTAAACAAGTCTGCTTCTGGAAACAGAGTCTCCGATGCTTGAATGCCCTTCCTCTGGCTTCCATGGCGTGACCCCAGAGCAGCCCTTTGGAAAGGGACACAGAGCAGGTGGCAGCCCAGAACTGCCCACGGACTGGCAGAGTGGACGTGATGGCACGTGGCCTCTGGTGATCCCTCTGGTTAACCGCTCTGTCCTCAGGACATTTGGAACCAAACGTGAATCCTCATCCTGGACCCTGCCCCCTGTGCAGCCCCTTCTCTCCAGATTATTTCTACCCTGATTACTACGTCATTAATCCTTATGTGTACAAAGAACTCCCATTAATGTGGGAAATTTCTTATCATATTTCATTAAAAAGAGAGAATGCAAAACTATATATGCACTAATAACAATTTTGTAAAAACAACAAAACCAACAAGCAATGTATTGAAAAGACATAAAAGCAATGTATTAAAACGTTATCAAGGTTCTGAAAATTTAAAAAGAATCAAAATGAGGAAGAATGGCTTTGTCACATTAATTTTACATCGTGTATGCTTTCACTTGAGTGAACTGAACCAACCACACTCCTTTTCACTGTGAAGCCTTCGGCCCACAGCGAAATCACAGAACTTGGTGCTTTGATGCTTAAAGCAGCGACGATGATTCCATTCCTGTCCTCTGGAGCTAACGTTTTGCACCTCTATGCAAACAGGTTGCCAATGAGGTTGTTCATACTGGAAAATAGGGGCAGTGCTTTCTATCTTTGTCGCCATGTCCCCATAGATCCCAGCACAGCTCTTTGCCCAGGGGGAAGAGTCTGTAACTATTAGTTGACTGCTTGGTTATTTGGGAGAGAAACATCCAGTTGTCGTAGCCAGTATTCTTGGTTTTTATGTGGTTAAAAGCACAAGTGCTTTCAGGTCAGGTAATTCCAGATTTTAATCTCAGCTCTGCTGCTTCCCTGACATCTCCTTGGGGAAATTTTCAAACATCTCTGATCATCTACTTCTTCATCTCTGTAATGAGTATGAAATAACCATTCCATAGGGTTTTGGGAAAATTTAATGAAAAATGTCTACAAAAGAATCAATGCCCATATTGGTCAATTTTCATTTCCCCCTTTCCCTCTCTTCTCTGTGTTGCCTCCTGTCATTGTAATGCCAAGAACTGTCAAGTAAAGGAGAAGAATCACCAATTAATGCAATAGTTTTTCTCATAGGAGATACATTTGACACTCTTAGTGTTTGGATAACCTGGGTATTTTGAGATCACTTAGTTTAGGTAATTGAGAAGTTGAAATATTTGGAGAATGTGAGAATAAGATATTTCTGCAACCATGAGGACACAGATTTCCCTGAGACGATTAGAGGCTCATATCAAAGTCTGGAAATTCCATCGACTATCAATTAAATTTCAAGGTGACAATGATAGGCTGAAGCTCTAGCCTGGCCACCACTTCTGAAGGACCCCTTGGTCAAGAAGAAAACAGCATAATGGAAGAACATCCCCAAGGCGTTCTGAGTCCATAGGGATCTCAGCACCTTTATGTCCCCACCGCAGATCCTCAGTGCCAAAGCCTCTGCTCAAGCCTTCATAAAATCTCAAACGGTGTCCAGCTTGCCTTGCCCCCCTCCATCCTCCATATACAGTGACTTCCCCAGGGGCAGGACGTAACAGAAGTCTGAATAGAGCCATGTGCTCCAGGAAGACCCACCCCCTTCCCCAGCTATAACACCACTCATAGAAGTTTTAAAAGGAAGCCTCCAGAACCCCTCCTGCTCTTGAAAAGATGATTACTATGAGCCCAATACCATTCATCTCCCTCCATAAACTAACTAAACAACGAGTCCTAAGAGACTTGATTCACACTTCTTACCTCAGGAGACCATAGGACTAACCCCATCATGCCCTACAGCCATGCTCATATGGCAGTGAACACTGCCTCAGCTGGTCCAGTATTCCCCCCTTCCCAGACTCTTCCAACCCCCGAGTCCTCTGGGATTCACATACTGTCACCTTCCAAATCCCTTTTCTCCTGAGCTCTTCACTGAACATCCCGTTACCGCCTTCCTCTAATTGAAACGTGGGCATCACTTCCTCTGTCACTCTCTCAAGATGTGGCTTTTTCTTTGATCGCCCATTGAATTGGGACCATAGTCTTAGAGACGGTATAAATTTCGTCCATGTCCATCATAGCTGCTTGCAGACGTTGTTCCCTTCATTCTCTGAAGCACATACATCAGACTATGTAGGCATCTGCATCTAGGACATTTGCCTCATTTACTGAAAATTATAAAATGGTTTTTCTGTTATCTTTCTGGAAGATTTAATTATCCATCTAGATGACCCAACAATATCTAACTTCTCAGTTCAATAATCTGCCCACTTCCAACAATCTTTCCCTCTACTGATTCCCATGGTCAAACTTCATCACTATCAGTGAACACCTTCCAAAACCCCAATTTCAAGCATCCCTTCTATTTTACTTACAAACTATACTTGGGCACCATCTCACCCCCGCCCCCCGCCCCCCATACACACACACACTGGATCATTCTCTTCAGCTTTCAACATGCTATAATATTTCCCATCTTAAAATAGTGCTCCATTGACCCCCTTAATCTTTAACTCCTACTCTAGTTCTCTATTAAACAGATGGTGATTCCCAAGTTCAGATGTTCAAATCTGGTCCAGAGCTTCAGAACAGGGTCCCTGAGCCCCTTCTGAAGCTTCTGAAGTTATTTGCCATCTCTATAGATGCCTATAGACATCTTTAGCTTATACATGCCACACTCAATTCTTTATTCTTTCTTTGACTTCTACTTGAACCCTCTCCCCCACCTCCCCAACACCACCATACCTATCCTATGCCAGCATTTCTCATCTCAATAAATGATACTGCTCTTTAGGCCAAGAACTTCTGAGTCTTCCTTGATTTCTCCAATCCTTTCAGGTCAAGCCATTTTTTAAAAAGAGGTGCAGGACCTTTAATAATAATACTATATCTCAGACCAACCACTTCCATGACCATCAACCTGATGTATATCAGAACTCATCATGTTGCTTAGATCACTGCAAAAGGCTCTGATTAACAGCACCATCCACACCTCCCAATTCTCTTTATAACACACTCAAATCAGTATGCCAATGATCAACTATCAGTTCTTATCCTTTTATAATTTTCAGCAGCATTTGATGGAGTTGACCACTTTATCTTAAGGGAAATAATCTTTTCATTTGTTTTGTAATACCACACTCATCCAGACTTCCTCCTATCTCACTCAAAGCATTTTCCTGGTTTCTCTTTCTAACCTCTAAATTTTGAATGTTTTATATCTCAGTCCTCAGCCCTCTCTTATCCTCTCTATCTACATGCTCTCCTTATATTAGTGTGGCTTTAATTTCTCCTCTGTAATCCCATGGTTCAGTGTAAACCACTAGTAAAGTATTCTCACGTTGTTTTGTAAGTCTGTGTTTACACTTCTGTTTAATCACACTGAGATTTTATTCAGGACCAAGATCCTACCTCTCATATTATAATTGTATGGAAAAGGTACTCAATGTATGCTTATTAAGTGAATGACTGTTTAAATGAATGCCAACAAGGAATCAAAAAATATCAAAGCATATATATATATATAAAAGTATAAGTGACCGTTACGACTGGACAACTGGCCGATAGCTATGATACACACTGACCATCAGGGGGCAGATGCTCAACACAGGAACTGCCCCCTGGTGGTCAGTGTGTTCCCTCAGCCAACCTCCTGCGGTCCCTCCCCGTGGCTGGCCTGCCCTGATCGTCCCAATCACCGGCCAGGCCAAGGAACCCCACCCGTGCATGAATTTGTGCACCGGGCCTCTAGTTTGGTTATAAAATCATTAAAGATTTCATACATATATACTCAAATATATATATTTCTACCTCTACTTTGAAGCAAGATTTTTTGAATAATCACTTGATGCCCACTTCTGCCATTTCAACCAAAACTATTTGAGTAAATATTTTTTTTAACCTTCTCTTATGTGCCTTTTAAGTGCTAAAAAGATCTTAATTCATTACCAGAGAAACAAAAAAGAAATTGATTTTCATTAATCAACAAATAGCTAATTGGTTGCATGACATTGAGCATGAAGTTTTAAGTTGTCTTGGAATGTACTTTTCTCTTTCACTATATGAGAAAATTAGATGACATGAGATAACTCCATAAGTTTATTATTCTATTTCTAGCCACCACATAGGCTGCTTAATATTTGACCAATGCAGTTCACAGCTCAAATTTTAAAAAGATTTTAAAGCTATGTTCATCAAAACTATAAAAGTGAGAAGAATACAACTTTGTTCCTGTTACTCATGGCTTTGGAAGACCACTCAGTAACTCAAGCCACAAAACCAAGCCAGGAATGGCCTTCTGCTCTTCCTCCCTATCCAAGTATCAAAGCCCACAAACACTTGCAAAGATTTCCGAGTGATTCAGTGAAGTAGAGGCAGATCCTGGGGAAGAGAGTGTTCTGTCAACACTCTGCTGGGAGGAACAAGCAGTCTGCGATGACTTGCTCTGTGGGTGGCTTCCTCCCACCATGAAATATGTGAAGGGTGCTCACTCCTGCCATTTAGGAGCAAGCTGGATTAAAAGGCAAGGCAGTTGTGCCCAAGTTGGAACCCAAAGTCAGTTCTCTTGGACTTCGAGTTTTCATCTTTTGTGGGTGAAAGTAAGCAAACAATGATTAATTCAAGAAGCATAATATAGCTTCCTAGATACTTGAAATGCCTTCAAGACTGGTAAGGTTGGATCAACTGATTTATTGACTGCTATCCCTGTTTCAATCCCTTTCCAACTTTAAAGTAATTTTTCTTTCTCAATGAATCCCTCTTTTCTCCTCATTTCTACTCGTGTCTTCTCAACATTTGCCTCGCCTCATCCTAGAGGGAGAATGAAAGGATGTTCATATCTATGATCTCCTTTGGCCCCCCATTCCCACATCATTGCAATCCAAGCTCTTCATGCACACCATGTTCCCGATACACAGAACTACTTGTTCTCAAACGCGCCCTCCTCGCTGATCCCATGGGGTACAGATGACCCTAGCAGCACTGCCCTTTTCTTTACTGAATCCCATTTCATTGAGTTCAAAGAGAACTTACTCTATGGAACTTTTCCTCCTTACCCATCTCTACTCCCACCTTAGCCTCTTCTGGCACTCACAGCAACCTGTGTAACCCTTATTGTAGAATTCTTCACAGTCGAGTGGTTTATTTATACTTCTGCCTTTCCCACTCAACTAAAGGAACTCCTTGGGGACCAGGACCGTGCCTTATGCATTTTTGTATCCATGGTACATAGTCTAGGACATGAATAATAATAGGTAATCAGCAACAACTGTTTAATGAATGAATGATTACTTCTGACCCTGGACTCTGTCTTTGCTCTCTGTGGGTGGGAATTGCAACTTACTTATCTTTGTAGTTTCTATCATGTCAGGCACTATACTGTGTACTAGTAGTTGCTCACAAAAGTGCATTAGGTACCTGTGCTCCATAATATCTACTAATTCAACTTAATTTAATAGTTTACTATCTACTGTGTACAAAGCAACTTTGAGGAGCTTACAGTTGGTTATAAGAAATAGTACTTATTAACTATATATGTTGAAGCAGAATATAATATGCATTTTGGGAGAAGTACAAAACAACTGTTCTCAAATATTAAAGGAGGAAAATGTTCATTCAGGGGCATAAAAAAGGCTTCTTGGAAGGGGAAGTATTGGCTCCGGCTCCTGAAGATGAGATAATGGGTAGGCAAACGTTCCAGATAAGGGGATTAAAATGCATGTGAGCAATTATAGCATAAATTTCACCCAAGGGCTATTAAGTAGTGGTTTTGCAACAATTAAACAGATGTTCTTCAGTGTTAGCTTACTGAAATCACAAGTCATCTTAACTGACGGTGTGATGATTAATTTTATGTATCCACTTGACTGGGCTACGGGGTGCCCAGATATCTGGCTATTCATTGTTTCTGGGTGTGTCTCTGATGGTGTTTCCAGAAGAGAGTAGCGTTTGACTCAGTAGCCTGAGTAACACAGATTGCTCACCCTGTGTATGGGCATCATTCAACTTGTCGAGGCCTGAACAGAAGAACAAGGTGAAGGGAAAATTCCCTTTGCTCTGCCTCTCTGAGTGAGTTGGGATGTCAGTCTCTCCATGCTCTGGAACTGGGATTTACACCTGGTTCTTTAAAACTGGTTCTCAAGCTCGGGACTCACACTAGAACTATACCACCAGCTTTCCTGGGTCTCCAGCTTGCAGATGGCAGATCATGAAACTGCTCATGTCTCATAATTGTGTGAACAACTTCCTTATAATAAATCTATAGACAAATAAATAGATAGATATATTTATATCTCTCCCCCTTTCTCTCTGTCTTTCTCCCTCTTTCTATAGATATAGATGATATGGATATAGATTAGAGATAGAGATAGATATAATAGATGGATATGGATATGGATATGGATATGGATATGGATATGGATATGGATATGGATATGGATATGGATATGGATAGATTCTATTTAATTTCTCTGGAGAACCCTGACCAATGCAGATGGTGATTTCTCTTCAAAATACTTTTAGTTGAGCTCTATTACACATCCCTTTCATATACCCTTCCTAATACCTTTAGAAAATGAGTGGTCAGGGTAAGGGGTTGGAGATTGGTTTAAAAAGGTGAAGGGATTAAACAAAGACAGAACAACGCATAGACACAGACAACAGTATGGTAATTACCAGAGGGAAAGGGGTGGAGGGAGATAGAAGAGGGTAAAAGGGAAATATAATGATCAAAGGAGACTTAACTTGGGGTGATGAACACACAATACAGTATGCAGATATTATAGGATTGTACACTTGATACCTATATAATTGTATTATCCTATGTCGCCCCAATAAATTTAATAAATTTTAAAAAATAAACAAATAATGATGGGTCAAGCAATTCACTTTAAGATCTTCAGGTGTGCAAATCTGAAGTTTAAAAATATATTGTCATACAATAAAAAATTACATCGTATTTCAGTCCAATAGCAAAGGATCTTGATGGTTCTGTCCAAGAACACAAAGAAATATATCTGGTAGTGAGGAGAAGAAATCAAGATTTAAGCCAGCTACTATGCCTAAGTCCCCTTTCCAACGGCACTATTTTTTACTCCTCTGACATCAGAGATGTCACCCACCTTAAGAAACATGGAGGGGAAAAGAGTAACTTCGCAGTGGAGAGATTCAGCAGATAACATCTTAACCAAGTGTCCGTATTCACATCTCGGGTGGGACATACGACAGTGTGTTCCTCCTAACATGATGCACTGAGAAGGATGCCTCCTTGTTTCTGAGCCATTCCTACCCCAAAATGCATAAGCTGTATCCAATCATAAAGAATTATCTAATAAGTCCAAATTGAGGGACATTTTACAAGGTGACTAACGTGTTCTGGTTTAAAGATGTCAGTGTCATGAAAGACAAATAGACTCTTTAAAATATTTTCTTTTGTACTCTGCGGTAAAATTACAAATATTGTAAGGGAAAAAATGCTCATTTTCTCTGTATCATTTGTCTTCTTCCTAAAACATTCATGAACGTGCCTGATTTACCTTGGAAGTATACAGAGATCACCTGTGACTGTGCAGAGTCCCACCACGCCTGGACCATGCTCTCAGAAGGTGAGCAGTGCTTTCCAGTGTTTGGGACACTCCGAGCACCTCTGCACCCAGCTCCCCTTGGGCGCCCTCTAGAGTCCTGGAGGAGCCTGATCTGGGAAGTGACCAGTCCTGGGTTCTTTCAGCCTGGCCCTAAGGTGCAGCCTCCAGAGACAAGGAGGTCAGTATCTCTCAGCACGCAGGACATCCACATGGGGACATTGCTAAAGAAGCTCTGAGCAAGGCTCTTCAGGCAGCAGTCAGGCATCTTAACTGTCAACCAGGCATGAATCCTACATAAAATCCTGATCATAATCAATTTCAATATCTAGTTGGGAAACTAAGAAGAAGCCTCATGTTAACATTATGAGGCAAGTACCATTGAACTCTGAACTCGCTTATGATCTTAAGGTTTTAGCCCCGGTATTAAATCACTTCCTAATATGGTATAATAAGACAATGATAATTAGGTGATTTTTCAATAGAAAATTAGAGTGCTTTTATAGTGATAAAAGTGGATGTTCATTTATTTTCTTAAAACACACATATTTATACCAAAAACATTGCTGTTCTTCTAAAATTCAAATGTAACTGGTGTGTCTTATTTATCTGGTAAGCCTATTCCTGAATCCTTTTTTTCTACTCTTTCAAAAGGACTTGTCACTTCAATAGCAGGTTCCACCTGTACCAAAAAATCCCACATGGCCCCAGCACCTCAAGCTCAGTTTTTATATTCAGTGAATTCACTGATTGGTTAATAACCAAAGAGTTTAACTCTTTCACTCCATCTTAACGATTAGATTTCCACAATTGAATTTCCCTCAGATTTTAAGGGGAAAAGTTACCGGTGAACAGGACACAAACGTCCCAAACTACAAAGAATAGTTATGAAAAGAAAAATACAATTTCTGCACCTCACCTCAGAAACCTGCTTGCAGTAGTTACAATGAAGGGGAAATACTCTGCTAACAGTTGTGAGCCTAGACCTTCCCATTCCCTGTGTTTCAGATCTTCCCGTGTTAATGGCAGTCACCCAGGGAGCCATGGGGTGCAGAAACCATCCAGGCCAGAATCCACGCCAATTAGATGCTTACCTTCTTGCTAATGGTCTTTCTTCCCGGGAATCACCCGGTCACACAGCAGCAGGTAAAATGCTTTCAGAACATGTCAGAGCTGCCCTTTCATTCCAACCAAGAGAAAATGAGAACAGAGAACTCCTATCCCCTCCCCCACAGGCTGGGAAACAAACAAACACGTTATGAGAGTTACCAAAGTAGAACAAAAGTGTCTCCGCAGAGCAGTGGCCCTTGCAGCTTGTTCTCAAAGGTCTCTGGAGAGAAGTTGGATACCTTCCTGCTTCCTTGAGCATCACAGCTGGGAACACTAAAAAGTCCTTGTGACCACAGCACTGTGGCCCAGGTTTCCATCTGCTCTTATTTAAATGTTAGTCATGGAAAGCCAGGACAGTCTGCTCGCCAAAGTCCATGGTCAAGTGGAGGATAGAGACATTTAGTGATTCTCTCTACCCAGCCCTCTGAAGAAAGGAAGCCGTGAGAAAGTAGTTAGAAGTGGTTGGAGTTATGAGGAACTGGACTCAGGGGAAGTGTGTGGGGGGAAAGAGTACAAGAGTTCCAGCTGCGTTTTTATTTCTGTGAACCCTTCTGCTTTTTCTTCAATGCCCTTTGACCTGTTGGCAGTGGCATCAGCCCTGAATGCAGGGCTGAAAACTCCTTTGCTGAGGAAGTCCAGTGAACGTGTCTTCATTTGGTTACCATGGTGATGGTACTGTGTGTCACCAGCCCCGATGATTTGCATTGCAAACCATCACTGGAAATGGGGACAGCAGAACTTGATATTCTGGATGGAGAGACTCAATTCACAGGAAAGTTCAGAGGGAACAAAACATAAATATATATGCATACTCCCGAACACATAAGGAAGGGGCCAACAGTAAGGGCTAACCGTCAGTCCCATCCTCCCTGAAATTTCAGTATCTATAAAGTATTTATTTGGAAGATTCAGACAGTTTCACTTTAGACAGGCAAGTAAGCACATTATCAACCTAATTTTTTAAAAAAATTTTTTTTATTGATTTCAGAGAGGAAGGGAGAGGGGGAGAGAGATAGAAACATCAATGATGAGAGAGAATCATCAGTTGGCTGCCTCCTGCATGCCCCCTACTGGGTATCGAGCCCGCAACCCGGGCATGTGCCCTTGACTGGAATTGAACCTGGGACCCTGCAGTCCACAGGCTGACTCTCTATCCACTGAGCCAAACCAGCTAGGGCTATCAACCTTATTTGTTAAAAATTAAACTTCACAGGCATATTCAGCATGTATCTTTGTAAAGGGTATCATACTAAACCACTACCTGATAATTATTATATTCCTGAGTCATGTATGACAGCAATACCCTTCATTTGGATAAACTGCATTATTAGAATTTGAAATGATGGAAAATACCATATGCATTTCAGATTATATCTAACTTCAAACACACAGGAACCCCCATATTTAAAGAGGAAGTACTGAGGTTGTCTTCAAGGGAAATGAGGGGGAAGGGCCTTACCAAGTCTCCCCTCTCTCCCTCCGACAGCTGGTGAGGTTCCTCTGTGGAGCTCCTAGTGTCACCGAGCAGGACTGGAACAGCCCTCCACACTGGCCCTCACCCTATCCTGAGAGAGTCCCTGTCTTTTAGGATTTCTCCCACCTCCACCACCAGTATCTGAGACCTTTACTCTCAGGAGCCAATCTAGGAATTCTGCGCTTAACAGTGGTGACAAAAATCAGATGATGATAGCCATCATTTATTATTGACTTGTGCCAAACCCCTCAAGTCAACATTTTCTTACTTGATTCTTCCAAGTAGGAATTATTTTTATTCCCATTTTATAGATGATGAAACTGAGGTTCACAGATATTTTAAAAAGTCACACAAGTCATAATGAAGAGAGCCAGGACTCAGGCAAAACTAGGTCTATCTCACTCCCAAATCCATACTCCTAACAATAATATTTATTCTCAGAGTTCAAAAAAGAGTATACCAACAGCTCCTACACACTTCCCAAAGGGTTCACTCAGGGAGGGAGAGCATGTTTTTCAGAAATGTCAGAATCTTTCTCAGTTTTTTAATGATTCTGAATAGAAGTAGATTTAGCCTAGTTGGTCTGGTTCCACCAAGTTAAGTCAGAAAATTGGTTCTTGTTTGAGAGAGTTTCTAAATCCAAGAACCATGGCTAGGAGACAAGAGCTAAAGGTAGGCTTTCTTTCCTTCCTATCCAAAGATAATCAAGCTCAGTATTTTTTGAACATTCCCAATGAGCCAGAAGCTGACTGGAAAATACCAACTCCATGTACAGTACAATGAAATGATGATTGTGGCTGATTGGTAGGCTAGTAAGCTACCAAAATAGATGGGAGGCAATTCTTTCCTAAGTACTTGTTAGTAGACAGGAGGATGCCAAGTGCGTATCATGAGATTGGCTCTATGTTCCACCTCATGGATGTTAAGATGGTGTTTCATTTTAGGAAAACATTTAACAATGTTTATTATATTTTACCCCTTAGAGTTAAATTTAAAACATCATGCATGCTCAACACATATTCAATATTCACTCATCATGATAAATCTTGCTCAGTCAATTCAATCATTTTTACGATAAAGATCCAAATCAAATTCTACCTTCACTATGAAGGGACCTTCCCCAATTTTACTCTTATTTTGCTTATGCTTGTTCCACAGCACTTACCACATTGTGCCTGCTATTTGATCATTGATCTTCCATGGGAACTCATTTTGACTCCAAGGAGACTTTTGGCAATGTTTGGAGACATTTTGGTTGTCATAGGAAGGTAGAGAATACAGTAAACACACTGTAATACAAACAGCAATCACCCAACCCTATAAACACACAAGGTTTCAATCCCAAATGTCAAGAGTGTTGAGACTGAAAAACCAGGTTGCTCAATAAATTGCTTGGGACTTGGAGCCACAAGTGCTTAGTTTCAGCTCTGGCAAGTCACAGCTCCCGAGACTCACGAGTCTCACCAGCAAAATGCAAATACTTATTTTATGGATGTTCCCTCCGAGAATTATGGTAGGGATCACTGCATGAGAAACGCTTGTCCACTTGGTGCAATCATTGTTAGGTGTACAGTGAGTGTATGAGTGATGATGACAATGATCATTGTGCAGGCAGTCTGAATATATAGGTCTAGCAGTGGTTCTCAACCTTCCTAATGCCGCGACCTTTTAAAACAGTTCCTCATGTTGTGGTGACCCCCAACCATAAAATTATTTTTGTTGCTACTTCACAACTGTAATTTTGCTACTGTTATAAATCGTAATGTAAATATCTGATATGCAGCATGTATTTTCAGGGGTCACGACCCACAGGTTGAGAACCACTGGCTAGAGCTCACTTGAGGACATCGAGGCTGGATTTTAAATCTGAACTCAAATATACTCACTTAAATTTCATCTCAATAAGTATTTATTGAGCAGCATCTCTAGGTTTGCATTCTTCTAGGTACTATAGTAGATATAAGAATAAGATATTCTCCCTGAATTAAGGAGTTCATTTTTTTGGATAGAGATGGAGTCATACACAAAAAGTTATAACACTGTGTAAAATAACCGAAGATAATAAAGACTAGGTGAAGAAAGTTTTTTAGAAACAGAGCAATTCAAGATATATTTTACGTTTATGGGCCGTATTATACTGGCAATAACAACAACAAAACACACCCTTTTTTTTACCACCTCGCTTTACTGATCCCCCTGGGGGAAAATGCACAGTCTTATGACTTAGATTACCCACTTGACAGAATAGATTAAAGTGGATAAGAAAACTAAAGTTGCTCTTTAACAGTGAACATGTTAAATCTGACCACGTAGAACAGTAATGAAATGGAGGTAGCTCTCCAATCTTGAGTCCTGAAATGGGTTAAAAAGCTATGACTCCGAACAGCCACTCATGCTGTGAATCCCTCATTGCCGCACTGAGGTATATCATGTTTCCAGAATGCAAATGAACGGTATTTGGGGGAAGTTTTCCAGGCCACTCGGGTAGCTGAACTGTATTCCCATTTACTCTGTTCTCAGGAAATAAATGTCTGATAAACTGAACTGAAGTGTGATATAAAAAGTAGGCTTTAATTAAACTGAGGCCCTTACAAAATTAGTGATTCTGCCATCTCTCTGTTTTTTTAAAAATCTTTTTTGTTGAAAGTATTACATATGTCTCCCTTTTCCCCCTATCAACCCTCTCTAGCCCACCCCTGCCCCCTGTCCCAGGCCCTTACTACCCCACTGTTTGCATCCACAGGTTATGCATATATGCATATGAGGTCTATGGTTGATTATCTCCCATTCACCCACCCTGCCCCACCTTCCCTCCCAGATTCCACACTCTGTCCCATGCTTCCATGTCTCTGGATTCACTCTGTTCATCAGTTTATTTTGTTAATTAGATTCTACATATGAGTGAGATCATGTGATCCTTGTCTTTCTCTGACTGACTTATTTCACTTAGCATGATACTCTCCAGGTCCCTCCATGCTGTCTCAAAGGGTAAGATTCTTCCGCCTCTTAATCAGCAATGTTCTCTGGCTATTCCTTTCCTAACCCCAACTGACACTGATTGCTTGAAACATCAAGTTCATGTAGAAGAGCCCATTACAGTATGCTTTTTCCTATTGGGCTGCAACAAATTACCACAAACTGAGTAGCTAAGACAACACAAATTTATTATATTATTGTTTTGGAGGATAGAAGTCCAAAATGGGCCTCACTGAGCTCAAGGTGCCAGCAAGGCTGTGTTTCTTTGTGGGGCTCTCGGGGAGAATTCATTGCCTGGCCTTTTCCAGCTTCCAGAAGCTGCTCACGTCCCTTGGCTCACGGCCCCTTCCTCCATATTTAAAACCAGCATTGTAGCAGCTTCAAATCTCTCTCTGATTCTGATCCTCCACTTCCATCATCACATCCACTCTCAGACTCAGAATCTTGGACCTCTTTCTAATCAGGACCCTGGAATCCAGGTAATCTCTCTTTCTCAAGATCCTTAACTTAATGTCATCTACAAAGTTCCTTTTGATATATAAGGTAACATATCAAACATGTTTGACTTCTTTGGTATGGGGCCATTAT
Source organism: Myotis brandtii (assembly GCF_000412655.1). Lineage (NCBI taxonomy): Eukaryota > Metazoa > Chordata > Mammalia > Chiroptera > Vespertilionidae > Myotis > Myotis brandtii. The sequence continues at coordinate 6,606,963 of NW_005356259.1, forward strand.
TCTGTCCACTGTATACCCATTATCTAGTGGAGTGAACACCTCCAGTGTGGAATTCCACCTTCGCAGCAAACTCTGAGTTAGGCGGCTTTGGTACCAGTCACATGTTGTCACAGAGCAGTCTCTACATTGATTCTGTGAAAATGGTGCTTTTAGGAAGTATGACTGGGTATGTGAGGCTCTATTTACAGCTACATGAGCATGTAGTTCTCTTATTCATATAAAATGTGATTTTTTTCTTAAGAGTATTGTTTTGGTGACACAGACTTAGATTTAGGTCTAGGCTCCACCATCTCCTATCTGTGCCACTTAGAGTAAGCTGCTTTCTTTTTCTGAGCTTTACCATCTCTAACTCAGCCGCATTTTCTACCTCCCTTATACTACACCCCACCACCCCTGAAATTTCCCTCGGTAAGGTTTGAAGGCTGTCCAGGGTGTCTTAACTTATATAGGGAGAGGCATAATTGAACTTTATAGGCATCATGGAAACAAAGAAGTAGAAAACAAATAAGATCATATAATTTGGGTAGACTTTTTATTTGAAAAGGCTAAGGTTTGATATATTAATTCTCTTCTCTGAAAATATTTTCAATATTTATTTTCTAGAACCCATAAACATATAACAAAAAACTATCTAAATACCCTATAAGACACCAAGGTGATGAAATATAATGTACATTATAAAATACTAGAGGCCTGGTGCACGAATTCGTGCACAGGGTGTGGTCTGGCCAGCCTGCCTCAATGGGGGCCAATTAGGGCCGGGCTGGTGGGTTGGGGAGGAGCCGTGGGTGGTTGGCCAGCTGACCCCGCCCCCGATGGGGGGGGCAATTGGGAGTGGGGCCAGCCTGGGGGAAGGGCTGCGGGCAGCGGCCCCACCCCCGATGGAGGTTGGGAGGGCTGATCAGGGGCAGGGATGGCTGGGGGGAGGGGCCGTGGGCAGTTGTGAGGGGCCTATTGGGGCCCCGATTGGGCCCATTGGCCAACACTGTGCACTTCATAATGACCAGTTGTTCCAGTCATTCTTGTCATTTGGCTTTTATATATATAGATTATGTTTATAAGAGAGGTTTTATTATTAGTCTCCTGGCCCCTCTCTCTCCTTGCCCAGCCCTTGAGATTCCCTGAAACTTTTCCAATCTGCTCTGTGTGCTCTATGATTCTGGGAGTCCAGCTCTTTTTTCCTTCTTTTGTTTTTTAAATTAAACTAGGTTCCCAAATGTACTCCCTTTCTTTCCCCTTTTTATTAATATTATATTAAATTTGCTAAAAGCTTAATTAGGAACTTAGTATTATATTAGCAACATAATTTATTGAAGATGATTCAAAATATATAGATTATTTCTTTGCTTAACACAATATCTTTGGCATCTTATAACATGAAACAGAAAATCATTAGTCCCATCTGTACTTGTAAAAGAGCTTCTTGGAATCTGCCCTGATTTCTTCATACTCTTTTCTCATTCTCTCATTGACATTCCCTCCTTCAGTCATTCTTTCTTTATATAAAAACGTGTCAGTTTGACTCATTGTAAGCATTTTAAACTTTACAATGTATATAAAACAAAGTGATAACTTTCCGCCACCTTCTCAACCTTGTGAAGTTCTTATAATCATTCCCAATCATTATTCTCCAGGATTCTTATGAACACCTGCTAGATTTCATGCCATGTCCCAGCATATAGATCTGACTTACTGTTTACTGGCCACATAGTAGTCCATTATATGGACATACCACAATGTGTCTCTCTCTAGTTCTTTCTTTACTGTTGCTGCAGAAGGCAGAGTGTTCCCCCTTATTTCATTTATCACTGTATTATTTAGTGGAGAAGTATCCAAAAGGAATGAAAAGGCAGCCCTACTACACTTTTCTGGAAAAAAAATCTTTTCTCTCGAACTCCCTCACTTCTTGATCTTTGTCTTGGAGGAGTTGGGGAAGTGGTCCAGTAAAGTTGTTATTTAGCTGCTATTGTCAACCAGGGTTAGAAAATTACTAGAGCACCATTTCCCTCTCTCCTGACAGTTCCCCAGTAACGCTGATTAAAACAAGCCAGTCTCACATCAGAACTAGGAGAAGTGAGAGGGAGCCCTGGGCTGACTTCAAAAAAGTATTTTCTGAAAATATAATTGCTTTTATCATACAGGGATGCAGACAGACAAATAGACACACATACATATACACATGTATATAATACATGTGTATATGTACATATATATTTATATATTTAAAGCAATTGTATAAATAGGTTCTATTGTCAGATTGGAACATTCAATTTCATTAGCATTTGGTATATTTCATTGATTGACAACGTATATCTGTTAAAGTTGAAGTACCAAGATACCACTGTAATTATGGCATTCTGAACATTGTTCTCAGTGACATCCTCACACAAAAAATATCACCATCTGGAAACCAGAAATGGAACACCATTCTTGTAAGCAATTCTTACCTCTTGGATCTCTCTCTTTCCCTCCCTCCCTCCCCCCTGGGATTAGCTAATTCTCATGACCATATCACTTATTTATTGTCTATTCTTAGCCACAACTTTAGATCATTTTTTATTTTTGATCTGCACCTATGCACGGAGACTCATACTTAATTCTCCTCTGTCTCTTCTTCAGTGAACTTGTCAGCCCCTTCATCACCAACAGCATTTAATATCATCCTGTTTCAACAGCTGAGGTCTCACCAATTTCACCTGCATTCAACCCAAACCTGTTAGCTTAGTTACAGTCGAAAGATTCTTACCAATAGGAAGAGAGAGAAAGGAAGCTGACTTTCAGTGATCAGGGTGAACATGGAGGTTGCTATGGCACAAAGAAAAGTTCATAATAAATAACCTTACCTGTCCCAGTTGGTGTAGAGCTCAGGGAACAAGCTAAGTCCATCCCTAAGGAAGCTGATCCTCACAGCCCCCTCCACTGGCCTGCATCCACCTGCAACGGAAGCTCTGCTCCTGAACTGTGCACCTGGACTGCTCCTGAAGGAAACAGTGCAGCATTTGATTAATCTTACATAACATTTTCATAGTCCACGCCCATTTGTCCCAAGGAAAAACCTCCCTTCCCAGTCTTTTAGTATCAGGAAATATTCAAAGCAGGGGACCGAGACTTCCTGCATTCATGGGCCCCACAAGATTTTTGGAGGTCTACCTTGTGCCAGACTCTTGGAGAAACACCTCTCTCCTACAAAGTTTGCAGCCTTTGGGGGGTCACAACTAATAATACTCATGGAGGAGTATTGAGGACACAGAGGGAGAGGGGCCTATTATCTAATGGGAATTTGGAAAGGCTTTGCCAAGGCGATAATGCCTGCTATGAGTTTTGAAGCATGAGTAGGACCTTTCCTGATGAATGAGAGTTGAGCTAGGCTTGAGGCTCTGGAGAGGACGCTCAAGGCAGAGAACAGCGTGGACAAAGGCACAAACATGAAACAGAATGTACATTTTGGGAATTGCAAAGTCTGTATGGATGAAGCATAGAGTATGGAGAGAGAGAGAGAGAGAGAGAGAGAGAGAGAGAGAGATGAATCTGAAGAGTAGGAAGCCTCACCTGGTGGGCTGACTTATGACTTAGCAAATAGTAATTGGGAATCTGGATACTGTAATGCAGTGGTTCTCAACCTTCCTAATGCCGCGACCCTTTAATATAGTTCCTCACATTGTGGTGACCCCCAATTTCATTGTTACAAATTGAACATAATTAAAGCATAGTGATTAATCACAAAACCAATATGTAATTATATATGTGTTTTCCGATGGTCTTAGGCGACCCCTGTGAAAGGGTTGTTCGACCCCCAAAGGGGTCGCGACCCACAGGTTGAGAACCGCTGCTATAATGAGTCCATGGTTTAATGAATGGATTGAGCACATTATTTGTCACTGTGAGAGAGAAGCACTGAAGGGAAGAGTTCAATGTTTAATTCGTTACTCTGTATGCTCAGAGAATGGGTAGTCTGATTGGTCAAATGACCTAGTTTGAATTAGGGCACTGAACACCACCTTCCAAATAATTAGAATAATTAGATTACATTAAATATTAAAGCTGTCATCAGTACATGTGAATATTCCTTCCATATTTCAGAAGGTTTTTTAAGACTTTAGAAAGGCTCAGGACTGTAATTGGCATGGACACCCCTCTATGGGGTCCAAGGTGATTGCCAACCAGGTCTGCGTGGGAGGAGGTGAGCTTAGGGTTCTCCTGTTTTAAAAGTCACTTGCATTTAGAGTAGTTTTACACTTTCATGCTCCATGAAGCGCCCTGAAAGATTGCATTTGGGCCAGTGTAACAAATGAAGAACTGCACTAAGAATGTTATACAAACAATCAGGATAAACCACCCTTCCCCACATGACCTAGCAAACATATGGTCTTGTGGTTGAAACTTGGCAAGTTCATTGTCACCAGAACCCTGGAAGGAAGGTGGAATGAATTGGTAATTTAATCCCTAGGTCAGACCTCTGTATGTAATATTTCCCTGTTCCCACAGAACTGGCAAACCCTTAAAATAGTAAGTGTACTCTATTGTTAACATTTCTCCCGCCACTGAAATCACATTAAGGATTCTAATTTGCTCCATTAGTATTGGGTTTACAGCTTCAGTAAGTGTTTTAACAGCCATTCTTTTACTTTGCTTCTAAAGACCTGTTGGATACCCAAAGCAGGTAAGTTCCCCCCCCACCCCCCACTCAATTACATTTAACACATCAGAAGCAAAGACTCAGAAAGGTGACTTGCTTTGTCCAAGCTCACATGACCATACTACAATGCATGCTCCAGTCTCCAAGTCTGAATACTCTGGTTGCGAAATTATACTGCCTTGAGGACATCTTCTTGAAAGGGAGTTGTCCACAGTCAGTAAACTGTACTGCTGAGATGGTCTCCAGGAATTCCTGACCATTTCCCATAGTGCTCAAGTGATTTTAGATGGTCCACTGTCCATCTTCCCTAGCTTTCGCCAATGTCCTGGCCAGGTCATCACCTAATAAAAATGGGCTTGTTTCCTTCCACCTTGACCTTGACCTCTCTTTCACTGGTTTCCACAGGTTCTGTCTCCTGCTGTTACTTGGACTCTCTCTGCCCAGTATCCTAAAGTTTCACATCTCTCTTAAATGGCCTGTCTGTTTGCAATTTATTTCTTTCATCATATTGATTTTTTATTGGTCCCAGGAAGAATATGGATTGCAGATGATGAAACAAGCAACGTCTCAATCCTATGTTTGATGCAGCCCCCTGCTCAGCATCTCAGATTCCGGTGACCTGTCAGAGAAGATGAGTCACTGGGGCGTTTAGGCATAAACCTAACTGCCCCCAAGAACAAGGGTAGGGTACAGGACTCCTCCATTTCACACCAGAACCAAGATGGACATTCTGGGACAGGTCAGTCCAAAAGGGTAATTACCCAAGGTAGATGGGGTGAATGGCATAAGTCAAGAGAAAATCAAGACCATATCTATGAGCATAATGCAGCATGTCAAGTCTAAGGATCAATGAGTTTTTAACAGTAATACAGTAATTCCTGAGCAATGTGGGGTCCAGTATGGTGGTAGAAATGAGATTTGCTTCTCTAAGACCCAGGAAGGGATGGAAAGGAGATATTTAAGCAGGAAAGAATAGCTTGCATTTGGTTTGGGGATTAGTTATAGGGTGCGGGCATGACTAAAGAGGGGTAAAATCTTAACCAAATACATAGATCTATGAATAGTCATCTGCAGGACCAAGACAGAAAGCAGAAAAAAAGGAAGTGCTAGAGAGAGGAGACGTTAAGGTGTGTGAAAACACTTAATGGAGCTGTTACTAATGGAGCAAATTGGAATCATTAATGTGTTTTCAGTGGCAGGAGAAATGTTAAAAGTAGAGTGCACTTGCTATTTCAAGGTTGGCCAGTTCTGTGGGAACAGGGACATATCAAGGATAGGTATCTGTAAATCCTGACTGCATACCTGAATCTGGTACTTTACTTTTCAATTGCCGATGAATCACTGGGCTCAAGTTCATTTGCTAATTTATACTTCAGGGCTGAAAACAAGTGCTGTAACTATTAGAACCACTGTCTCTCCCCCCCTCCACCTCCACCACTATCACCACCCTGCCAAAGGGAGTTTTGCTTACTTCGAGTTTATAGGTGAATTAATCACACCAGTTACTCACAGTCTAATTTCCATCCTCTGCAGCCAAGTGTTTTAGGCCACTGGCCAGACATTGTGGTGAGAGAATGGCACAGGTGGAATTCGGCTAGGAAGCTGTCATTCCATCACAGTGAGGTAGGGAGCAGCTCTGCCTGCTGCCAGAATGTATATTTCCACCAGAGAAAGAAAAAAAATTGCTAGTCTGATTAGATAAAGAGACTATCCCTCTGTTTTCCTTATCATAGGAGTGTACTTGTGAAAGTTTTCCCAGAAGCAATAGTATTTCCTGCTCTCCTTTCCAGCTCCCACCAAAATGGAATGCATCTACAACCTTCACATAGAGTAGGGATGGTGAGTGAAACATTTCTTTACCACTTAAGAATCATAGAGCACTCTGCAAACATCCTCTTGGTCTGTTGAAAGAGCAGCAATGGCAGTCAACAGTTCCTAGCTGGATGGTATTGAGACATTCCTGAACTCCCTTCTCCCTTCTAGTAGTTTTAGGAAGACAAGTGTTGACAACTTGGCCCTTTTCATGGAGGCAGAGCTGGGACACAGCTGACTATGAAGACAGAGTCTGCAGTATTAGGGGAACGAGGGCTTTCTGACTTCCAATCCCAGGAAATAGGACCCCCTAGTATCTCTCCCTCTACACCCCCCAGATTTCTTCCAGGATGATGGTCATGGGAACCTCAGTTCTCCCCACAACACATAACCTAATTTATAACAATCTCTCCCAATGTACTACATTGTGAAGCTGGGATGTCACTGTACCGGGTGCACATGTTCTGCATCACACTAGTCTAGCCATGTCCAAAGCTTCTCTTCCTTTAACCACCTCAAGCCCAGACCAAAGGGACCACACTTCTTTAATCAGTGATCAAGACAAAATTATACTTCTGTGTGAAATGAGGCAGCATGTTTAAAATGAAGAAGGTGCTGGAAATATCTAGTAAATACAGTCACCACACGTACCTTCCTCTTGGGTTTCTATATTTTCAGTAAATATGTACTAAATATCTACTATCTTCCTTAGTCTATATTAGAAGATACATAAATGCAAAAGATGAGCATTTAGAGCCAGTCATAGGCAAAAAGAGTGGCTTTTCCTTCTGCTTTGGGAGTCTCAGTACCCATCTTACCAAGTCCTAACAAAGGGGCCCTGAAGCAGGACCTAAACTGCAATTCAAGCCCAACTTAAAATCGTCTTCTTCACTACATGAATCACTAAACATGATGGTTCTGTGAAGCGGTACTTCCAGAACTTTCCATGGCAGGGATGGGTCAGCATTGTAAGAGCAGAGGGATGTAAGAGCAGTTTATGAGTCAAACACATTCTTCTGTTTTGAAAAACTCAGTGGAAGTACTCCCGTTAGGCGTGTGAGCTATTGAGCAGCCCACCAAGACCACAGTGCAAAGCTGATGGGCACCCAAGCCAAGGGAGGAAGCAAAGCCCCCCAGACTCCTCGCCTGAGCTCAGCGGAGCAACCCTCATTGGCACTGTCAGGCCCCAAGGGCCTGGGACCCACCCTGCAGGCAGCTCCATGGCAAAGGCTTGGAGAAGAGCCAGGAGCCAGGGCCTGGACTTCTGGGAAGCCACTCTAGTCCTCAAGAAACTGGTTTTTCAACTTAAGCAAAGAACAATGAATATTTTGAATAAGTTTGCTCAAGGCAGGCCAAGGAGGAGGCGGAGATGGGGCTTGGGAATACCTATTTCCCTCATTAGTGCAGGCTCGCCCTCTGTGGGCAGGGAAGGGAAGTTTATGAGATGCGTGGCAGGTGACTGAGCACATACCCAATTTGGCAAATGTTCTCTGTTTCTCTCCTTCTCTATGGGAAACGTTTGGCTTAGTTCTGAGTCAAATTTCCCCTGAGGTTGGTAAAATAGTTTACATTTCTTACAAAAGTAATTTGCTCTGGAGAGTGAGACACCACTTGGCAAGAAGAGCTATAAAGAAAAATTCCGCCCAGCCAGCATGGCTCAGTGGTTGAGCATCGAACTAGAACCAGGAGGTCATGGTTCGATTCCCGGTCAGGGCACATGCCCAGGTTGTGGGCTCAGTCCCTAGAGGGATGTGTGTAGGAGGTAGCCAATCAATGATTCTCTCTCATCATTGATGTTTCTAGCTCTCTCTCCTCCCTTCCTCTCTGAAAATAAAATATAGATATTTTTTAAAAAATAAAAAATTCCAATCTTCTCCAAATTTCACAACTGATTTTTCCTTAAGCTAGCGATGTGACATTGTCTTCAACACCTACCACGTCTTAGACGAAAACAGTCATCTTCCAAAGTCTTCCCACATTTAGCCCTGAAACTGAAAGACAAAATTCCAAAACTCAACCTGATGTATTTGAAAATTTTTCTTTCATATACTGGCACTTTCATAGATTAACCTTTTGTTATTAAATTCTAGCATGTCTGCATTTGTCCAAGGATCAAGACCCTGAAGCCTGTACCACTGCTTCTTTAGAATTTTTGATACTACCTATATGAGTTAACATATAATTTATTTCTGTACATTTTACAGACATTAGGTTTTAGATGCTCAGCTTGTAAGGATGTAAATGTGACATATATTTTATACACCTATATTAATTATATTGTTCACATCTTCATATAATCTATAATCTTGCTTATAAATATACTAGAGGCCCAGTGTACAAAATTTATGCACGGTGTGGGTGGGTCCCTCAGCCCAGCCTGCACCCTCTCCAATCTGGGACTCCTTGGGGGATGTCTGACTGCTGATTTAGGCCCAATCCCTGTGGGACCGCTGGCTCCTAACAGCTCACCTGCCTGCCTGCCTGCCTGCTTATCCCTAACTGCCTCTGCCTGCCGGCCTTATCACGCCCCTAACTGCTTGCTCCCCCATGCCAGCCTGATCTTGCCCCTAACGGCTTGCTCCCCTGCTGGCCTGATTTTCCCTAACTGCCTCTGCCTCAGGCCCCGCCACCATGGCTTTGTCCGGAAGGAAGTCAGATGTCCAGAAGATGTCTGGTTGACCCGGTCTAATTAGCATATTACCCTTTTATTAGTATATATATATATATATCAACATATCTATCTAGCATTTGTTCTGACAAAGAATTGTTAAATAGGTCAGCATGTACTCAAATCACTCCTTTTATATGACTTCTTCATTCTTGAGCTCTTGAGCTCCTAATTTTGCTTCAATTCTTGGTTAATTGGAATGGATTTTCAAATAGTTTCATCAGGTAAGGTATCTATGTGATTGGTGTATTTGACAAGTTTCTGTTTGTCAGAAAATATATTTCTATTGTCTTCTCATAATTGACCAAGTATAAAATTCTTGGGTCTAAAAAAACTACATTGAGAGAGAAAAAAACATTGCTTTATTTTCTACTGGCATTTAAGGTTATAAATGAAAAACTGAGCTAAATTAATGTGTGTTTCTCTGCAGAAAACCTGTTTTTCTTATTTGAATCATAATTGATTTTTATCTTTATCCTTTTTGTTTATCTTTATGCAAATGTCTAGGTAGGTGTATGTGTCATTTCTTTGACTTTACATGGAATCTGCAGAAAATGTTCTTCTATTATAATTCTACTAGAAGCCTGTTGCATGAAGATTCACGGAATAGGCCTTCCTTCCCCTGGCTGCCAGCACCGGTTTTCCTCCGGCACCCGGGACCCAGGCCTTTGGTCCGGCTGCAGCAGAGAAGCCAAGACTCTTCAGTTTTCAGTCTTCAGTCTTCGCTCTGCACCTGTGTATGCAAATTAACCACCATCTTTGTTGGGTTAATTTGCATACTCATCTGATTGGCTGGTGGGCATAGCGGAGTGACACCAATTTGCATGTTTCTCTTTTATTAGTGTAGATGTCTCTTCTTTTTGCAGGGTTTCATTCAGAAATAATAATTATTTGCAAGTTGGCCACCTATATTTGTCTTTAGTGCTTATTGTCTTTTTTTGCTTGGTGTTTTCCCCCTCTACTTGTATATGGCTTCTGCATTCTGGAAAAATTTTACAAATTTGTCTTTCATATACTGGTATGTTTTTATACCACAGTTCTATTCCCTTTCAATGTAAACTGTGGTTTACATTGAAAGGGACATAACTTCCGGACATAAGTTAACTGTAATGCTGCTACAGTTTTTTTTGAGATTCTTTGAATTTCTCTTTTAAGTCTATTTTAATTCTACAGTCCAACCTTTTACTCTCAATCAGCTCTCTCTTCATGGCTTCTACTCATGTTCCACACAGATCATGTCTTTTTGTTCAATGCTGAACATACCAAACTCCTTCCCCAAATTTTCTTTGGGCTCCTGAATGGATGATTTGTAGAAATATCTTCCTTTCCTTATTTTCTCCAATGATAACCCAAATGTCCTTGTTGGAGGTTATTTTCCATCACTGGCCCCATGCTGTTTTCTTACTGCTATTGCCCATCCTTAAAGAAAAATGATATCTAGCAATTCGCCATGTTGACATGCAGGGTGAAAGGAGCCCTTTTCTTGCTCTGCTTCCACTTGTTGAAAGTTGAAGTCCAAGGGCAGGTTGGTGAGCACATATTCAAGCTCTATGACCATCTCTAGCAGGCTTTCAACCAGTGCATCATCTTCCTGCTGCTCTCCTGCCTTACCTCTCTCCTGCTGTGAGTCCAAACAATTAGGGAATCTGATCATGCTAAACTTGCTGTACTCTGTAAATGTTTTTCTTCTGTTTTCTTTATAGGATGGAACTTTCCAGAATGCAAGTGGCCCAAGCCCCGCCCTCTGCATCACCTAGTTGAGTTCTAAGATTTATAGGGTCTGCCTTAGAGTTAACAAAGTGGGGGGTGAAAGACTGGGGGTTAGCACACTGCTAGTCTTGTGGGTACAGGTCCTCATTCTTAAGTCTGAGGAGATAATGTGGAAGGAAGAGAACATCCGTTATTTCATTAGTGATACTGTTTTATGACATTAAACTGGGTCATGACACCAATTGGTACTTCCTTTTTTTCTAAAATAATTCTATTTGTGTGTTTTTTAGTGACAAGGCATTCTAAATCCTGATAATAAGTTGTCTATAAATCTCAGTTTCTAATACTTTGGATTTTCTCTTATTCTGTCCCTTCATGAGCATTTTAGGAAGAAGTTAGGAGGGCCTGCTCTGGCTACTTTCCAAGTGGAATTCTGCAGAATTCCATAATGATCAGTGTTTAGTAACTCTGTTGTAAAGATGGTTCAAATCACCAATCTTCATGCATTAATCTGCTAGAAACCTTATATATCATCCAGTCCGGCCTCATGTAGCTGAGACATGGAACTGTGGTGGAGGGTATGCCCAGGCAGACTCCGAACTGCAGTTCCATCGGAGGATACCCTCAAATTTCCCTGGCAGCCTCTCTCTCTACCCCTGGCTGTCGGTGGGTCAGAGGCACAAATGCAATGGCTCAGAGAATCTGGGTCCTAACCCCTGGTCAGCCTTCCCAAGAGAAGCTGGTACACCCTGTCACCTCCCAGCTCTAGCATCTTCTGTCCATGCCAGGAAGTAGATTCATGTCTCTACCTCCTTTCTCTTCTCTCCCCAGTGCCCACCACCAGCAAAACAGGCTAATTCTTGATGGAATTATTTCCCATGAAACCCCCATTTGCACTATTCATGTAATAACAGAAGGGGAAGGAGGAAGTTGGAGCAGTCTTTGAGCTATTTGCAGGGAAAGGAAGTGAAGTGACAGGACTTGGTGATCTGCATTCACCTGCTCCCTCTTCCCAATTAGACTGTTGATAGGGCTCAGGTTCTCAGGTGTGCACTGGATTTCCCACTCTGTTTCTCTTACACACACACACACACACACACACACACACGCACACAGGCAAACAAACATACACAAAGAGAATACTGATTCCCGGCTGTCCCTGCTATGACCTTGATTGTCTCATAAGATAAATGGGGTTTCACAAATTATAATCCAAGGCCCAGGGAATGTTAATGTATATTATTACTACCTAGAAACAAAGACCAACAACAACAACCTGAACAGCAACAACAACAACGAATATGGAAACAAAGACCAACAACAACAACAACCTGAACAGCAACAACAACAACGAATGGTGGTGGGGAGAAGCCTGGCGGTCAAATACATTTGGACAGTGTTGATTAAGCACAAACAGTGCTCAGAGCAGGAATTCTTAGGACCTTTACCGAAAATGTGCACTGAGAATCTCCCAAAGCAGGTGGGCTCAGCAGTGCTTCCTACCTTCCCAGATCATGCATCTCTCACCGGGATCAGAGCTTTTACCCAGAGCAAGTTTTAGAAGCAGTGGACTAAATACCTTCCCCAATTTCCTCCAAACCATCCAGATTTGGGAACTTTGGAAATATAAAGGCCTGTATTTAAAATCAGATTCTGCTCATTGCTGTGTGGCTTCTCTTCAGTTGGGAAACCATTCTGAGCGTTGTTTTCCTTTTCTACAAGAATTTCAATGATCATATGTGTTTCACTGTGTCATTGTGAGGATGCAATGATAATTCCACTCAAGTGCCTCACAGAATGCCTGTCTCCTTTCCCCTGAAGATTTACTTCCGGTAAAACATTTTCAAATCTGATCATGAACTTGGCTGACCCTCTCAAATGCACAGATCTCCAACAAATGGCTAGTAGCTGAAGAAAATCTTGCATGCTCCCTCAGACCTCTGTGAGGTATCCAAACACTTCATGAGCATTTGTGCTCAAGCATTGAAGACATTGCTGAAATGTAGAGGCCCAGAAACAACACTTGGTATCACTGTATGAGTTGCTGCTCAGATTAACATCTGCTAACCAACAGTAGGGGTACAAGCCTTGCTCTCATTATATAGATGTGCTCCCTGCCCACTTTAAACAATGTTAGATACTGCAAGCCTTGAAGGTCACCCTAATTCACTCCCTACTATCAGTGGTTTGAATCCACCCCACGTATTCCCTAATGACCACCCATGTGTCCCCACTCTGCTGAACACATGAATAGAAATGCAAAGCTCTCCACTTGCCAAGGATGCCGATCCCCATTTCAGAGGCTCTGAGGGTGAGTCCAGGTCTCCAGCCCTGCTGATTGTGCTTCACAAGAATAACCACCGTGCACATTTCAAATGACCTTGACCCAAGTTAAAATCCCAACCAGCATATTTTCATCTTTCTTTTTTAAACAATAGCTCAGAGCTGGAACATTCCTCTGCCTGCCATGTCTTTTGCCTGGTATCACTGGTGACCTCTGCCCTTCTTTTGTTTCGGATAGAGCTGATGCCACACTATCTGATGTGATTAACTACGATGCCTCCTTGGCTGCTTGATTAACTGCGAAGTCCACTTGCCCTCCTGAGCAGCAAAGACTCCCCGCTCACAGTCATCACGGGATGCAACCCCGGCAGTTTCTGCTCACATCAGTGGTGAGGTCTGCTTCCCTCGGGGACGGGTGGCTGTTTCTTGCTGTCGAGCAGGAAGAGCAGAAGGGGAGCCTCCTGTCCTTTGCTTCATGTGGGTCCCCACGGCCTGGATCACAGGGGGCCACGAGCTTTCTGTTTCCCCTCAGTGAGAGCACTGAAAAGTGGAGGTGGGGGGATGGGAGAGGCAGGCAAAGGATCTTGGAATATTCTTTCTTTTATTTTTGGAAGGGACAGACTCAAGCCCTGGATTATTCTAGATAAATTTCCTATCAAGAGGAATATGGATGGACCTTCTGCCTCAGCCCCTATCTTCTGCTTCCTCTACTTCCTCAGACTCACACGTGCTGGAGGTCAAGGACACATTAGGCCACGTCCCATTTCCCTCCTCATTTTCTCTAGCAATGGGCAGGCAAATCACTGAGGTTGGCCAAGTGGGCAAATGAGATTTAGGAGACGGGGGAACTTCCGTCTCATGTGCAATGCTATTATCTCACAGGGCACACTCGAGCATCAGAGCCTGGGTGTGCCCTTTGTTAAGGGTGAGATTTGGGGCAAGTTAATTCTCAAAGGACTCTGGGAGACATGTGCTGTTTACCCATTTAAGAGACAAGAAAACTGAGACTCAGAGAGAAGTGACTTACTTAAAATCAAAAAGTAAATGTGTTCCAAGGTAAGGTCTTAAACTTAGATCTGAGTCCAAAATCCATGTCTTTGTTACTTGACCAAACTCCCTGATCAACTGACAGATGCTGAATGAACCCACTCCAATTGCAACAGAGACTCTTCCAGGTCTCCTCCTCATGGATTTTCCTTGTCAGTGACAGGTTTTGCCTGTGGACTTCTACATTCTTTTGGTTCTTTTCAGCGACACTGATATATGAAACAGCTCTCGAGGGGACTGACTTAGATACTAAGCTCCATTTTGCCTACACGGCAAGTTATCTAACCTCTTTGAGCCTCACCTTTCTTATTTAAGAAACAAAAACATAATAATTACACCTTTCTCCTAGGGTAGTGTCAGGATTCAAAGATGATGACTGTAGACGTACTTGTTCCTCCCTAATGCACTTTATACACATGTAAGGGGTTACCAGCATGGCTGCCAGTAACATGTGGCACTCAAGGCTCTGGGGCAGACCTTCTGGGCAACAACACAGTACGATAAGGAGTGTGGAGAGGAGCACGTCCACATGCAAATAGGAGACGAGAGGTCTTGGTCATGGAAAACTAGTCCTGCTGCACCAGGCAAAGAACACTGAGGGAACAAAGAGTCTTTGAGGGAATGACATTAATGAGCATGCCTCAGCTCTGGTGGGAGTGGCCAGTCTGTTCTTCAGAATGGTCAGATTTGACTGGTGACTCAGCCAGGGGTCAGAACAAAGATCGTTTCTGCCCATATAGTTTCAGCCCAGGGGTCCATGGGATGGCATCTTTAACCGTATTACCTCCTCCTGAATTACTCTGCCATCGTTACTCATTCAGTACATATTAAACAAACATTTCTATGTTCCAAGTTCTAGAGTTACAGCAGTGAAGGACACCAACAAGGTCATGGAGGGAAACTTCTAGGAAGGGAAGACAAACAATAACTAACCAGGCAAATAAATGGTGAAATGGTTTCAAGTGGTAATAAGTGTTATGAAGAAAATACAATAAGGTGATGAGGTTGAAAAGGATTGGTGCAAAGTCCTTTAGATTGGGTGCATCCTGAAGAGATGAGAGTTCAAGATCAACAAGGAACTAGCCAGGTGAACTGGTGATTCCCCACTTGCCTCATCCATGCTCCACTCTTCCCTACTCTGACTCCCTTCCCGACCAGCTTCCAATGGGATTTGGCCAAGGGGAGCCCCTGGCAGGAGGAGGGAGAGTGGGGGCATTATTTCTCCTACTGTTTCATGCTTATGGCCTGAGCCTTTGCAGACAGGTGGGAACTGAGGGCTTCCATGACTACAGCTTCCGTGGGGTGGCCCTCTTCTACGGTCCAGCTCCCAGCCCCAGTCCCTCTGGCCTGACAGGTAGCAATGGCCTCGCACTACTGCTACTCTCTAGGTTTCTTACCTTTCATGGTCATTCCCCTAAGCATTAAAAAATTTGGGATGGCCTGGTCAAAGTGGCTCAGTGGCAGAGCATCAACCTATGAACCAAGAGGTCATGGTTCGATTCCCGGTCAGGGCACATGCCCAGGTTGCGGGCTCAATCCCCAGTAGGGGGTGTGCAGAAAGCATCTGCTCAATGAATCTCATCATTGAAGTTTCTATCTCTCTCTCCCTCTCCCTTCCTCTCTGAAATCAACAAGATATATATTTTTTTAAAATAAAAAACTGGGGGTGAATTCTGCTTCTTGCTGGACTCTGAACTGGTACACCTTGAGACAGTGTGGGGACAGAGCATGCTGGACAGAAGGAGCACCACGATTTTACGGACAAGATAAAAAGAATGACAATGAACCTTTGTGTGATTTTGTAATAGATTAGGAAGCATTTTCACAAGTAAATCTCATTTAAATCCCATGACAACATCGAGGGTTTGGGCCAGGATTGTTCCCGCATGTAAACAAGGAACCTGAAGTCTGAGGAATAAGTGACTTGCCAAAGGCTGACATGGATGGCTGATACTGAGCCTAATCGCAAAGGCTGGAATGCAGGTTTCTGGCTCCAAGTTCAGGCTTCTGCCCCACCCCCTGTCACCTAGCACCCAGGTGGTAAAGAGAATCCAGGGACATTTCTCGGGGCCACCTCACAAAATCTGCCACACTAACCGCCACCTAGAGTCTTTGTGTCAGTCATAGAGCCTCCTGAATCTCCGGAAGTGCAAAACATCTCCCAAGACCCAGGTGGTAAAGAGAATCCAGGGACATTTCTCGGGGGCCACCTCACAAAATCTGCCACACTAACCGCCACCTAGAGTCTTCGTGTCAGTCATAGAGCCTCCTGAATCTCCGGAAGTGCAAAACATCTCCCAAGATCAAAAGTAACAAGTCAGTTATCAAATCTTATTGTCGGGAAAGCCATGTGATTAAATCTTACGAGTTGACACCGTGGTGACAGAGGACATGCATTCCCTTCCTTACTCAAAACGTTTGTTTCTTCTAAACAGATACAAGAAGTCACAAACAATCCACTTTGAAGGGACCAGAGATGCTGGATATCTATCAGAATCCTGGGGTAGGAAAAACGTATTAAGAGAATTATTTTGGAATTCACATAACAAGTGCATACTTCATTTGTTTTGAAGTCGAGAATTTTGTAGAAATAGTTCTCTTAAAGTGGGCACACCTTCATATTTATAGTGATGAGCATGATAGTATGACTTTAGTAGAATTTATTTTTAAAAGTGGAGTAAGCCACAGAAAAATCCAATTTCCAGCAATAAATCATTCCTCCCAAGACTTTCACAAGCCACCTTCCCATAGCCAGAGATGCTGGATATCTATAAGAATCCTGGGATGGGAAAAATGTATTAAGAAAATTATTTTGGAATTCACATAACAAGTGCGTACTTCATGTGTTTTGAAGTTGAGAATTTTGTATAAATGGTTCTCTAAAGTGGGCACACCTTCATATTTATAGTGATGAGCACGATAGTATGACTTTAGTAGAATTTATTCTTAAAAGTGGACTAAGCCACAGAAAAATCCAATTTCCAGCAATAAGTCATTCCTCCCAAGACTTTCACAAGCCACCTTCCCATAACTTATCACTTGCAGTTTAAAACATCTACATGCATCTCTGCAACATACCAGCAGCCAGTCCTCCAGGGGTTTCCAAGCCAGATTGAACATCTGGATTTTGCAACGAATCCTAAAGGTCACCTGACTCAGAGAGGGAGAAGTAGATGGATAGATGGGCATATGACAGTCTGAAGCCACCGCGACAAACTGCTCCTGCTGGCGCTGGCCAGCTTCCGAAAGCTCAGATGCATTAAGACACGTGGATATCTGCTGAAGGGTAAATTGTTAAATAGCTATGGAGGGAGGCAGTGTTTCCAAACCGCCCTAAACATCCGTTAGAATGCAGTCTAGCACGTGTGCATGTGCGTGCGTGTGTGTGTGTGTGTGTGTGTCATATGACAGTCTGAAGCCACCGCGACAGACTGCTCCTGCTGGCGCTGGCCAACCTCCGAAAGCTCAGATGCATTAAGACACATGGATATCTGCTGAAGGGTGAATTGTTAAATAGCTATGGAGAGAGGCAGTGTTTCCAAACCGCCCTAAACATCCATTAGAATGCAGTCTAGCATGTGTGCATGTGCGTGTGTGTGTGTGTGTGTGTGTGTGTGTGTGCACTTGTGCGTGTATCTCTGTGTGTGCCTATGAAGGGTTGATATGTATAGGTCCTATCTTAAGGACCATACATAATTCATGGAAAATACTAACTTATGAGCTTACCATTCGGTAAGTGCCACTATGACAAAGGGTGTCTCAAAAAATTGAGAAACAGTCCAATTGAGTTTCCCAATGGTAGAAGGGTTTCTGAGGGTTACTTTGGCAGATGTGGCCTCTCCATCACTGCATTTAAAACATGACGAGGGAGGTGGAGTCCTGGGCAAGGTGGGGATGTGGGAAAGGATGGCTCTGGAGGCGGGGAGGAGCCAAGGAGGCTGCAGTCCTAATGTCTTTGAAGTTTCAGTACTCAAACAAGCATAGGCAAAACACGAAGTACAAAGGGCTTATTAAGCCCTAGCTAGTGGTTAGAGCATCAGCCCTTGGACTGAAGGGTCTCAGGTTTGATTCTCGTCAACGGTATGTCCCTCGGTTGCAGGCTCGATCCCTGGCCC
>NW_005356259.1:6626712-6629617 GCF_000412655.1 Myotis brandtii
CTTTCACAGGGGTCGCCTAAGACCATCGGAAAACACATATATAATTACATATTGTTTTTGTGATTAATCACTATGCTTTAATTATGTTCAATTTGTAACAATGAAATTGGGGGTCACCACAACATGAGGAACTGTATTAAAGGGTCGCGGCATTAGGAAGGTTGAGAACCACTGTTTTAGAGAGAACTCAGGTTGGATGAAAGGCCAGGCACCAGCTGGGGGTTGTTAGCACCTGCATTGAGTGCGCATGGAAATCCAAGACAAGGGCAGGACAAAAAGAGTGAGGGGAGTGGTGACAGTGCAGGGCCGAATACTGTTTTCATTAAATTTTGAACTTGTGTTCTTCATGAGATTTTTGCATTAACTTTGATTTTTTAATAAAGTGTTAAATTAGAGTAATATTTTTTGATTACTGAGTTTTCTTTGGTGCCCCCATAAATATTGCATCCAAGGTGAATCTCTCATTTACCTCTCCCTAGTCCTGGCCCCGAGGAGGAGCATAGGAATTACTATTATACACACAGAAAATTAGGCTAAGAGAGGTTAATTTCTCACTAGGTGGATACTCGACTGAGACCTGAGCATAGGCCTAACCCAAGGTCCATGCCCTTTTTATTGTACCACACTACTGTCTCTCTGGAACATCATTCATTCATTCACTCATTCATTCACTCATTCATTCGCTAGCAACACCATCAGAGATCAACACGAGGTGTATGCTCCATGTGTAGCTGGAAATAGATAAGTTAGGAGCAGTAAGTAGGGGCCAGGTGATAGATGACCTTGAATGTGAAGTTGAGGAATATGGATTTATCTGGAATCACTAGGCATTCTAGAAGTGACATGGTCAGCTTTAATATTTAGAAACTTAACTCTGAGTGCAGTGGGGTGACTTGGTAGGGGGGAGTGGGGTGAACTGGAGACAGGTACCCGGTTAATGGAAGGATGCAGCAATCCCGGCAAAAGAAAGTGGAGATGCTGGTCACATTGGGAGAGGATTCTTATCACTGGTATTTTGAGATTTCAAGAGTAGAATGAATTCACCCATGCTACCCTCAGGCTGTGACCCATCAAGGGATAAGGAAAGAGAGAGCACAGGTCTATCAGAGAAACTAAGCGGTATAACTGTGCACAGAGGGTGGGAGGAATCAAGAGGAAAACAGTGAGAATCTGCAGTGAGGAAAGCGGGTGCAAGGAGACATGGAAACGCAAGAGAATGGTGAAGGAGGGAGCAGAAGGCAGGCAGCATCTGCGAGCTCAAGGACAGGAGGAAGGAGGAAGGCGGGAGTAGGCGGAAACAGCAGTCAGATTCTTAGCAGCACTAAAATTGTCCCTGCCACTTGGCAGGAGTCAGTTCAGATGTCCCCGATCCAAGAGCCAGGTCCTTTTCCTCATTCACAGCACAGCACAAATTGGTGAGATTCATGGACCAAAGGATTCCTTGGCAAATATCAGTTCTACACTCAGGGGGGGTTTAAGCTCTCAAAGCTGTGTTTATTGAAGTGATGACAATGACAATGAGTTATTTCTGCCAGAGAAAAGAAATTTCTATAAAAAATTTAGTCTGGCTGATAAAAAAAAGTTTATCAAGCATAGTTGAAACATGTACAATGCCTTTTAGGAAAATTCAATTTAGGATCTAAATTAATACATAAAGTTATTACCTCTGATTCAATCTTTAGAGACCCAAACAGTCCTCTTTTCATTATTGACCATTTTAATAATGAAAAAAAGAGACCCCTGATATTATGGGCAATTTTATAATCCTCTGAGGTATTTTCTTTACCCACATTATGCATTTATTTTTGCATTTGCATTTGCTTTGCATATGTGTTATGCAATTGTTGATTGAAAAATTCTATAAACTAGAAAGAGCAGGAGTTATTATTCCCATTTTGCAGAAGTCAAAACTGAGGCTAGAGCAGTACAAAGATCAGCCCAAGATCACACATATGCTAAGTGTTAGAGCTGACCCTGGGACCCAGCTCTCTTGACTAACAGTGTCCTTCCCACAAATGTCCACCAATGACCCTAAGCAGCCTGTGTGGTCTGAGTTTTCTGGAAGCCCAGCATGCTGAGCTTCTCACCGTCCTCTCCCAGAGATCTGCTGGAGGGTGATTGTGAAGGAAGATCATATACTTCCTATGGGAGGCAGCTGCAAAGCAACTGGCGTGGACTCAAAAGGCTTAGACACTCCCGCCCTGCATCTTACCTTTGCTATGACCTTGGGCAAGACTCCTCGGGAGTCTCAGTTTTCTTAGCTGAAAACTGGAGACAGTTGTCCCTGTTAGGTTAGATTGCGGCACGGTGTTATTATCCAGCAGAAAGGGATGGGACACGGGGTCCAGCAGACGTGATTGGAGAGACATCCGAGTGAGGAGAGACAGGTCCAATGCCCTGCAGGCTCACTGCTTCCCTCCCAATGGCTTAGCCAGGAGAGCTCACTCACGGGGACAGGGACCAAAGCAGACAGCCACCGGGCTCTGCGGCCCCGCCCTGCTAATGAGGACACTTCTCTTCCGGAAAGTGTCTACTGTTAATGGGGAACCCCTCCTCACTCCTATAAATACTACGTAGAGCTTCGGGGGGGAGGAAGCTTTCTCCCCACCAGGGCTGTTTCAGGTGCGCCTGACCTTGGCACCCTTCTCCGGGATAACGAAGCTTGGAGGGTGCTGACATTCAGTTCACCTTCTGCTTGTACTTCCCCAGCACCCCCGGCTTATATCTGCACCAGGTGATACAGGGCATGTGTGCCTACGCCATTGTTGCAGAACACAAAGACCCTCCTCTCCTGAAGCTAACACTCCCTTGGAAGAGGCAGGCAAGGAACAATGAAGTAAAATTTCCTTTGTCATTGACTCCTCCCATCTGTACCATAACTGCTCAGGTGCGAACCCCGGCAGAT
>NW_005356259.1:6629717-6642162 GCF_000412655.1 Myotis brandtii
GCAGTGGTTCTCAACCTTCTTAATGCTGCGACCCTTTAATACAGTTCCTCATGTTGTGGTGACCCCCAACCATAAAATTATTTTCGTTGCTACTTCATAACTGTAATTTTGCTACTGTTATGAATCGTAATGTAAATATCTGATATGCAGGATGTATTTTCATTGTTACAAATTGAACATAATTAAAGCATAGTGATTAATCACAAAAACAATATGTAATTATATATGTGTTTTCCGATGGTCTTAGGCGACCCCTGTGAAAGGGTTGTTCGACCCCCAAAGGGGTCGCAACCCACAGGTTGAGAACCGCTGATCTACAGGCTTGATGAGCCCCCCTCCCCCGATGCCTTTCTCCCCAGCTTAGGTCTCTCTCAGGAGCGCCAGACTCATCCTTTCCACGTGTATTCTCCTTCTCCTCCACTTCTAGTCTCCACTTAGAGTCGCCACCCATTCTGCTGCTCCAGCTAAGTACCAATTAATCTTTCCTTCACCCTTTCATCCTACAACCAATCAATCATCAGGCCCTGTCAAGTCTAGCATATCTGGCCTCTTAATGTCTTTCTCCCTCCACAGCCTCTCTGCCTGGGCTCCAGCCCTAAGATCTGTCTCCTGCTCACCAGTTTGCTGCCTGACTCCCTGTAACGACCCCTTCCTCTAGCCTTGTATACTTAAATTATCTTCACAAGAATCCTGGGAAGTTAAGTGCGATCATTATCCCCATTCTACAGATTGAAAAACGGAGGCACACATGTTAACTGACTAGGTTTGGAACTCAAGACCAGAATCCTTGCTCTTTACCACTAAGCTCTATTGCCTTGAATAGGGCATTCTGCAAATGTTGGATGTGGCTGACTGACTGCTCAAAAAACAAGGCAAATGGTGAAGAGCATGATGAGAATGGTCAAAACCAAGAGGCCAAGAGCTGTGATGCCATATCACAAAGGCGCTGTGGTGGGGACACTGGAGAGCTCGCCAAGTGGAGGTGACAGTGTAGACAGAGGGGACAACGTAGACAGTGGGAGCAGGGCAAGCAGGCCAGACTCTGGGAAGATGGTAGTGCGTTTAGGAGAGCACTCAGGAGGCGAGCACGGCTGCAGAGCTGCAGAGCAACGCTTAATCCAAGCGAGTGGAATGGTCCCCTTGGAAGTTAAAGCTATTTTCATTACTTGGTGCTTTTCTCAGGCGTTACGACTTTTGTGGCCTCCTCTCTCATAAACAGTGTTACAAATTACATATTCAACCGCATTGGTATAAAGATGAATGTATTAATATTACATATTAAAATACTTTATCCACAAACTTTTCACATTTAAGTATCTACAGGGTTTCAGGCACCTTGCTGGACAGGAAAAGGAGACTGAAGTGCATGGCCACACACTAACACCAGTGTCTTGATTAAGAACAAGATGACCTAAAGCAAAATCAGATGCTAGGAGCCCAAACAGAATGAGGACGACGGGAGGGAGAGAGAGAAGGAAAATGGGACTCTCCCCTCCTGTCCTTGGGCCTGGGCTCCTCTTCCTCTCCTGCTCTGCAAGCCACAAAAAGAGAAATGGGAATAAAACTACCCAACAGGCACAAAAAGATCTGTTTGTATAAGTTCCTAATAAAACTGGAAAAGTGGCCTGATTCTAGTCAGCTGACTGTTCTCCTCCCCGCTGTTGGCCAGCTAATTGGAGAAGCATTGCGTTGAAGAAGCGTGGGCTTGCGGGTTATCGTTCCCCGAACAGTTAGTTCTGAGCAATAGACGGGGAAGCGTTACTATGAAGTTTTCAAGCTCCTACCACTTTGAAGTCAGCACGTACGACTGTCACGGGGGAAGGCAGGAAGACTGCGCGTTCTTGTTTTACACCACGGGCCCGAACAGGGAGCTGAAGGAGATTAATTACATTCCCTGCTAATCAATGCAAAGACATATTTTTCTGCTTCTCCATCTCATAATTTTTATTTCATCTAGTTTGGGCTTTTTTAGGGTTGCCAGATGTCCCAGTTTCAGTGGGGCAAGCCTGCGTTCTGAAGGTACGTCCCATCTGCTCTTGAAAATATTTCTGTTCACTGCTCTCCCGTGGACCGTAGGGTTTTTAGAGCTGCCAGCCAGAGTGCGGCTGCTGGAGAGAAGATGATAAATTATTGTAACACTATAAAAAAATCACTCGCAGCCGCCGCCACCCCACCTCAGCAACGCTGCGAATTAATTCTGCAAGAATCTTTGTCAGGAAGGGTGAGTCTCCAAGTCTCCATATGGGAGTCTGAAGCTCTCTCCCCACAATGGCTTCGAGAAGGCACAAGACGTGGGCTGGGCAGGAACGAATGTGTGAAGCGATTCCTGGACTTGCTGTTAGAACAGCTGGCTCTGCCACTTTCCAGAAGAGCGACGTTGGGCCAGCCAGTTAGGAGAAGAAACTGGTTTTTGAGCATGTACTGTCTACCTGAGTGGATGCTAGGCACTTTAGGTAAAGTGCCCGATTAATTGCTACAATAACGTTGGAGCTTATCCTAACCATTTTATAGAGAAGGGTGGCGAGGCTCAGATCTGCTGAGCCAGGACTCCATGGTGCCACCCCTCAAGCCCACCCCCGCTCTTTTTCCTGCAGGTGACTCACCCCCCCCTTCGCCAAGGCATTTTCTCCCAGGGACGCAGAAACGCTTTCTCTTAGATCTCAGTTCCTTACACTCTGCCCCTGCCCCGCCTCGCTCTGTCCTTTATCAGGGACTAGGATTTTTTAAATTAATCTTTACTGTTTAAAGTATTGCAGATGTCCCCATAACCCCTCTTCCTCCCCGCTCCCATCATCTCCCCAAGCCTTCACCCACTATTGTCTGGCTGGGCAGGAACGAATGTGTGAAGCGATTCCTGGACTTGCTGTTAGAACAGCTGGCTCTGCCACTTTCCAGAAGAGCGACGTTGGGCCAGCCAGTTAGGAGAAGAAACTGGTTTTTGAGCATGTACTGTCTACCTGAGTGGATGCTAGGCACTTTAGGTAAAGTGCCCGATTAATTGCTACAATAACGTTGGAGCTTATCCTAACCATTTTATAGAGAAGGGTGGCGAGGCTCAGATCTGCTGAGCCAGGACTCCATGGTGCCACCCCCCCAACCCCCCGCTCTTTTTCCTGCAGGTGACTCACCCCCTTCCTCTAGTAAGCAGAAATGGTAGTAATCTATACCTTGCAAGCTTTGAAACATAAGCTGATCAATAAGTTATCTAAAGTTTTCCTCCAGGCTCCTATGACAGGAGAAGGGGCGGTGAGGGAACTTGTCAGTTAAGGTCCTGTCTGTGGGAGGTTTTAAAAGCACAAGTTCCATAGAGCAAACATCCTTAGTGTTGGTCTAAGCACGTTTTTTAAAATCCTCAATCAAAGGATATTTTTTTCTTTTGATTTTTAGAGAGAATGGAAGGGAGTGAGGAAAGAGAGAGAAATATTGATGTGAGAAAGACATATCGATTGGTTGCCTCCTGCACATGCTTGGACCCGGGGCTGGGGATAGAACCTGCAATCCCAGTACGTGCCCTTGACTGGTAATGGAGGTACGCAGACCAATGCTCTAACCACTGAGAACCACCGGCCAAGGCTTAAGTACTTTTGAACTTGACCTCAAGTCTAGGTGTCAAGGGCAGCACTGTCAGAGATAAGCTATACAATCTTAGGTCCATGGAACCAAATTCCCTTCATCCTTTTATCCTTACATCCCTCATTTCTCCTGATTGAGG
Source organism: Myotis brandtii (assembly GCF_000412655.1). Classification (NCBI taxonomy): domain Eukaryota; kingdom Metazoa; phylum Chordata; class Mammalia; order Chiroptera; family Vespertilionidae; genus Myotis; species Myotis brandtii. Next base: position 6,633,430 of record NW_005356259.1, read on the forward strand.
CACTGAACCAAATAGTGCCACTCACTACCTTACAAACAGCAACCATAACTTACTGAGAATGAGTTGACCCTATTTATTTGAACTGAGCCAACCCTAACAGCAACAGCCAGGCTGGGCAAACTCTGCTGGAGGCCGCTGTCCCAGACGATGGGGTAACTAATGTCTGGGAAAGAGACCTTGCGGGGGAAGCTGGGTCACCCAGAGGCAAATGAGAATGTCCTGGAACCCTGTGGGAAAGGCACTGAATGATTCTTGAATACAGATCGAATCGTTTTCATCACACCAACGGCTCGGTGTTCGCTCCAGGCCCACGACTTCTTCATTGTCATGCCTCCACAGACAGGCCTCAATGGAAAGAGACTGGAAAATCTCCAATGTGGGCCTTGTCAGTGTCTCTAAGCAGCAAACGTGCGAGCGTAGGAGTGATCTGAAAATACTGCTCGCACGTCAGCTGTCATCACATCGGAGGCTTGCTGGCAGGGAGCGCACCACACGGCCTGCCTGTCCTGTTGTTTTCCTCCTGCCCTTCGCCAAGGCATTTTCTCCCAGTGACGCGGAAACGCTTTCTCTTAGATCTCAGTTCCTTACACTCTGCCCGTGCCCCGCCTCACTCTGTCCTTTATCAGGGACTAGGATTTTTTAAATTTATTTTTATTGTTTAAAGTATTACAGATGTCCCCTTTTATCTCCCATAACCCCTCCTCCTCCCCACTCCCATCATCTCCCCAAGCCTTCACCCACTATTGTCTATGTCCATGGGTTATGCGTATATGCATGTAAGTTCTTTGGTTGATCCCTCCCCACCTCCTCTTCTGAGGATCTTCAGTCTGTTGCATGCTTCCATAACTTTGGATCTATTTTGTTTGTTGGTTTATTTTGTTTAAGCTTATGAATGGTAGGAGGCTTCAGAGGTCCATAAACCCTTGAAATTTTTTCAAAACTATGCATACATAAGTACATCCCATCAGATTCTCAAAGGGATGCATGACATAAAAATCATTAAAAACGAACCCTTTCTCTGGCATCCCAGGGCCAAACATAGCAATCTGGATGGGAGGTAGGAACTCCAGCCAATGTTCATGGAAAAGAGTTATTTCTAATCCGAATTCCCTATATCACCACAAGCAAATTGCTTTAGCTCGAATTCCTCTGTGTTCTCAGCTGTATAATGGGCTCATCCTGTCTCTCACTGGCTCTGCAGCCCCTGTTTGCCCTACAGCTGCTGCTCTGGGCACACGGATTTTCTACTAGTTCTGAATACACCACACCTTGTCACGTCTTGGTTTCTCTACCTGTGGCCTCACAGTCCTCCTAGCACCCTGTATAATATCTACACGTTTACCTGCCAGCATCCCCTCTACCTGCATGATCCTGGGGAGCGATAGCTACGCATGTACCACAGTGACAGGCAGCAGGAATGACTGAAGGAGGAACTCATAAAGATCCAGCTTGTCTGCATTCCTACCCACCTGGCCTCCTTGCTAGAAAAAGAAAGAAGACGTGAGCTCAGCAGGCCTGAGCTTCTAAGGGCACAGAGAGGGTGGGGTGTGAAGGCAACCTAACTGCCCCCGGCTCTTGGTGGGCAGAGTGGCACCTGGGCAGCGGATTGGCACAGGGTGTAAAGTACAGCACAGGGAATGCAGTCAATAATATTGTAATAACTAAGTATGGTGCCAGGTGATTTACCTGCCAGCATCCCCTCTACCTGCATTATCCTGGGGAGCGATAGCTACGCATGTACCACAGAGACAGGCAGCATGAATGACTGAAGGAGGAACTCATAAAGACCCAGCTTGTCTGCATTCCTACCCACCCGGCCTCCTTGCTAGAAAAAGAAAGAAGACGTGAGCTCAGCAGGCCTGAGCTTCTAAGGGCACAGAGAGGGTGGGGTGTGAAGGCAACCTAACTGCCCCCGGCTCTTGGTGGGCAGAGTGGCACCTGGGCAGCGGATTGGCACAGGGTGTAAAGTACAGCACAGGGAATGCAGTCAATAATATTGTAATAACTAAGTATGGTGCCAGGTGGGCATTAGACTTCACGGGGCAATCACTTCACAAATTACATAAACGACTAACCTGAAACGAATATAAAATAATATTGAATGTCATCTGTAATTGACTACATAAAAGTGATGGGTTTAGGGGGGATAGATTTCTAGGCGCTGCCCACAGAGATTCTGATCCCGTTGGAGATGGGGCACCGGAAGGTGCGCTTTGAACACGCCCCCAGGTGGTCCTGCAAGGCTGGGCTCGGTCTGGGCAGGTGGCCATCGGGCATGACTGGACTGAAAGACAACCGCAGCCTCTTTCTTGAGACTGGAAAGGGCTCTGAACAACTAAGGAACCGTTGGATTTCCTTGATTGTCCTCTGGGTGGCGCTGTGGGAAAGCGTCAGCCAAACGGAAGGCACCAGGCTCTGGGCTCTGGAAACTCAGCCTGGGCCCAGGTGGGCTCAGGAATTTCTACAAGGTGATGTCTGGCAAGTACAAGGTTCTCACCCACATTTCTCTGCTCGTCCTGATTTGGGGGGGAGCGCACTGTTTCAAAGTGAGGAAGGTGCATCTGGGACCCAAAGGTGCTTGTCCACTTCTCACACAAAACAGTAAGATGAAAGTGGCTGGGGGTTCAGTTACGTGACTAGTTATTTTCCTCCTTGACTGCTCTTTTTAATTACAGAAGTGATGCATGCTTCTGTAGACAATTTCCCCAAAACAGCATATAAACAAAAATAGTTTTTAAAAGTCACCTGACATCACACCACCTACAAATACCCACTGTTAACATTTAGTGCATATCCTGAAAAGGATACTGTTTGCTAAAATGCTTTTTCTCACTTCACAATATAACAAGAGCATTTGCCATGCTAATAACCACCCTTAAATCATTTTGAAAAGTGGCATGGTATTATGGTGTTTCATTTACAAATGAACCATGGTTTACTTAACCAATTCCATAAGGTGGGACATCAGAGCTCTCTCTCTCTCTCTCTCTCTCTCTCTCTCTCTCTCTCTCTCTTTCTCTCTCCTTCCTCCCTCTTCCTTTCCTTCCTCCCATTGTTAAGTGTCTTTGGCTTTTTTGACCAGTTGCCCTTCAAACACTTGCCTAATAATTCCCTAAAGTATAAATTCCTAGAAATAGAATGTCTGGGAAAAGGACATATAATTACAGCTTGTAGTTCTTTCTGGAAAGGTGCCCTATTACTCACACCACCAGTGCTGATGGGACCAGAGAGACCTCCCCGAAGGGATGCTCTGAAGTCTTCTGGGAATCTGTCTGGCTGCTAGTCTGGCAGGATTCGATGGTAGATTAGCTCACCAGCCCTGCATATGGAGGAGGCAGAGAATCATGGCCGAAGAATCCCTGCACGAAGGGGCCATCCATTCTGCCTTGTTGAAGCAGGGCAGGCTGGACAGTGAGCCCGCTAATCCTCTCCATCCTCCTCTCTTGGGCTGGGGAGCCTGGGAACTTATTGGAATTACCCCAGAATTGCTCCAAGAGAAGAACAGTGGGCAGGTGGTGGGACAATGCAAGCAGCAGCTAATGTAAATTCAGTGTCAGCCCCACTCTCTCCTCATCCCTTCTTTGGACAATGACACTGACTTTCTTTACTACTTGCCAAGTATGGGCGGTGGAAGAGTAACTGGGACTTCATGCTTTGCCCCAGGGTAGGTTATGAGCTACCAACAACACACAGGCAAAAAGTTGCAACCTGCTCCATCCCCACACGAGGGAAGGGAGAACAGGCTCACCATGGCCAGAGCTGAAATTCCACATGGCCGTGAGGTTGGGATGGAGGAAATCCACACAGCAACAAGGAACACCGAGAGCCATAGACCAAGCCAAAGACCAAGAAGTAAAAAGAGGACCCCAGTCTCTCCTCATCCCTTCTTTGGACAACGACACACTTTCTTTACTACTTGCCAAGTATGGGTGGTGGAAGAGTGACTGGGACTTCATGCTTTGCCCCAGGGTAGGTTATGAGCTACCAACAACACACAGGCAAAAAGTTGCAACCTGCTCCATCCCCACACGAGGGAAGGGAGAACAGGCTCACCATGGCCAGAGCTGAAATTCCACATGGCCGTGAGGTTGGGATGGAGGAAATCCACACAGCAACAAGGAACACCGAGAGCCATAGACCAAGCCAAAGACCAAGAAGTAAAAAGAGGCAGAAAGTTGCCAAAGGATACAAGAGGCAGCATCCCAAGTTGCATACAGAGTCCAGAACCCAGAGCCACAAGACCAAGAGCACGGACAGGTGGCTGGAGGGCGTGGGCACAGACGAGAGCAGGGGTAGGGAATGTCCAGCTCGAGGGCCATATTAGGTCCGAGAAATCATGTGGCCTGGGCCTGCCAAGGTAGAAGGGGTGAGTTAATTAAATGTTTGACCAAATAGAGCAGGTAATTTTTAAGTTGATAATTTCGTGTGGCCTCGAATGATGTCATAAATATCCAAATGGCCCTTGGTAGAAAAACGATTCCCTACCCCTGCTCTAGAGTCTCTTGTTGCTTCAAGTTTGCTTTTATCAGCCTATATGGACACAGACAGCCTTCCCCTTCAGCTCCTCCCAACGCCCGCCCCCCCCCACACACACACAAACCCTCAAGCTTCCTGCCCAAAGGCCAAAGGCCAGAACTCACTGGCAGATACAGCCAGATCTCCAAATTCACAATATTATCTTATATAATAAAAGGCTAATATGCAAAACAACCGAACAGCAGAACTACCGGTTGCTATGATGCACACTGACCACCAGGGGGCAGACGCTTAATGCAGGAGCTGCCCCCTGGTGGTCAGTGCACTCCCACAGGGGGAGTGCTGCTCAGCCAGAAGCCGAGCTCTTGGTTGGCAGGCACAGTGGTGGGGGCGGGAGCCTCTCCCACCTCCACGGCAGCACTAAGGATGTCCGACTGCTGGCTTAGGCCCGCTCCCTGCAATCGGACATCCCCCCAAGGGCACCTGGACTGTGAGAGGCACAGGCTGGGTGAAGGACCCCCCCTCCCCCAGTGCATGAATTTCATACACTGAGCCTTTAGTGGTCATTATAAAATGGCCAAGCAGCAGAATTGACCTGTGGCAGCCAGGGTGGGAGGTAGTGTTTCATAGAGTTAGACAAAACTATAAAGTACCAAATGGGCCTGGCTAGGCATCCAGAGAAGCCATGTGCAAACACCCCACCCCATTTCTGCAGCTCAGCTACGCTGCCCTGGGAGCAGCCCAGCTATGCTGTCCTGGGAGCAGGGATAGCCCCAGAGAGAGTTAGACAAGAGGCCTGTTTTCAAATTGTTCTCATAGAATTTTGCAAGCTATAACAATACAAGGTTGACTGAAAAGAAAGCAGAACATAAAATTATGTATATGGTATAATTTCAACTCCGCAAAAATGTCTCTAAATATGCACAGAAAAGGTATTGGAAGGAAATAAACCAGTATTTTGACAATAGAGGGAAACTCTAAACTTTGATCTACTTTCCTTTCCCTGGACCACCCACCAGGCTGTGATGAGAATCAGCTGCAGTCCAGGCAGGAGTCTTGGTGGGATTCAGGAAATGAAAGAACTGGCCACAGCACCCAGCAGGGCACAGTCATGGCCTTAGCCATGTGCTAATGAGAACTACTGCCCTTCTTTCTGTAGCTTTTTTTTAATTTTTAAATAATTTATTGTTGACAGTATTACAGATGTCCCCCCTTCCCACCTCCTTCACCCCCCTCTACCCAGCCTTCCTCACAGTATTGTCTGTGTCTGTTGGCCTATGCCTATATGTATATATGTCTTTGGTTAATCTCTTCCCATCCTCTCCACCTCAGTCCCCTCTGAGGTCTGTCCTTCTGTTCCACACATCCATGTCTTTGGTCTTATTTTGTTTGTCTTTTTTTGTTGTTGTTCATTAGATTCCACATGTAAGTGAGATTATGTGATATTTGTCATTCTCTGACTGGCTTATTTCGCTTAGCATAATAATCTCCAGGTCCATCCATGCTGCCACAAAGGGTAAGAGACCCTTCTTTTTTACAGCTCCATAGTATTCCACTGTGTACGTGTACCACAGCTTTTTTATCCACTCATTTACTGATGGGTAGCTTTTTCTCATTTTTAAATTTTGCTCCCTCTGCTTTCCTCTATAATAAATATGTTTAACTTGTTAAACTGTTTGTGCCCTTTCATAACCAAGGTATCAGTCAATTAGCTAATTAGTTACAATGAGGCAGGCACAGCAAACAATGTGAGCAGAAATATACTGATTATACTTAGGTGACTTGAAGAATAAACTGCAGATAGTTCTTATTCCACATGCAGATTCAGCTGGGTTCATGTAATCTGTGTTTGTCATTCACTGGTTAAAAAAACACCTTTAACACATTAAGTGCCCAGTCAGTCACCAGTGACTGACACTATACTTTCCGTCCGAAAGACAAAACAGGCTGGGCTCTTAAGGTGTTAAGTGTCACAAGAAAGACATAGCTAAACTGGGGGCCCAACTGTATGCTGAGAGGCAGCTTGGCTGAAGCATAAAAGATCATGCATGATAAGGGGTGAATGTTATGGGGTTTGATCCCAGCATCCACCCACCCCACCACATTGCCGGCTGTGTGGGATAAGTCACACGTACTGTCCGAGCCTCGTGGGAATTTAATACCTATCCTTTTGGTAAATAAAATTCTTTTAAAAATGAGTGCTAGAGGACCAGTACTAAGAAGAGAGTTGCCCTCCCCCACCCCCATAACTCCTCCACCCTCGATCAGGTTAGTGCAAAACGCAGTGAGTATTATTCCTAAGAAGATTCTCTCTGTCCAAGGAGAACCCCCCAGCCCAGAGCCCAAACCAACCCATTCTGGCAAAGATAATGGAGGAGACAAGAAAATAGCCTAAAGTAGCAGCATAGTCCAGTAGAAAAAGCAAAAGACCAAGAAGCAAAACACTAGATGTTCGTCTTCTTTGCTTTATCCTCCAGAGCAGCACCAGTAGAATGTGAACCACATATGTAATTACAATTTTAGCTGCTACATTACAAGCAGGTGAAATTAATTTTAGTATATTTTTAAAATTCAATATATCCAAAATATTATGTAACATATAATTGATAATTTATTGTTGAAATATTTGCATTATTTATACTGTCCTTAAATCTGATGTGTATTTCATGCTTACAGCACATGTCGACATAGATCTTAACATTTTCTTCGGAAGTAACTGGTCTGTATTTAGATTTCATAAAATTTACACTTGCAAAAGCAGATTATCATAGCCAAGTTGCCCTGGACACACTTAAAATTTTCCAATAACTGATCAAATATCAGTTTTTAAGTTTAAATTAATTAAAATAAAATGTAAAGTTCAGTTTCTCTAGCCTCATTTCAAGTGCTCAATAGCCATGTGTGGCCAGTGACTACCATGTAGGACAGTACAGATTTAGAGTGTGACCTTGAGAGAGATCAAGTACCAGCTTGAAAAGCAGGTTTACCAGGTGGATCATAACTGTACTACTTTATCTCTTGTGTCACTCGAGGCTCTATCGCTTAGCAAATCAAAATGACAAAACAAACACAACTCCTCATAATTACAGATCATCTCAGAATCTCCACTTCACATCCTTGAATAATTTCTGGGCTGATTTCCACATCAATGAGTTTTAGACATTTCTGGGGGTATTTCAAAACTTTAGTATGCTAACTATAAGTAGATAGACACAACAAATTTTTTAAAAATATATTTGCTAAATTAACCTGGAAGTTGTCATATTCCTCAAATACCTTTGCTTTTTATGTGATATATTTAAGTGTCCCTAAATTTTTGGAAATGTGCAAGGTGACAGAGCTGGAATCAGGAAGGCCTGGGAACATAGCACAACCCCCCATCAACTGCTTCCCTCTGTCATTGCTCATCTGCTCCAAGGAAGCTCCTTCCACGCCACAGGAGCCTGTTTTCCACTTCACCTGCCTGTCCCCAGGAGGCAAACTAACTTCTAATTTTCTATGTTATCTAAGAAGCCAAGAAAGTAAGTTGAGAATTGCATGTACGCTCCTTTCATTTCAGATAACTATGTACAACTCTATAAATTTCAAAAAATCCTATATAATAAAGAGCTAATATGCTAATTAGACTGAACAGCAGAAAGACCGTCCAGATGACCTTCTGGATGAAGCCAGGGCTGCGAGGGCCGAGCCCCTTGCACGAATTTCATGCATTGGGCCTCTAGTTTTTATATAAATAACCTCCCTTAACATCCAACATCCTTATCACTAATGAATGACAGTGAAAGAGGATTTGAAAGTCATGCAACCAGTAAATAAAAGTCTCTGTTTGACAATATCAGTTTCCTAAACCTTAGTCACCTGCTCTAATCCGACTCTGAATCTCCCATTTCAGATTTCTTCTGGGGCTCACGGCACAGTAATTCCACTTAGTATAACATCAACCCTCGATTTGGGTACTTTTCCTATTTGTTCAGGATGTTCTACGATTCAACGAGTGGGAAAGTAGAATGTGATTCCTCTTTTCCAGAGGTCGGTCTTTTGCCAGGTCCCTAGAACACAGTCCTCAATACAAAATCAAGAAGAAATAAACCAGCTCCCGGAGGCCGGCTCCAACGTCTACGGCCATACCACCCTGAACACGAAGAAGAAATAAACCAGAAAAAGTCCACTACTGATCCTGAGCAATAGGTGATTCAGTGGGTTGTCAGATCCCACTGCTTCCAGGAGATGATACTTGAAATTTTCCACCATGAAAAA
>NW_005356259.1:6642193-6657652 GCF_000412655.1 Myotis brandtii
GGGGGGGGGGGGGGGGGGGGGGGGCGGCGGTCATTTCAGACTCCAAATAGGGAATCTCATTCTTCCATCCCAATGGATGCCTTTCGCACAAGGAAGGGACATGGGAAGAACAGGGCACGGAGGTAAGTTGAGGACAGCAAGTGGCTCTTTATGAGCAAAGAGAACAGGACGCGCTGAGGTTCAGCAGGGACTGGTATTAACATAGTAGGAATTTGTGGGGATGAGGGAGTGGTTCTATGACGGGGGGGAGGGGGGGACCGACTGCTCAGCCCAGGCTGTCGGTGGCCCTACAAACACGCAATGCAACCAGCCAACGCAGCAGCAGCAGCAAGGATGTCATCTCTGCCACAGCAGCTCCAGGGAACACGGACTTAGACCATTCAGGTCAGCAAGAGAGGAAGCTGCAGCTTCTCCCAGCCATTTCAGGCAATGAAACCACTAAATTTACCTTAGTAACAAATGCCATGAAGCAAGAAAGGGATATTATGATTCTTTGGGATCTGGGGCCTTGTGAATCAGGAAGGCCTGGGAACATAAGCAAACAACTCAGCTAGGTTCACGCTTTTCCTATGCAAACCAACTAACCCCCTTTTGGGAGTCACGATTGGGTTCTCACATTCCAGGCTACTATTCCCTCCCTAATCACCCAGGGGCCAGGTACCGGACCGCTAGATACAACCCCTAGGCCCCAGAGCTAGCTGAAGTTATTCAAAAGAACCAATCCTAAACCTGCTGACCTTGCCTGGCCTCTTCCTTCCAACAGAAACAAACCACAAGAAAGGCTCTTGCCCACACTTCCACACCCTCCACCTGCTCCCTCCACCCCCATCCCACCCCAGTGCTTCTCCAGGTGGCCCTGCATGGCACCAAGGCTTCCCATTGCTAAAGAACTGCATGGCAGTCATTTCTGTGTCCACATGTCATACCATTTGTGAGTAAAACAAATTTTAAAACACAAATTACAGCTCCGACCTGGCGAGCAGTGTCCCATGTATAGTAAACAGGGACTGGTATTGGCATGTAGGAGTGTGTCTGGGTGGGAACAGCTTGCCCAGGAACCTGAGAAGCTATGCCGTTGCCTTCTCGGGGAGTAACTTCCTACTGTTAGGAACACAGCTGGTGTGGTGTGGGGCTTATTGCTAGAACCAGGGCCGGCTCTCCTCCTCACTAGCGGGGCTCCATGAGCAGCTTTGGGTCTTTGGGATGGAAGGAGTCAGACACAGGTGGGCGGCCTGGTGCTAGCTGGTGTGGGCTGTTTTTCCTTTCTCGTAGCTCTCAGCTGTGGTCAAAAAGCGGATCTGCTCCTTTAGAGCTACAGGTCAAATACTATGACAGCAGGATGTTGTACTGTGACAAGATGGATATTTCTATCACACTTATTGTATTAGCAGGTTGTCCAAAGCAAGGGAATGTAAACACAGCAGATGACAAAGGATGTACTTTGCACTACTTTCCTCCTCTGCATTCTTCTTTTCCTTTAGAATTAGAGGCTGTGAACAGAGAGGGTGAGGCTCAATAGTGCTGATAATGCATTTTTGGACCATGTTGCTCTTTGATGCACAATATATCTTCTGTTGAATTTGGTTGAAAAATGATTATAACTGATTATAATTCAAAATTGAAAACATAATAAGGTGACTTCGCAGATCTTAATTGTTAATTGCGAGTTCTCTGATTTGGTGTAAATTTTGTTCCTATCCGGTACAAGTCCATTTCAATGCTGGAAGTAGCATTTAATAAACACTGAGAAAGGCTTTGGGAATTGAGCCATCTACCCCCTGGCCCCCGAGGGATACTGGGAATAAAGGTGAGGATCCAAAGGGAGGCAGGTTTCCTAAGGATGCTCAGTATATTTCCTCTCCTCGGGAGAACAGCTGCATCGCTATTTGAACATAAGCCTGAAAAATAAGGTCATTGAGAATGAGGGCAGAATAAGAAGAGGAGAAATGCTGTCTTCTACAGAGGGTCAAGGCTCCCTTTGGCTTCATTCTGGCCTCTTCTGGCCGCATCACTGGAAGAGTGAGACAGAATTAGCAGGTAGAGTGTTTTGTTAGGTCACAGTTGTGTGGATAGGCATTTTTACTGGGAGACGCAGAAGGATAAAGGTCTGATCCCACACAAGAACTGAATCCTGGCATTTGCCTCACTGCCATCTTTGTCAGCCTTGCCCTGAGCCAGGCTAGGATGGGCAGTCCAGACTATCTGAGCCCTAGACATTGATATAAACACAAAACTCACTCTCCTTCGTCTTGGTGACTTATCTGCCTCTCTTCCACTAGGACTTTTCTTCACCTTGGGATGATGAATTCATTAGGTCTTCTTTGAGTGTCAATGACTCAAACTAAACTTACATGAACTCAGTATTAAGGAGGCAAACCACAGGCCTTAGGGCACCAGATGCTCAAATGCCACCAGAGTTTTTCCGTGATCCCTGCCCTTTAACTGGACTCTCTTAGAGAAGCTCAGGCTACAGTCAGTCATATGGTCACCAGCAGCTCCCAGGCTTACAATGTCCAGATTTGCTATTGGAAGAAAGTGAGAGCCTCGCTAGTCCCATGAGAGCACCCAGGACAGCCCCAACCATGGGGAGGGTGACTCATCTGCCTGAAGCCAGGATGCTGGATACAGTGACCTTTAACCCTTTGTACACCATAAGCATCTATAGATGCTTTAAAATCATTTTTTGTAAGAATTTTCAACTGAAAAGATTCAAGGACACCTGAGTTGTAAGTAATATATTTATTTTTATAATATTCATTGCAAATTGATTTTTTAAATTAAATTCAAAATATCGTGGCACATGGAGATGGTTTCTATTTTGGATGCATGGCAGTTAACTGGCTAAAGGTTCCTTACTACCTCAAGATCTTTGACAGTGTATATTGGAAAGTCAGAGTTCAGAGCAGATCTACTTCTGCTTCTGTGAATGCAAATGAAATCTTCTCCTATAAAAGGAGAACCAGAATGGTAGTCAGGGCAGGGCAAACCCTACCTTTGTCCTACCTGAGAGGCCTCGGTCCAAAACACCAGCCTGAAAGCCTTTCTTCCGAGGATGTGCTCAGGGCTCCCGTTCCCAACCTGGCACCGACGTAGTTAAAGCTGCACACCATTTGCTATGCGAGGCTTCGATTCTGCTGACTTTATTTCAAGCAATCAGAAATACCTAATTTGCATTCACATTCACATCAGTGGCCATATGTTAGCCCTGCTTAAGAGCTATAGGCTTGCATTCATTATGAAAGACTTGGCTCCCCTCCTTATCTTCACACTTGAAAATCACTGAGACACCGTCTCTACAAAGGGTTATATTTAGCGAAGACACCACGTTTCCGGGTGCGTCTGTGTCTCTGCCCATGTCTGTGTGTCTGAAGGGGAGCTGATATTGGCACCTTCCTCCAAAATATCGGATAACTTTAAAAATCGGAAGAGGAAGAGCCGTCTTTTTCTCCAGCCATTTCCTACGTGACAGCACTGCCTCCTACCTAAGGCGTCCCTGTCCCTGAAATACCGCGCTGCCGTGTGTCGGGACACGTGAGCCCAGATCACACCAGCCCTGAGAAGCAGGCCCCTCCGGGAGCTGCAGTGAGAAATTCAGTTTCTTGAGAAGGAGCCCGGCCAGGGTGCACTCCTGGAGTCAATCATGTCTCAGTGAGATCCCACCCTCCACTAGGAAGGGCTCGCCTGTGTCTTCCTTTATGTCTCAAAAATTTCCGGAGCCCCAGGTATGTGATTATCAAATGTCAGTTCACAGAAATGTACAACGAAGGGTTTCTGCTATCTAGGAACTTACAGGGAGCACAGACAAGGGGGGTTCCAACAATCATGGCTTCTGGGAAAATGCTAGGGCCCGGTGTGTGCCAAGTGCTCAGGGAGCGTTCAAAGGGGAGGCGGGGTTCTGCCTGGGCAGTGGAAGCAGCCGGCAGGACCAGGTGGAAGGGAGGTCATCACAGAGCCGGGCTCATTTGACCTGGACATTTAGGAGGAAACACACGACTGGGAACAAAGAAGCAGAGAAAGGACTGGAGGGCAGGTGCCAGAGTAGGGTGAGTTCAGAGAGCACCTTTGTCCTGCTCCTGAAGCTTCTGACGCCAGGAGCACCCCACCCTGATTTGTGGTCTAGATAAAAGGTGCAGTGGCCCAGGGTGTGTGTGCAACAAACTAGAATAGTTTCTTTGTTCTCTAGAGGAATATACAAGAAACCAGCAAAGTGGTTGCCTAGCGCCGAGAGAACCAGGGACTGAGGCCAGAAGTTAGGAGAAGTCTATATCCTTTTGACCTGTGTGGATTTTTTTCCCTGTTCTGCATAGGTATTGCTATTTACAGAAGAATAAGAATGCTATTTTGAATTGGTGAATTCTAAAGAACATTATATTTAAAAAGATTTGCCATTAGAGAGGCTAATCAGAGAAGCTGTGTCATGACATGACGAAGTTAAAAGATGAAAGAAAGTGAAGGGAGTCAATAGCACATGAATTCTAAAGAACATTGTATTTAAAAAGATTTGCCATTAGAGAAGCTGTGTCGTGACACGACGATGTTAAAAGATGAAAGAAAGTGAAGGGAGTCAATAGCACGTGTGTATAGTCACCACTTTCATTACTGGTAGCAACCACTCCCTCCCAACAACTCTGGACTGATGGAGACTCCCCAGAGAGTGGGACGCTTGGCTGAGAAACCCAGGGATGGAGGACGTGGCTCACGGGAGGGTGTGGTGCAGAGCAAGGACAGGTGAGAATGGAGAGCAGGCGAGGGGACAGCCGCTTGGTTCCATTGTGACCATGGGAGTCAGCCAATGAAAACCTATTATTTTTTCAAAGTCCTTAAAAATAAAAATTTCTATTCCCTTGTATTTTCTCATCTGGTAACCATACAAGGGCTGGGCAGCTTGTACATGAGGTGGCTTATTATAAGGTTGCTCTTAGGAAGCCAATTCAACCCAAAGGTCACTAAGTGATGGCTACAGCTGGTGTGTCTTCTCTATTTTTCCCACTTACAGCATCTCAAGCCCAGGGCTCAATCGGGGTTTCTGAACTCACCTTGCTGATCTCCCCCTTCGTGTCCAGTTCTCTCAGCTGTGAGAAGTGCTATTCATCACTCGCGCCCTGCTGAAGGGATTGCCTTTCCTGTCCCTGCACTTTGCCTCTGCATGATAACACCCAGCTCAGCCCTCTGCAGTGAAGTGAAGAGCAAGAAATGCCACTCCGTTTGCCAGATATTCTCAGATGCTTGAGAATCCTGGCTTTACCACATAAAGTATAACATTGAGCAAGTTACTTAGCTTCCCATTGCCTCAACTCCCTCGTCTGTAAAATGGGAATAAGAGTATTATTGCATAGGGGTGCTGTATGAAGCAAATGAGGTGATGTCTGTAAAGTGCTTAGTGTAGTCTTTGAAGCACAGTAAGCATTAAATAAGTGTTAACTATTAGTAGTTCCCTGCTCAGGGAAAACAGCCTGGGCTGCTATTTGCATTGGGGAGGCCACTAAGATCGAACAAGAGATTAGGCACGGGAGGTAGCCTATACATGGACTTGGCATGGAAGCAAAACCTGTGTGGTCTGTTCAAAATGCTGATGTGCATGAATTACATACTCCCTTTTGCAATGTGAACAGAAGAACAAATGGAAGTGATAGATGGGCATGTTCATGTGACCTCTTATAGATGAATCAGAGGAGTTAGGAAGTAGAGAGCACAGAGCAAAGCAGATAAGCAGATGTCCAGAAAAAATCAGAGAGAGAGAGAGAGAGAGAGAGAGCGAGAGAGCGAGAGCAACCTTGCAGCCTCTATGGAAGGCAGCCCGGGTTCTTGGCTACTGTCCAGTTACCAGTTCTAGTCCCCAGGAGTCCTGGCTGTACTTTGGTTTCTGTCCTTTGATTTCAGTAAGTGAGTAAGTGTCCTTTGTGTGACTTTACAATAAATGTCCCCAGTTTGAAGCTGGCTTGAGGGACTCTGTTCTAGTCATCAGAAAAGTTCCAAATACAAATTAGTTGCAGGCGTGTCACACTGCACCTCTAAACTTGTAAAATGTGAATATCTTTAAGAAAAAGGCTAAATCACTTTGTTTACTTGCAAAATGTTTCAGATACATATAAAAATAAGAAATAATTAATGTGCATTTGTGAACCCAATAATTAGTTTTAAGGATTATGAAATTAAATAGTTTTGTCATGTTCGCCTCATAATTTTAAAAGTAATATACCATTTAGTATAGATAAAACCTCTCAATCCTATTCCCCAACCTTCTCAAAAGTAGCCACTATCTTGAATTTGGTACTTACCATTCATGAGTGAGATAGATAGGTGTTATAAAGATATTAGATATATGTTGTAAAAATTTTACAAAATGATATTCTGCATATTCAATATATTGTTTCTCAAAGTTATCCTTGTAGATATATAAGACTCAGTCTATTGTATGACTAAATCATAATTTGTCTGTCCTTTTGATTAATTGGGTAATTGCTAGATTTTTTTTCACTATAGCCAATGTTTCAATGAATATCCTTGCATATGTTTTCTCACAGGCATATTGAAACTTCCCCTAAGACAATTGCTTAAGGTAGATATTGAGTGCTTCCATTCATGAACATAGTATACATCTCCATTTCTATTTTTTAAATTTTTCATCTTTCAGAAGTATTTTATTATTTTGGCAAGTATTTTTCACATTGTGACAATACACAGATAGGCTACTGAAAACCATTCAAATCCCTCTCCTTCCTTCATTTCCTGGTTCTTGGAAGATGGAAACCAAAAATACTGAATTACTCAGTTTCCCTTATCTAAGAAAACCAAAGATATAGCTCTGGTCCTTCAGATGAGAAGCCTTTTGGAAGTTTTGAAAACAGGAATGACAGAACTGATTTAGATTCTTTTTTTTATTATTTTTTTGCTGTGTTGAGAGTAGACTGCAAGTAGAGGACAAGGCATAAAAGAGGGAGGATATTTCAGAGTCATTAGCAATAATCCAGAGCAGAGCCAATGGTGGCATGGACCAGGGTGATAATAACATAGGTGATGAGAAGTACTCAGTTCTCAATATATCTTGAAGCTAACCATGACAGGATTGGCTTATTGGCTCACTGTGTATGGCTTACTAGGATGGGGGAAACTGTAAGGGAAGCCAATTTGGGGGGAATTCATAAATTCTGCTTTGAACACTAAAATCTGAGTTTCATATATTCTTCTTTTGATTTATCTACAACCATTTAAACAATTCTTAGCTCACAGGATGTACAAAAATAGTCAGTGGACTGGATTTGGTGCACAGTCATAATTTTCCAAACCCTGTCCTAGAAGGCTGAGATCTTGTCTTTTCAGCTTAGCAAGTCTATTGCTCAGTCTGGTACCTGATATAGTGTAGGCTCATTCAACTTCATTTGAATAAATGAATGAAGAGATAAGAGAGAAAGGGCAATAGGAATAAATATGTATGTCTCTTCTCTCCACGTACAAGGTTCAGGGCTCAGGATTTTGAACTTGTGGGGTTATCAGAATATGAAGAGTATACACAAGCCAAGAACCAGTATCTTCTAGGATTCTTTTCTCAGGGCCAATCAACAGTTCAGAATCAGGTTATCATTCCCAAAGGAGTCAAAACAAGAAGACAATGCCAAGTTGTGGTGCTGGGCTAGATGGAGAAAGAGGGGAAACCATGGGAGCTGGACAGGAGTTGATTCAATGTGGTCCAATGGAAGATTAAGCCTGGGAGGCTTACATCAGCAGTTGCTACAGCTTTTATTTCTTTCCTACAACTGCAAGGAATGGTGTCCTGAGTCCTTGAGAGAACACTTGGGAGATGAGACTTAGTTAGATGACAGGAAGAGTCCTTGTAACACAGGGATAGGTCAGAGTAGGGGGAAAAATGTGAGATGCCTGACATTGTGCCAGACTGGAAGGAGTTGAGTATACACAAGCCAAGAACCAGTATCTTCTAGGATTCTTTTCTCAGGGCCAATCAACAGTTCAGAATCAGGTTATCATTCCCAAAGGAGTCAAAACAAGAAGGCAATGCCAAGTTGTGGTGCTGGGCTGGATGGAGAAAGAGGAGAGCCCATGGGAGCTGGTCAGGAGTGGACTCAATGTGGTCCAATGGCAGATTAAGCCTGGGAGGCTTACATTAGCAGTTGCTACAGCTTTTCTTTCTTTCCTACAACTGCAAGGAATGGTGTAATGAGTCCTTGAGAGAACACTTGGGAGATGAGACTTAGTTAGATGACAGGAAGAGTCCTTGTAACACAGGGATAGGTCAGAGTAGGGGGAAAAATGTGAGATGCCTGACATTGTGCCAGACTGGAAGGAGTTTTATGAACCAGGCAGAGGGTGTTAGACATGAAATATGATCAGAGAACTAGAGTCATGAGAGGGATCTCCTTTAATTGGGGTGAAGATTGGATTTAAGAAAGTTTTGTTGCCATGTTTAGGATTGGGAAAGACAGAAGTAAAAAATGTTGAGAGTCTCTTTAATAAATTCAGGTGTGACATGATGATAGTTAGTAAGGAAAAGGAGGAAAATTACGGTTTTTAGATAAATTTCAAAGGAACAACCATTAAGACTCTATGTAGTCTCAATGGGCAGAAAGAGATAAAATAAGAAGATACTACATATTGAAAAATATGTAGTTCCTTTCTCAAAAGAGACAAGGGATAGAGAAGAGGAAGGGAAGAAATTGAGACTCAAGTTCAATTTTTGCCAATAGAGTTTGAGATGGTCATGATAAATTCAAATAGCTGTGTCTGTGAGGCTGAAAGAGGTGTAGAACTGACCTTGAGAGAGGTGCAGTGGTATACTGATAAATGTTTAATAATTGGCTTTCAGGAATAAAAGGACTTTGATTTGGTATATTTGCCAATTTCTGTGGTGTAAACATTCCTGGAATGGTTGATTTTAATCTACTAACCTGCCGTCACTGAATGCTGAGTTGGGAAGAGCTGCCAGAGGGGACCAATGGAAGCTGACTCCAGCATGTTGGAGGATGGTAGTGATGGAGACTTGAAAATCAAAGAAAAAATAGAGCTGGGTGAGCCCTTAGAAATCTTGGGCTGAGGCCTTCATTTTATGAAACTGAAACTAGAAATTGGATACAGAGAAAAACTGAAAGTAGTAGAATGGTTTGGAACAAAGTATCCTGGGGTTAGCCTTTATCTACATGAAAAAATACACTCCATTTGAAGATTTTAAAAATTATGACATCTACAGTAAGAGAAACATAATTTCCAATGATTATCAGTGGACAGGAAAAGGATAATGCTCATAGGATTGGCTGTTGTTTTCTATTCTAAGTTCTAATTTGCCTATTGTCTGTTTTACTTAGTTACTAGCACAAACTACTCAGGTGCTAAGGCTGTATTTGCATGCACATTCATTTAACTTATCCCTACAATAAATCAAAAGAAGGAAATGGTCCTTGTGAGTGTTTACCTGGGCATCCTAAGAGAAGGCTGCAAACCCCCTACTTCTCAGAGCCCATTGAGAGCATTGTAACATCTGGGAGAATGGCGAGAGCTCATCTATTGTCTTTGGGTTGTGGGGGTCATCTTCTTACCTTGTCACCATTGCTCCTAAAACTTTACTATTAAGGAAATTGCCCTAGGAACAATGTCACATACACACCACTTCACCTGGCATAGCTCTGTCTGCTCAGAGATTAATCTAAGACCACAATCCACATTTCCCAATTCTTGGCCCATGCCATCCTCTACTATATATCAAAGTACTTGTGCTAAGCCACCAAACCCTTAGAGGCAGAATGTCTCTCATTAGAATCCAGCAGCGTGTCTGGCATATAATGCCATTCAATTAGCATTTGTTTCTGAATAAAGGAATGGATAAATGACACTAGAAACATCTAATTATTCAAAGTGGCATGCTTTTTGCTATAGGAAAAGAAGTGATGATCTATAAGCACCAAATTCAATTTCAGAAAAAAAGGCAAAGTTCTCCCTTCTTCCGCAACAATGGAATGTAACCAAAATGTAGGTCAAAGGGCAAAGTGACTCATCTTTCATGAAGACATTGTTGTTGAATGTACTTAAATAGAAGGATGAAGAACAAAAAGTAAGCCCTTTTCACCAAACCCATCTTAACCTAATTAGCAAGGCAAAAATAGAGGAACTTTATTTGTGAAGGAGTGCATTTTTTCTTTAATGTGTGCATGGAAACTCTGAAGATGACAGGATGTACAACCTCAGGTCTAGATAAATTCAAGCCAGTACCCAAGACACTTGCTGAGTCTTTCAGGATGCTCATCAGTGATGGAAATGTATCATTTTCACCTAAGGCAATGTCATTGCTCAGGGGAAAGCAAAGCACAAATGTTAGGTCAAGGGAGTTGTATGCATAGGACACCCACAGGCATAAGAGGTTTCTTCAAAGAAAAGTGTAAGAACTATGAGTGAAAGTATGCAAATTGCCTTGAAAATGAGATGAGAAAATCTTTAAGGACTATGGGAAGCCCTTGACAAACCCACAGCTCTAACACCTCATTTATATGCCAATTAATTAATCTATCTAAGGAAGATAGAATCCTTGGATTAAAGACAAAATTGCAGTGACATTTGGACCCTAACTGTAAATAATCAATAAGATGTCTGAAGGACCAACATTATGCAGAAAACATTTGACTTCAGATTTAGAGAAAATCTCTTTTGTGGAAAAAGGGAAAACATTTCAAGTCATCAGATGAGGAAAACAAAATACCCAACTCAGAAAGAGACCTTTGATCAATGCCTAGCTTCCTACCAGTAGTAGTCAGCTGGCCATTCACTTGGCCAAATTTGAAAATTGTCTTGTCCTTGAGTCCTGGAGTGGGAGTGGGAGTCGGGGAGAACTGTTACCCTTCTATTATATTTCCTTTCCCAAATGGCTGAATCATCACTAAGGTGATGGCAAGAGATTGATGGTGGGGGAGAATGGGGAGGGAAGGGAACAATAGTTATTGGTCTACAATAATGAACTGGCCTAAGAAAGACTTCACAACTCAGTAGCAATATTTACTCAACACTCACAGAATTTATCCTTCAAGTCCCAAACTGCTTTCCCATTGGCTTCTGATGAAGGAGAATCCTGGGGCAGAGTTTGAGTAGAAAACCTGCAGCAATTCATCCACTTCCATTGGTAGGAACCAATGGAAAAAGTAGTCAGAAAATCCAACCCAAGTCCTGGCTCTGTCTCTAAGACAGAAGACCCTGGAATACCAGTTCACATCTCTGAGTCTCAGTTCCTTCATGTGTAAAGTGAAGATACTTGAATAGGTTATCCATCATGCTATGTAGGTCACTCCTACTCTCAAGAAATGTAATTTCAGGCAGTTAAATTATAAATAAAAAGCTAAATAGCAAATTAGAAATTGATAAGTTCCAAAGGGAGGAATCAATAAGTCTGCAAATGTGCAATGGAAGAAAAAATACTTCAGGGAGGAGGTTCAAGTGAAAGCGCATGATCTGAGTGTCATTTAGAATGAGTAGAATTTGAACTTTCAGGAAAACAGGGAAAGCATATTAGATAGCTAGTAAAAGCAAGAGCAATTCCAGAAAAGGGAGGGATTCCTGGGGAAAATAGGGAGGAAAAGAGGGAAAGAGAGTAAAAAGGAAGGAGAAAACTAAGACTTATTAATCTCCTTCTGTGTAATAGATTCTATGTTAGAAACTGTATACATGTTAATCACTTAATCCACAGACCATAATAAGTATCTATTATTTGGCTTGTTTTATACATGAAGAAATTAAGGCTTAGAAAAATAAATAATATGTCTTTAGTCATGTAGCAAGTAAATATGAAAGTAATGATATGAACTTTTGTCTGCAGGCTCAATCCTTCAAGGATGAGCTGGAAGCTGATTGGAGTCCTAAAGAATACCTAGGTGTTCAATGTTGAGACAGGATAGGAATTAGCTGCACAAGTAGTATCTTGATGTTGGTGAGGTACTAATTCAGAGACTGTGAGTTGGGCCTCATTGGAGAAGGGTCGTGTCTGCCTTTCCATGACACCCACTTGTGAGAGCATCAAAAGTCCTCAGTAGGTCCTACAGCACCATAGGATTGGAAGGTGGGTGGGGAAGAAGGTACCAAAGTGGAAAGAATACACTTCTACACACACACTATCTTTTTTTGCATGTCAATGGTACTTGTATTTTTCACCTGACTTCTTCCCAACTACCCTGGGAGACAGTACAAGAAGCTATTCTAACCCCTTTGATGAAGGTGAGTCCTGTGACTGGCTGGGCTACTGGTATAGTTAGTGACAGAATTGGGCATGCTCAGGTCACCTGTCTTCTCCCTCCCTTTCTATTCTCTCTTCTAATCCTCTTGCATGCATCTACTCTTTCAAATTTGTACGGTGTTTATATTAGAAAGCACTTATATGCAGTATCCCACTAACTGCAGTCCTCCCAACAATACATTCCCATTTGGCATATGAGAAAACTGACGTATAGAGAGGATAATCACAGAGCAAGTGATAGATGTTGTAGGAGACTCTATTGGGAGCTATGAAAGAGGCACAGGTGCTTTATTTCCTCAGGGCTGGAAAGGCAGAGGGACATCGACTCTCAGGTAAAGCTAAAACTCTTGGCTGGCAGCTCTCTTCACATATTTGAAGGCTGTCATAGATCAAAGAGGTTAGATTTGCTCACTTTTTCATCTGTATAAAGGGACAACAAGAAACAAAAACAGACTCCTAGATACAGAGTACATTTTGATGGTTCCTAGATGGGAGGACGTTGGGGAGAGGGTGAAAAGGTAAAGGGATTAAGAAGTACAAATTGCCAGTTATAAAAACAATAATGGGGATGTAAAGTACAGCACAGGGAATATAGTCAATAATCCTATATAATAAAAGGCTAATATGCAAATTGACCAAACAGTGGAACAACAAGTCGCTATGATATGCACTGACTACCAGGGGGCAGATGCCCAACACAGGAACTGCCCCCTGGTGGTTAGTGCATTCCCACAGAGGGAGCTCCCTCAACCAGAAGCCAGGCTCGCAGCAGTCGTACATCCCCCGAGGGTTCCCAGACTGTGAGAGAGTACAGGCCAGGCTGAGGGACGCCCCTCCCCGAGTACACGAATTTCATGCACTGGGCCTCTAGTATTGTAATAACTATGTATGTTGTCAGATGCTTATACTTATCTGGGTGATCAACTTCATAAGTTATATAAATGTCTAACAACTATATTGTACACTGAAACTAATATAATATTGTCTGTCAACTGTAATTGGAAAATAAGAAAGAACCAATTAACTTAATAGAGTAAGACAGATATCAACTCAGTTTAAGAAAGAATTCTTTTCAACGTTTTCTGTTTGTAAAGGATATATATGAAAATTTGGGGAAAACTCAAAAAAGCAAAGAAAAATAATAACTATTCATAAATCATATAACTTAAAGGTTATATTAATATTTCAGCATATTTCTTTCCAGCACTTTAATGAGTGTGTAGATTAAATAATTGAGATCACACTGTACATAAAATTTTGCATGTTACTTTTTCAGTCAATATTATATCATCTTACAAGCATTTTTTTTTCTGGCTCATTAAAAGCAATTCATAAACTATGTTCAAATTTTGCACTTATACTAAAAAGAGATGCCTCATTCATCTGAAATTCAAATTTTATTGGGTATCCTGCATTGTACCTGGCAAACCTACATGGGAGTCACTGAGGGGATAGGATGGGAGGGCAGAGAAAGGAGGACTCTTTATCCCCCATCACTCCACCCCTGCAGGGCCCAGGCTACAGTTCTCAGGCAGAGCTCCTCCCGGGGCTCCAGCTCACTGTGTCTGAATCAGCTCCCTGCCCCTTCTGGCCCATGTTGGGTTAAAGCCTCCTGCTCTTGCTAGTCCTGGGTGCCTAACATCCCTGTGGTTCTATGAACGCTGCCCTCACCACTGTAAATGGTCTCCCTTAAGAAATCTTGCTTCAGTTGCCCACTTTGAGCACCCGACTGCTGTCTACTGGCGCACTTATCCACAGTGACTTTATTCTTCCTCACTTGGATGTTGCCTTCTGAGGGCTGAGATGGTGTCTGATTTGTATACAGCACTTGGCTCTGGTACACACTCTCAGTGTTTGTCGCCTGACAATTCCTTCATTCACATATATTTATTGAGTCAGTGATTCTCAGAGTGTGATCCCTGGATCTTGGCTAATTCAAGAAGCATCATCTGGGAACTTGTTAGAACTACAAATTCTCAGGGCCACACTGGGCCTGTAGAATCAGAGACTGAGGGTGGGCCAGCAATCTTTGTTTTAATCAACCCTCCCAGTCATTCCGATGTCTGCTTAATCAGAGAGCCACTGGGCTACGAGGCGGTGATATAATAGTGAACTAAAATGACAAGGTCCCTAGACTCCTGCTAATTATCACTCTAGCAGACACATCTACACAGGTGACACAGCTAACTTTACAGAAAGCCTCCAAGTACATTCTATCTATTCATACTGTGAAAGGTCGCCCCCCTGTGACTTATAGGCTGAGCTTGTCCTCTGCATGAAATCCCTGGAAACTTCCAATAGGCTCTTTCTGGACCTGAGCGGAACAAAAACTGAGCTTTCCCAGTTTTAGAGAAGCTTAATTCTCTACCTCAGACGAAATTTAATACGAGCCAACATGGGAGGCAGAGATTTGACAGAAAATGAGGGAAAGTCTGCAGAACTGGTCCACAATCCTGCAGTACTTTCAAATAGCCTATTTTTGCATCATTGATTATGCTCTGTATTTTCCCGGAACTCAACCATTATGCAAATTGGGGGCACATTGTCCTTTGCCTCAAGTGTTGTTCATCATTTCCAAAAGTCATCACACCCATGATATCTGAGTGGCCAACACATCTCTATGTCACATTTGTGGCTGTCACATTCACTGAGACTCCACAAGTAGAGGGAGACTTCTGATTACATTATGTCTTCGGGCACAGTGCATCTCAAATTCAGGAGTCACTGGGGATGATGTTACCAGGCAGATTCTCACTCAGTGAGTCTGGGCTGGGCTTTCCTGACAAGCTGGTGTTGATGCTGCTGGCTCATGGACCACACTTGTGAGGCTCTATGTAATTGGGCCCTACCACTTGTGTACTGAAATATATATTAGTTTATTATTAACCCATTTTTCTTTTATATTATAGGTAGATATTATATCAATTAAGTATGTCATTAATTTTCCTTTTCTATGGATTTTATTTTGTGATAGTAAATGGAGCAATGCAAAAATTCAATATAAAAAATCTGATGGAGCTGAGAATATTGGTCTAAGCTCTTTTTAAAAAAATGTATTTTATTGATTTTTTACAGAGAGAAAGGGAGAGGGATAGAGAGGTAGAAACATCGATGAGAGAGAAACAACGATCAGCTGCCTCCTGCACACCCCACACTGGGGATGTGCCCATAACCAAGGCACATGCCCTTGACTGGAACCGAACCTGGGACCCCTCAGTCCGCAGGCCAATGCTCTATCC
>NW_005356259.1:6657859-6683263 GCF_000412655.1 Myotis brandtii
CTATCCACTGAGCCAAACTGGTCAGGGCTGGTCTGAGCTCTTGAAGGTCATCCCATATGCTCGTCACGTGAGTAATATAGGAAAAAGAGAGGCTAAACCCATCTCTGTATGAAAACTGTCCTGAAAGAAGGAGTCAGGATGGGCATGTCCCAATATTAAACCAAGGAAACTCAAAGAAAGATTTTCTGGGGATTTGTGGGAAAGAAGATTCCTCGTTTTTATGAGAGTAGATTCAAGAAGCACCCTAGATGGGCATGTCCCAATATTAAAACAAGGAAACTCAAAGAAAGCTTTTTCTGGGGATTTGTGGGAAAGAAGCTTCCTCGTTTTTATGAGAGTAGATTCAAGAAGCACCCTCTCTCTTCCTCTGGACACTGTTGAGTGAGGACCTGAGGCCTGAAACTGCAGGATCTACCTCACTCCCAGCTGGAAGACAAGCTAGCATGTGGTGTGGGGATGGGAGCCACTAGAAAAACACAGACAAATGGAGCCACAGCCTCTGGGTTAAGCCAACCCTAGGGCCATCCTACTTTTGATTAAATCATTGGAGGTGAGTTTTCATGTCAAGGGGACATTGAAGTGAAGCATCAATGAGATGGAAACCAGGAGAGTTAACTGGCTAGTGATATGAATTTGGAAGATAACAACATAAAGAAGGTTTTAAATCCATAGGATAGAATGGTCTCACCTAAGGAGAGAAAATTGCTAGGCAACAGAAAGGTCTCAGAACTCAAACCCAGGGAACCACAAACTTGAGACTCGGATAGAGGAGGCCAGGGAAAGCGTGGCCAGCAGTGGGCCAGGAGGACTTGTTGCCATCGACAGGAAGGAACACTAGTATGAGTGCACTTGTCTCCCTAAACTCTTGCCAACACAGTGCATTGTTTGGTTTCATTTCCCCCCACTACTGTTTATATCTTCCCTGGACTCAAAACTCGCCAAAACACTCATGCAAATGGGAACTGTTTTCATGTAAAAATTAATTAATATGCATGAAATGGATTATTTTAGTGTTTGAATTGTATCCCCCCCAAAACACATTTTAAAACTCTACAAAGCAGTGTGAATACAAATTCCTATTTCTTTCTCTCACATGGGGAAAAGTCCCTGTTGAAAAAAAACACTGGGTGATCACTTCATAAGTTATATAAATGTCTAACAACTATATTGTACACTGAAACTAATATATTGTCTGTCAACTGTAATTGAAAAATAAGAAAGAACCAGTTAACTTAATAGAGTGAGACAGATATCAACTCAGTTTAAGAAAGAATTCTTTTCAACGTTTTCTGTTTGTAAAGGATATATATGAAAATTTGGGGAAAACTCAAAAAGCAAAGAAAAATAATAACTATTCATAAATCATATAACCTAAAGGTTATATTAATATTTCAGCATATTTCTTTCCAGCACTTTAATGAGTGTGTAGATTAAATAATTGAGATCACACTGTACATAAAATTTTGCATGTTACTTTTTCAGTCAATATTATATCATCTTACAAGCATTTTTTTTTCTGGCTCATTAAAAGCAATTCATAAACTATGTTCAAATTTTGCACTTATACTAAAAAGAGATGCCTCGTTCATCTGAAATTCAAATTTTATTGGGTATCCTGCATTGTACCTGGCAAACCTACATGAGATTTCCAATAGACTGCTGTCTACATGCGTGAATGCCAACACACACACACACACACACACACACACCATCTCACATTCCCCTTGAACAATTAACAATTTATTCCAGAAAAAAACTAGTCTTCATATCAGACATTTCATTGGAATAGCTTCCCCTTGACATTTTGTGTATTTTTTTTCAAAGCAGCAATTGCAAACCTGTGGTCCTTGAGCTAAATTTGGTTGGCAGTCATGTTTTATTTGTCCCATAAATTGTGTTTTAAAAATATATATTTTAAAACTTAGAACATTTAAACATAAAAATCCAGCCTACTCATTTCTCTCACAAACTCCAAAGACCTGGCATACCTGTGCTTCATTCCCATGTGGTGACAATTGGATACACCCCACTGTTCCCTACTGTCTTTATGACCTAAGGTGACATATGCCATTTACCATTACACTTGTACTATTTCTTTTATTTTAGCAGAGAAATATTTATCTGTACCTAGGCCTCTATTAAAAAAAAATAGTAAACAATGGACCATCTATACTTTTTAAATGACTTGGGCCTTTATCTTTCTGGAAGTGAAAACTATTGCAATGTATATTAAAGCAAATGGAATGTCACTTCACTTGTGTTTTTAATTACTTCAGTGTCCATTTGAATTTGCAACCCCTGTTTACAAGACAGTGACTTTTAGCCCTGTCTCTGATTATTACAAAGGGAGCCATGAAATCCCTTAAAACAAAACATTTCACTAACTGAAATAGTAAATACAGTGTTCAACACATTTTCAAGGAGTGGATAAAACAAGGTCAGGGAATCATGGAATCAAACAATAATATTCAGGATGATTCTCATTACTGGTAGATCTCAGAACCAAGGCTTTCTGACAGCAGGTCACCTCCCATCGTTTCAGAACTGCATACCCGGATT
Organism: Myotis brandtii; assembly: GCF_000412655.1. Classification (NCBI taxonomy): domain Eukaryota; kingdom Metazoa; phylum Chordata; class Mammalia; order Chiroptera; family Vespertilionidae; genus Myotis; species Myotis brandtii. Next base: position 6,660,419 of record NW_005356259.1, read on the forward strand.
TACTTGTAATCTGAATTCTGAGTATAAGAAACGCGAATCTCCTCACTCTTGTGCAGAAAGGAAATTCTACTACTATAAAATATTCCAATGGAATGAGAATGGGATTCCTTCGAAAACAATAAATCTAAACCTTTACCTGATTTAAAGTGATATTTTCTAAATTGGAAAAAGCCCTGACATTAAAAAAAAGAGAGATGGTAAACATATTGGTTTTTAACTTCATTGTAATTCACAGACTCCAGTTTAAAGGGAAAAAAATTAAGAAAAGAAAAAATAAGAAGTAATTGCCATGTTTCATTAGGAATTTTAGTAGCAATTCTTCAGTTCAAAACTTATTCATTTGAATTAAGATGATGGGGAAGACATTACTTCTTAATGGCAGAGTGTGACAGTTATCTCTCTGCAAGAGTGATTTCATTCAGGCACATGCTTCCCAGTAAATATTTGTGCGTATATTGCCTTTAGATTGTTCCTTTCCATCCCCTCAAATCTCTTTTAGGAGAAGGAGGGGTATCAATTATAGGAAAGAATATATTGCAACTTCTTTGTAAATGGAAATGGAAGGAAAGAAAGAAGGAAAGAAACTAAGATTTGAGTTTCCATGAAATGGAAAAAATTCTGTTACATATTCTCATTGAATGAATTTAACTCTGTCAACTCATTAAACAACCATGTGAAGTGAACATTACTCTGTTTTGTTTTGTGGTGTGTGTTTTTTTTTTTTTCATATGAAGAAAGTCCTTGCCCTTTAACACAGTTACCATTTAGAAGAGACATGATTTAATTCCAAGGTCATGTGGATTTTGAACTCCCTACATTCCACTTCATAAAAATAAGACATTTAAAGAGGAAATTTTTTAATTGCCTTCTAATATGATGAGTCTGTACATGAGAAATAATGACAGGAAGAAATGGAGATGCCGGTTGAGGCACACAGGGAGGAAGAGGCAATGGGTTCCCCTCACCTGGGAGCTGGTTAGAGAAGCAGAGCCTCAGGCCCTGCCCAGAACTATTGAGTGAGAACCTTCAGGTCAGCAAGACCCCAGGTGCTTTGGATGCAAATTAAAGTTTCTGTGGTAACAGAAATATCATGTATTGTGGGCTAGTTATTTAAGGTTAGCTATAAAACTTACATGCATTCACACAATACATTAAGAGGAAGAGATTAACCAAAGAACTTGTATGAATATACGCATAACCCATGGACACAGACAATAGTGTGGTGAAGGCCTGGGGCGGGGCAGGCTAGAAGGGGTCAATGGGGAAACAAAGGGGATGTATGTAATACTTTCAACAATAAAGATTTTTTTAAAAAAGAAAAAATAATTTAAAATCAAGACAGGAAAAAATGCAAATAAGAGGATATTAGGAAAAAGGAAAATAAATAGACATGATTAATTAAATCATAAGGTACTTTCAAGTTAAATTGTTAGCACAAATTTCCATCTAAGTTTCCTAGATGCCAAAAAGAAAAATATATAGTTCATATTGCTCAAGGGGGAAGCAACTATTATTCATGGGGCTTCATGGGGGGCACTAAGTGATCTAGTAAAAAATATCTTCATGTGATATTTATCTTTCTCTGACTGGCTCATTTCGCTTAGCATAATGCTCTCCAGTTCCATCCATGCTGTTGCAAATAGTAAGAATTCCTTCTTTTTTACAGCAGCATAGTATTCCAGTGTGTAGATGTTTCACGATTTTCTAATCCCCTAATCTGCTACATGATCTCACTCATTTGTGGAATATAATGAACAACATAAACTGATGAACAAAAATAAGAACCATCGAACAGATTGTCCAACCTATGAGGGAAGGTGGGGGGGAGGGGGTGGTGAGGGGTTAAGAAATCAACCAAAGGACTTGTATGCATGCATATAAGCATAACCAATGGACACAGACACTACGGGGGTGAGGGCATGTGAGGTCAATGGGGGGAAAAGGAGACTCATGTGATACTTTAAACAATAAAGAATTTAAATTTAAAAAATATTTTAAAGAAAACGTCTTCAATAAACACCACACCTGAAGTCAAAGACATATTCTGCACAGGTGTCTTAATACCGGCAGGTTACCTAACATCACCAGCTCTAATGTCATCATCTCTAAGGCAGGAATAACACTTTCAATCCTACAAGATTATATTGAGGGATAATTACAGATAGTATATGATATGTTCCATTTCCGTGGAGTCAGAGTAAATTTGCACCTTGTTTTTGCTTTAAGAAAAAGCAGGGACTCAAAGTTTAATCTCAACTAATCTAAATCACAGCTTTCTAATTTTGAAGAATAAAGCTATACCTGCATCTACCCTATTAGATATCAAATCTTGTTTAACTCTATAATAATTAAAATAATGTTATATTGGTTCAGAGATATGATTAATGGACTACTAGAGTGATCAAAAGCAGATCTATTGGGATATCAATACCTGAAACAGGAGACAGGGGGCAGGACAAAGCATAGAGGGAAGATGCTCTGCTCCGTGAGGGACACTGGGCCACGTGGAAATCCTACCTCACACATGATACAAGGATAAATGCTAATTTAACTTAAAAATCAAATGTGGCAATATGAGACATCAGAAAAAAACCAAACTCCCTTTAATAGAAAAATAAATTAATCAAATTATAACATAAAACACTGTATGTATTACATATACATATAAAGACAGAGAAATTAAAACAAATAACCTAGATCTAGTTCTGCATCAAATAGATAACTTAAAACATTGATTTGGGGGTAAGTTGAAGAACCCATAGGCTGTGATGACATTTATGTAAATTTTAAACACATCAGTACTTTATCTCATTTATAGACACATACATGTGTAGTGAATATGTAAAAACATGGGTGACAGGATCATGCCACCTCTAGACAAGTAAAAAGAAGGAAGGAGAGAGTTAAGGGACAATAATGGAATCAAAATAGCCTTTAGCTGTAGGAGTAACTTTTTTTTGTTTCTAATCTGAAGTAAATATAACAACCTTGATGTTTGTTAAATCTGGACATTAGGGCTATAGAAATTATTTAATATTTTCCCTCTGCCGTTCTGTATATTTTAAATGATTCTTAACATTTTTAAGTGCTCTTCTAAAGACCTCAGATTCTTGGGATAAATCCCAAAAATTTGTGGACTTACCTCTTTCCAGGGGAGTTCCATTAAATCACCCCACGGAAGGGAGGCAGGAAGCAGGAGGCAGGCTTCTTCCCAGGAGTTCCAGGGGAGAGTTGCCCTGGCTGCAGCCACATGGTGTCCCGGACAGGCCATCAGCCAATTCAGAGTATAGTTGATGCTTGAACGAAATGGCTATTGTGGTGGGGGGGAGGGGGACGACCCTGTTTGGATGAAAATTTAGAAAATCTGGATATAACTTTTGACACTACATTCGGCCCTTCACATCAGCAATTGAGGGTTTGACTAGTCTCCAATAGAAAACAGTATTTTCCATTCGCAGTTGGAAATACAAAAATACTTTTTTGGGTCACCCAGTCGGTTGAATCCTCCCATGTGAAACCTTGGCTAGGAAAGGCCAACTGTATTAATTGAGAAAAACAACAACATATAAATGGACCTGTGCAGCTCAAACCCGTGTTGTTAAGGGTCGACTGCAGTTCTCTGCAGAGCCCATGGCACCGCCCGTCTGAAACTCAGGCTCTGCTTCTGCCTGGAGGCCACTGTCTGGCTGCAGCCTCTGCCACCCCCATCGCGTGGCACCAGCCTGCAGAGGGCAATGCACTCTGAGATGCGGGGTAAGAACAGTGCCAGCCCACACAACCCAAGAACATCTCAGCCAGTCCACACACACACGTGCACAGCCCATCCCCAGCATAGGCCCACAGATGCCCAAGATGTGTCCCGGGAGGAGGGGATGTTCTAGTCTGGCTATCCATCTCTTTGTCTTAGTATGGGCCCATCTCTCTGTCCATCCCTTCCCGCACACCCACATGCCTCAAGTACACTGGCTGCCTCTGCTCTGAAGAGTCCCGAGCCCTATCTCAAGGCCTTCTTCCATTTCTTGTCCTATAAGAGGGGACATTTCCTCCAGGGATGAGAAACCTCAATATTCTACCAAATAAGAAAGGGGTACATTAGCTTAATAATTGTGAAAGCGGCCATTACATATAAAGACAAAACCCTTTAAAAAATGAGAATATACAGAAACAGAAGCAGATCTATAACAGAGTTTGTTTAACCAGCCATAGATGGGCTCCGTGGGCCAGGGGGGCGGGGAGTGGCTCTGCCTCTAGTCTCATTTATCTCAGCATTTTCTCACGTGGAAGCCAAAAGCACCTTTGGAATATTAACTGAAGGCAGCTTTGGACTGGTGCACAGATAGCGTTGGGGACACACTCAGGAGGTACCTCCTGGTGGCTACCAGGTAGAAGGACCTTGGCTTTTCTGGCCGTAGCTCCCTGTCACTCAACACTGGTCCAGGCAGTTCTGCCCTCAGTCTCGGCCCCTGGAGTCATGGAACCTTGTTCCTTCCTGGACCCTGGTGCTGTCTCCAGAGACTGATGCAGCTTTTCAATGCCCAGGGGAGCATTTGTCATTTCTCTCTATTCTATTCCTTTCTTTCCTGTTTGTCATTCCCAAAGCATGTCCCTTGTAGGCTAGTTTTATGATTGTGTTCGCTGCCATGTGACCTCTACTGCACCATGACCTGAGCTTCTAGCTGCAGTCCAGCCCTGAGTGTGAACAGAGGACTTCTAATCTCTCCTGCGCCTCAGAGTTTGTGATCCCGGCTGAGCCACCAATGAATTCCTGGAGTAAGAGCCGGGAGGAGTCTCTCGGGCCACAGACAGTGGGCTGGCCTTCGGGGAAGAGCTCCAGCCTCGTGGGGACCTGGCAGGTGGGGTCAGGAAAGGAGGCAGAACTCCCATAGGAGGAGCAGAGGTAAGCATTACCGCACGTGGACGACTGCCGCCAGGAAGGGACATAGGGTCATCCTTGACACCGTAGGTACCACCTCTACAGGTAGCAAGATCAGTTTCAAGCCTCACTGGATGGTAGCCCTAACATTTTTCTCTGTTTTCTGCCTTGCCTATGGAGCTAGGCTAAGCTTTGTTCCAGAGAGGAGGTGGAGGGAGGGCAGTTGTAAACAAAAGTCTAAGATGAATAGAACATCATGGTTAAAATCACATACCCTGGTGCTAGATGGGCAGGAGTGTGACTCCAAGCTCTGTCACTTTTTAATGGGTGGCTTTTCAAATTGTTGTTGCCAGGATTAAGTAAAATCATCTGTGGAAAGGCCTTTGGCCTATGGAAGGGATGGTAGCTAGTGGGCTAGCTATTGTTACTAGTATTAGTAAGATAGCCTGATGATGATGGTGATGAGAATGGCAATAAGATGAGATGATGAACATGATGATGGTAGAGAAGATCCAGAGAAGGGAAACAAAGATGAAACTGTCCCTAGTGATGGTATAAGAGGTAAAAACTGAATCAATTTTTAATTAGGTAGAATGAACCCCCAAAAGAAGCAATTACAATGAAATTTTAATGGCCCCCAGCTAGTTCGTCTTGCACAAGCCATCTCCTCCAGACGTAGGTGTCTCATGTTTCTAAATTGGTTTATGGGGCACATTTCTTTCCACAACCATTTAAAAACCTGTTTAGCCACAACCGCAATCGGATAAAAGCCCACATCAGCTTGTGCACTCGGGTAGCAGACTTTAGAATACGGGGAGCAAGGGTTTAGTGCCAGAGCCGGGAGCAGAGAGCTGCATCCCCACCTTCGGCAGTGCGCACAGATCTGTGACATTTCACCAAAGCTAAATGTTCCGCCTCTAGAATCTGACTTGTTCGTTACTATTTTTATTGTGTTGCGGCTTTAAAAAAAAATTGCCAATTAACTTAAACTAAACTGTCGCACAATCAGCTTCTATAATTACCAGCAATGGTTTATGATAGGTTCAAGCAAACGGGGAGTTAGATTTTTTTTTTTTTTTGCCAGAGTTGTTGTTTCTTTTTGTAGAAACAATTATCATGGCAGTGCTTCCCAGCAAAGGGAAAACATAGCCCGAGGCCATTGCATATATCATGCTCTGTCCAGCAGTTTTAGCGCTGGCTTTTCCCGTGGACTATTCAATGGGAGGAAAAGACAACCAGAGGCTCTGGGTAAAGCCTGGTCTCTCACAAAACAGGCAGCAAGGTCACCAGAAGCTGGACGAAGAGATTGCTGCCAGTCCTGGTGCTCCCAGCTTCTGACCAAGTACATTCATCCACAGCCTTGGAATCCCCTATCACAACCAAATTCACTGTCTCTCCAACAACAGAGGTCATGATGCATAGGACACGAATCTAACCTTAGAATTGTTAACATTATCAATAAATGGCAAAGGCAGGTAATGAACAGTTGGTAGCAGGCAAAGGAAGGTCTTTGGGTTTGAACCCCTGTTCCTACCAGCTGAACAAGTAACTTACTCTTGTGAAGTCTGTTTTCACCAGCAGCAATAGGGTTACCGGTAGCATTTAGCCCAGAGAGTTGCTCTGAAGAGTAGATAAGCTAATAATGGGTTCACTCATTCATTCAACAAATATTTTATTGAGCAGTTCCTATGTGTCAGATACTGTCTTTGGTGCTGGAGATACAATAACAAGCAAAATGGTCCAAGGAACTTGGAGGAAAATTGTCTAGCACCGTGCTCAGCACATAATAAGCACGGGAAGAATGTTAGCTATGATTTTTATGCTCCTGTTATTTTATTGTTATATTAGAGACCCAGTGCATGAATTCATGCACCAGTGGGGTCCCTCAACCTGGCCTGTGGGATCGGGCCAAAACTGGCTCTCCAACATCCCCCAAGGGGTCCTGGATTGGAAGCCAAAAGCACCTTTGGAATATTAACTGAAGGCAGCTTTGGACTGGTGCACAGATAGCGTTGGGGACACACTCAGGAGGTACCTCCTGGTGGCTACCAGGTAGAAGGACCTTGGCTTTTCTGGCCGTAGCTCCCTGTCACTCAACACTGGTCCAGGCAGTTCTGCCCTCAGTCTCGGCCCCTGGAGTCACAGAACCTTGTTCCTTCCTGGATCCTGGTGCTGTCCCCAGAGACTGATGCAGCTTTTCAATGCCCAGGGGAGCATTTGTCATTTCTCTCTATTCTATTCCTTTCTTTCCTGTTTGTCATTCCCAAAGCATGTCCCTTGTAGGCTGGTTTTATGATTGTGTTCGCTGCCATGTGACCTCTACTGCACCGTGACCTGAGCTTCTAGCTTCAGTCCAGCCCTGAGTGTGAACAGAGGACTTGTAATCTCTCCTGCACCTCAGAGTTTGTGATCCCAGCTGAGCCACCAATGAATTCCCTTCTTTCACTTGATGACACTGCTGAGCCACCAATGAAATCCCTTCTTTCATTTGATGACACTGCTGAGCCACCAATGAATTCCCTTCTTTCATTTGATGACATCCTCCTCTTCACATTTAATTTGCAAAGAGAGCCAGCCCCAGTTCTGACTTCAGCCCCTCTGGCCCCCCTCTCAGATAACCTTGGATGGTCTCCCACAGCTAACCTCTGGGGTGCACCATTTCACCAGAATAAGACTGTACACATATACATAGACGTGTATGCTTCTTATCAAAGCAATGTTCTTACTATCCTATGCATTGTTGAATATATATCAAGTGCCAAGCACATAAAAGCCTGCACTGCTTGTTAGCTGGCTAAATGTTGGAACTATCAGTATCCATAACATGTATGAATGTCAATAACATGGTTGAATGTTAATGAGTCACATACAAATCTAAGTAGTAATGGGGTTGTTTGTGCTTTGATAGGAAAATATCAGTACGTGTGAGAATATGGCAAATGATCATAATTGCAATGCAATTATTTAACAGCATTTGTACACTAAGTAATGTAAGTGTATTCTAAAATGTATATTAAAACGTAGAAAATAACACCGAACCTAAATTTTACATTAACCACAACCACTTCCAGGTTATATAAGTTGGAAGTCAAAGTAGTTTTTCATAAATTAATTTACCTGGAAGCTATTGTGTTTGTCAGAAGCATTTTTAATTGGTTCCTCCAACCATTTGCAATGCTGTTTTTGACATCAAAGCATGGTATTACGATTCAGCTTATGACTTTGGGTATTCATCTGGCTTTGCAACTTTCTAGCTGTGTGACCTTGGGACAGTCACTTAACTGTTCTCTACCTCATGTTCTCATCTTGAAAATGGTGAAAACACCCGACCTACTTCCTAGGGTGTTGTGTGGGCAGTTTGTACAGAGTAAAAGCATTTACAATCGTGCTGGCAAATCGCACTCAACAGATCACTACAACCATTACCACTCCTGAGATTTCCATTTAAAAGGAAGTTGCGAAAACATCTCAATCAATACCCAGCCTCCCCGTGCAGCCCTTGGTAAAGATCAGGAATCAATTCCTGGAGTAAGAGCCTGGAGGAGTCTCTCGGGCCACAGACAGTGGGCTGGCCTTCGGGGAAGAGCTCCAGCCTCGTGGGGACCTGGCAGGTGGGGTCAGGAAAGGAGGCAGAACTCCCAGAGGAGGAGCAGAGGTAAGCATTACCGCACGTGGACGACTGCCGCCGGGAAGGGACATAGGGTCATCCTTGACACCGTAGGTACCACCTCTACAGGTAGCAAGATCAGTTTCAAGCCTCACTGGATGGTAGCCCTAACATTTTTCTCTGTTTTCTGCCTTGCCTATGGAGCTAGGCTAAGCTTTGTTCCAGAGAGGAGGTGGAGGGAGGGCAGTTGTAAACAAAAGTCTAAGATGAATAGAACATCATGGTTAAAATCACATACCCTGGTGCTAGATGGGCAGGAGTGTGACTCCAAGCTCTGTCACTTTTTAATGGGTGGCTTTTCAAATTGTTGTTGCCAGGATTAAGTAAAATAATCTGTGGAAAGGCCTTTGGCCTATGGAAGGGATGGTAGCTAGTGGGCTAGCTATTGTTACTAGTATTAGTAAGATAGCCTGATGATGATGGTGATGAGAATGGCAATAAGATGAGATGATGAACATGATGATGGTAGAGAAGATCCAGAGAAGGGAAACAAAGATGAAACTGTCCCTAGTGATGGTATAAGAGGTAAAAACTGAATCAATTTTTAATTAGGTAGAATGAACCCCCAAAAGAAGCAATTACAATGAAATTTTAATGGCCCCCAGCTAGTTCGTCTTGCACAAGCCATCTCCTCCAGACGTAGGTGTCTCATGTTTCTAAATTGGTTTATGGGGCACATTTCTTTCCACAACCATTTAAAAACCTGTTTAGCCACAACCGCAATCGGATAAAAGCCCACATCAGCTTGTGCACTCGGGTAGCAGACTTTAGAATACGGGGAGCAAGGGTTTAGTGCCAGAGCCGGGAGCAGAGAGCTGCATCCCCACCTTCGGCAGTGCGCACAGATCTGTGACATTTCACCAAAGCTAAATGTTCCGCCTCTAGAATCTGACTTGTTCGTTACTATTTTTATTGTGTTGCGGCTTTAAAAAAAAATTGCCAATTAACTTAAACTAAACTGTCGCACAATCAGCTTCTATAATTACCAGCAATGGTTTATGATAGGTTCAAGCAAACGGGGAGTTAGATTTTTTTTTTTTTTTGCCAGAGTTGTTGTTTCTTTTTGTAGAAACAATTATCATGGCAGTGCTTCCCAGCAAAGGGAAAACATAGCCCGAGGCCATTGCATATATCATGCTCTGTCCAGCAGTTTTAGCGCTGGCTTTTCCCGTGGACTATTCAATGGGAGGAAATGACCTGAGCTTCTAGCTGCAGTCCAGCCCTGAGTGTGAACAGAGGACTTCTAATCTCTCCTGCGCCTCAGAGTTTGTGATCCCGGCTGAGCCACCAATGAATTCCTGGAGTAAGAGCCGGGAGGAGTCTCTCGGGCCACAGACAGTGGGCTGGCCTTCGGGGAAGAGCTCCAGCCTCGTGGGGACCTGGCAGGTGGGGTCAGGAAAGGAGGCAGAACTCCCAGAGGAGGAGCAGAGGTAAGCATTACCGCACGTGGACGACTGCCGCCGGGAAGGGACATAGGGTCATCCTTGACACCGTAGGTACCACCTCTACAGGTAGCAAGATCAGTTTCAAGCCTCACTGGATGGTAGCCCTAACATTTTTCTCTGTTTTCTGCCTTGCCTATGGAGCTAGGCTAAGCTTTGTTCCAGAGAGGAGGTGGAGGGAGGGCAGTTGTAAACAAAAGTCTAAGATGAATAGAACATCATGGTTAAAATCACATACCCTGGTGCTAGATGGGCAGGAGTGTGACTCCAAGCTCTGTCACTTTTTAATGGGTGGCTTTTCAAATTGTTGTTGCCAGGATTAAGTAAAATAATCTGTGGAAAGGCCTTTGGCCTATGGAAGGGATGGTAGCTAGTGGGCTAGCTATTGTTACTAGTATTAGTAAGATAGCCTGATGATGATGGTGATGAGAATGGCAATAAGATGAGATGATGAACATGATGATGGTAGAGAAGATCCAGAGAAGGGAAACAAAGATGAAACTGTCCCTAGTGATGGTATAAGAGGTAAAAACTGAATCAATTTTTAATTAGGTAGAATGAACCCCCAAAAGAAGCAATTACAATGAAATTTTAATGGCCCCCAGCTAGTTCGTCTTGCACAAGCCATCTCCTCCAGACGTAGGTGTCTCATGTTTCTAAATTGGTTTATGGGGCACATTTCTTTCCACAACCATTTAAAAACCTGTTTAGCCACAACCGCAATCGGATAAAAGCCCACATCAGCTTGTGCACTCGGGTAGCAGACTTTAGAATACGGGGAGCAAGGGTTTAGTGCCAGAGCCGGGAGCAGAGAGCTGCATCCCCACCTTCGGCAGTGCGCACAGATCTGTGACATTTCACCAAAGCTAAATGTTCCGCCTCTAGAATCTGACTTGTTCGTTACTATTTTTATTGTGTTGCGGCTTTAAAAAAAAATTGCCAATTAACTTAAACTAAACTGTCGCACAATCAGCTTCTATAATTACCAGCAATGGTTTATGATAGGTTCAAGCAAACGGGGAGTTAGATTTTTTTTTTTTTTTGCCAGAGTTGTTGTTTCTTTTTGTAGAAACAATTATCATGGCAGTGCTTCCCAGCAAAGGGAAAACATAGCCCGAGGCCATTGCATATATCATGCTCTGTCCAGCAGTTTTAGCGCTGGCTTTTCCCGTGGACTATTCAATGGGAGGAAAAGACAACCAGAGGCTCTGGGTAAAGCCTGGTCTCTCACAAAACAGGCAGCAAGGTCACCAGAAGCTGGACGAAGAGATTGCTGCCAGTCCTGGTGCTCCCAGCTTCTGACCAAGTACATTCATCCACAGCCTTGGAATCCCCTATCACAACCAAATTCACTGTCTCTCCAACAACAGATGTCATGATGCATAGGACACGAATCTAACCTTAGAATTGTTAACATTATCAATAAATGGCAAAGGCAGGTAATGAACAGTTGGTAGCAGGCAAAGGAAGGTCTTTGGGTTTGAACCCCTGTTCCTACCAGCTGAACAAGTAACTTACTCTTGTGAAGTCTGTTTTCACCAGCAGCAATAGGGTTACCGGTAGCATTTAGCCCAGAGAGTAGTAGATAAGCTAATAATGGGTTCACTCATTCATTCAACAAATATTTTATTGAGCAGTTCCTATGTGTCAGATACTGTCTTTGGTGCTGGAGATACAATAACAAGCAAAATGGTCCAAGGAACTTGGAGGAAAATTGTCTAGCACCGTGCTCAGCACATAATAAGCACGGGAAGAATGTTAGCTATGATTTTTATGCTCCTGTTATTTTATTGTTATATTAGAGACCCAGTGCATGAATTCATGCACCAGTGGGGTCCCTCAACCTGGCCTGTGGGATCGGGCCAAAACTGGCTCTCCAACATCCCCCAAGGGGTCCTGGATTGTGAGAGGGTGCAGGCCAGATCGAGGGACCCCACCAGTGTACAATCAGGACTGGGGAGGGACACTGGAGGTTGGCCAGCAGGGAAGGGACCAAGGGAGGGCCCCAGGGCATGTCCAGCCTGTCTCGCTCAGTCCCAATCAGCCGGACCCCAGCAGCAAGCTAACCTACCAGTTGGAGCGTCTGCCCCCTGGTGGTCAGTGCATGTCATAGTGAGCTGTTGAGTGGCCTTAGCATACCATTAGCATATTATACTTTGATTGGTTGAATGGACGACCGGATGACCGGACACATAGCACATTAGGCTTTTCTTATATAGGACTAGAGGCCTTGTGCACGACATTCATGCACTGGGGGTGGGGGATCCCTCAGCCTGGCCTGTGCCCTCTCACAGTTCGGGACTCCTTGGGGGATGTCCACCTGAGGGCTTAGGCCCGCTCCCCATGGGACATCCCTTCACCTCTAGAGCACAGCTTGAACCTAAATCTTCATTACACTCAGTGATGAGTATCTGGATGGTGTGGGCATGGTCCTTTTTCTGGAGAGGAAAAAAGGGCAGTGGGTAGAAGTGAAGAAAAGAGAAGATTCAGTTAAATGTAAGGAAGAACATGTCAATAATTAAAGTGATTAGACTTTGGTGTGGGCTGCCACAATGGAATATTCAAGTAGAAGCTGAGAAAACATTGAATTAGAATGTGGCCCAGGGGTTTTAACTATCCATAGGGAACTAGGCTAGAGTTCCTCCTTCCCAAATCTGGCTGATCTTAAAGTGCTTGATGAAAATACAAATTCCTTGAGCTCCCTCCCCGGATGTTGGCGTATCTCGGGTATTTAGTATTGTGCTCAGGTAGCTGTCTTGAAAATTAGATAGACTAATAATATATTCACTTATTTATCTAACAAATATTTCTTAAGCAGTTACTATGTGCCAGCCATTGTCTTGGGAACTGGGGAGATAATAGTGAACAAAACAAACAAAATTGTCCCTAAAGAAGCCTAGAGGAAAATTGTCTAGCCCAGTGCTCAGCACATACTAAGCATGCTGCACGTGTTAGCTATGATTATTATAATCATATTATTTTATTGTACCAACTCCCGAGTCATCCCTTCTAATGTAGCTTGTCCTTAGAGCAGCTGAACTAAAGGATTAGCTCTGAGCATTTCTTGGCCGGCTGATTATTGAGTCACAGTAGTGTTGATTCATCTGTAGTGCTGAGTTGTAGAAAAGCAGAACACAAGGGGAGAAACTGGAACCTTTCTGGAAGTGCCCAGGCTTCTAGGCTGTGAAGTCTTGGAGGGCAGGGTCCATGCTTGTTTCTGCCCTGTCCCCGTGGTCTCTGGGACACCACCTGTACAAAATGGCTTACCAATAGGGGTGTATCTAGGGAGTGGATAACTACCTCAGGGCAGTGTGTTCTAACTTGCCTGATTGTAAAGTTCACTTAGAACCACTTCGTAAAACATGGGTTCTCATTGCCCACCCCAGGCTAAGCTGGAATTTCTAGGTGAAAGGTCCTGGGAGTCAATGTCTTGCACAAAGCCACCCTCCCTGGGTGGCTGTGGTGTCAGGAAAGTTAGAGACACGCTGGTGTAGGCTAACCTGCCCTGGCTTAGCTAGACCTAGACGTTCCTGGAATTCAGGCTCCAGGGCCTCTCACATGGGTTGACCATCCAGGACACTGGCCTGGAGACAAATTCCCATACTTGGTTTTCCCTAGTTCGTTTCTGAAACTGCCTGCCCTCCACGTGGAGACCCTGGGTGACAGTGTCTCACAATGGAGTAGGCACTCGAGGTTAATTCGCTTTGCTCTCCTGCCTCCTTCTCCCCTGCGCTAAGCACCTATTTCAGAGGAATTTCCAAAGAGGCCTCCTCAATGCTCATTTTAAGCAGGAGAGAGAAGCTACCAAAAAAAGTACCTTTTTTCTTTCTTTTTTTTTTTTGCCTGTTGAAATCAAAACCTGCATTTTCTTCTCCCACTGATTAGGAATCTCAGCATTCCACTAAGACAATCTCCAAAAAAGGAAAAGCAAATGAGCAGGGCTGTTGCCGAGGATATGAAATACTTTACAATTAAATAAGGTACGGCCGGGCTTGGGGCTGATCACTGGTGATGGGTAGGTTTCCGCGAGGCTGCAAATGAATTCAGAGCAGGACAGCGTTCCAAATGGCTCCTACAAGCTTTCTCTTTATTATTTTTATTTGGTTATGTGCTGACTCTCATCCAGAATCGCACTTAATGCCCTCGTCTGGAGTTGTTGAAACGGCCCCCCATGGCATAGTGTGACAGTGAAGGGATATTGCCTTTGGAAGCTGCTAATGGCCCATGAAAGGGAAACAGCAGCAAACAGGAAAGCAATGCTCCGAAATAATGTCAGATAAAAATATGCACGTCTTCGCGCTCACGTCCATGTATTGGGGGAGAGGCGTGATCATGGGGAAGGCAAGGATTTCCAAAACAGGCAAAGGTAGAAAGAATGCAGGCCCCCGGGGTTAAAAATAGACCCACATTCACACATATATTTTTCTACGGTTCATAATTAAAAGGCAGAATTTACATTTGGAAGCCTAATTGAGCTCCAGACTCCGAAGGCAGACGGGAAAGAGCTCTGGAGCTATAATGGTACAAATGGTGGTCAGATGTGGGTAGGTTGTTAATTCATTTATCTAACCAGTCGGCGTGGGCACTTCCTATGTGCCAAGCCATGTGTTAGGAGCTGGGGCTATGGGAGTGAGCAACACAGGTCCCTGCCCAGAAGGAGCCCACTGTTGGCAGGGAAGACACACACAGCACATACCCTACAATAACAAGTCAGAACAAAACGCTGGAGGCACCCAGGCATGCAGCATTCAGAGAGGAGTTGGCATCGGAGTGTGTACATTGCCAAGAAAAGATGAAGAGAGGTGTCGGGCAGGAGGAGCAGGGAGTGGGCAGCATGTTCCAGGCAGTGGGAAAGTGAGATGCAAAGACACAGCATCAATAAAGTGTTGATGAATTGGGGGAGCTTTGAGAAGTTCATGTGGAGGAAACAAGGGGTTCTCAATGGAAGGAGGCCCAGGTAAGGCTATGGGGATGGGGGGGATAGTTGGGCAGCACGGAGACTCAGAGACCCCTTGTCAGATACCATGCAAGTCCAACTGGCTCTTAGTGATCAATAAACCCCTTACTATGGAGAAGGGCCCCCACATACTAGTACTCTGCTGTGTATTTATGGAATGTTTGACTTTGAGTGCACTGAGTGAGAGCATGAGAGAACGCATCTGTTGCCTTTTGGCCTCTTGATCTTGACCTCCATTGTATTTGCCTCCCACCCATACTTTCAAAAGGAAGATGAGAAGTCATTCCATCCAGAAGAAATCTCTTCCTTGAAGAGACTAAGAAGTAATAACTGTCATCATTTGAAACTCAGTCATGTGACAATTTGCTCCATCCATAACGACTGATAATAGATTAAGTGCTTAATATGTACCAGATTCTACTGTGTTTTTTAATGTCTTATTTTAGTAAATCCCATCAGTCACACTAGGAGATAAGTACCTCTTTCTTCTCATTGTATAGATTGAAGAAACTGAGTCACAGAGAAGTTACAAGCCCAGAACCTCACTGCTAGTCTGTCTGGCCTCTGAGACTCAGACGATGGCCTTCACTTAACCAGAATAGGGGAGAGGGAAGAATGTCAAGGAAGCATAAAAATACTCTGAGCAGCTGAGATAAGTTAGTTAATATTTATGTTAATTAATAAAATTCATTAATTCAGGTCTTTTCCCTCCTCCCCCCTCTACTCATGCATGATTTATATATGTTGTGTAGTGTAGTTATTTTGGTAAGGGTTACAGTTTGGAACTCTGACCAAACTCAGGCATCAGTTTGAAAATGCCATAGTTTAGTCAACATCAGTGGATAGAGAGCAGGGAGAACTGGGTCTTAGTTCTGCTACCAATTGATTGTGTAATTTGGTCAACCTGATTGCTTGCCTCTCCTTGATGCACTGCTTCATCTTCTCACGGCCTTTCCTCTGTACTTGCACAAGGAAAGAGAGTGATACCTTGCCTCCTTTTTCTACAAGGACACCAGCTCTATTGAACTAAGGCCCAATCTATGACCTCATTTAACCTTAGTTACCTCTGAAGACCTCATCTCCAAATATGATCATATTGTGGGTTAGGGCTTCAACATATGAATTTGAAGACAACACAATTCAGACCATAATACTCAGTTTGGTTATCCTTTGTTGAGAAGTGTGGGAAAAATAACTTTGTAACTTTTGACATCAAGTGTCGCCTAGAAAAAAAATTGATTTTCCAGTGTAACTATAACTTGGTTGTTTTCATCTTCTCTTCTTCCCTATACAATGACAATAATAAAAAATAATAATAACATTTAGGAGGAAAAAATATTACCTTAAACATTAGACAGCCATGTTGACTGTGTGGTAATTTCCCAACAGAAATTAATTTCAAGCAAATTTAGATTCTACATTTAAAGGAGATATAAATAATTCATATTTTCATATCATCAGCACTGTGCATTTCTTACACTGGGGTACCCATAATTTTTTCAGTGTATCTGTTCTAAATTTTGGTTCCATAGCTCATTATCACATTGTTTGTGCTTCTGTTCCAAGGTGGTAATTTAATAGTCTTCCATAGAATTATGTTCAACTAAAATATATTCAGTGTTACCATTCAGATTTTAATTTAATTGCTGTAGGCTTCATTTTTATGTGCCATAGACATACTTTATTTGCTCACTGCACTCACACAAATACCAAACCTTCTAAATAAATGAAATCCTTGACAGCTTTGGGTGTGCTTGACTTTCTTCTGCTTCCATAAATCTGACTCATTCAGGCCAACCTCCTAGAACAAACTGAGTCAGCAAAATTTTCTTCCTAGCATCTTCAACATTTTGATTCCACAGTCCCATTAATGGGTGGCACAGTATAGAAAACTGAGCAGAATTTATTTTTACCAACTCCTGTTGCTTTTTTGAAAAGCCCATGCAGCCTATTTCTATTTCAGTGCTACATTCAGCCTGGGTCTGCATATTCCATATTCATAGCATGTATCTAGACTTGCAAGCTAAAACCCAGGGAATTCCAAGCAGTAAATTGTGGAAACTTCAGTGGTTTCTTCACAAACGTTTGCAAATTATAGATGGTGTTATTGTCAGGGTCGCGTCTAAAAGTTGCAGGACCATTCTATCTACCATCTCCAACACACTGAAAAGAGGCTGCAACATGTCTCAAGTTATAAAAAGGTCAAAAAGGGCATATAAAAGCTTGAGATGTAAAATTTTAAAGCAAATCTCGTCTATTTCACCTCAGAAATGATGAAAATTTTAGTATTAGCCACAGTGGGCTAATTTCAAATATTTCTGGCAAAAGTAATACGTTAGTAATTGGGAAAGCAAACCACCCACATACCTGGTGGGTTGGAGATTGGCACAACCACTACACCTATCCCAAGGTCTCCAAGAGAACAATGCAAGAGACACCTGCAGGGAAGATCGATTGCTGACCCAGGGCTTCACTCATTATAGATGGTAAAGCCCCTTTCAGATGGGTAAAGATGACTGAGGAAAAGGGAGGTCAGATGTGCATTGGGACAGTCCTAAAGAAACATCGGAAAGTCAAGGGGGAATGTGATGGTGGCCCCAGGACTTGGAAGCAGGGGATGCACCTCACCTGTTCACTGAAGGCAGCAAACCCACACGCTGACCTTGACACCGCAACCAGCCTCATCATCAATGCAGTGATTTCCTTGCAATTGTCTGAGAAAGGATGGGCCCCCCCACCTACCACCACCCCATCCATGAATGCCTGGGTCAGGTTGCTCACAGATCCTGGGTAAGTCCTTTGGTTCTTGCGTTTTATTTGAAAGGCTCAAAAGCCCACAATTTATGTGGAAATAAGCACAGACCTTTGAAAATATGGGGGTGGGTGGGCTTAAAGCACTATATTAATTCCATTTTCTTAATCCAAAAAGGAAAATGACAGTAATTAGGCTGAGATGTCTGCCAAGTTTCCGCCTGGAGGGACTATTTTGGCCAAGATATAAACCCTCGAGAACAGAGGCTCATAATGGACACATCAAATCACACTTAACTATGGCAGAACAAGTAGCGGCTTTGTAAGGCAATCACTCAATGATCATGCCTTATGTTAGCATTTTAATTAAAATAAAATATACTTCCTCCTTCTTACTGTCTATCACCCTCTTCTCAGATATTACAACCAGCTAAAACATTTAGATTAGCAAAAAAAGAAATCTGTAAAATACAAACGTGGAAATGAAACAAAAACTTTATCATGCCCCCACTCACAAAATACCTCCATCAAGACGGGCCGGGAGACAAAGAACGTAGATGAGCTGAGCCTCCAGAAAGACACAGAATTTGGTGTCTCCATGCCTTTGCCTGTCTATTCAGAGTGAACCCCAAATTCACTAGGGATATTTGGAATTTCATTTTTAGGGAAGTTGAGTATAGTTTAATTAATTATAGCTGCAGAGCACTAACTGGAACCTTAATAACTTGAGAGAATGAATTCATCTCCCAATGAGCCTAACCTCCTCTCAGGGAAAATTTACACAGAGGGAAAATCAAAATGATTATTAAATGAAATTACTCAATGCAGTCAGAGAGTGCAGCTATAGCACGGATTTTATAGCCCATCCAGTGGAGATTTCCAAGGCAAAGTGGCACCCGGCTTATAGCTCCAAGTCCAGCTTAGATGGAAGTTTCTAACAGCAACGCTTAGCCGGAAAGGTAATCACATCTTGGTTTCTAGGGGGTGATTGACATGTTTGGTGAGCAGGGTGTTATTCAAAATACTTATCATCCAGTCATGAGCATAAATCAACGCAGACAGATTCTGGCCATGACCAACTCCAATGGTCATAGTGGAGGATACTGGCTGACCCTCAGCCGCAGTTATCCAGAAGGTAGAATGAGGTGGATGGGAACCTACCCAGGCTTCAGTCCATGAGACTTTATGAAACCAAATGAGAGCACGAGCAAAAGGAAGAAAAAAGATGCTTGTGTCTCTCCTCCCAACCTGTTTGCTGACCTGAAGACATGGGGCCTACGTCTCATCTGTGAACGGATAAGAGAGCCACTCACCTTCTGTACCTTGTGAAGTCCTCTGGAAGGTGACTGGAGGATGATCCCCTAATCTCTTCCCTATCCCAGTCTTCCCACATCCATCCAGGGGTTGAAAATACCAGAAAAAAATAAGAGAGATAAGAGAGAGAAAAGGAGCTGAGGGAGGGCTGATTGTGCTACAGTGTATTCTGAGAAATGGTCCTCCAAACAAAATATTTCAGAGATACAAGCAAGCAGAAATCTAGGAATAGTGACTTTGAAAAAGAGGAGCAAAGTAGGGGGACTCACACTTACTAATTTCAAAATCTATTATCAAACTCTAGAAATCAAGACAACATGGTAATGGTATAGTAACAGACATCTAGACATATTCTGCAACAGTGGAATAGAAGTGAAAATTCACAAATGCATCCTCACAGTTATGCTCAATTGATTTTTAACAAAAATCCAAGATAATTCAATGAAAAAAGAGTAGTCTTTTCAACAAATGTTACTGGGACAACTGAATATCCACATGCAAAAAGAATAAATTTGGACCCCGACCTCATATTATACACAAAAATGAACTCAAAATGGATCATAGACTTCAATATTAGAACTAAAATTATAAAACTATAAAACTCTTAAGAAAGAAACATAGAAGTAAATCTTTGTCACAATCGTTTCTTAGTTATACCACCAAATGCTAAGAGACAAAAAAAAAGACCAAGTGCACTTTACCAAAATTATAAACATTTGTGCATCAAATGACACCATCAAGAAATTGGAAAAATCCATAAGTAAATAGGATAAAGGAAAATGCTTTCTACACATGACAAAAGAGTATGAAGGGTGAATAGTTTCCATCGCCTGCTCATGGCTACCGCTTGGCAGTAGCTAAGGGGCAGAGGGAGAGAGCCCACCCTGTTTTTCTCCCTCATCCTGCCTCCACTCGGAATGGAGCACGTCCAACACCAGTCTGTCCCCAAAATACCTCTATGCTCCCATGAGGGATATCCAAAAGTAAGGAGGCAATTTATTGTTAAAGGAAGAACAAGGGCCACAAGGCAGGAGACTTGGATTCCGGCACTGCCTTTGCTGTGTAGCCTTGAGGGTATCAGTTAACTTTTGTACTCATCATCCCCTGCTACATAAGGAGTCATAAAAAAAAAAAAATCTCTAACCTACCAAGCACATCTTTCACTGGCAAAAATAAATGCCATTTCTCGTGAACTGAGCCCAGAAATTGTGCATACCAAAGGCTGTCAAATTATTATTATTATCATAATCACATTATCTTCAAGAAAATAAAAGTCAGTCCTCTTGATCTCTGCTTTTGCTAAATAAAGACTTTTCATATAATCTGTGCTCAAATGTGTTGAGCACTGAGTCATTATCCGAATGGAGCTTTATTTGGCAACTGGTTTAATCAACTGTTTCACAATTTGTCACCCACTTATGCCAGTTGATTTGGTTGTCTGACAATGGGAAACTAGCTTTAAAGAGTGATTATTGTATGAGTGGCATCACCCTTCCGACTCCTAAACTGAATATCACCAATTTGAAAAACAATGCCCAGTGTGCCCATAAATGAATAAATAGATAAACACATAAGTACCCTTAGCTTTCAGGAAGAAAGAAAAAAAATTCATGTCTTTCCCTCATCAACATCGCTCAATTTCCACATCATAGTCACACAGTAGTATTTTCACAATCATTTTGGGATGCGGGGCTTTGGTGATTATTTCTGGGACCTATTTTCAAGCCCATTCCTCAATGCACTGTATACACATATCGATTTTTAACATCACTCATTCTGTTTCTGTAAGAACTTCAGAAGACACTTTGAGAAAACAGCAAACCTTGGAATGAAGGAAATCTACAGAATAATAATAATATTTCTTCTTTCCCTCCATGGGAGTTTATTGTGGTCACGTTGACGCTTTCAGTGTGATGAGTGGTTAAGAATGTAGACTTGGGAAACAACATTCAATCTGACATTTACTGCCTCTCTGTGACTCCATTTATCGTCTGCCCGGTGATCAAAAAAATAGCATTTGCCTGATGTGGTTGTTATTAATAAGGGCATAAAGGACTTAGAGCAGCAACTAGTCCACTAATGTGAGTGCCACTTTTATGTGGATTATCTCATTTCATCCTCACAGCAGCTCAAACATGTAGCCACGAGGTTCTTCTTTTCACAGTTGAGAAATGTTCAAGGTTAAATGATCACCAGAGGCCCCGTAGCCTGTGGGACAGAGATTCTGACCAGATCATTCTCCTTGGACACTGTGACTGGTACAGACAGTAGACAAGAGGTCTTACTATTATTAAGATCATAGAGGAGCACAGTGGGGGGCAACTTCCCAAACTCATCTGCCTAGGAACTGCTCCCTTTGTAACTAACCAGCATTCTTCCCCGGCCGGCACAGTTCAACCAGAATTTATGAAGTAAAGTCTCAGCAGGAACCTGTGCTGCATGTTGAGAAGAGAGAGAGAACTGCCCCAAGGCAGCTTCATCTAATGGCAGAGATGGATACACAAAGAAAAAAAAAGATGACCACAAACCACGGAATGAACTCTGGAGTAAAACCTTATATGATGAGCAAGGGTTGCACAGATGAAGTCAGGGGAGATTTTGTAGAAGTGGCATTTGGACTGAGTTTAAATGATGAGGCTCTGAGGCCTGAAAATACGCATGTGCTTGTGCCGAGTGCTGGTGATGGTACGGGCGGGGCAGGGGGGGGATTGCTTAAAACTGGGGTTAAACAAGGAGATAGAGGCCAGATGTGAGGGGCTATACACGCCATAAACAAGAGTCAGAACTATTTCAGGCCCAGTGGAGAGGTACTTGTTATTGAAGACAGGAAAGTAAGATGGGAAAAACCTATATTGTAAAATAAAAATAAAACCAACAGAAACCTATGGCTGCAGTGAGAACTGAAAGAAGGGTTTAGGAAACGATCTGCCCTAGCAGTGAGGAAAACCTCTATTCTCTCCCTTCTAGACTCTTTCCTGAGGATCCTGCTGAGAAGGATCACAGAGGACCCATGGTCTCCACAAGGTCCAGAGGGGATGGCTTGCCTCCCTGCTAGAGGGCTTGGATGGACCAGCCCTCACTTCCATTTACAGACATTGTGAGAGGAAAGGGGTGGGTCAGGGGAGAAGGGTTAATGTCCTGTATAACCTCAAACAGGAGAAGCCCATTACCAGATCTTAAATTCCTTGGGTTAAACTCTCCAATTTCTTTAACTTTTCCTCTGAAATCTTATTTTGAAGTTGTTAATTTTGTAATTCTCCGCTAAACTGATAACAATTTTCCCAATTCTTCTATGTTTAGAATCTCAGAAGCAGAAAGAATCCTGTAAGATGCTGAAGATAATCATCTATCTGTATACAGCTTATAGACGACAAATAGCTTTTAGACCAAAAAAAAATTTACAAGGTGACAATATTTTACTGCTGGATTCCATTGCCTAAAGTTGGCAGGACAATACAGCTTTTGGAATGGGAGTAAGCATTTAGACCAAAAAAAAAGTAATAAATATCTCATTAATTATTTATGACTTTGATCTCCTGGAGAAGAAAAAAGTCAAGTAACTGAGCCAGCATGTTTGTGCTCTACGAGAATCTCAATTACTTGTGAAGAAAAAAAACAAAAATCCTGTATTATAAAGATGATGAGTGTGTACATATCTTCAATATGAAATCAATATGACCCTCAGAGTGAAGGCCAACATTAATGGGAGGATTTGGTTAGGAGCTCTGTGTACTCCTGAACTGAAGAATTTGGAAGAGGATGAATGATTTGGAAGGAAGAAGATTCATAGTTAAGGAGGAGAGGGAGGAAGAAAAGGTTTTGTCCTTCTGTCCTCTCCTTG
>NW_005356259.1:6683727-6724058 GCF_000412655.1 Myotis brandtii
GGACTGAAAGGTCCCAGGTTCGATTCCGGTCAAGGGCATGTACCTGGGTTGCAGGCACATCCCCAGTAGGAGATGTGCAGGAGGCAGCTGATCGATGTTTCTCTCTCATCGATGTTTCTGGCTTTCTATCCCTCTCCCTTCCTCTCTGTGAAAAATTAATAAAAAAATATAAAAAAAAAAGAACTCATATCCTCAGGCTTTTTGCGTTTTGGGCAATCTGACAGGTGTAGGGTCTGTGGTCTTCTTTGCATTTTTTCTTGATTACTGAACACATTGAGCATCTTTTCATGTGCTTCTTTCCCTTCATTTCTTTACCTTTGTTTCTACTTTTTCATTTTCTTCTTATTGATTTGTAAATGCCATATATTCTGGGTGCTCATGCTGTATTTATTGCTTATACAAGTTAGAAATATCTTCTCCAGTCTGAAGGGTATCGTCTCAGTATTTTTTTTTTGCCTTTTGATGAAAAGAAAATTTTAATTTTAATATTAAAATTATCTCTCTCTTCCTTTAGGTCTTGTGGTTTTGTTTTGTTTTTGGGGTTTTTTTTGAGAACTGATAGAAAATTTTTTTTACTATTACTTCATAAAACATGATCACACATTTTGTTCTAAATGTCTAACTTTTGCCCTAGCTGGTTTGGCTCAGTGGATAAGAGAGTCCACCTGCAGATTGAAAGGTCCCAGGTTTGATTCCGGCCAAGGGCACTTGCCTGGGTTGCATGCTCGATCCCCAGTGAGGGGGTGTGCAGGAGGCAGCCAATCAATGATTCTCTCTCATCACTGATGTTTCTATCTCTCCCTCTCCCTTCCTCTCTGCAATCAATAAAAGTATATTTTTAAAAAATAAATAAATGTCTAACTTTTTGTTTCTTACATTTAATTTTCAAATACATTTTTATGTTTGGCATGAGAAAGGAATCCAATTTTACATTTTACTTTATGGGTAATCATCAGATTCTTCTTCTTAGTAAGAACTGGGCTCAATATTTATGAATGGCTCATTAAGGAAAAACAGGCTAACTACCCTAATTTGTTATAAACAGCAAGATTGGGAGTGAGAGCTTTCTAAAGATTATTTAAAACTACTCAAGTCTCCTCCTATTGAGCCTTTGTCCTTTTCCTGAGACAGAGGGCTAAGTGGCCATTCTCTGCAACCACACCCTGAATTTTCCTACATTAGCAATTATTTCTTTTTACTGAGAACATCTATGTGCCCATCTCCTCCCCCTCCTAACAGTGGCACCTTGAGGCTGGGGCAGTGCCTTCTGCTCTTTGCATCCCTGGGGCCTGACATGTAATCGACACTAAACGTTTGGCAGGTGAATGAATTAATGAGAATATCTGAAGCACACAGAGGGTGTTGGAAGAGCCTCAGCCAGCTCGCTTAATCCCGGATGGCGTCCTGGATAAATACTTTACTCTTCTCATGTCGATGTCTAAAAATGGAGGACGAGAAAGATAGTCTAAGCTACGCAATAATTAGTTCTAGGAGTGTCTTGTCCTAGGCTTTTGTGAATTAATTTAGGAAGCAGCACAATGCCCCATTTACTTTCATTTTTCTTTTAAAGAGAGGCAGCGCAACCGCATGCATACAAAAAGCTGCATTAGGCTGAACCCAGCGCCAAGTGGTTAAGGAGTTACAATCCAATCCTGTGCACACGATTCGAATCTTTTCTCATTTGTTTTATCTCGACGATTAGTTATTTCAGACCTCACGTGTGTTTTTTTACCTGCCTCAACACATTTGAACTCTGTAAAATTCTTCTTTGCACATGAATTAGTGTGAAATTTATTACCGTATTCTTTCCACTTATTAAAAGGGATGTACTTTGTGAAAATGACTGCAGCACAGATTTATTATTTACACCCTGAGCCCTAGCCTCCATAACTGCTTAATATGGATAAGGTGTTTGGTTTTCCAATGGAGTCCAGCTGCATCACTGGAATCAAACTTGTAATTGCCTCTTTGGGATTTAAAACCATTAGAGTTGTGCTTTTATGTTCTCTTTTGTTTTGCTTGAATCACTTTTTCAGGTCTATGAAGTACAGCTGGCACAATAAAAGTTTGATCAATGCATAACCAATGCAGTGTATATTTCTTCCAGAAATATAAAACCCAGGTGAAAAATGTTAATCTATGAAAATTATCGTTGTCAGCTACTTATTCTTGGAATTTAAATGGGCTTCAATCTTGAGGTATGGGTTGAGCTTGGATTTCTGTGTTCAAGTTTTCAGACTCTGCCTGTATTGTTTTGCTGTGTATGGTAGGGGCTGCAAATAGTGCATTTCAATTACCAACACAGGAACTTGTGGTTGTCTCTATAATACTCTAGGTTTAGACTGGCTAAATAGTGGACACCGATTATGTTAAATAGTCTCTTGATTAGAACATGGGGACAATGAAATGAAAATTTTTTTTCATTTTTTTAGAGGGGCATATGTCACAAACATGTCTTTTTAAAATGTAAACATGAATCCCTTCACCTTTTCACTCAGCCATGCTCCTCTGACAGCTGTCAGTTTGCTCTCTGCATCCGAGAATCTCTTTCTATTTTGTTTGAATGGAATAAGCACAAAAAAAACCCCAAAATTCATAGACAACAGCATGGTAATCACCAGAGGGAAAGGAGATGGGGGAGGTAGAAGAGGGTCAAGGGAGGACAAATGGTGGTGGAAGGAGACTAGATTATGGGTGGTGAACACACAGTACAATATTCAGATGATGTGCTATAGAATCATACCCCTGAAACCTGTGTAATTTTATTAACCAATGCCACCCCAATAAATTCAATTAGAAGATGTAAACATTATATTTACCAAGAATCATCTTTCAAAGACTTGGCAATTTAAAAACTCAGTACTAGCAATTTCTTTTGGAGAGAACTGAGCGGGACCAGTTTGCCTGGAAAGTAATATAATTTCTAAATGGTGTGATATTCACTGATTTCTGAGCACAACCTTGGTTAATCATGGGCAGATGTTCACATTCACCCTAAACTTCTTCTTGTCCAGGAAAATTGGCTATATTTTGAAGGAAATACAAAGCTGTGTCCATGGCTCCTGCTCCAAGGAAAAAACCCTCTGCACTGACAGGGAAACTACGGCGGTGCTAGCCGTCACCGTGAAGCTCTGGGCCCGCCACGCCTGTCACCTAGGATCAACCTGGACGGTGGCACAGGTGTGTCTGTCTTGTTAGTCCCGAGTCTTTCCTGCCTGTGCATTTTCTCCCCCGCAGGGTGACGAGTTTACTCTGATCCTTTGTTCCTCCTCTTTATCCCACACCTGATCCTTGGGAAGAACTGATGTTAGTCTTTTACTCAATAGTATAAATTAAGATCACTCTTCTATCTCTTCCCTGACTCAGTAAGTCTAGAATCTGTTATTGTGGGATGAATTGCTTCATCCCTAGAAAAATACATTTCACCAGGAGCCCCAGGGAGCAGGGGTGGAGAAACCATCCCAGAGTTTCCACACCTTTAGGTGGCCATGAGGTCTGCCTGGTGGCAGGAGCAGGACTAGGACCAAGAAAGTGAAGCACTTGCCTTGGGTGTAAAATTTAAGGGGACACACTCACATGCACACACACACAAACTCAGTAATCAAGATATTTTAGTGCAGGACTTAAGCAATAAATTTTGGTGTGCTTTTTTTTTATCCCAGATGATGTACCCCTTAAAAGTGAGCCTGAGGTGACTGCCTCCCCTTTGTCCTGACCCTGCTTGGTAGTCCTATTCCAAATATTATTTTAGAAACTTCTCCGCTTAATGCCTCTGGCAACAGGGACCGTCTGAATTAGACTCTCCCAGGGATGGGGACATTATCAGCTCATTATATGAACTCTGAGAAAAGTATCTATTACCACAGCATGCCTAGCAAAATTAATGCTCAATAAATATTTTGAAATAGGATTGAATGAATGAATGAATGAATGAATGAATAATTTGCCATTATTAGTGCCCCGATGCAGAGGAGACTGTTGTAATGCATTCCCTACATGCATGCTTCTTTCAGGCGGGCCTGCTGCACCTCTGGGAAGCAACTTAAGTAACAATAAACTTTAATACAAAATCTTCTGCTTCGAGGCACCATAATATAAGTTCATCCTGAAGCTGGTAGCTTAAATACAGTTTAAAAATGGTCTTCAATTTGTTATATGAAGCAAATATAATAAGTGATTATTTTGAGTAACCATGTTGCTCTTTAACCTTGGGAGGAACTAGGATAATTTTACTTCTTGGAGGGAAAAGGCTTTTCTTTGCTAGCAAGTTGAAGTGTAGACCTACTGAGTTGTATACCTATGGAGTTACTAGAGCATAGTTTCTGGACACCTGTTCAACTAAAATCAATTCCAATTCCTACCTGCCTTGAAAAATATGTCAGGTGGTGTTGGGTTGAATATTAAGGAGGCAAAGTCTGTCTGTGTCCATTGGTTCATCAGTAAAAGCACAGACATATTCCTGTGCCTCCACCTTTTGTCCCAGGGCCTTCTCCACTCTGTGCAAAAGTGCATCACCCTCAGCGGCCACGTTCAAGCCAGGTGGGTGGAGCCAGTGGGTAAATGCCCCAGCCTCCTGTCCTTCTGGACACTTCTGGGGGGCACTCCGTTCCTTCCGAGGAGGTCCGCTGGAATGGAGCCCCTGCAATCCTCAGCAGCCCCTCCATAGCGTACCCTTATGTTGACTGTCCTGGTTCCGGTCAGACTCCCCTGACCCTCACTCCTGCTCGCTATGATCCACACTTCCCAGTGAGCCGCTACCCAAGTCCTGGCATCAGGCTTTGTTCGGAGGAATTCCAACTAAAAGAACTCTGTCTGGCGCACAGTAGGTCCTCACCCATGTAGCACTCTTGACCCTTTCCTCTTCCCATTGTAAAAACAGAACTCTGAGGTGCAGGGGCCCTGAGCAACCTGCCCAAGACCACAGGGCCCGAAAGGGCAGAGATTTCAAATAGAAGCTTCACTCTGGTGGTTTCCATCTCAAACGCCTTTGGCTCTGTCCTGAGCAAACCAAGGAGGACCCCTAGTGGCTTGAACAGGATGGACATACAGAAGCCGGAGGCAGGGCCTTGAAACAGTCCAACACCATCAGGAAGGAGGCGTGAGGTCCGAGTCTGCACCCTGATTCCTGGGAGAAGGTCGCCCAAGCAAGTGACAAGCAGGCTTCAAACGAGGCTCCAGCAAGGGTGGGTCCTCACGTGGGAGCGGCCTCCCGCGGTGCTGTTTCTCTTTCTTGTAGGGGCAGGTGAGCCTCTACTCCTGGGTTTCCAAGGGAGGTTTCTCTCCAGATCTTCAACCCTCACTGGTCAGGAAAATTCCTAACCTTTCCTGTCTCCACGAATTGCTTTCTTTGTCTATTCCTGAAGATAAGGAGATCCCTGCTCCCCAGATGGAGTACAAGTGAGGGGTAAGGGACAGCAAATGGGTTCAACACCAAAAAGGGGTCAGGTGGCAGGGCTCTCGCTGAGCATCCTGTGCTGGAGCTCACAGGCTGGGCACAGACACCCCAGGCCTCCTAAATGGCAGCAAATTCAAGAAACTGCAGGAGTCCCAACACTGCTCCTTCCAGAAGCCCTTGTAGCCCACAAGCGTTCCTGCAGAGCTGTGTGGTGGGCGTCTCTGTCTCTGACATACTCACACCTTTCAGCCCCCCAAAGCCAACCACACTATTCCTAGTGTGGGACCCACATCTTATTTCAACAGGTTCCTGTGTCAGGCATGCCCTCTGGCGAGGGGCCACTGTCTAGTTCTGGGGAGCTTGGGTGTATGGAGTCACTGTTCTGGGCAGACTCCATCAGGAGCTGTGGGAGGTTGCTCCGTGGCGAGGAAGTGGGAGGAACAGATGGAGACGCGGTGACTGAGCCAAACCCACGAGTAGAGATAATGGGTGCCGGACCAGCCTGGCACGGGGTGAGGGAGGAAGGAGGAGGTAGCATTTGGCTTTTCTGGTCTTTTTATCCCAGCTGGTGAAGTCCGCTTCTTTACCTGCTCCCTACCCAGGTGCCCGGAGCCCACAGTCCCCCTAAGTGCAGGGTGATCTCCCCAACTCCCCCTCCCTAGGACTGACCGCCTGCCTAGAAGCAAGGCTGCTTACAGACAGCTAACTTGGGAAAAGCGTAAAACAAAATAAGCTAAGTGCAAAGGGCAGATACGAAACAGATTTTTTTCAGAGCTCCAAATGTGGTAGATAGAATAAGCAGAACAGATTTCATATGGAATACATTGACGAGGAATAAACATAGCTCCCAAAGCTAGCATTTTCAAAGATTTGCTTCTTTGAATGTAAGCAAAAAAGAAAAAAAAAAGGAAAAAGAACCACATTCTTATCAAACAATAGGCAGCAAAATCTCTCCCCCAAAATGGCAAAGGCAGATCAAGGCCAGGTATGGGTTACCTGTGTTTGCAAGACCAGCTTCCAAACTCCCATTTCGATTTGCTCAGTGGGGCCCTGGCTTTCTAATCTGTGTTGAAAGCTCAAAGGTTAAAGGGACTTGGCTGAATTTGTCTTAAGATATATCCTTTGTTCTGATTCAATCATTTATTTGAATTTAATATTTTAAAGGACACTTCAAACAGACTTCACAAAGCCCTGTTACCATCAGGTCCATATTTATTATTTAATATTTAACTGAGGAGATTTGTCAAAACCCTTAAGAATTAATGGTTGCAAACTTGTGGAGTTTAAAGGTTTGAGGGGGAAACCATTTGCTAACAACAGGGGTCCATGCATCCCTTGGGCTGGGCCACCACCAAAATGTGAATAAACATTTGTGGGTCTAGTGACATGGTGAGCCTCTCTCCCCAGAAAGAGCAGGAAGTGCTATTGTTTTTAAATAAATATTCTAAGGCGCTTACCTTCTGAACTATAAAGCTCAGTGTATACCTTAACCAGGGAGGCAGAGAGTGAGAGCAAAGCAACTTGAAAGAAATTTGTAAACAAACTGTTATCTGTAAACAGGCATCGGGGTCAGTGCAAGCCCATTGAAATGTACTCTGCCTGAAAGACCGTGGGACTTGGGGGGAATGTTTTCTGATTGTCAGGATCTGTGGATGGTGTCTTATTTTTATGATGCCAAATGTCAAGAAGAAAATTCAAAGTCTGAATGTCTGTGTAGAGGAAAATGGGTCACATCACAGAGATGATGGAGATGGTGGTTACTGAATTGTTCATTCAGACATTTCTGTGTTATACAACGAGAGTGTTGGATGGAATTTGTCATAGCTTTTATATCCTTGACAGTGGTCCAATAATTTGATTAATTGCCCCAACTGTACAAATTCCCTAAAAATAAAAGAAGGTGAAGATCTATCAGCTATCGGCAAGGAATTCCTTAGAATATATGGCCGACATCATGCTGACCCAGTCCAGATTGAAGAATGGGATACCCGGGCTGAAATTTCTGTCTGTAAAAGGACGTACTTTCTTACAGAGAATGCAGGTCACCAGCAGAACCTCACAAACACCTCCAGGCTGAAAAGAGTGGGGCCTGGGGTCAAGGGTTGGCCATGGGAACAAACCTCACTTTTATGAATGATTCTGCAAGGGCAGCTTATGGGCCACATGCCTCTCTCTTACACTTGGCCAGTTGGAGGGCAAAACTGATAGAGGAGGCAGTTAAACAGGCGTGAGCAGAGCAGGAACGATAGGCCAGGTATAAATGTCACCAGAGTATGAAGTCCTGGGTGCCTAGCCATAGGCAAAAACTAGGAAAACAAGTACTGTAGGCTGGGACCTTATCCCAAGGGTGACTTTCCTCCCATAGCATGTTGCTAGTCATGCTGTTAGACACCCTTAGAGGAGGAACCAGGGGCCACAGAATAGCCTCATATGATCCCATACGAGCCCTTGCACAACCACTCCCTTAAGCATTAAGCCCATAGGACATTGAGGCTCTGAACCTCAGACAATCACAGGAACAAAACCTCAAGTGTGTTGGCCACAGAGACAGAGTTTCAGTTAAACTAGAGATAACATTTAGGCCTCAGTTGTGTTTCAGCTCCAGGCCCAGAAAAGCAACAAAGCCAGACAAAGCCACTCCATGGCTGACACGAGGGCCAGCTGCAATGACCAGTGACCCCAGCACTGAACAGTCGGTAGAGACCGTGATCCTGGAAGGATGAATGCTGGCTCCTTTTCCCACCCCTTCTTTCCTCAGATGCATTTTCTTTGCCTTCTTTTTCCTAAGTGCCAAGGGCCCTTCTTTTGCCTCTGTAACTTGTTTCTGAGTTTGTGCAGCCCAGCCGGCCGGCTCACTTCTACTCCCGTGACTTTCTAAATAAACTTACACCAAAGTGCGTGGCTCTGAATTCTTTCTCGGCCAAACTCCAGAACCGAGGTGTTAACAAAACCAATCTGAAGTAGCTATAAATGACACCAATGCAGACCATGGTGGCCTAGGGCTGTCTCCCAACTCTAATCTAGGTCCTCCAGGCAAGAGTGAGTGACAACAGCATGAAAAGACAGACCCTGTCAGTGAGGTTGGGACTGACAATGGGTGTTATCCTGTTACCTGGGCCACACATGACCGGCCAGGTACTAAGTGACACAGAGAAGAAAGTCTTGGGTTCCAGAATGCAAAGTGCTTCTGGCTCTATTTCCCACTCTCTCTTCTCAGGCATCTGGAACCTTTATCTGCCTAAATAAAACCACAGAAAATGTCAGCTGTTTGAATTTCTTTTGTCTGGAACTAAAATACATGTGCACAGCGATCTATAAAATTGCCAACAAAACCATCATAATACATTAAAGTAAATAAATATTTATCTCTGCTCCTATCCCAAAGGTGAAAATTCACCACACACAGGGAAAGGGGCACCTGAACCAAAAGGAGCATCAGAATCAAATTTCCCAAACAATATAGATTTAGGACAAGAAACTTTTAAAAACTGTCTATTTCAGTTATATATTTAAAATATATGGCCATGCATGCTATTGTAAATTCAGCATGCTTCAGACTTGCATCTCTGCAGAGAGAAAAAATCTGCTTCCAGGAGAGGAGGCTTTCAGATGAAAAACAGAATTTTCTAATGTAAAGGTGCAAGTGCAGTGGGGACTCGCAGAATAGAGAGCACAGAAACCCACCCGGGAACCGGAAGACCAGCTTCCGTGCTTCCCCATGAACTCTGTGTAAGAGAATAAATATAGAACAAGGGATAAGCAGGAAGACACATGACATAATGATAGATCCACAAGATCCACATGAGCACAATAGGAAGAATCGAAGAGAATAGAAAATACAGGAGACATGATTATCTGAGATAGTGATAATAACAACGATTCCTGGGATGAAAAAAATGCTAGACAAGTCTTGATTTCATGGGTCCACTACATAAGGTAATGAAATGAGGCGTGCGCACACACACACACACACACACACACACTCACACAAATTCTAGTTATGGTTTTCTACTTGAAAGACAAAAAGAATCTCTATATATTCAGGCATGAATAATCTTTTATAAAACAAAGGTAATTTAGTAAGAAAAATTAGATTAAAACTCAAAGCAAGAAAAAAATTGGAATTTGTAAGGAATTTTGAAGAACAACTTAAGGGGAATTAAAGTCAGGAACTAGCTCTCAGGGAAGAAAAAGAACAACTTAAAAAGCAAATCATGCACCATTTATGTTTGAAGAGAAAGATTTTTTCTGATACGTAAGAACTAAAAATGTTTAGCACCCACATACCCTCTCTGAAAAAATGTCCTCAAAAAGGATTTAAGTTCATTGAAAATGGTATGAAAATAATTTAAATATATGTAAAATGTTATTTAAAAGAAATGGTAGTGAGCAATAAATGCAGTCAAGTTCAGAGTTAATAGCTAAACAATCTATATATATATATGCAAAGTGTCCCTTCAGGAGTTCAACCAGGAGACCAGGAGTTCGATTGCTTGCTATGACATGCACTGATCACCAGGGGGCAGTGTGGAGCATGGAAGGCAACCAGCGGTGGCGGTGGGGCACTGAAGGAGCAAGGGAAGGAAGAGGCAGGTAGGCAGGGAGGTGGGGAGGGGGGGAGGACTGCACAGTGGTGGTGTGTGGGTGGCCAGAGAAGGAGGAGGTAGGGAGGTGGGGAGGCGGGGTGGCTGGGAACCTGATTGGCCCTGATTGCCGGCCAGGCCTAGAGACCCTACCTGTGCACAAATTTCATGCACCAGGCCTCTAGTTGCTAATATGATTATAAACAATGCAAATGTCAAACACAATCCTTGAGAGAAGAGACACAAATTGTATTTCAAAAAATGAATCTAGCCCGGCTGGCATGGCTCAGTGGTTGAGCATTGACCTATGAAACAGGAGGTCATGTTTCCATTCCTGGTCAGGGCACATGCCCAGGTTTCGATCCCCAGTGGAAGGTGTGCAGGAGGCAGCCAATCAAAGATTCTCTCTCATCATTGATGTTTCTATATCTCTCTCCTTCTCCTTTCCTCTCTAAAATCAATAAAATATGTATTTTTAAAAATGAATCTAAAAGACCCAAATTATTTAAAAAATAACTGAGAATAGGACATGGGAAGAGATAATAAAAGCTGAAATATCTACCCTCATAGGAAAGTAAAGATGGAGAAATTAGCAGAAACTGATTAAATACTAATGCTCATAAAGATTGATTCAAATATTTTCAACAAAAAGATTATGACTATTAGTGAACAATAAGTGTAGAACTCTCAAACCACTAGTAGAAAGAATTGTAAGCAACAAAGATAACAAAGGAAAAGGGAAGATCAAAAATATAAAATAGCCCTGGCCAGTGTGGCTCAGTGGGTAGAGAATCAGCCCAAGCACTGAAGGGTGACCAGTTCAATTCACAGTCAGTCAAGGGCACAATTTGGGTTGCAGGGTCGATCCCCAGCCCTGGTCGGGAGACAACCAATCAATGTGTCTCTCTCAAATCGATGTCTATCTCTCGAGTTTTTTCTTTCTTTCCCTCCCTCTCTCCTCATTCCCTTCTACTCTCTCTAAAAGTCAATGGACAAAATATCCTCAGGAGAGGATAACAACAACAATAACAAAAAACAAAATAGGCTGACATAAATATAAAAGAGATTGAGTTGAAAACAATTCAAAATGTCCCATAACATAGGACTGGTTGAATAAATGTGGACTCTCCATTCCCACAACTGAGTACTCAGCATCCATAAAAGTGATGTGCATTCTGGAAAAAAAAAATGGCACCAGTAAACAATGAACATGCACACACACACACACACACACACACACACACACACACACCAAAACAAGTATGGAGAGAGGTTGACTCTACTTTTGTTAAACAGGTACCAGGTGATACTCAAAGTATTTATCAACCTGAATGGCACTGACTCTGACCAATCAGAAGAAGCTTTAAGCAACTGGTCCAGCGAGAGCAACTGTGCAAACCCTAGAAATGTCCGCGATGTATCTGTAGAGAAGTGTGAATGAATGTAGGCACTAACAGCTCTAGACGATGTGGCTATAGATAAAAGTCTGGAAGGGTATAGCCCGAAATGTTTGCAGTACTCATCTTTAGATTGTAAGATTAAGGGTGATTTTTCTTTTTCCTAAAACATAAATATAAAAATTGCTTTTAAATGACATGTGTTTTAAATTGTTTTTACTGAAATGCATTTCTTCTCACATGCAGTGGTGCATGTGTTCAGGAGAGGTGGCTACAGTGTGGGCGTACAGAGCACAAAGTTTCTTACAATAAGTCAATTGGTCATTTGGGCCCATAAAACATTCAACCTCAACTCATTACATCATCCTTAACTACAGCTGACTGCCAAGAAATGTGAGACCAAAAACAAAACCCCATAATGTCTTATCTAAAACACTGGTTAGGAAAAATGTGGCTCAAATATGCAACACACATCTAGTATATGGCATAGGTTTCTTAATTTAATTATCAGAAGGAACATGTTTATGTTGTTGTTTTTTCCATTTTGCCTTCATGAAGCATTTATTAATAACATTTGTTTTTTCTTTCAGATGGAATTTTGAAGGTTCAGTCCTCCAGAATTTAAGCCATACCCTTTTGTATTCTTAAAACCTGCCTCACTACTCCCTTTTATCAGTCTACTAGAGGCCCAGTGCACAAAATCCGTGCAGGGGTAGGGATCCCTAGGCCTGGCTAGTGACCAGGGCCAATCGGGGCCTTCCAGCTGCCGGCTAGGGCCTTCCTTCCCCAGCTGCCAGCTGCCGGCCGGGCCTTCCTTCATTCCGTGCCACCCCCTGGTGTCAGCACACATCATAGTGAACCATCGAACTCCCGAGGGGACACTTTGCATATTAGCCTTTTATATATATAGATGATCTAAGATAGTTGGCGGTCTCAGCCCAGTCTCCCCTTTGGGCCCCATGTGCACAGCCACATGCCCTACAGAATGGAAAGGTAGTCCTTCGCTCCATGCAAACCCACAGCATAACTCACAGGCCTTGCTCAAGGTTGTTCTGAGACCAGCAGTTTGGAGGATTCTGCCAAAGAATTATTTATCATTCAGCACAAGCCACGGTATGTTCAAAAGGTGGATATTGTGTTTCATCTTTGAGAAAATAATCTGCAAATTGTGTTCAGGTCACAATAGAAAATAAGAGTATGGCACTGGGGAAGATGGGGGCTGTCCCAACCATGGGCAACACTCTTGGGTCCACCAGTCAATCAACAAGCATTTATTGTGTACATACTATTGGACAACATTGTTCTTGCTAACAGGTATATAAGAAATAAGAATACAGGAATTAGTGATTGCCCCTGTGTGTGTGGAGCGGGGAAGTGCGGAGGCAGGAAGACTTTGGGTCAAGAAAGGAAAATTGCTTTTTACCTAATCACTTGTGTACTTTTTGCATTTTGTAGCAGGTACATGCATCCTACATTCCAATTTTTCAAAAAATTCAATGATAAATAATTTTTATAAAGAATAAAAAGTAAAGACTTATAGTCACAGAGAGAGCAGTTGGGGTGGAGGGGCAAAGAGTGGGTGTTGAGCTCCTGACTGCAAAGCTCTGGCTTCCACCGCAGTGCCCTTGATGAACCCATCACTCTTGTTTTCACAATGAAGAAGCCAACTCCATGAAATCCAATGGTTTGCCTGACATTACAAACCAGTCAATGGGTGAGCCAGGGCTTGAATACAGGTTGTCCAGCTGTAATGAGAGCAGTTTCCTCTTTATTGCTCAAACATCAAACCTCAGATGGAGAAGGCATAATATAGAGGGAAGAGTATGAGAATTAAAGTAGACATTTCTTGGTGAGAAGAAGGAAATGAAGGGACATTTAACACGTGAGGATCTAAATCTTAACCACCATGGCTCCCTCCTCTCATCTCTTAATCATTGACTATCACATGGCACCTACTCCATAATAAAGGCAAGACTGTATATGAGTAACAGTTACTGTCACCTTAACTAGGCTTGAGGACCTTAAAGGCTTCAGCCATTCATTCATTCAATCATTCTTCATTCAGCAAGTATTTATTGAATGTTCCATCCCGGTAAAGAACTGGGAACACAGTGTTAAATCAGACATAGCCTCTTAATCTCAAAGAATTCACAGCCTAAGCCATGGCTGAGCAGCTCAGTTGGTTAGAGCATCGTCCAGATATGGGTTCAATCTCTGGTCAGGGCACATCCAAGGATCAACCAATTAATGCATAAATAAGTGGGACAACTAATTGATGTCTCTGTCGCTCTCTTTCTCCCTCTTTCTAAGACTAATAAGCAAATACAATTTAAAAAGAATTCACAGTCTAATTGGAAGAGAACATTTCAGTATGTCACTTATATGTCACTCTCTCCCCCACAGTGGGGACGCTGAAAGCATAGATTTCCAGTAAGATTTATGAAGTAAATAAATCTGGGTGTGCATCACTCTTATACATTGTGGAAGACAGCTTCCTCTCTTCCGCAGGCCCCTCCCCCACGATAGAGTCCTTCAAGGCCTCTCAAAACCTGAATAATAAAACTTTTCATTCTAGAGCAGGCAAAGCAAGATGCTAACTTTGCCTTAAAATCGCATCACAACAAAACCCCTGAAAACCCTGGACCCCATGCTATAGTGTTTCAGCAAAGAGATGCGATTCCCTCTCTCGATGCTCATGTTACTGGTAAGTGTTCCACCGCAACGTCTGTGAACTGCGGAGCTCCATGTCACAGCCCGCAGCACAGCAAACTGGTTTTTTCTGAAGCTCATCATGTGATAATTAAATTGCTAACAGGCACCTTAGTGATGGCATTTGCTGAGGATGGGAGAGCCCTCTGCGATGGCACCTTTCTGGAGGAGACGCGGGAGCACCGTGATCAAGTCGGGGTGTCGACTTTGAAAATACATTTTCTACCATGTGTACATTAAATTTTTATGTGGAGTGAAATGGGACAGGACTTGTTTCCCTTCCACTGCACAATGATTTATTACCCAAAAAAAGACCGCAGAACTAATTAGCAGAGTAATTAATTAATATAAATTTGCATATTTGCATTTGCAATTAGTGCAGCCGACTGATTAGTCTGAAAATGAGAAGTTTGACTCATTAGATGTTAGTGTCTGCTGGACCAGAAAGCGGCTGCCAGATGAGGCGGAAAAGGGTGGAATAAGCATGTGTGTTTCTTTTGTTCGAAGAATGGAGAATATGCTCCAATATCTGGGGCCCGACATCAGGGTTCACGATTTAAAAAAAATAATAATAAATTATTCGCTTCCATTTCCGCGACTCAATGTTCCTTGCCCTTTTGCCTACAGCAAGTGATTCCAACCAACTCCGGAGCCCCTGCCCCCTCAGGCCCGGCGCCGCCTACTCCCCAGAGGCAGAGGGGCCTGTGTTATTTGTGGGCGAGCAGAACATCTGTCCCGGCTTGATGTCCCAGGAATTTGACTTCTGCACCCAATTCAGTGGTTCTGTCAAAACAGTTCTCTCGTGCTGATGGGGACCCTCAGGGGACTGCCTGGGTAGACTACCTTCCCTCCGGGGGCTCCCCTGACTGCACCCGCTTTGTTCCTCCAGCTGAGAGCTAGGCTCAAAGCTCTCAGATCTAGTTGACTGCATGAATCCATTTCTGCAGAACGACACAGGGCAAACGAGCAGCAAACGCACACACAGGCGCGCAGACGCACAGACGTCAAGTAACACGCCTTGAGCACCCGCAGTAAAAAGAGGGGTTTGCCCACAGTCTTCCAGGGAGGTGGGGGAAGCAGGGTGAATGAGAAATAGCGTCTTGAGTTGACCTCACTAAGTGTGTTTTCAGGGTGAGGACTCACATGGCTGTGGAAGATAGGCTGACCTGGTGCGAATGCTTTCATAGCAATAAGGGATCCTTTTAGTCTCAAGTCGAACCCAAAAGGGAAATAAAATTATTTCATTTGTTTTCTTAACAACCTTTGCAAAAACAACATAAATTGTATATGCTTTTCCGGGTATTTGCATAGCTTTTATAGATGCCAAAAGGAATTTTTGAAAAATGTTATATTGGCTCAATCCTATAGATTCTTTGTAGATGAAAATTACCAGTGAGGTTTGCTAATTTATGAAATAGCTTTATAAGCCACACAATTAGTTACATAGTGGGCCAACTCCTGTCCTCGGGTACTGGAAGGATTCTAGAAAGGAAACATTCCTGCATCTTACATCAGAGTTGTACTTTGATTTGTCCCATTTCTTGCTTTTGCATTTTATTTCCCAGGTTCAAAAAAAATATCAGATGCCTCCCCTCACCTCCAAACCTTAAGCCAGGGCCACTGCATTGCATATTCCAGGGATAGCAACCCCATAGTGGTCCTACCTGTCCCTCAAACCTCACCCAGACCTCACCTCCCGAACCCTGCCCACAGAGCAAGTCCCTGATTCACTTTTTGTCTTCTGAAGCACCTTGTAATTGACCCTGACACAGTGCTTGCCGGACAGTGTTACAACCATTTCTCTCTCCCCTCACCCCACTTCTTGGACTGACAGCTTTGTCTTACATATGTCTCTTTGTATCCCACAGCCTGGCACGCTACCTGATACCCAGTAGATAATAAACAAATGCTTGTTAAATCACTGCACGGATAAATTTAGGAAGGCATTTATGGTTTGACTACAGGATAAATTCACTTAGAGATTTGCATAAAAGAAAAAAAAGCAGCTATGAAATATATGCAAGGAAATGGGTAACTCGAAATGCAGTCAAAGACGAGAAAAAAGACCAGTGAGTCAGTACAGTCCCCTGTTAAAGTTTTACTTGGCGTCTGCACTTTGTTAGTTTGGTTTTTCCCTCTCTTGATGCTTCAAGAAGAATCTCTGGCACTTAATTTTTTAGCATTTTACAAAAAGAACACATGCACTTTCTTATTCTTCACACACAGGTTAAAAATAAAACTTCAACAAGTAGCTGGAATATTATTTTTAACCTTAACCTAAAGCTAACATTTAACTAGCAGTTCTGAAAAAATTGGGCCTGATGAGGAAGGTAAAAAACAAGGGTAAAAATGTAGTGGCAAGGCAAAAAGGCTTCATGTGCTATTTGAATCCCAAATGACAGGAAATAAGTCTGTTTTGATGAGTTACCAAGTACTGTTTTCGTTATTTCTTTGTTTGTTTGTTTTGCTGTCACTTACACAGTCTTTGCTAATAGAGCCCAATCAGGTGTTTCCAGCAGTGTATTCTCCTATCCCCAGGGCTGGCTTCTAGCAAAATGGGGAGAATAAGGCTGTCTCTTGATCCAGGAGAAATGGAATTGAATAAAACCCCTGGAACTTAATGTTACTTCATAACATCTATACAGATGTCACCATGTATCCCAAGAAACACTGAGAGCAAGTTCCAGATCATAAGCTGCTTTTTTTTTCCCTACAAATTTTTATGTACAAATACTACACTGGTAGTCACTCTCACTTATTTATTTGTTGATCTGTCTGCTTTAAATTTATTCTCCACTTACCTCCAAGAAGATTTGAGGTAGCAATTGAGTTGAACACTTTTATATCCTTTGCAAAGCAATTCACATCTAAAGAGATGCCTTGTTTCCTAACAGTGCCATAATACATATGATGAAATATATCTTTATATTTGCTTTCTATAAACGGCACAGTTTATTCTCTGGAAATGAATCGCAGATATATTGAGAGGATACCAGCAACGGTAATGGATAGCAATACCTTCTGTCTTTATCACTGGAAGAGAGGGGAGATCAAGCCGTATCTCAGAAAACGTACGGTAAGAATGGCTATAATTGTCCATTCCATATTTGCTGGTGGAGAAAACAAGGAGTGATTTTTATACTCGTCTGAAAACATAAATTAGGACTTGCTTATCCATTTAGTCATCTCCAAATGAGACAGGAACAATATGGAACTCTGACAGTCCCAACACGGCTTCTTTCGCTCTAAGACTGTCTTCATGCCGAATCCCCTGTTCATTCAAACAGTGACCGGAAATAAGAGAGGTTTCATGGCCGGGCTGCTTCTTATAGTTAGCAAGTTAAAACCCAAAGGGACACCCAGCTTCCTTAGCAGCAGAAACTTTTGTGTGCCCTGGTAACTTAAGCACTCTTTTTTTTTTTTTTAAAGAATCATTCCAGATCACTAGTCCATTAGGTGAATTAAACCATTTGGCTATTTTTGTAAAATGCATTGCAGACTTTTAACATTTTCTGAAAAGGGAGGCACTTAGGCCCCTGCTGGCCCAGGTCTGCAGCAATTCCCCTCCCCTCTGGGGCTGGACTCACCGGAATAAATACTCCCTGACCGCGGGATGCTTCTGACCACGGACCTTTAACATTTAAAATCCTATTTTGTGAATTCATCCTCTCCGTTTCTTTCACAAACTATAAGGTTTAATAGCGATTAACAGCACAGCACTTTCAAATTAGCGATAGCCCTGCCAGTTCTAATTGGTATTCTAATTAGCCCAACTGATTCAACTAATTAAGAACATTAAACTTTTTAACAAAGGCTATCATGCTTTGTGTGTTGTAAAATGGAATTTAAGAGGGTGGATGTGGTGGTGGTGGTGGTGTTGGGTGGGGAGGGGAGGGTGAGGGTGAGAACAAGCCTGGATTTCCCTTACAGACCTGGAAGCAGCCAAGAGTTTGGAGAGCAGGGGGAACGTGCTACAGCGTGGTGGGTGAAGGTCAGAACAGCCTTGACCTTCAAGGGGGGCACAAACAGGTTCCTGTAGAGATGCAGCCCTATGGTCCAGGTGCCTGCTGAGACTTCTAGTAAGTGACATTAAGGACCAGCCACCGCCTAGCTTTATACACAATATGACCTTTGTTACAATGGAGTTTGGGGCTTTGCAACCGAATCCCTGCAATTTCAAAGCATGTGTAATTGAAATCTACTTTTAAGACAAGTCTGTGCTCTGGTAAATTCGACAGTGGAGCAAGAGGAGCAGTGCAGGCTGCCCTGGGGGCTGGCGGGTTTACAATGGAAATAAAACACGTGGTGTCAGACTCGACTTCCCTCTTCCTCTCACACTGCAGGCCCAGTCCATCAGTAGATTCCCTGTGTTCTTCCTTCAAAATATATTCCAATGCCGGTGACTCCTCTCACTTCCTGCACGGAACCCCTCTTATCCCAGCCCCCAGAGCCAACATTTAAGGAGGTGCTGACCCCCAGGATTGTACAATCTGAGAGGCGCCTTCACTGAGAAATATAGGTGCCTCCCCCACATCAGGGCCCACCCCCACCATCATCTTTCACCCCCACCTGCAATAGCCTCATGGCTGCCTCAGTTTACTTGTGGTCTCCTTTAAGCCTGCTCTCCATCAGCAGCTCAAAGCCCTCCAGGCCATGACTGCCCATCACACTGAGACAGTTTGAATCCACACCTGTTCTTACCAGGCCCTACGCGATCTACAACCAGATCCTTCCTGGTCAGTCTCTGGAGTTTTTCTCTTCCTTGGTCCTTCCATTCCAGCCACAAAGGCTTTCAGGGGGGAACCAAAGCAGGGGAGGGGGCCACCCCAGGTGCAGAACATAGGAGGTACATTGTCTGCAGATAATTTAAAAACATTTAAAACACTAATATAGTCTGCTTCTTAAATCACTGTTTACAAGCAATTCCAAGCCATGTGTGTGAAAACACTCCCCTCAGCAAAAAAAAAGTAAGCAAAAATTAAAAAGAAATTTTTTTAATCTTTAGTTGTTCCAAGTCTGT
Source organism: Myotis brandtii (assembly GCF_000412655.1). NCBI lineage: Eukaryota > Metazoa > Chordata > Mammalia > Chiroptera > Vespertilionidae > Myotis > Myotis brandtii. The sequence goes on from NW_005356259.1 coordinate 6,702,832, forward strand.
GCTGTCCAATACCGTAGCTATTGATCACTTAAAATGTGGTGGTAGTAACAAAAATCTTAATGAACTTAAATTTTAAAACTGTTAATGTGATTCAACTACAGGAAAACATTTAGGAATTTTTTTAAAAAACAACTTGTGTATGTGAATCTATTCTTCTACCATGAAGTTTATGAAATCTAAATACAAGTCAAGTATTTCTGATGAAAATGTAGCACACAAGTGGTGGTATACTTTAATATAAAATACACACCAGATTTCAAAATCTTTTTACATAAATAATGTAAAATTCATCAGTAATGAATTTTTATATTAAACTAGAGGCCCGGTGCACCACATTCGTGCACTGGGGGGAGAGGATGATCCCTCAGCCCGGCCTGTGCCCTCTTGCCGGGAGTGGGCCTAAGCCAGCAGGTGGACATACCCCGAGGGATCCTTAGTGCTGCTGGGGAGATAAGAGGCTCCCACCACCGCCGATGCACTCACCAGCTGTGAGCCCGGCTTCTGGCTGAGCGGCACTCCCCCTGTGGGAGTGCACTGACCACCAGGGGGCAGCTCCTGCATTGAGCATCTGCCCCCTGGTGGTCAGTGCACCTCATAGCAACTGGTCTTTCTGCTGTTTGGTCGATTTGCATATTAGGGTTTTATTATATAGGATACATGTTAAACTGGTAATATTTTGGTTATATTGGAGGAAGTCAAGTATATTACTAAAATTAATTTTACTTGTTTCATTTTGTCTTTTCTTACTATGGATATCAGAAAAGTTTTAATTACATATGTGGCTCACATTATATTTCTATTGGAAAGTGTGGGTGTATGTTCTAAACCAGGGTATGCAAATTACTGCTTATGGGCAAAATTCAGCCCACCATCTGTCTTTGTACAGGCCAAGAAGCAAGGATAGTTAAAAAAAAAAATACCAAAGAAGAAACAATATTGTGTGACATGTGAAAACTGTATGAAATTCAAACTTCAGCGTCCACAAATAAAGTTTTATTAGAACACAGCTAACTCATTTGTTTATATATTTGTCTATGCTGCTTTCAGATTACAATAGCAAAAGAGATCTTACGACCTGCAACGCCTTTAAATATTTACTATATAGTCTTCTAGAGAAAAAGTTTATCTACCATTTTCAAAAATTGATTGAGTTGCTACTGAGTTTTCATATATGTTCTAAAGAGAAGTAAATTTAAAGAATTAGTTACAGAGTTGGTCCCTGACACACACAGACAGAGCTACAAGTCAGGCACGTGGGTACAAGTTAAAAAGGCACAGGTTTTTATAGGACTACTAGAGGCCCAATGCCCCAGCCTCTGCCTTTTCCTCAGCTGCCTCTGCCTTGGCCCCTGCCCACTGCGGTGGCCAGGGTCGTCCAGAAGGACATCCGGAAGGACATCCTGTCTAATTAGCATATTACGCTTTTATTATTATAGATTGTGACAATTAGATACTGAAAAAAAGCACCCACTAGACCCTAACACTCGGTAAGCACCAAATAAAAGCCTTCCCCGCCCCCAATAAATAGCCCCCTAAAGGGGTTATTGCAGTCCAGAAGAGAAGGCGGACAGGTGTCAGACAGTCTACAATTCCTCATGGCAGTTGGAGCCGTTTGGGTACCCATAAGGAGGCATCTGGGAAAGGTACCAATGAAGGGACTTTGAGCCTGACTGGTATTACTGAGAGGCCACCTCTGCAAAGCCACCACCACTCATCTCCAGTTCTGACATTTCTGCATGTCATGTTTGTCAGGACGCTTAGTGATAAGTGACAGAAACTCAAATCAGAATTTTTTTAAAAAGTGAATGTATTGTTCCCATAACTAAAAGTCTGGGATAGGTACTGCTTTCGACATGGCTTGATCCAGGTGCTCAAAATGACATCAAGAACATGCCCCGGGCTATATCCTGCCCCCTCTCCTTCTGTCAGTCAGCATCTCCTCAGAAGTGGCCAAGATGACACCATCAGCTCCAGGCCAGCACTGGTCCAGCTCAGCACTGGTCCTCTCCTTGGTGGAGAGGAAGCGCCTTTTTCTAGTAACTCATCAAAAGCCTGGGGCTGACTCTCACTGGGCTCTCATGAGTCCCACACTGATGCCCAAGTAATCACTGCATCCAGGGGAGAGAATATCCTGAGCAGCCAGGGCTGGGCCTAGCCTATCTTGTGGGGGTGGATGTGGACTGAAAGTGGCAGAGGGCTCATCTGCTAAGGAAAAGAAGAGCATTTTTGCCAAAATATGAAGAAATGACTCTTGGCACTCAGAAACAGATGGCCACTACTAGAAAGCAAAAATTTCAAACAATATCACCTCTAATCTATAAACTTAAGAACATAACTGAAGCTGTGATTTGTTAAATAAGGACAAATCCATGTTAAACAATGCTTTAATACACTTGTAAAAACTCAAAATCAGCCTGGCTGACATGGCTCAGTGGTTGAGCGTCGACCTATGAACCAGGAGGTCACAGTTGGATTCCCGGTCAGGGCACTTGCCTGGGTTGCAGGCTTGATCCCCAGAGAGAAACTCCAGAAAGAAAGGAAACCAGTCAATGGTCTGGAAAGTTTGGGACATGCTCCTACCACCATGCCCTGCTCTTGGACACTCATGATGCACATTAGCATATAGAAGAACCCAGGAGAACATGCCTTACGGAAAATGTCTCTGACCATGCAGCTCTTAAGTGATTCCTGTTAATAGTCTGCAGAGCCTTCTTTTACAAACACTGAGTTAGTGGGTGGCATATTAATCAGAAAGCACTTTAGGAGGGAAAAGCAACTCAGGTTCTAAGAATAAAGGAAGCTCACAGAGCTGCCAGGTAAAATACAGGATGCCCAGTTAAATTTGAATTTCAGATAGACAATGAATACTTTTTAGCATAAGTTGTCCCGCATATAAATATGTCTGAAATTCAAATTCCGCTGGCCATCCTGCATTTTTATTTGCTAACTCTGGCAATCCTAGTAGTATACCCGTTCTGCCATGTCCCCAAACCAGGTGTACTTCAGATGGAGAGTGGGTGGCTTATGAACACTGGAAGTTGAGGAAGCAGAAGAGGCAGACACCTCCAGAAATTATTCCTAAGATTCTTGTAGGTTAGTGGGTAACTCTCAAAGCACAGTGATTCTCAACCAAGTGGAGGTTTTAAGAATGCTGTTGGCCAGGCCTTATCCTAATGGATAGAGGTAAACTTATCCATTGGGCACACCTTAGATTATATTCTCTTTATGCCAACACAATCATTAAATACATTTATTATTATTTTTTATGGAGGACAAGGCCTACAAAATCAAAGTGTCTAGGGCTCACTAAAGTCATAATTTCATGCAACCCAGAGATTCTGAATTAAAGCCACACACCCTCATCTATACAGTTTGCACTTTTCATTTAGCTATGACTAGAATCCCCATAGAAAACAAAAATAGTCTCTCCAGTTGAGAACCAAGCACTCAAAGGCCTTAAGAGTTACATTTTAGAATTGTCTTTTCAGTCCATCCTTTCTTATTATAGAAACACTAGAGGCCCAGGGCACGAAATTCGTGCACGGGAAGGGTCCCTAGGCCTGGCCGGCGATAAGGGCCAATCAGGGCCCATTGGGGCCTTCCGGCTGCTGGCCAGGGCCTTCTTTTATTCCATACCACCCCCTGGTGGTCAGCGCATGTCATAGCAAGTGATCAAACTCCCAGTCGAACCCCTGAGGGGACACTTTGCATATTAGCCTTTTATATATATAAATTGTCATTCTTCCAGGTAAGAATGTTAATTTCATTAAAATTTCCAACAGGCTATTGTTGTTACTGTTGTCATCACTGGTAAAAATGTCTAGGGTTACTTCAGACTAAAAAGAGACAAACTTCATCTATGGAGCTTTATGAACTGACACTTACCCCACTATTTTAGGGATGTGACTACAGGAGTCTAGATTCCTCTAAAGACCAGGATCCTTCACGGGCAGCACCATGCTCTATTCATTTACCACCCTAGACAGTCAACAACTGCAGCTAAGTATCTGCCATCTTTAGGTGTCCCTTCGGATCTTTAATTCCAAGTACAGACCATATTCACTTATTTCTATTTTATTTTCTCCACTGATTTTCTCTCAGCCCCTCCCAACATGGGTAGTTAGTAAGAGAGATGCTTATCTGGAGGATTTCTGCTTTGCAGAACAGAAGATTCTTATTAATATCGTGAATTCTCCATTCCTTATCAGTCCACCAAACGTATGTGCTGTCACCATGGCCAAATACCCAGCAGGGCCAGATGGAGGATGTTCCCTGCCTTTTTTCTTCTTGTTTTTGTTTTGTTTTGTTTTTGTTTTTTTATGTCAACCATCTCCAAAAAGCAGTGGCAGTGGAAAAAGGAGAGGTAGTGGAATATAAACTATCATTGCCACTAGCAAGCCAAGCCTACATCCTGTGACAAATAGGAAATCCAGCTGGGGAACGCTCAGCCTTTAAATCAAAAGGATGATGGTATATTTCCTCCAGAAAACGACACTGGCCAATAATGGAATCCAAAGCCCCGTGCCACAATCTTAGACTGGCTCTTGTACCAGTACTGCTGGCCAAATGAACAGCAATCTACTTAGTGAAAAAGTGACTTGAGCTCTTGAAAGAAATAATTAGCACTGGAGCAGCCCTTTTGGATAAAAAGGCAAGAGGGGGAGATCTGGGTTCCATTTTCACATGCAGACTGTATGTAACTATGGATCATTATTGACATTACATAGATGCTCACTTTCCAAAGGATTTTGCTGCTTAAGGAACTATAGAATCGCCCATCTAACTCATGGCATGTGGGGCATGAAGCTCTTGGTCACTGACTTACTACCTCATTGCTTAGCCATGGTGTTAATGAAGCAAAGATCACAGCTTTGATTGACAGACAGGCCTCATTGCTCTAAGGTGTTTTGCAGCCACATGAGCTATAACTGCAACTGATCAATTGATCGATCCAACTCTACTATGAATATTTATTGAGTCCCTCCTATCCTCAAATCAGTGTGTTGTGCGACTTAGGTACTGCAAAACAAAATGAAACAAGCAGAAATGCAAGATTGTTTGGGGGTTGTTTTTTTTGTTTTGTTTTTTTTGTCCTCACTATCAAGTTGGGGAGACAGATGCATTCACAAATAGCTATGCTACAAAGCAAATTATGCTAAGCACAATAATAGACACACAAAGTGCAGTGGGAAATCAGAGGAGAAAGATTAATTCCAACCCATGAGGATGTGAATGGATCGCCACAAATTTATCACCACCCCAGGAACAACAACTTCGACATATGTTATAATAACAGTGGGTTAGGATTGCTATTTAAAAACACAAATGAAAAAATATTGTAATTAGATGGGGTTTGCCAGCCAAACAGAGCAAACCAACCAGAAGTGTAAACTACAACGAGACAAATAATGATTTGGGCTTTTCCATTTTGCATAGGATTCGTTATCTGCTTATTTTATTGCCACTAAGGGTGAACCATGATTTTTTTAAAATGTGATGTAGGGGTTATAAGATCTAGCTGCCCAGGGCAGAACCCAGGACAAGTATGCGAATTCCCTGGGGAGTGACTGGATCCCACCTCTGTGCATTTGCATCCGTGGCATTAGCCAGGTTAGCCTTTCTATCTATGTTTTCGTCTCCAAAGTCCTCTCACGGGCTGATGTCTGCAAGCATGCAAACATTAGGGCTAAACATGCTTTCTGTCTATCTGCTGGGTGTCCAATATATTTATCCATCAAAGCCACTAAGAGAATCAAAAGTAGGTTTGAGACCACGAGCAAAGACTTCAGTGTTTCTCCGAGAAAGAATTGGAGTGAACACAGCGAAGGAGTTCAAGGTCCTGGAAGCTCGGCAGCCCCATTCAACCTTCACTCAGAAGTTATTTGTCCTTAAGATGTTGCCATGTTTCCTGACCCCTAAGGTGCTGGAATTGCAAGCAGAAGCCTACAATATTTTCAGAATAATTGGTTTCATTGCTATCATAATATGTGTGCTCCATCTATACTTCAAATACTTGGAGGACCAGAGGATGTTGCCATAGACACGAGCCTTTTTTCAAAGAATTGAGAAATTATTTCACATAAATGCCTTTTACTCCATTCTCTCCCACTCTTTTATTTTAGAAGAATCCATCAAATAATAATGCAATGCTTACTAAGCACAAATACCATTCTAGCCATTTGCATTTAACAACCTATGAGGAAGGAATAGAATTGTCCCCATTTGACAAATGGAAAAACTGAAACACAGGACCTTGCTCAGAGTCAACCAGCTCAGAGTTGACCTTGCTCAGTGGTAGAACCAGGGGTTCTGGCTCTAGACACCATGCTTTAACCACTATACTGGTCTGCTGATGTATATAAACCTCATATCGCTGTTGTAAGAATTATATCACCTGTGCAGAAAAGCTGACACAAGAGAGTGTTCAAAGTTATTAGTCAATATTAATACTGATAAAGTATAAATCAGAGTAAGTTAGCTTTGGGTTTTAAAACTTAAAGTGCAACTAAAGTACTCTTTAAGTGCAAGCACTCTGATATATGTTCTTTCTCTTTCTCTTTCTCAACTCTTCTCTTGGGAGCAGCCAGTGATCTTTGGACATCCTAAATTGACCTAGGCCCTCCAATGACTTCCTTTGCAACTAATTCCAACATTTCACCATGACCTACACAATCTCCTATGACCTCATCCTTACTCCCACTGTGCTTGGATCCTCCTGGTCTTCCAAGAACATCAGACATTTCCCATGCACTCTTGTCTCTGCAGCTCATCCTTCGTGTCTCAGCTCAAAGATGACTCAGAAAGGGCTTCCCAGATGCTTTAATCAAGTAGATCTTCCCATGAGTCTCTGGAGCCACAATATGTAAATTTCACATTTCTGTGTTTACCTGTCTATTGTCTGTTCCTTCCTCTGGATTGTAAACTTCCCCACAGCCCTGCCACACTGTTCTATTACTAACCCAGTGCCTGGAACAAATGTCTTCTTTCAACAAGTATGTGTTTACTGTCTTTCACATGTAAGCACTAGAACTGTAAATTAATACACAGGATAGGTAGGCAATGTGGTGTGTTAGCAAGTGGTAAGTGCTATAGAAAAAAGCAAAACTGGAAGGTGGAGAGGGAGGGAGGGATGGGTACAGGGGTACAAAATAAATTAGGGTGGTCAAGGGGGACCTCCCTGAGAGGGAATATTTGAGCAGAGACTTGAAGGATGTGAGAATGGGCCCATGGGGATATCCAGGAAGAATATTCCAGGTGGAAGAAAGTGCAAGGATCCTGAGGTGGAAGCATGATTGAGTGTGCAAGGAACATCTGAGGACCAGTGAGGCTGGGCTGAGTGAGAGGAGGGGAGGGGAGGAGAAGATGAGATCAGAAAGGCCAGAAGAAAACTGTGGGCCTTCGTAAGGACTTGGCTTCGACTCCAAGAAGAAGGGGAAGTCACAGAAGAGTTTTGAGCATAGAGGAGCCCAATCTGATTTATGTTTTAACCAGATGCTCCGGCTGTTGAGTTGAAGACTTTGTACAGAGAGTAAGGGGGCAGAGCCATTTAAGCCCGGGGAGAGATTGTGGTGCTTTGGATCAGCGTAGGAGTAGTGCAATTGCCCGAAAGTGGCTATGAGAGGATTTGCTGACAGTTTGGTTCTAGAGTGTCAGAGAAAAAGGAGAGTCAAAATCTTTGTTGAATGGATAAATGGATGAATAAATAAAAAGAAAATGACACAGAGCAAATCCTATTAAACAGCAGGATTGGGATTTAAAGCAAGGGTAGTAAGGCATCAAAATGCTCATAGAGATTCTTAACTTTCTAGAATCTGACAGTCTTTCTTTAGAAAAATGCACCTATGTACCTACATGCCAACTTTGCACATAGTCGTAGGGAGCTCCAGAATCTCTTGAAATCCATCGAGGAATCCCCTGTGTTAAGAGTGCCCGTATGTCATCACACAAGCAGTGAACATAAAACTTGATTTCCAAAAATGGAATTTGCAAAGGACTTTTATAAAAACATCTCTTGCATAAAGTGCCCACTTCAAACTTACAAAATGAATTAATGTAACAGGAAAAGGCAAATTGTGCTTCTGTTTTCTATGTTTAAAAATAACCATTACTAAATAAATAAATAAATAAATAAATAAAAATAACCATTACATTGTAAACATTTATGCACCCAACATAGGACACCTAAATGTATGAAGCAAATCTTTATGGACATAAAGGGAGAGATCAACAGTCATACAGTAATGGTAGGGGATTTTAACACCCCATTGACATCAATGAATAGACCTTCCAGACAGAAAATCAACAAGGAAACAGTAGAATTAAATGACACACTAGATCAGATGGATTTAATTGATATCTTTAGAGCATTTCACTCCAAAGCAGCAGCATATACATTCTTTTCAAGTACATATGGAATATTTTCTATGGTAGAACATATGTTAGGACACAAAACAAGTCTCAATGAATTTAAGAAGATTGAAATCATAGCAAGTATCTTCTCTGGCCATAGTGGTATGAAACTAGAAATCAATCACACACAAAAAATTAAAAACACACAAAGACATGAAGGCTAAATAACATGTTTCTAAACAATGAATGGGTTAACAATGAGATCAGGGAAGGAATCAAAAGATACCTTGAAACAAATAAAAACACAACAACCCTAAATTTATGGGACACAGTGAAAGTAGTTCTAAGAGGGAAATTCATAGTATTACAGGCCTACCTGAAGCAATAACAAAAATCTCAAATAAACAATCTAACTTTACACTTAAAAGAACTAGAAAAAAAAAGCCCAAAGTGAGAAGAAAGGAAATAAAAGATCAGAGCAGAAATAAATGAAATAGGGTCTAAAAAAAGATCAATTAACCCAAGAGCTGGTTTTTTGAAAAGATAAATAAAATTAACTAACCTTTAACCAAACTCATCAAGAAAAAATGAGAGAGAACCTCCCTAAAAAATAAAATCAGAAACAAAAGGGGAGAAGTAACAACTGACATCAAAGAAATACAAAGGATTGTAAGAAAATGTTACAAACAACTATATGCCAAGAAATTTGACAATCTGGACAAAAATGGACAAATTCCTAGAAACATACAGTCTTCCAAAACTGAATCAGGAAGAATCAGAAAGTCTGAATAGACAGATTGCAATTAATGAAATTGAAGCAGTAATAATAATTTTTAAAAAAACTCCCAACAAACAAAAGTCCTTGCTTGGATGGCTTCACAGGTGAATTTTACCAAACATTCAAAGAACTAACATCTATCCTCAAACTATTCCAAAAAAATCAAGTGGAGGTAAAACTCTCAAGTCCTTTTACAAAGCCATTATCCTAATTCCAAAACCAGATAAAGACCTACAAAGAAACAAATTACAGGCCAATATCCCTAATGAACATAGATGCTAAAGTCCTCAACAAAATATTAGCAAACTGGATCCAGCAATACATTAAAAAGATCATACACCCTGATCAAGAAGGATTTATTCTGAGGATGCAAGGTTGGTACAATATTTGCAAATCAATAAATGTGATGCACTGCATAAACAAAATGAAGGATAACATCACATCATCATACCAATAGATGTAAAAAAAGCATTTGATAAATTCCAGCACTCACTTATGATAAAAACTCTTAGCAAAGTGGGAGAGAGGGAACATACTTTAATATAATAAATGCTATATATGACAAACCCACAGCTAACATCAGACTCAATGAGTAAAAACTATAAGCATTTCCCTTAAGATCAGGAACAAGATGTCTGCTTTCACCACTCTTATTCAACATAGTACTTGCAGTCCTAGCCACAACAATCAGACAGGAAGAAGAAATAAAAGGCATCCAAATTGGATAGGAAAAATTAAAACTGGTCATTCTTTGCAGATGACCAGATGACATGGATATTGTATAATGAGAACCTTAAAAATTTCACCAAAAAAAACTACTAGAACTAATAAATTCAGTAAAGTAGTAGGATACAAAAAAAAATATCCAGAAATCTGTTGCTTTTTATCATTCCTATATAATAAAAGCCTAATATGTAAATTGTTCTTTTGGGCAGTCGTTAGACCGGGAGTTCAACCACTCACTATGACGTGCACTGACCACCGGGGGGCCGCATGGAATATGGCAGGCATCGGTGATGCGCTGCGACCTCTTACTGGCTACCTAGGGGTGGGGGTGATGGGGACAGAGGTGCGGTGAGAATGCAGGGTGTCTGCCGAGCTCGCTCTCACTCCCCCTGCTACCCTCCCCCAGGACGCCAGGGCTCGCGTGCCAGGAAAGCCCCCACACTCAGGTTCTGGGCGCCCATGAGGAGCCCACCCCACACCCATGTGGCCCCTTCCGGGTGAGCTGGGCCGTAGCCGCCAGGACCACAGGGGCCGGTCAGGCTCCCCATGGGTTCACACAGGAGCTGGTCTGGGAGGCTGGCCAGGAGAGAGCACGCTGCCCACTTGGCTTCCATGCAGTGCCACTGGGTGGCCCAGAGGCCCATCCTGAGCCCCAGCCCACAGCGTCTGGCCATGCTCACTGCATCTCTATGTTGGGACTCAGGTGCTATGACTCAGGTGGAGGGGGACACGCGGGGGCCCCAGGGCCCAGGTACCACCCAGGGCCTGGAGGTCAGCTGGGACCTGCCCTTCCACGCCAGATGCTCACGCTTCGATAACTAGCCAGGCCTAGGGACCGCACCTGTGCACGAATTTCTTGCACTGGGCCTCTAGTACACCAATAATAAACTATCAGAAAGGGAAACTAAGAAAACAATCCCATTTACAATTGTATTTAAAAATACCTTGAATAAATTTAACCAAGGACATAAAAGATCTATACTCAGAAAATTATAAGACACTGAAAAAGGAAATTGAAGAAGATACAAAAAAGTGAAAGTATAGACCACGTTTGTGGATAGGAAGAATTAACACAATTAAAATTTCCATACTACTCAAAGCTATCTATAGATTCCATGCAATTCCTATCAGATACCAATGGCATATTTCCCAGAACTAGAACAAATATTCCAAAAATTTATATGGAACCATAAAAGACCCCAAATCTTGAGAAAGAAGAACAAAGTGGGAGAAATCATACTACCTGATATCAAACTATACTACAAGGTCATAGTAATCAAAACAGCATGGTACTAGCATAAAAAAAAAAAACCAGACATATAGATCAATGGGACAGAATAGAGAGCCAAGAAATAAACCCATGCCTTTATGGTCAATTAATTTTTGACAAAAAATTCAAGAATATATAATGGGGTAAAGATAGTCTATTTAATAAATGATGTTATGTGCAAAAAAATGAAACGACAACACCTTCTTATACCATATACAAGAATAAGCTCAAAATGGATTAAAGATTTACACGTTAGACTAGAAACCATAAAAATCTAGAAGAAAACATAGGTAGTAAAAAATCTGAGACATTTCTCATAGCAATATTTTTTCTAATGTATCTCCTTGGGCAAGGGAACAAAGGGACAAATAAACAAATGGGACTACATCTAACTAAAAAGGTTTTGCACAGCAAAGAAAACCATCCCAAACTGGAAAAAATAAAAAATAAAACACTGCATGGAAGAATATATTCACCAATGATACATCTGACAAGGGGTTAATATCCAAAATTTACAAAAAACATATACAACTCAACACCAAAGAAAACCCAAACGATCCAATTAAAACATGGGCAGAGGACCTCAATAAACACTTCTCCAAAGAGGACATACAGAAGACTAGTAGACATATGAAAAGATGCTCAATGTTATAAATCATCAGACAGATGCAAATTAAAACCACAAGGAGAGATCTCCTCACACCTGTCTGAATGCTATCATCAATAAATCAACAAACAATAAATGTTGAGTACGTGGCAAAAAGGGGACCCTTGTGCACTGTTGGTTGATGCAGCCCCTGTGGAAAGCAGTATGGAGGTACCTCAAAAAATTAAAAATGGAACTGCCTCATGACCCTCCAATTTCACTTCTGGGAATATATCTGAAGAAACCCGAAACACGAATTCAAAGGAATATATGTACCCCTATGTTCATTGTAGCATTATTTACAATAGCCAAGATTTGGAAGCAGCCCAGGTACCATCAGTAGATGAGTGGATAAAAGAGCAGTGATAAGTTTACATAGTGGAATACTACTTGGCCATACAAAGGAGGAAGTCTTATCTTTTGTGACAGCATGGATGGACCTAGAGAGCATTATGCCAGTCAGAGAAAGAGACAGGTACCATATGATTTCACGTACACATGGAATCTAATGAACAAAATAAACTAACAAACAAAATAGAAGCAGACTCATAGACACAGAGAGCAGTTGACAGCTGTCAGAAGGTGGAGATTGTGGGGCTGGGTGAAAGGTGAAGGGATTAAGAAAAAACAAAAAAACTCATAGACACAGACAATGGTATGGTGATTACCAGAGGGGAAGGGAGTAGGGGGACGTAGAGGAGGATAAAGGGGGGAATAAGTGGTGATGGAAGGAGACTTGACTTGGGGTGGTGAACACACAATGCAATATACAGATGATGTATTATAGAACTGTGCACCTGAAACCTATCTAAGTTTATTAACCAATGTCACCCCAATAAATTCAATAAAAATGTTTAAACCATTACAATGCATGTGATTCAAATATAACAGTAATTTCTAATTCAGTATCATAAAGAGTAGTAATTAGAGACAATAGATAAGTCTTAATATCTGTAAAAGCCTAAAGGAAACTACATTTGTTTATAGGAAGAAAACAAAAGTTAATAAAGCACCATTCTTTTATATATATATATTTTTATTGATTTCAGAGAGGAAGGGAAAGGGAGAGAGAGATAGAAACATCAATGATGAGAGAGAATCATTGATTGGCTGCTTTCTGCATGCCCCCTACTGGGGATCAAGCCCACAACCCGGCATGGGCCCTTGACCACAATCGAACCTGGGACCCTTCAGTTGGCGGGCCAAAATGGCTAGGGCTTAAAGCACCATTTCTTTACCATTGGAGGGAATTATAGTAAGTCGGTCCAATAACACTGGTTTTCTCAAACTAGTATAAGCTTTAACTGGCCGGTTTAGATGACTATTGAATAACACAGTTTAAAATGCATTCAATAAATTCGGTTTGGTGAATAAAATAAAGACTATGCTCCATGAGGTGAAATAGGAAAGGTAGTTCTGGGAAGGGCTGCGGTGCTATTTTGTGTAAAGGCTAAAATAGAAGACGGGATGTTGCAGTGTTTTGTGAGCTGTATAAACAACAATATGATTTACTGCATCATAATAGTACAATTCAGTCTCATCTTTGCCCTGAAATAAAGGCAGAAAAGCAATCCCAGTGTTGCCCTCAAATTATTTCCAGACTGTCTGCTTAGTCTAAATAATCCTTGTGTGTAAATAGAGGTATGGGTAGATATGCATGTATGTACATATAAAACATTTAGACATCTATGTGAAAATCACAGGCACTCCTTCTAAGGTTTCAAGGGGAATAAGATTGCTCTGTTTTGCCTTGTCATTTCAATACCCGTATTCAAATCCCATGGGCTGTTTTCCAACGTGCAAGGCTTGCCACAGCCGTAAGACTCTTTTAAGCCAATGGAGATGACGGAGTTAAAACTCTGGGGATTAACATGGGGCTGGCACACAGCTTCCTGCTACCCTGAAGCATTTGTCTAGGAGCTTAAAAGGGAGGTGGGCAATCGAAAAGTTGTCCAAAATCTATCTCAGGAAATACCCTACTTCTCGGAGAACACTCTGGACTTAAGGTTTTGTGGCCTGATCCTGCCCTGTTCTACATTCTGTTGACTCACCTTCTACACTCGGAGAGCTAAAAATTATGCCTGTCATGTCTCAAACTGATCTCTTCAATTATGAGGGGACCGTGGGAAAGGGAGTCGATAGAATTCCCATTTTCCAAGACACGGGTGCCAGCTGGGTGACCTAAAAATAATAGCGTTTTCATCTTCATTTGGACTTTTGGCTGCAGTTGCCTCACAACTGAGTCAAATTATATCCAAGTTCTCAGTGGGTCGGTTTTATAAATGAAATATGAATATTTACCCAGCGAAAGCAAGAGAGGGGCACACGGGCAGACACTGGGCACTTTTTTAAAAATCTACTATAAAATGTCATGGCCCCAGAAGCCAAGATCATATCTGTTAAATTAAGATCAAATTGAGTTATAGATGTAAACTTTGGTGTGCAGTGGCTGCTGTAAATGAGAAAACACAGGAAATGATGATAGTGCACTCCCCATACTCGGAGTATTTGTCTGTAATTCAGAATGTGTCTCTGTTTGGAGCACTGGTGTTAGCTTGCTTTCTTAGCAGAGACTAGCACAGCAGTTTGGTGTATGTTATGAATGCATATTAACAGCACAGGCATTTGCATATCTGGAACTATCGTAGAAAATGCATAACAAAATTTCTTTTGAAAGACTATTGTACAAACACACCGAATCCTTGTTAAATCTTGACATAACAACTTTTTGTTTTCCTCCTTTTGGGGGGAAAAAAACGCACCAAAGGATTTTATTTCATGTTCAAAGGCAGAACTAGAACAGCCCCAAATGTTTTCATCAGAAACTGTTTCTCATTTGTCTGTGCATTGCAAAGATCAAATACAAAATCTCTTCTTGCTCTGAGCTGCGTTGGTGATCATTTTCTACTGACATGTCATGTTCTCCATTCCTTGGATTTTGATTGTCTCGTTCCTGAGGCCTGTCATACAGCGCGGCTTCTGGAGAGTTTGCAAGTTTAGAATATGGTGCCACATGCAGCATTCATGATAGGGCTGTCTGCTTTTTGGCTCGTGACTCTGATACTTATGTTGCTTTGCATTTTAAAAATTAAACCACACGAGAGAACACACAAAATTCTGCCCTTGGTCTTCCTAGAGAAATTCTCCGTGCTGACATTAAAAGTGTGTGCAGCTTGTAAATCAAAAGCTCTATGAAATATACTCAGTGCACCCATTCCCAGTCATGTTCCTTGAAGCAGTACATTTTGAAATGCCTTGGGGATGTCCGATTTTAAAAACCATGAACGAAGTCAACCTACCTATTTTAAGTTATGGATTTATGGCCTTCCTTTTATTTTCAATTTGCATTTGTCATTAGATCATTGAGGGGATAAAATTATTCTCCTTTACTTAGCACGAGTCTCCTTTTCCTCAACTTCTCCATCTTTTCTCGGACTGTCCGGGCAAAGGCGAGTCACTGGGAGAGGGCCGGAAGTGAGTGGTGTATGACAGAAGCAAAACCGAATTTAGTTCCAGGTCCCCGGTGCCCATCTGGAGCCAACGTGCATTAAAGCAGCAGAATTCTAAACCTTTCAAAAACCGGGATTTATAAGGGGAATGCTAACACAGATTCAACAGTTACAACTCTGCCAGGGATTACTTTAATACCAAAAGCATACTGTCTCACTTTGGAGAAAGCTTACTCCGTTGTCAAACAACAAAGGTGCTGTTGGTCTATGTTCAAACTTTCTTTTTTAAAAGCACCCTTTTCTCTTTACTGACAGGCAATCTGGAAATAAAATGTCCTTTTTGGGTGGGTGGGGTGAACGGGGGATGCGGCAGGGGAATAAAGGGAAAGAGGGGAAGGTGGAGTTTGCCTCTGGCTTCACAGTTTGTTTTCTTTATAAAGCTTTGTCAGCCCTGCTGAACTGTTCTGCCTGCTTTTGTTAAAAAAAAAACAAAAACCAAAAGGAGGGGGGGGGGAACATAAGGAAAAACAGATAAATATGAAATAAATCTGGCAGGGAAAAACAACTGGACGTGAATATAAGAATGACAAGCTATTTAAGTAGATGTTGGACTAGAGGGAGAATAATGTGAGAAGATTTTTAGGAGAAAGGGAAAAATCTGGAAGCTCAAAACAAACAAACAAACAAGAAAGCTAACCTTTGATTAAAATACTCCGCAGAATGCCAGGGAGAGACAGACAAAAACCTAAGGGATGATTTTTATGTTTATGGTGCCTGAAATGAAATGAGAAGGAACAAGCGAGTTCGTGCTGGAAAGAGATAGGGGCCAATAAAGAGTGAAGTTGTGACTTTGGGGAGAGGACACGAGGTAGCTGGAAATTGTTCACGGCGGACTCGGAATTGCCTCTGCATTTGAGACACAGACATAAAGCATCTCTCCGGGAGAAGTTGTCGAAAGGTACCTGCACATGTAGAAAGGGGAGCCCCTGCGGGTGCCTCTCACAGACCCCAGATGGAGACACTGTTCTTTTATTCCAAATTCCCAGGAAGCACAGAAGTCTTACATGTTAGTGAGAGAACACACAGACACGCACCGGTAAGTTACACGCCATGAAACAAAACAAGGAAATAAGGAGACCCCCGTCGGTCCCTGTTTGCTTACACAAATCTTAGTTTGGTTAAGTATCTCAAGACCATGTTCTGATTTCAGCTCCTTTTCACGGCGCTCTTTCCCTGGGTACCCAGGTGCACAAATGGGAGGGTGATCTTCACAAAACGTCCACAGCAGTGACAAAAGAAACCCCTCGCTCACACAAAAGCCCACCTTGGAAAGGAATGGAATATTAACGACTACCTAACAGTTGCACCGTTGGCAGGGCAAGGCTGAGCACTAGCACAGCTCTTCCTCCAGATTGCCCGTGGAGCCGGAGCAGCCCGAGGAGAAAGGCACCTACTGTCTGTGAAAGGCTCGTGCGGATTTTTTCCCCTATCAGTCTAACCTTCTGTGTTGATGCATGAATGCTGGTACCCACTTACAGGGATGCCAGATGATCAGTGCAGAATGAAGGTCCCAAGAGAGAGGATCACATGGTTCTCTCTGCCCTGTGACGTCACTAGCAGATGGCATGGGTACCAGCTCTGGCAGTTGGCATCAATGTCACTTTTTAGAGATCAATGAGATAGTGCAGATACACACACAGATCTAGAGACTCCAGGCGACGATGCGACACTCAGCCTGAAAAGATTTGGAAGATCCAAAATGAAAACTGATTATTGAATGAAATTAAAACCTAAGGTAATATAAATAAAGATATGCTTCCATTGATGCTGGCTTTGCATGCAAGTATTTAAAGATACAGTGTCACTGTCTTATAGTATTTATATGCTCTTTGCCATTTATAAGTTATCATATTTCATTCTTAGGATGTGATTTTTACATACTTTCACTGCTACTCTGTAACACTGCAAGTATGTGGACAGGACATTACTAAGAGTGTGTGTGTGTGTGTGTGTGTGTGGATTGTTAAATTGAAAAGTGTCTGTTTTATTTAACATGTTTATTTGTTTGTAGACTTTAGATGAAAATACTTGCTGTTTCACCAGACGAAAGCCAAAATTGCATTTGAAACGAATGATTTTCCCCTTTCATTCAGGATTCTGAACACACGTGCACAATTGCAGTCAGAATCCTTGGACCGCTCCTGTCAGAGATTAGCTAGAGGGAGACTTCCGTGGCTTGCAGAACAAAAACACTACGCGAGTGTTTTGTGTCCGGGATAATTTGAACAGCAGTAAACAGACAATTATGTGTAGAAAAAAATGTAAATGTAAAAGCAGTCTCAACATTTTCTTTGATTTAAAAGAATGCCAGTGATTTTTATTTGTTTAATTTATTTAAGGAGTTTATTGCAAATTAGCCCAATCCTCCCCCACCCCCTTTTTTGTGAGGAGGCTGGGAAATAGTGCATTTTTCTTTGCTGATCAGAAAGAAATCAGTTTTAAAATGGGCTCTGGTTAATTTTTTCTTAGATTTGTGTATTGCAACGGCCACTTATCTAAACCCACAGTTACATAACACAGCAAATAAAGTTAAGGCTTTTATTTTTAAAACCCACAAATTCATCAGCAAATGGAAAGATAACACTTTTTATTTTAAAAACTGGTGTCTCCTCTCACTTCCTACTCGGGGGGGATTGGAACTAATGAAATTCTGCATTGCTATATCATGTTTTGCATTTGCTTAAATTCCACAGTCTTTTTTGTGTATTTAAAAAACAGTAAAAATTCAAAGAGAAATGGAGATGGGGGTGGTATTATTATACATGCCTCATGTTTTATTTTCTTTTACTAATTTGCCTGTGTAAGTTAATCCTATTGCATGTACTAATGTTTGTTATAATTATTAGTCTGTCCCAACTAGAAAATTATATTTAATGTAAAAAAAAATTAGTCCCCAAATCAGTCTTTTTCATGTTTCTTTTTGTATTTTTATGATTAAGTCATTCAATGTGTTTAAGTGCAAAAATGCAAACACTTTAAATATTGTGCTGGCATTTTTTCAGGTAATTTAAGATAAGAGAGCCATGCTAACACTCCCGTTTGATGAGTCTGTTATGATGCCAGAACCCCAGATGTGCAGAAAGTTTTCTAGAGAATGCGAGGACCAGAAGCAAATTAAGAAACCGGAAAGCTTTGCCAAACAGATCGTCCTTCGAGGAAAGAGCATCAAAAGAGCCCCCGGAGAAGAGACCGAGAAAGAGGAAGAGGAGGAGGACAGGGAAGAGGAAGATGAAAATGGGTTGCCCAGGAG
The DNA here is from genome assembly GCF_000412655.1 of Myotis brandtii. Taxonomy (NCBI): domain Eukaryota; kingdom Metazoa; phylum Chordata; class Mammalia; order Chiroptera; family Vespertilionidae; genus Myotis; species Myotis brandtii. The sequence goes on from NW_005356259.1 coordinate 6,721,360, forward strand.
GAGGGGTCTTAGGAAAAAAAAGACGACCAAGCTGCGCCTGGAGAGGGTCAAGTTCAGGAGACAAGAAGCGAACGCGAGGGAGAGGAACAGGATGCACGGCCTCAACGACGCTCTGGACAATTTGAGAAAAGTGGTCCCCTGTTATTCGAAAACCCAAAAACTGTCCAAAATAGAAACTTTACGGCTGGCCAAAAACTACATCTGGGCACTTTCGGAAATTCTAAGAATCGGCAAGAGACCTGATCTGCTCACGTTCGTCCAAAACTTGTGCAAAGGTCTCTCCCAGCCAACGACAAACTTGGTGGCAGGCTGCCTGCAGCTCAACGCCCGGAGCTTCCTGATGGGGCAGGGCGGGGAGGCCGCGCATCACACAAGGTCACCCTACTCCACCTTCTACCCTCCCTACCACAGCCCCGAGCTCACCACCCCCCCAGGACATGGGGCTCTGGATAATTCCAAGTCCATGAAACCCTATAATTATTGCAGTGCATACGAATCCTTCTATGAAAGCACTTCCCCTGAGTGTGCCAGCCCTCAGTTCGAAGGTCCCTTAAGTCCTCCCCCAATTAACTATAATGGGATATTTTCCCTGAAGCAAGAAGAAACCTTGGACTATGGCAAAAATTACAATTACGGCATGCATTACTGTGCAGTGCCACCCAGGGGTCCCCTTGGGCAGGGTGCCATGTTCAGGTTGCCCACCGACAGCCACTTCCCTTACGACTTACATCTGCGCAGCCAATCTCTCACCATGCAAGATGAATTAAATGCAGTTTTTCATAATTAATGAGGAAAATGAAAATAAACAGTGGTCATTCACCTCCCCCGTCTAATTAAGACAAAGCAGATGCTTGTGGGCTGAGTAATTGGCACGACTCTATCTAAGGTGTTTACTAGTTCCTGAAGTGTGTTCCAACTATTGTGAGAATTTTCTATGTCATAATAAATCTCTTTTCTTATGAGAGCTTCTTTTCCTTTCCTTTTGTCTGTAAAGCACTGTGATTCTGTTTCTACTGGAAGGATTTTTTTTCCCTTGTTTTCTTTTCTTTTAAATTCACTTAATTTGTTTGAAAAAAGGGTGTCTAAGAATATACTGTTGAATAAAGACATGCACACAGCATAACTCAATGTCTATTTCAGTTGTACAGTAACTATAAAAATGCATGTGATTAAAATAAGACGAATAAAATGATGTGTTTATAATGATTAGGAATTATATATTATGTATCTCTGAAAAATTGGAAATTTAAAATATGGAGAATAACACCCAGCTGACAATGATATTGGAAGGTGCATTTGAGGATGGGCGACAATATGAAAAAGCTATGCAATTTTCTCTTTATTAGGGAAAAGTCTAAATGCATTCGATTGGTAACCATTCCTCTTCAGGTGTTTGCAGATGGGACAACATGATATTTGGGTAGGTGCTGTCATAATTTTGGAAAAATTATTTCAATCACAAAGACAACATTTTCAGCACTTGTGTTGTTCAGAAATTATCTGTACAGGTTCGTTATCACAATGTATACTTGTGTTTTCCACACCACATTTTTAAAGCAATTAAACATAGATATTTACACTCAGAGAAATCATCTATTAGTGGTGATATTTCTGCATGATGCTCATTATTTCCTGGTACACAGCTGCTTTCTGTCTCCAAAACTCCCTCCTTCCTATTCCAGAAATATTTCTGGATTTCAAAACCGTAAGAGATAAAACAAATTTCTTAAACAAAATGGCCAAAGCGCTTACAATAATTTTTTTAAAGTATCTTAAATGAAAGGAGAGGAGCCCATGCACGTTAAACATCCTGGGGAAACAATGATAAATCCTGGTAACCTTCAGCTCCAGCCGAAATTCGGTGGCAAGTTTCCAGCAAACACCAGAGTGGATGTTAAAAAGGGAAGGTTGGACTCTGTGCCCTTTAAATAAGTCTGGCCGATTAGAGGCTAAATTCTGTGTGATTAAAAGTTTCTGACAAAAGGCCACCAAAAACCTACTTGAATGGTGCCTGGCGAGCTCCCCCTCTTAAGCGGAACTGTGCCTCTCGCCTCTCCTAGGATCAGAACCAAGGTGGCAGTGCCCTCCCTCCAGAGGCCCCTGGTGTGGGTTTGCCTCCCGGGGGCGGAGGAGGCGCAGCTGCGACAGCGGTCCCGGGCAGCTCACCCTCTGAATTGGGTCCAGCGGTGGCGGCGGGAGGGAGCCTGCCCAGACAGGTCTGGGCCGGGGGTCCTGCTCCACAGCCCCGCACCGCTGCCCACCGTGCGCCCGGGGTCCTGCTTCAGGGAGCACAGGCCGAAGGCGCGCCTGGCAGGTGACTCGGGAGGGGAAGGAGGCTGCTGCCCGCCGCCCCTCCCGCCTCGGGGTCACAGGCTGTACCTGCACTGCTGTGTCCCCTCTGCAGTGGGCGCCTTGGAGCCTGGGGTTCCAGACAAGGAAGGGGCTGCGCCATCTGGGAAGCGAGCGGGTCTAGAGACCCCACTCTGAACCGGGGCAGAGCAGACCTCCTGGGGGCCAGGACCGGAGAGGCGGACAGGGGGTCACCCCTCCTCCCGTCTGCCGCAATGGGGGACACGGAGGCAGTTTGCACTAAGAGCTGTCCCCGCCCTGCTGCCCTGCTGTTCCCATGGCTGGTGGGACATCTTGAGCCAAGGCTGGGAGGCGCGCGCCCCATTCTGCGGGGGTGAGGGGTCGGCCGC
>NW_005356259.1:6724112-6730308 GCF_000412655.1 Myotis brandtii
GCTCCGAGGGGCAAAGGCACCAGGCGCCTAAGGCACCAGGCACCGAGCAGCTGCTGGCCTGGGCAGGACGCGGCGGGTCCTGAAGGCGCCCTCCGCGGGGGTGTGAGCGCCTGTTCAGTCAAATCCCAGGCAGACAAGGGCAGAGGGGCCGGGGAAAGAGGGGGAAGAGTGCCTTCCAGGCACGAGGACAAGTGTGCCTGAGGTAGCGAGCCCTCTGTGCCCTGTCTCCACACTGGAGTGACTCTGCGTGGCTTCCTTGCAGATGCGCACAAACCTGCCCTGTCTGGGACTGTGGCCAGGATGGCCGGGCCTCTCTAAGGCCACTCACTGCTCACCGCGTCTGAGCAAAGGACAAGAAAGTAAGGAAGCATCTGCACCTGGGAGAATATGGCTTAAAATAAATGTTAAAAGCATTTCTGTTTAGTCACTAGCAGAGTAGAGTCGGTCTCTCTCCCCACCCCCACCCCTTCCTGCAAGGTGACCTGGTGCCCTGGACTGAGAACAGCATTGCGCGTGCTCGGTGCTTTTTCGGTCCAGACAGCCTTTGAAATCCACCTAGACTTCCCAGGGTCACAGATCCGAGCGGGAACCAGCGATTGCCACAGGAGATGATTCTCCTGGCTCCTTCTGGCAGCGGGGAGAGCGAGGGAGAGAAGCAGCTGGCTGAACGTCTGGGGAAAAGACAACCGTTCAGATGGAGCGTCTCAGCTCAGAGCTTTGTTCCCAAGGAACTCAAGCAAAAGAGTGGGGTTTCCAGGCACAGACCCTAGAGATTATGAAATGCCTTCCATATTTGGATGCACAGATCCCATGTGTGCTCTCTCCTTCCGCCGCCTGATGGAAGCTGGGATACGAGGCTGTGTGTGGGACCCATCCCTGTGGCCTCACCAGCCTTCAGACCCTACTGGTGACTCCTGGCATGGAATGACCCAGCCTCCACGCTCATTGCTCCTGACCCAACATCCTCCTTCCAGCCCACGTCCCAATGCCAATGCCAATTTAATCCTCCCGACCTGCTTCCATACACCTGTCCCTTGGAATAATACCTTTTGTGGTTCGCCTTTTAATTTTTCACTCAGCTACATCTTCCCTATCAAAACTACAAACAACTGCTAACATATAGCACACTCGAATTTACATAACATTTCTCACCTATTCACCCATTTAGCCCCAGGAACTTTATCATGAGGTAATCAACCTTATGACCCTTGTTTTACCGGAAACAGAATCAGCAAAATCACGTCCCTTGTCCGTGGGCACAGTGCTAATGGCATAGCTGGACAAACCCAGTCCTTGGGCCTTCCTCCTTCGTGGGCTCCCAAGGCCTGATGCATGGGGTCTCTAGTCTCCTTTTGCAACCTGATCTCCCATTTCATTATATCAGTAGTTTTCACCTACTTTTTTTTTAAAGCATCAGTGCACTTTGTTCAAATAATATGTTAGAAGTTAGTGTACACGTGAACATGTTACTGCTCCTGGTGAAGATAGGTGGGGAGGGTCAGGAGCCAAGATACCCACCCTGCCCAGCTCCTGAGATGTCTCTGAGGTTGAGCCCATTTATTTCCTATCTGTCCACCTTTGTGTCTTGCGCTGTTCATCGGTTTAAGATATCCGCATTTCTGTTCTCCATCTTCTCCAATTCACGTGTTTCAAGGCCACCTCCTACATGAAGCCTCCGGATCCCTCTAGTTTCATGCTGCTCTGAAACCACAGCTGTGTTGTTTTGATCACATAGTTGTCAACTACATTTTCACTGCCTAATTATTGTGCTGCATTCAAAATCTTGTTTAGGTCATGCATTGCTTATTTAACTTGGGTATATAACTAGACTGTACACTCCATGTGAGCAGGGGCTCTGTATGATGCTCTTTTTGTCTCTGGTGCACGCACTCATTAAGTCCTTGGTTCGTTTATTGCAATTAAGGATACAAGCTCTGGTTGTATTAGAGAATAACCTCAATTCAAAGGCAAAGAGGCATGGGCCTTTCACATCCAACAACTGACACTGAGCAACCACCGCAAGGTTCGGATTGTCACCTTTAAAGTGAGAATATTATCACATATGTCATAGGTTGTGAAGATAAAACACAATAATTTATGAAAAGTGTTTGGCCCACTTCCTAATCCAAAATAAGCACATAACTGATGAAATCAGCTATTATTTCTATTATTAATGTGATATAACCACATTAACCTCTGCTAAATCTGAACAACATGAACAACAATATTTTTCAAAATGCAGGTTAGATCCAGGTAGCATATCTTATATAATAAAAGCCTAATATGCTAAGTGTCCAGTCGTCTGGTCAGCTGTTCAACCAATCAAAGCGTAATATGCTAATGATATGCTAAGGCCACTCAACCGCTCGCTATGATGTGCCCTGACCACCATGGGGCAAATGCTACAACTGGTAGGTTAGCTTGTTGCTGGGGTCCAGCTGATCGGGACTGAGCGAGATGGGCCGGACATGCCCTGGAGCCCTCCCGTGGCCCCTCCCCGGCTGGCCAAACTCCCTCATCCCTCCCCAGCCCCGATCGTGCACCAGTAGAGTCCCTTAGCCTGGCCTGCACTTTCTCGCAATCCAGGACCCCTTGAGGGATGTCGGAGAGCTGGTTTTGGCCCAACAGCAAAATGACCGGTTGCTATGATGTCTACTGATCACCAAGGGGCAGACGCTCAATGCAGGAGCTGCCCTCTGGTGATCAGTGCACTCCCACAGGGGGAGCACCACTCAGTCATAAGCCGGGCTCACAGCTGGTGAGCACAGCAGTGGTGGTGGGACCTCTCCCACCTCCGCAGCAGTTGGACATCCCCCGAGGGCTCCCAGACTGTGGGAGGGCGCAGGCCGGGCTGAGTGACCCCCCCCTCCGTGTGTGAATTTTGTGCACCGGGCCTCTAGTTGTGATATAAAGTCAGTCTAGTGAACTTAATCAATATATTTTCAATAAGATAAAAAGTAGAGTCCTTCAGGGATGTAAAGTACAGCATAAGGAATATAGTCAATACTATTGCAATAACTATGTATGGTGTCAGGTGGGTACTGCAAATATTGGGGGAATACTTTGTAAAGTATATGATTGTTCTAATGCATTGTTGTACACCTAAAACCAATACAAAATAATATTGACTGTAAACTGTAATTTTAAAAAAATGTAGAGTCCTTCACACATAGTAAAAGTAAGTACTTGTTCATCTGAAACTTTACTTCACATACACACACACGCACACACACTCACATACACACAGAGTAAGATACATTTTATAATGCCAAATGTCAAAGTAGTTGGAAAGCCACTGATCTGGAAGATAACTGAAGCGGAATACATGTCTGAAAATTCCAGAAGAGCCCGGGCTCTTCAGACATCTGCACCCAAGCTTCTGAACTGTGCTACTTATATCTAATGTCTGACCCCATCACACGAAAGGTGAGATTTCTCTGCATGCTCACCTGCCCTTTCCCAGGGATGACTTTTACAGGATAGCAACCGTTGCCAAAGTGCCTTATTTCTCTCTTTGAAAAAAGCAGTACTGCAATGAGAACTCTGAGGGGAAGATGGTAAAAACAAAACAAAACAACAACAACAACAACAAAAACACAGAATCCTCTTAACATTAATAAGGAGAGGAGGAACTCAGTAAGTTCAGAGACCTTGCATGGAGTATAAAGTAAGAACCAAAAAAGAACTCTAAGGACCCATCAGAACTGCCAATATCCACTCAAGTCCTGGATTTGTAGGTCAGGATCCCAAGGTTTGCTGGACATCAGAATCACCCAAGATGGCCTTGGAATACCATTTCTCAGGTTCCACCTCCCACTCCTCAATCCTTGGCCACTTCATGACCTGGTCCATATACATTCCTGGTACACCAACCCCAGATGTATTTCACATCACTAAACAGTGAACACCATCTTGGGGGTGACAGATAGAGGCTAATGAAAGGAAAGCTGCAATACCCTAAGCCACATCTTACAACTTTTCAGATCTCAGCAAGACAGTTGGATACAGACAATGGACTCGAGCAAGAAAGAGGAGGAATTCCAGGTTCCCAGTAGTGCTCGTGTACCTCCTCAATCCTTGGCCACTTCATGACCTGGTCCACATATATTCCTGGCACACCAACCCCAGATGTATTTCACATCACTAGACAGTGAACACCATCTTGGGGGTGACACATAGAGGCTAATGAAAGGAAAGCTGCAATACCAATACCCTAAGCCACATCTTACAACCTTTCAGCTCTCAGCAAGACAGTTGGATACAGACAATGGACTCAAGCAAGGAAGAGGAGGAATTCCAGGTTCCCAGTAGTGCTCGTGTAAGAAGAAAGAACGTGAAGTCATTAATCAGGCGAGTGAAGCAGCACTGGCAGGTAACATCACAGGTGTGCGATCTGCTAGCACACATTGGATGTTCTTCTTTCTCACTTTTGAGGGATGGGTGCTCTTGTCAAAAAAAGTTGACTGAACATGTAGAAGACCCTGGGGTTTGCCCTTGGTGAGTATTGACCCCCAACCATTTTGACATTCTTCCTGGTATAATTTTGAAATATGCCCACTCTCAAATTCCTCTTGCTGAATATTCCATTTCTTCTCAAAATACAAGTGAAGTAAAATTAGTCTTGAAGGACTTTTGTGTGTTTGTGTGTAGGATACAACACGAGGGGACAGGGAGATGGGTTTGGTGTGAGAATTCCATTTCACAGACAAAGATGAAGATTCAGAGCAGTGAAGCCGCTTGTCCACACACATTCATTGTCCAAGAGAAATGAAGGGTGGATCTGGGACTCCACCCAGGTTGGCCTGACCAGCAACCTCACAGTTTCCCCACGAGCCTCATTCTCCCCCAGAGAATCACAGTAGCCCTTATTTAATATGGCTTCCCCCAGGCAGGTCTCATCTAAGCACTTTGCGTGTCCTTTCTCATTTAATCCCCCCCCAAAACCTTTGGAGTACAGAATATTGTCAGCTCCCTCAGGAAACTGAGGCACAAAATCTAGCCCAGGGTCACACAGTTGATAAGTAGTGGGATGAAAATTCAGTCCAAGTGGGAGTCTGCCTCTAGAACCCGCACTTTCCACCACCAAACTAAACAGCCGCGCTTAAGACAATCAACCATAATTTTCAAAGTTTTTCGCTGACATGAAACCATGATGAGTTTCCATCCAGCAGGGGAGAGAAAATGATCAGTTATATGATAAAGACAAATCACCTGTAAAATAGGGAAAATCTACTTGCAACAATTCAGCCCCCACCTGGCTGTACTGGGATGGTGACTGCTACTGGGTAACAGCACAGCCATTGTTCATCAGTGAAGTTATCCAGTTTGAGCAAAATTGGCTTCTCTCAAAAATGTGGTGTTAGGGGAAATAGTAAATGAACTCTTAAGCTTTCAAAATGATAATCTAGCATTACTTAAAAGTCTACAAATTTGTTCCTAAATGTATTTAAATCTTACCAGTGAACATGATGCTTGGTTATTAAAAAGTAATTCTGGCGAAATTAGCTTGCAGCTACAAAATTAATATAATTCATTTATTACTTGCAGCCACAAATCAAGATGCTGTTAACACTGCTACACACAATTTAATAGGCACAGTAGGTTTCCATATGGCTTTAATTTGGGGTTTCTGGTCACTCCATTGAATTATTTACAGAATACACCAGTGTGTCTAGTCAGAGGGTGTTTGACCTAAGTGAGGTGTGAAGCATTGGCCTTCAAACTATCGAATTAAAGGTTTGATTGGTTTCTGAATTTTATCATATTAAACAAATAGATTTTAAGTCTAGAGGCTTATTATTACACTAGAGGCCCTATGCATGAAATTTTTTTTTCTAAATTTTTTTTTTCACAAATTAACACACAAAGGAGAGGTACAGGGTGTTCGGGGTGCGTATTACAGGAAGGTATGGCCTAGTCTCGGTGGACTGGGACATTGGCCCCAAGGAAGTGCCCTCTAACGTTTGGACAGAGCCCTGGGCGAACCCCTGCGTGTTCCCCGCCCCCTGATGGGCCCCAACTCCGGCGACCTGCCTGCCGTGCCGCCGGTGCCTCACGAGCGTCACCTCCCCATAGCTGCCCCTACCAACGACCCGCAGATAGCAGTCCAGGGGCATGTTCCCGGCGCCAGGCAAAAGTCGGGGTGCGGCGTGGCAGCTGGCCACAGCGAAGGGCCCCGCTCATGCCCGAGAAGCTG
>NW_005356259.1:6730359-6732619 GCF_000412655.1 Myotis brandtii
CAAAGCCCAGGCCCTCGGAGACGCTGCTGCCATAGCGATCCCCGCCGGCGCCGCTCTGCGCATCCCTATGCATGAAATTTGTGCAAGGAGCTCAGCCCTCGCAGCCAGCTTTGTCCAGAAGGTCGTCAGGAAGGTTGTCCAAACGGTCGTTCCACTGTTCGGCCATCTGGTCTAATTAGCATATTATGCTTTTATTATTATAGATAGAGATTTAGGAATGGAGAAAAGCCAAAAAGCACTCAATCTCAGTTAGATGAAGAAGAAAAACAGAGACACACCCCCAGCCCTCCCCCAACACACACCTATTTGACTTACTTAAGGCTGAGATAAAAGAATAATTCAGAGTTTAAACCCTCTTCTTTGTGATCTTGCCAGAATGATATGTAGTTTGTGTTTTGTAGCTGGATTTCATGCCTCCATGAACATGCCTCCACTCAATGAAGTTCAAGTTCCCTAACGAATGTGTCAGTCAAGATGAGAAATAAACATTATAATTGCACTTTGTGTCTCAAGCCTAAAAGAGAACAATGGGGCTACAGAATAGAGAATATGTCTCTCACTTGTGTTTTCCTTTAGCGTTTAGTTTTCTTGGGAACTTGGGGGGAAGAAGACAGGAGCTGAGAATACAGAGAGGCAGTAAGCCCTCGCTCTGATTTGGACCAGACAATGATGCCCTCACTAGGAAAGGGAGCACGGCTGGATGAGGAAGCAACCCTGGGGGGCTTCTATTCTCAAACTGGGATCAAGGTGCACATCTCTGTGGAAGTCTTTCCTGTTTTGATCCTAAGCTAGAAAAAGTAATGTAATTAGAAAAGAAAGATTCTATAAAGATTACAGAAGAAAATTAGAAATGCAACATTGATAACTATTAACAACTACTGAAAAAGGAACCAAGCTATACCCTCCCCAATTTGTTGTTGTTGTTGTTAATCCTCACATGAATATATTTTTCTATTGATTTTTAGGGAGAGTGGAAGAGAGAGGAGGGAAAGACAGAGAGAAAGATCGATGTAAGAGAAACACATCGATTGGTTGCCTCCTGCATGAGCCCTGACCAGGGCCTGGGCCAGGGAGGAGCCTGCAACCAATGTAGGTGCCCTTGTCCAGAATCAAATCTGGGACCTTTTGGTCCACAGGCCGATGGTCTATTCACTGAGCCAAATCGGCTAAGGCTACCCCAAAATTTATTTCACAGCTTGTTATAATAATGATACCTGTGTTATTTTACATGGATCATCACAACAACCCTTCAACATATGGTGGCAAGTAAATGTAATTACGAGGCTCAGATATAGAAAAGCAGAGCAGTTAGGTGACTCGCCCAAACTCCCACTGCTAGCAAGTGCCAGAATTTAAATTAAATACAAGTCTTTTTTACAAACCAGTCCCACAGTCCTCCCATAGCATTGCTCACCATATCCTAGGAATGTCTACCTTTACTTGTTTTAACAAAGGAATGGCAAAATCTTGCTTTAAGGATGACACAAGTATGGCTTGTGTATTTCCCAGAAACAGTGTACCAAAATATTTGTTTTGTGACTTTTAAGGATTGACTATATTTCCTTGAAAGTTCTACTATAAACCTAAACACGTAAGAGCTAAACACAAACTGCAAATCTGTCTATCAATCTCAGTATAGACTCCAGGCCATGAACAACGGTCTGCCCTGGTAGGAGACCTGAGGAGCCACTGACAGGTTTAGGTGACTGATTGTTGGAGCTGGGAAAAGACACTGGTTATGGAAACCTTAGAATAAAAGAAAATGTGAGAAAGACCACTTGAATCATGGATTACCTTTGTCCTCCCCAATCTGTTCGTGACTTTCTGGGATATTTACTCCATCTGTCTGCTTATATTGTATTTATTCACTTTATGAGGTTTAAAAATTCTATAGATGTCCATGTAAAGCCATATGCTCTACCAAACTATAAATCTTGTCATGTTGTTGACTCACAGTACTCAGTGTAGCACTCAACATAGTGTCCTGCACACAGCAGGTGCTCCGTAAATTTTATGGAATCCATTGATGTTGCATCCAGGAAGCACCCTATGTGTTTATCCAGTACTATTCCTGTCCTGGGAGAGGGGAATGAGTCTAACTTGTGTTTAGCATCCATTGGAAATGCGAATTTCTTGCCTGGTTTCTGAATACCAAGCATCCAGGCCACCATGTGGAATCTGACGTCTGGACAGTGCAAAAAGGCACCCACCACCTGAATAAAGAGACCTGTATTTGGTGTGTATTATTTTCTCCATTGGG
>NW_005356259.1:6732656-6800859 GCF_000412655.1 Myotis brandtii
GGGGGGGGGGCTTCCCGGGGGGGGGGGGGAGCGCGGGGAGTAGAATCTCTTTTAATGTCTTTTAATACATTTACAAAAAAACAGGCATGGCCCTTTAAGAAACCGCTTATGTCCAAAGGTTGGTCAGAGGTCAGGCTCTAAAACTACAAGATTAGTATGTGTACTAGTGAGTGCACCTTCCTAGTTGCCTGTTAATGGAAGGGAAAACTCAGCTTCAAGGGGCAGAAAGCTAGGCAGGAAGCTAATGAGGTGGAGGGAAATGACTCCCTTCTGATTGGAAAGCGTCTAGGAGGGAGTCACACTGAGGAGCCTTGGTGGGGCCCGACCTCTCCCTCCCAGCTTTCCCTGACAATGTGGGGCAGGGAACCACATGCACCAGACAGCTGAGCAAATGCCAAGCCCGGGTGCTCTTTTAGCAGAGAGATGGGGCTGTGCTGTTGGGTGTAGTAAGTACAGCACTGGATAGCAAATCGGGGGGTGGGGGGAAAGGCCAAGCATGGACGTTCCTGCATCAGCACGGATTGCTGTCTCGATTGTCCCAAAGCCTGGGTGTGCAGATGGACCTCTAGAATTTAAAGCTGTGGGCTCCACCTCCTTCTGTCCAAGCCAGTGTGGGGCTCGGGATCGGGGTTAGATTGAGAGGGGACTGGTGACAGGGACCTGACCATGTTGGAGGGTGGTGAGAAGGTATGTGATTGTTTCCATGATTATATTCTTAATAATGTGCCCTAATTATATCAATAGTTCTTGAAGGGTTGTGTAACACAAATCATAGCGCTTACAAGTTTAAATAGCTATGTAATAAGCACTCGCCATTCTACTTAGTGTTACTGCCCCCTCCCTTCCCAAAGAGAATTGTTATCTTTCGTCCAGGAATTTCCTTTTGCTAATATTGCAGGTTCTGGCAGGTAACCATAAGCAGATGGAGGGCCTGAGCCCACGAGCCAAAGGTGGCCTGGCTCTGGGAGACCCCCGTGGTTTGCCCCCTTCCTCGGGAGCAGCATCAGGGCCGTGTGCCCAGCAGCCTTCGCCATGGTGACTGCACACCTGCATCCTGAGCAGTGACCTGTGCGTCCATTGCCCGGTCCGTCAGCCTGGGTCCTGCTCTCCCGGGCACACTCTCCAGATGCTGGGCCACACTGGCTGCGCCTTCTCTGTCCCTCAGGCTCAGGAAGCTGGGAAATCCCACAGTCCCTTCAACCCTTCTTCCCAGAGGCCAACGATCTTTAGCAGACATGTGTCCTGGTTGACTTTCTCAGCTGACCAAACAGAGCTCCTAAACTCGATGTCCAGATTTGGCTTTTAACATTGTTTTTGCTGGTTATAACATTTGACACATTTTTCATTATTCGTTTTGATAACACAAGTATCTCACATTCATCGTAGAACATCTAAGTCATAGGTCTAGCTAACAAACTATTAAATAAAATATGTCCTATTCTTCTCCCCAGACAAGTATGCCTGCATAATGAATGGGAAGGCCTAGTTCACACTGAGAGTAATCTGACTCCTTGGACCCCGGCAGCGTGGGGACAGCCAGCTGCCAGGTGCTAGCTCCCCCCTCTTCCTTCCACCCCCTTGACTTCACTTGGCCATCACTTGAGCCTGAGTAAGCATCATCCAGCAGGCCAGCAGCCCAGGAAGCAGGTTCAAAGCCACTCAGGAAGGGAATTCTGGGTCCGAGGCACCTGGAGCTTAGTCCCCAGTGTGTGAGACTGAAGGTGGGCATCTTGCCTTGACCCTCTGGCCCTTTGACTTTCTCTCACGTGGCCACGCTTGGGGATACATATAGTTTGGGGACCTGGCTAAGGGAAGCTGACTTGGAGGTACATTAAGTTTGGGATTACTGAACTATATTCACGGGGTTCTCAGTCATTTCATTCATTTCACTGCTGGATCTCTAGGTGCAGGGATAGCTTTCTGGAATAGTCCTACTATGCAACTGTAGTGACTTAACCCTAACCTGAGAAATGAAGCTTGGCACCAGAGGTGGCATTACCATGGAGAGTATCCTGCAGTACCTGGCATTGTGCTACTGGAGAGAGTAAGCCAGAGCTAGGCACCGGGAAGTCTTTCAATGGTCAGATATGTATAATCGTAAGCGGAAGTTCCAGCCTCATCCAGGTCTGTCCACATGGAAGTTCTCTCCTGTCGGGAATGTACCGGTGAGGCAGCATGGCCAAGTAGAAACACATCCTACATTTCCCTCCTTCTCTGATGTGATGACATAGTTGATAAAGCTAAAAAGGTACCATGTTTACTGCCATTTATGAAGACATTTCAGGATGTTCAATAAAGCAAGTGTGAATTACAAAACCTTGATTTGAACCTGTGTGAAGTGTATCTTCTTTGCTAATCATTAAATGCATTTTTTAAGTGCGTGCGCGCACACACACACACACAATCTGGATAAAAATGATGGACCATTTAAAAAAAGTGATATTGTGATCAACTATGGTAGAGAAAAGATGGGCTTAGCTCTCTACTCTATTAAAAATTATATTACCAAATTAGTGCTATGTGGAGAGATAAAAAACAATTATGTAACTAAAAATATAAGGAGGGAGGTATTTTTAAGTTGCCAACCAATTAACTATAAAAATTGTGTGTGTGTGTGTGTGTGTGTGTGTATTCTTAATATTTGTAGTATTTTCCAGCTTTTAAAAAATCTGTAATGTGTGGTGATTTCTTTTCTACCTTAAGTAAATATTCATTTGGACCTAATTTTGTATTTTTTTTTTGTTTTGCATTCTGTTTGTTAGAGATCTTCTGCCCTACGTCCCACTCCCCCACCCCAATCATATAAAGCTCTAAGCTCTACCAACCTACGTGGACCTTTGGGTCCAGAGTTGCAACAGATGCGCAAAGGTGGACCACAAGCCTTGCATATGGGATTAAGGCCCAGAAAGTCAGTAACACCCAGAGAGTTTAAAGGGATAGGGAAGGTATTCCTTAAGTCAGATTAGAAGGTATAAACATTGAGTAAAAGCCAATATACTCAGACTAATAGAAGGAAAAAGTCAATATAAACTCAAGTATGAAGATTCAGTAAAAGCCAACATAGACAGACTAATAAGAGGGGGGAAATCAGTGTAAACTAAAAAAGTATTTGACTTACTGATTTTTAATAGAAATGTTATTTCTTTTCTTTCAAGTCCACGAATGAGCTGAATACATTCAATAATACAGGGCAAGGGGTTACACAAACATAGACTTTAGATTCGCCCCACGTGGATGCAGATCCCGGCTCCCTTGCTTATCATCTGGGAGGCCTGGGACAGGTGACTTACTCTCTCTGGCCCTCAGTGTTCTCCCTTGTAAATCCCGCCTACCGGTAGCACCTGCTCTGTAGTGTTGATGTGGGGTTAAGAGAGATAATCCATGTAAAATGCTGAAAACAGTGCCTGACCCAGAGTAAGTGCTGAATTCGTGCTTACCTCTAACTTACTAATCAAATGCCTTCCTTTCAGATCCTGATAAAATTAACTTCCCCCAAGCCAGGATGAATTACTACGAAACCTGAGTCAGATGGTAGCCAGCGAGCTTTGGCTGAACAAATTGTTTCGTCTCGAGCCCAGTCACACTGTGGCAGAGACTCTGGACAGGTCGTGCAGGGTTAGGCTGATGGAAGAGTATGGCAGGGAGGAGATTAAATTAGTCAGGAGTGTGCCGGTGATGGGTATCATCCGGAGCCCTCTAGGATTCCTCCGCATTGCCGTGCTGACCGACTTAAGCACGGCATTTGCACCTCTTAAAAAAAGACAAAGAAAAATAAAAAGAAAGCACGGAATTTGTTCTCTCGGTTCGAACTCCACATTTACACTGATTAACTTCCATCCACCTGCCAGAATATGGGCAAGAAGGACAGACACAGAACAAGTCCCTCAGTGACCCATTGTCATGGCAATGATGACGGAAATAGATGTGTCATTTGATCCTCACACAGGATTCCAAGTACGCTGACCAATATTTACAAATGTATATTTGAAGAGTTTTCTGCTCCAACACAATTCGGTTGCAAACTAGCACGTCGTAGTAAGAAAATATTAGCCTTTTTCCTCTTTATCTTTACAACAGCTTTCTTCACTTGAAAAATTAGCTTGGGGCCTACGATAACGTTTTAGGAAAAGACACGCTAAATGCTGGCATTCAACCAAAGGCTCCGTATTTTTCAGCCATAGACTCAATGACTGTCTAGAGAACAGTGTGTGATGTTCATTGCACAAAGATTTCTTTGGGTTAGGCTGATGGAAGAGTATGGCAGGGAGGAGATTAAATTAGTCAGGAGTGTGCCGGTGACAGGTATCATCCGGAGCCCTCTAGGATTCCTCCGCATTGCCGTGCTGACCGACTTAAGCACAGCATTTGCACCTCTTAAAAAAAAGACAAAGAAAAATAAAAAGAAAGCACGGCATTTGTTCTCTCGGTTAGATGTTCGAACTCCACATTTACACTGATTAACTTCCATCCACCTGCCAGAATATGGGCAAGAAGGACAGACACAGAACAAGTCCCTCAGTGACCCATTGTCATGGCAATGATGACGGAAATAGATGTGTCATTTGATCCTCACACAGGATTCCAAGTACGCTGACCAATATTTACAAATGTATATTTGAAGAGTTTTCTGCTCCAACACAATTCGGTTGCAAACTAGCACGTCGTAGTAAGAAAATATTAGCCTTTTTCCTCTTTATCTTTACAACAGCTTTCTTCACTTGAAAAATTAGCTTGGGGCCTACGATAATGTTTTAGGAAAAGAAATGCTAAATGCTGGCATTCAACCAAAGGCTCCGTATTTTTCAGCCATAGACTCAATGACTGTCTAGAGAACAGTGTGTGATGTTCATTGCACAAAGATTTCTTTAAAAGACTGTTAGCACCAAAAGCTTTTGTGGATTTTTTAAAGAATAATTTTCCACTAAAATACAAAAGAAATTAATAAAAGTAATCTGAACCACATTAAAAAATAAAGAGTTAGTTCTTAATGTGCCTCCTAACCCATAAAAAGCTTAGATAAAAAGGAGCATTTTCCTCAATGTTGAGCTGGGAAATGTGGACTAAATGGGCAGGTCCACTGTTACGTGTCTTAATTGAAGTACCGACCCTCGTAGTTGATGTGAGAATACTATTTCATTAAACGTGTTTGCAGGCCAGGTGACACAGTGTGGACAGGACTACAGCTACGTTCTGTTTGAAGTTACAGGTTACTGTAGTTATAACCAAGCCAGACACAAGCACTGTAGAAAAGGCGAGAGGAAGCCTTCAAGTTCAACCTGGCTGTGGTCACATGTTGCCACCACTCTCCCCAAATTCCACTGAAATGGAAGAGATTTAAGAAATTTAGGAAGAGATTTAGGAAATTAAATACACAGGAACACTCGAAAGCTGGAAAAGATGGCACAAGCAGGTCAGAACAGAGAACTTTTCCCAAATACATAACAGAGAGACAATATAACTGAGAAGCCTACAACAACCTCAAATAAAAAAACTTCCTGCATGCGGCTGAGTTTCCCCGTGCAAATCCCCATAATGCCAAACTCAGAAGCAATAGCGTAGGAGAAGGAAGACAGAGACCTGACTAGTTCATGCGGTTCCGTAACCTTGTGCTTCGGATTTGGCATTTGGCGATGGGTTAAATTCTGGACTACTCCCTGATCCAGAATTCTGACAAGAAAGACTTAACAATTTGGCTTGGGGTGGTAGTAGCAAGCAGTGTTCTATCAAACTTATGGTCGCTAAGAAACTGGTCTCATCACCAGAAGGAAAAACCACCTGAACACTCGCAAAGCAAGCCTGTGCTGTCCACAGGTCCTCTTCCTCCCCCAGCCAGCAGGAGCAGGGCTTGCTCATCAGAACACGAATTTATGGGCAGACAGGAAGCCTCATTTGAGTGGAGGAAATAACTCTTGCTAACAACATTGTTCCAATTAGATTCTCATCTATAATATGAACAGACCACAAAGAATCGCCAAACATCCAAGAGAAACTCCAGCATGAAAAAGACATAATACTTAGCAAACAGAAGGACTCTATCCAGAAAACACAAATTTAAAAACACTCAAAACAAAACTTTAAGTACATTATGCTCCAAGAGATGTGGAAAGCTATCCCATTCACAAATGAAAAAGTAGCGGGCTACTGTAAAAAAATAATAATAATAATAACAAGCATTGAGAGTTCTTATTGATTAAAGACAGATTGGTAAAAAAAAAAAAAAAAAGAAAAAAGAAAAGAAAGAAAGAAAGAGAAACCCATATATGATCTGAAGTGCAAAATCTACAGCATTGAACATCAAAATGGAACTCTAGAACAATGTGTAGGTGGCGCTGGTCACCTCCTCTTCTATTAGGAAGAAAAATAGCACAGAAGGCCCTGACTGGTTTGGCTCAGTGGATGGAGCGTCGGCCTGCAGACTGAGGGGTCCCAGGTTCGATTCCGGTCAGGGGCATGTATCTTGGTTGCGGGCACATCCCCAGTAGGAGGTGTGCAGGAGGCAGCTGATCAATGTTTCTAACTCTCTATCCCTCTCCCTTCCTCTCTATAAAAAATCAATAAAATATATTTTTTAAAAAATAGCACAGAAGGACATATGCAGGACAGTCATTTCATTTGGTGATGTGGCAGTTATGAGCAGCAAGAGTGGTTGGTGGCAAACCCTATAGGCAATGTGGATTACAATGTGGATTAGGGAGCCTCCAGGGAGAAACTAAGGTGGTCCTGGGGCTGGTGAAGAGCCAGTCACTGGGAAATGTGGCAGAAGAGGGAGCAGGTCCAAGGCAGCTGACTGGTTAAGCCTCAGCTGCCTTTATCTCCCTCTCACTCTGGTGAGAGCTAATCCCGGGAGAGCCTACAAATGCAACAGAAAACATCTGGCTGGATATTCTGAGTGTAGGAGCAAGAGCACACTGCTTTCTGGCAGCTGCAGTTCTCTGCAGGTAAGGGCCAAGGACCTAAGGAGGCTGCAGACCCCCAGTGGAAAGAATGTCCCCATCTTGGACTCAGTAACACTGTGGGTAAGAAGCTATCTAGCCCCAGGCAATGGCCTTCAAAGGAATCCCACTGCATAGTATTCCTGCTTCCAGAAACAGTCCCCCTACCCAAGCCAGACTTGAAATAAACCTATTTTTGTTAAAGTCTTATCCATGTAGTGTTTCCAGAATGGAAATTTATCCTAGGATGCCCGGCAGAGCTGTGTAAAGTAGAGGTGGTATTTACACCTGTGTCATTGGTGAACACAGCAACAGTGCTGGGCTGGTAAGTGTTTAACAACTGGCTCTGCAGGGGAAAGCCTTGATTGTAGCACTTGCAGATTTTTGTATTGTAAATAGTCCCACCACGGCCAATGTCAAGCTATCAAGGACTTGCCATTGCATGTGGTGTAGGGAAGAGACACCCAGCCGGGTACTGCGCAAGTTACTTTCCTGTTGACATCGGGCCTTCCAGCACAAGCCCCAGGACTTGCTATGGTTTTGCTGACCCTCCATGAGCCTCCTGAAAAAAATCACAGACACTTTAAAATTACTCCTTTCCCCTTTTTTTGAAGATCAGCCAGGTCCTTGTCAGCATACTTTAAAATTTACTTGCTTAATACCCTTTACCGCTGGAATGGAACGCAATCATTTAAGCAGGTATTTAGACAAGAGATGGATGTCTGAGAGAACGATCCATAGAAAACCAAGTCAGAAACCTACTGAAATGATACCAAACAGGAAGGAGAAAAAAATCCCCTTCTGCTCCTAAAAAGCCGGAGACAAATCTGGACTCCATTCCACTCTTTTCCCAGAGCTTGAAAGAAAGTAACTAGTTCATAAATTCCATCCGGAGCTTGGGGATTTTTGATGTAATGAGTTTTACAGTTTCAGAGGAGAATGCTTTGCTAATAATTATGTAACAGTAATTAAATCTGAAAAAGGCTGTACTCTAACTATGTTGATTTATTGCAGCTCCTACAAAGTACTCCTCGAGCGGGCACTGGAGTGTGCACTGCCTCCCTCCCGTTTTCTTTAAATTCTCACAGAGCACTGGGTCACAGATGGTCTGAGCTGCTATATTTTCCCTATTAAATTCCTAATAATCTTTTTCCGAGGCTGAGTCATGGAAGCCTGGGGATTTCTCAGTTTAATTAGAAGGTTTGAGGAGCTAACTCTGTTTGAAATGTGCTCCTAGGAGAGGAGGGTGCAGGTGATCCCGTTCGGAAGAATGACATGTGCCGGGCCCAGCACGCATGTCCACCTTAGACCGCAGCTTGCTTGCTCACCTCCTGTGTTTGAGGTGGACGCTGCATTGTCTGAATCGGAAGAACAAACTTTGGAAAACAGGGTTCTTCTTGCTGGGGATGTATTTCGGCGTCGGGTTCCCACCCCTGCTTGGCCTATAGAGCAGTGATTCAGGGATGTGAAGTGCTCGTTATTCAAAATGAAGTTTTTAAATCAGATCCAGCGGAGCCAAAGTCACCAGGGAACCGCTGTGGGGAATATCTGTCCATCTTTATTTGTATAGTCTTCTCCCTTCGGTCCCCTCAGACTTAAATTTTAACTCTGCCGATCTCATATTAAATATAATATTTTGTGTTTAGTTTTACTAGCAAAAGAGTATGAACATGTAGATGGACCAGCTATTTGGAATAACAACTACCTATCATTGATTGAGTCAGCAGGGAGGAGCCGTCAGGATGAGCCATACAGCTGAAATCAGGTTATCTTCAGGCATCTACCAATGAGTGTCATCACTGGTAGAAAGCCTGTTACACAAGATGGTGCGTGTGGCCCCCAAGCACAGTTGCCTTGGTATAATAATGTACAAAAGTGAAAATGCTTCGTGTAAGACAGCTGTCCAAGTTTCCTCTGCCCCGGTCACAAGGCCGGTTTCTCTGCTTTTGTGAAATAAGGGGCACCTCTGCGTTGCATGTGGCACCATCCAGAGAGGATGTACACTGAACCGCCGCCACCTCGCCATTGCCACACATGCACATGTCCCTGAGCTGGCGGTGACTGCCTTCTTCAAAACTAAAAAGTATAAGCAGAATGAATGCATCTTTGAAAAAGCAGATTTTGTCGATGTAGAATGCTGGCTTTTTAGTTTACTGAGACCACACACATAAAAAAGAGGGTTTTTTTTCTTCTTTCACATCAAAATGATGCTCTGTGTTCAGTCTGTATTATTTAATTCTCTGGCTAATTGAGTGATTTCAAGGTTTGGCAAGTATCTGTAGTGATTACGGATCCCCAATGATTGTGCAGCTTCATAGTTTTTACAGCAATGATTAGGGTTTTTTTTTCAGGACAGTCTTTACAGCCATAATTTTCAATGTAAATTGTATTTATATTTTATACCTTTGGAAAACAAAATCTAAAAATATAAGCATCTAATATATTTGTTGCTGGGATATGTGTCATTTGCCACATGTCATATTCAAAATCAAATTGAAAAGGAGATGATAGTTTCCACACTAAATACTAAATTACACAAGAAGGTTAAAAAAGAGGAAAGACATGGGCAGCTTGAGAAAGCTATACTGGAGAAAAAATTAAGGCATTTTTAATCTGGAAGAATAAATTTTCTCTCAGATGCTTCTGGCCCAGGCGGGCGTTTCTAGAACGTGCTGGCTGCAGCCATATGTTTAGTGATTGCATTCGTGACATGCGCGGACGAGGTGGCTGAGGGCTGCCAGCCCGTGGCTGTGGGGGCAGGTGGGCCTGCCTGATGGCTGTGGCTAATCCTGTAGTAATGAGGGAAAGGACACCCAGCGTGGGTGGGAAATCCACCACGGTCCCTTCGGGAGGCAGGACTTAGGAGAGCGAAGCATCTTTTCATACCTCATTCTCAAAAATGGCTGGATCAGGAACTATGAAATGGTCAAAGAAAAGTGTATGTGAATAGCCCAGCTGGTGTGGCTCAGTGATTGAGCATCAACCTATGAACCAGGAGGTCATGGTTCAATTCCGTGGTCAGAGCACATGCCCGGGGTTGCGGGCTCCATCCCCACTAGGGGGCATGCAGGAGGCAGCCAATCAATGATTCTCTCTCATCATTGATGATTCTCTCCCTCTCCCTTCCTCTCTGAAATCAATAAAAAAATATGTTTTTAAATGTACGTGACTAGATGGAGCTGGGAAGACTGGCATGTTGTATATGTCTGTTCAAGTTCTTAGATTCATGACCAAAGCTGGCTCTGATCATGCCAGACCTCATCGAGTGAAGGGAGAACAGTAGCTGAGCATTTGGACAGGGAAGAGTTCAGGGCATCACACAGGCAACCACGCTCTTGAAGGAGTTAAACAAGGAAATGCTTCCGACTTCTGATTAATGGCAGGGGACGTTTCGAGCCGCTGTGCCTACCTCAGCAGTACACGACTGGTGCGGCGGGGTAATATCTAATAACTAATCTTTGACACAAGAATTAAGCCATTTTGCAAGAAAGCAGATCATTAGAAGCCAAATTGAATTATAACTAATACTATCCCTGTAGAGGATTGTAAATTAATTGGTTTTTAACAATAACATTTCTGTATTTTATTAAAGCAGCGTAAGTATTCGGTGAAGAAACGAACGTAGCAAGTAAACAGGCCAGGTGCTGGGGATGCAAATGAAATAGATGACAGATGGTGAGGAGCACGCTCACTCACTGTGTGTGTATAATGGATCGAGGTAATCAAATTCCTTTGTGAGTTGGCGACTTTCTTTACATCAAGAACTTTAACTCGGGCTTGCTTACACATTTCTCTACCCCCTGCTCTCAGCACGCATATGGGCACGCACACACACGCAGACACACACAGACACCCCATCGTTACATACACATACATCCTAATTATAGCCTATGTTACTATCAGAAACATGGGCTATAGCTCTATTTACATAACACCATCCACAAATATCATTCCACCAGATCAACCTGTATACACTAAACAACAGATTTCTCTGATGAGAACACCACACTAAGGAAACAAAGCAACCTGTTTCCATCAGAGAAGTTCCATTCGTTTAGAGAAGTGAAGCTTAGACCAAGATGCTGGGCTCCAATGGGAACGAATTACTTCCGGCTCATTACGCTGAGTTTTCCAGTAGAGTCTTTACAAAGCGATGAGCATTCTGATGGGTTTCCTTTTTCCCTTCAAATAATGGTTGAGGGCCTGACCAGTGTGGCGCAGTGGTTGAGTGTTGACCTATGAACCTGGAAGTCATGGTTTGATTCGCTGCCCAGGTTGTGGGCTCGATCCCCGGTGTGGGGCATGCAGGAGGCAGTCGATCAATGACTCTCTGTTATTGTTGATGTTTCTATTTCTCTCTCCCTCTCCCTTCCTCTCTGAAATCAATACAGATATATTTTTAAAAAATAATAGTGGTTAAGGAGTCTGAACACTCCGAGAAAATGCTGATCCAAGCCAACTACTGGATTTATAGATTATATGTGCACTGATTTGCGTGTCCTCTCTGTTCTGGTACCAAAGAGATCGCTCTCTTTTATTGCACCTTCTGACAGAGTGATAATTGTATTCAGCTAATTCAAGAGCACAAATTCACATTCCATGTGGAATACAGAAATCAATTCCTCTTGGAATCATAATATATACACATACAAGGCACTGAGAATTACCTTGTATATACTCAAATCCCCATTTCAGTCTTACATTGTTATCTTACTTTTATTTTCATCTTTCTAACTATTCACTGGACATTTCCACTTGGATGTGTAGATGTTGCTTGAACATCAGTATGCTCAATATTACATGTTCGTTCATTTTTTCCAAAACCAGGTTACCAGGGAAGTCTCCTTTCTCTGACCTCCCTTTCACTCAGACTTGAAATTCTGGAGTTTTCCTCAACCCCTCTCTTCTTCATTTTTCTTGTATAGTCAAAATACAAAACCTGTTGCTTTTTCTTCTGTAATGTCCTAACATTTATTATTTCCTCCCCCATCCCATTTCTTGGCTTTAAACTGGGCACTGTGGCTGGACCACTCCATCTACCTGCTGTGTGGTTTCCTCAGAATCTGTCTCTAAACATCTCTACTTGCCCTGTTCCTCTCCCGACTTGTCTCATTCACGTTGCTTTCAGGGCTCTCTCTTTCCTATCTCATCCAACCCTTTGCTAGCTCTCAAATTTCTCCAGCTGGTTCCCAAAGGCTCTCACAGTGCACCATTTGCTCCACTGGGGCCAGCCTCCCGTAGTCTGTGCCGCACCATGTTTGTTGTGGGTCAGTCCCATGTTGCATGCCACTGCCGCCACATTTCTTCGACCTCAGGGCCTTTGCAAATGCTGTACCTTTGCCCAGGATGCTCCCAACCTCTCTCCCTCCCCCTAACCTTCTCAAAGCCCATCCCAGCTCCCCTCTCTCTGAAAGATGTCCCTCACTACTCAGTTGGGAGCCCACTCTTGAGTCCTTTATAATTTGCTCTTTAGAATTGTTCTCTGATGGCTTCACATGTGGTAACTATGTCTGCCCAACCAGCCTGGGAGACCTGTGAGATAGAGGATAGCATGTTGCACATGTCTGTACCCATCCTCATTGGCACACACTGCATGGTGCCTGGAAGCCACTGTACCTGCTTTCTTACTGCCCATCAGGTACCAGGCAAACAGGCCTCCAGCACTCTCCCTCTTCCCAGGCACTTTGCCAGTTCAGGTCACTGCCCCTTCTTCCTGTGCCCTTGAGGTTTTATTCTCACCACCGTCTTCTCTGACAAGTGCCTGTCCTCTTTCACTGTGCCTCTGACCGGGTGCCCTACCTTAGGTAAGGCCCTTTCTGGCTCACCTTGACCCTGGGACCCACCCCCTTTGGAAGGCCCACTCTTTCTCCTTTGAAGAACCTGCTCAGGTAATCTCCCCCTCTGAGTGCTGAGCGACAGCAAGTGCCTAATTCATTTTTATTCACTAATGTGCTGTTTTTGGAGAAAATACATTTCTCTCTCTGCTTTTTAGGCTACGCCACAAATCTACCAGACCATTCTAAAGTACACTTGATTTGTCCTGACTTTATTTATATATATGTGCCTACCAGAACACCTCCAAACACCAGCCCTTAAATTAGATTCCAGGACGTTAGAATGACATTTGCATGGCAGGATTCTGGGCTTAAGGCGGTTTGGCCTGGTGGTACTAATCTTGTGTTAACTCATCCTCGGGGAATAGTATGTTTTTGGACTGTTTCTGATTTCCTATTAGATGGCATTAAAGGAAGTATATTATATCCTGAACCTAAAAGGATCAGCTCTTTAATAAACCAAATTGACCTTTCTGCTTTTCCCCCCGAGGGAATCGGGGTCCTTCTCCATGCCTTGAAGCCCCCTCTTCCCTCTGGTAACAAATTGATTTTGTGACTGTTTTGTTGGCTTTTTTACATGACAACCACATATATGTGAAGAGTAATGACCAAAAGTCATACTCCTGGGCAACTGGGTATAGCCAGATGAGACGGTAAATATAATTTGTTGAATTACAGCGGTAGCTCCTGTTCTACTGGGTGTGTGTTCAGCTTCGACATCTTGGCAAAGAGATGATGTCACCAGAATCATGAAGCAAGTGGCAGACCACCTGTTAAGCAGCCAGTCACGAGTCAAAACCAAGAGCCCTGAGGTTATAAATCAATGTATAAATGTCCTCCTTCTTAGTCTCAGGACTTCAATTTGCAGTTACATCGTTGTCGGCAAAAATCATTTTTCTACCAAAGCTCTGTGTTAAGAATAAGCAAATATCAGAAAAACTTGATGTGTTAGAACCTACCTGTACTCATTAAATTTATCATGGTACATATTTTTGGAAATGGACAGCTTTGTAACCCACAGGTGATTCAGACTCTAACAAATTGTTTGGCATGAATGATCTACATAAATATTCTAAATGTAAGATAGATCAGTACCTATCGCTTTTGTGGACTGTGTAAGAGTAACTGTCATATCCTATATAATAAAAGGCTAATATGTAAATAGACCAAACAGTGGAACAACCGGAACAACCGAACAACCAGTCGCTATGACATGTGCTGACCACCAGGGGGCATGTGTGGAATATGGCGGGTGTTGGCCATGGCAGGATGGTGGAGCAGGTGAGCAGGGGCACCAGACCAAGGCAGGGTGCTGGGCACTGTCATTGGGGCGAGCCTCTGGTAGTTACTGAAAATTCTTTGCTTCCACATGCCGCGGTCCAGCCCGGCGCTCGCACCTGCTGCTGGCGCCAGAGCCACTGCTCCCACCCACTGCTGGTGCCTGGCACTGGTCCCGATCACTCAGCGCCATCAGCGGGTGTGAGCTGCAGCTGCCAGCCCTGATTGCCCCTGAGGGTTTCTCCACCTCCCTCTGCTCCCGAGGGGCAATCGGGGCAGCAACCACAGCTTGCACCCGCTGCTGGCGCTGGCTCCAATCGCTCTGCGCCATCAGCGGGTGCAAGCAGGGCCAGCACTGTCAGCGCATGGGAGCAGTGAAGGGGGAGCGGGCTGCCAGCAGAGAGGGGGCTGGGGGTCGCGGCAGGTGGGGCTGGGGGGGAGCGCAGAGGATGGACCGAGACCCACTCCTGTGCCTACCACAGCCTCACGGCCCACAGTTCCTTTCAAGGTGCACGAATTCGTGCACTGGGCCCCTAGTAGAGAAATAAAGGAATGACTTGATTGTTCTGAACCTAATCACCTTCCCTGTGACCAGTCCAAACCTAGGTCCTGATTTATTGCAACCGTAATGCTCTGTATTAGCACCTTGAGCTCTTGCTGGAAATTAAATTTACTTATATCCCTCAGCTATCTTCCCTCTCTGGCAATTTTGGCCTTGCTTTTGCACAGGAGAAATTCTGCAACGGCGTTCCAAAGCCTCTTCCTCCTAATGCATCTGTAAACAGCTGCAGCTCCCTGTTCAATATTGGCTGCAGCTGCCAGAATGCCCCAGAAGGACAACCGAATGGAGAGAGCTCCCCTTCATTGCCGTGCCACCCCCGAATGAATTTATGTTTTGTTTTTAAGTAACATTTTGTAGCATTTGCATTACTGAAACTACCAGGTTCCAGTAAACTATATTCCCAAACCAATGTCCCCCCAAAGACAGGAGACGTGAACTTTATCACCAACAACAAATTCAATTTTCACATTACCTACTGACAAAGAAGCATGTGCCAACAGCACTTGCGGATTCCTGAAAAATCCGCCAAACCAGAGGAAACCCACAAATCTTAGGTTTTAATGTCTCAGAATATTGCTTTCTGTTTAACTATTGCCTTTCACCCAGAGGTGAAAACGAATCTTTACATATTTGGTTTTAATTTCAAAATCGGATAGGGTGACACATAAAGATAGTCCCAATTGTAATCCCTGTACATTGCTGGTGGGAATGCGTAATGGTACAGGCACTGTGGAAACAGTTTGGCAGTTCCTCAAAAAGTTAAACATAAAATTAGCATGTAACCCATGATTTCTACTTCTAGGTATATATCCAAATTGTAAACAGGAACTCAAAACAGAAACTTGTGCACCAAGCATGTCAAACTCAAAGGCTAACACGGGCCAAATAAACAAGGTTTAAGTGTATGTGGGCCACAAAAAAACAAAAGCTTCAATTTTCATAGAAACGTAGGTTTACTTCTATAGAGACACACTGAATACAAAGGGCTGAAATAAATGAGTAATCGTTAACATAAAATAATAGAACATTTTAATAAAAATTAATATTTGTTCTTGAACATTGAACTTACCAGACACTGAATAACTGCACAAATTAACAAGCGTAACACAAATAAACCTATTTTTCTTGTTCTCCAAAGTGAAATATTTCCTATTGCCCACACCAAACAAGTCAGTACAAGGCTAATGATGTGGCAATCGGCTGCTAAAATATTCACTGCTAGTATTAGTGGAGAGAAATGGTGCGCCTGCGTGTAAGATGCGTAAGGGAAATGAATGAAACACGACTATAGTAATCAGTCATTAGGGAACGTTGTAGTTCATTATTAATAATTTTGTATAACAGGATTTTATAAAAATTAAGTTACAAAATTTTTATTAAAACATTTCTTACATATCATTACATTAGCTGGGCTGCAAAAATATTCATTGTGGGCCACATGCGGCCCGCGGGCCGTGAGTTTGACATGGTTGTTGTGCACCCTATTCAAAATAGCCAAAAGGTGGAAACAACCAAAATACCTATCAACAGATGAACGAATAAATGCATGTTCACACAATGGAATATTACTCTGCCATAAAAAAACAATGGAATTCTGACCCATGCTACAATGTGGATGAACCTTGAAGAAATTTTGCTAAGTAAAATAAACTAGATACCAAAGGATAAAATGTCTCATGATTCCACTTCAATGAGGTATCTAAAATAGGCAAATTCATAGAGACAGAAAGTAGAGCAGAGGTTATTACTAGAGGCTTGAGAAAGGGCGAATGGGAAATTTTTGCTTAACGAGTACAGAGGTTCTGTTTGGGATGATGGAAAGTTCTAGAAATAAATTGGGTGATGGCTACAGTACTCTTTTCCTTTTTTCCTGCAATTTCATTCTTTCTCACTGCAAATGGGGATGTTTCATGAAATGGCAGAAATAGTTCCAAGCCAAAAACTTTACAATATTGTTCTTCTTACACTCAAAGGAACTAACGTATCCCCCTTAGTCCCAGTTAATAAGAAAAATCCTGGGAAAGATGTTGATTGGTCCATCCTGGGTCAGGTGACCAACCCTGGATACCCAGAAGGCACATGGATGGCCACGGGAGACCTACTCCAGGGGTGGCACCTCCAACATCATCAGCCACACACTGGGACCAATGTAATCCCTGTAATTAGAGTTCCAGAAGGCTGAATTTGAATGAGTAAAATGGAATCAAAGTCCATTTATAAAGCAACTAAAATAATTAAATGCTTAGGAATCTATCTAACCAAAGAAGTGAATGATTTATCTACTGAAAACTACACAACATTGCTGAAGGAAATTAAATAAGACCTAAGTAAGTGAAAAAACATACCATGTTCATGGACATGAAGATTTGACATTGTTAAGAGTTCAATAATACCCAAAGGGTTTATACACAATGATAAAGTATTACAAGCTTTTCCCTTGAGATCAGAAACAAGGCCAGATGCCAGCTACCACCAAGCAAACAGAAAATACAGTTGGGATTCTGATTGTGGTTGCATTATATGTCTCTATTCATCCGGGAAAGATCAACATTTGCATTATATTGTTTCCATAACCAACTAGGATGCATGTCCCCTTGCGATGGTATCCCCCAGGGTATATATGTAGCATTCAATTGTTTGACAAATTTTAGAGGTTTTGGTATCCTCATAGAGAGGAAGTCAGGCAACATCCCTGTACCAGTACAAACTCAACCATCCCACCAAAGGGGGCCAAGCCACTGACATTGTGTCAGGAGATCTTTAACTTTCTTCATACTTAGTCCTAGGAGTTCCCTTGTGAGCTCTTACACCTACCTAATTTTTCCCATCACTCATACACCAAAGCATCCAAGCATTTGTGGCATCCTGGAATCCAGACCCAGCCTCTAATATTCTAATGTACATACTAGTTAGAGGAAATCAAGCACACTTCACCTTTACCACCTGAAGTCTTAGTTACAGAGCAATGTAATGGTGTGAGAGTCAAGGCACCAAGCTTTCTTAATTGTGGAGATTCTCTAACTCAATTGGCCAGGAAGAAAAGCAATGGAAGAAAGCAGATGTCTGGCAGTTCTAAGCACTCTGCTTTAGGATGCCTCCAATAATGAGTCAGGGAGAGAGCAGAGTTTCAGTTTTCTGCTTCTTTTAACACTTCAGCGCATGTTATTTCTATATTAGACAGCCAAATATTTACTATGATATCCCCAAACTCTATTTCTCCTAGTCCTTCAGAAAAGTTGCATATCACACTGGAGATTCATCTTATACAAGGGTTGGTTTCCAAAACTAGCATTGGAGGGGACATTTGCTTATAGTCAAAATTATCTTTGAAAAGCCTTTAAAGTGCCCCCAAAGAACAGCATACAGATGTATTATATTACAGTAAGTTCAACACATTCAGTTTTTCCTCCAGTATTGAAAAAGATTGCTATTTCTTAAGTTGAACACCTAATAAGTCCTTGGCCTATGTTTGGGGGTGCTAGTGTATAAAATATGCATATCACATTTTAAAAGAAGCATTTGCAACATGCAAGTTTAAATTTAATTTGTATATGATAATCAGGCATATGATATGATGCTACGATATATCCTTTTATGTAGATTTTTATTAAACATATTCCCAAGTAGTTTATAGTTTCTGCAGTTATTATGAATGAGATCTTTTTTTTTATTTCAATTTTTTTGCTGGTTATAGTTAGCAAATGGGAAAGCTATTGATTCTGTGTGTGTTTTGTACTCCACCAACTTAATAAATTCTTTTTGCTTTATTACTAGGCAGGCAAAGAAGCAGAAAGGTGTGGCCCAAAATGAGGAGAAAATGAATAAACTGAAACAGGTTCTAGAATGACCCACATGATGGAATCAGAAAATAACATTAAAATAAATTATTGTAACTATAGTCCATGTGTAGAGGAAAGATTGAACATGTCAAGTAGAAACATTCAAGATATAAAGACCACATGGAACTTCTAAAGATGAACATTACAATGTGTAAGATGAAAAATTATTGGATAAAGTTAATAGCCATTTAGATAATGTAGAAGAAAAGATTGGCGAACATGAAGGCATAGCAACAGAAATGATCCAAAATGAGACAGAGAGGAAAAAAACCTAAAAGAAATAAACAGAAAATCAGTGAGTGTGGAACAACTTCAAACATCCTAGTCTTCGTGCCAATAAAGGGGATAAAATTGAATCATAAAATATCATTCACCAAAGAGGCAGAAAATGTGGAAGTGGAACAAAGAACAGATGAAAGAAATATATTCTATTCTGAGGGCATAATCTGAAATACAAAAGTTAGAAACAAAGATGTTTATCATGTCACTATCTACAATACAAAACAATGAAAACAACCTATCCAATGATAGGGAAATGGTTAGTAGATGACAAGATGGAACAATGCGCAGACACGAAAACTATTGTTTATGAAGAGCTTATAATAACATGAGAAAATGCCAATGCTATAAAGTAAATTGAATTAAGGCCAAATATAAAATTTTACAGTGAGCATTACCTCAACTATAAACACTGACAGGGAAAGGGCCAGGAAAAAACTAGATGGCGTGACAATGGGGATTTCCCCACTATTTTTATCTTGTTGTTTTTTTTCAATTTTCTATAATAAGCTTATAGTCAGTCCTTTTACTAGTATAATCTGAAATTAAAACAGTAATTAAACTCTTAAATTTTGTTAGGTCCTGTTCTAGACCTATTCGTATATTACCTCATGACTTCCCACAACAACCATGTAAAAAAAAGGAGTATTTCCTTAGGTGTTTTGATAAGGAAATAGAGGCTCAGAGAGTATATGTCTTGGTTTGTGCATCAGATAATGTCAGATGGTTGGTGTCTTCTGCAGAGGTTTACTTATTTTACTTGGCTATTAGAAACCAGGTATGTCTGATTGCAAACACCTTGGTATATATTTGCTGCAGAACTAATAAGAACTGGCATGCAATTCTCTGAATTTG
Source organism: Myotis brandtii (assembly GCF_000412655.1). NCBI lineage: Eukaryota > Metazoa > Chordata > Mammalia > Chiroptera > Vespertilionidae > Myotis > Myotis brandtii. The sequence continues at coordinate 6,752,236 of NW_005356259.1, forward strand.
TGTACATTTGCCTCTCAATTTAGGGGATAAAAAATATATAAGATTAGCTGATGTAATTCAATAAAATATTTTTAAAAATCGGATTGCCAGGCATAAGCTGAATGTGTTAAAATAGAAAAACAACACATCTTCCTTCTAACATGTACAAAAAGCAAAATGACACCTATAAAAGTTCTTCAACTTCTTAGAGGCATGATCTTCTCCAAAAAGGACAACTCTTTAGTGATTAGGACCACAACTCCTTTACCTGGTGGAGTTTAAGACATTTAAGAAGACTTTATTCATAGAACAATCAGAACAAATGTCAACTTGCTATTTGGACAGTCCCTATGCTGGCCTTATAATATACCAAACATTAGCACATTGTCAATGTTTCATACATACTAGCACTTGTGTTTATCAAATATATCTACTGTCAATTGTTTTCCTTAATCACAGAATAATTTGATATTTACACCAACATCATTGAAATTGATGCTAAGAACTTCTACTATTTATAAAGGAAGGGAAGTCTAGTTTTAAAACATCTCAAGTATCAAACTTGAAAGAATGATCTGTTTTAAGATCAAATACACTAAACGAATCTGCACACTGTTATTTATGGCTGGCAAGCACATGGTATTTCTATCATTTCCATTTAAATTTCTTAACACGTTGAACCCTCTAGCTAAAGAAGTCTGATGCAAAGAGAAAGCAAAATATTGTGGTTTTGTGTTTGGTTTTTGAATGCTGGTTGCCTGGAGAGCAGACACAATGCTTCCACCACTCTGAAAAAATCCGAAGCTTCCAAAGACGATTCTCAAAATTAAGGGCAGCGCGCAGCTGAGAATTGTACCTTTGGGCAAAGGGCCAACTCGGGATGCATTTCACTCTGACTTGGCGCTGTGCCAAAGTCCCTCGGTCCCATTTGCTCGGTTTTATAGCTAACAAAAAGGAAATACTGAGAGTGTGGCTCAGATGGGGCTGTTCGGAAGTCAGAATTTAAGGTCTTGCTAAGATGCACGTTAACATAGAGAGGAGCATGTGAGAACAGAATCACTGGGTATTTTCAACAACCGAGCAGAACATGGCAATGGAAGGAATGCAGCCTATTAGTGGAGCATGTCCACGTCCCTTGGTCCCTTCCTGTCCCAGTGAGCAGGCATTGCAAAAGGAGAAGTGGAAGGGGCTCAGAAACCCACAGACATCAGGACCACACTCCCATGTTAGCACGAAAACCAGGATTTGTTCAAACATCCTCAGAAGTTGACAAGACCCATTCTAAAATAAATGTACGGTATAACCTCACCCAATTCCCATACTAAAATCATTGTTTATTTCCACCATACGCTTAAATAATAGCTGAAGGTCAACTAATCGGACTTCACAGTTTTCCCCCAAAATAACTTCATTAATACTACTACTATTTTGTAGGCTACTTAAGTTTTCGCTATGAACTTAAATTGGGGGCTGAATTTAGCTTTCTGTATTTTTTCAGCTGAAACAGGGCTGGGATTTTATGGGAATGGTACAACTTTAAAAAAAAAGAACTGACTGTAGGAAATCCAGACAAACAAAAAACATAAAAATGATTCTGAGTTAGCCACTGTCCATATTTTAGGGTATTAATATCCGCCATCAATCTAGAAGGAGAGAAAGGGGCATTTTTGTGCAAAAGTGGATCATTCAGCTCTGTGATATGTTTTTTTTTACATATCTATATATCATGAACAGCCTTCCATAACTATTTTAAGTCTACAGAAAGGGATTCTGAGTATCCCTTTTTGAATAGACTTTAAATAGAACGTGAATAGCACCATTTAGTGGAAGCTGCTTCTTGTTCAAAAGGCTCTAGACATGATCTGTGATACAAGAAACTTAAATGGCTATTGACCTTGCAAAATGCAGCATGGTTAATAAAAATCTCCATTTCTGTGACAAGACCTTCAGACTTGCGTTACATATAAGGAGTGTGGTGTGCCACTTGTCCCCAGTATCCTGAATAGCTCTGAAAACACACAAGGGTTCAACCTGTGTTTGGAAGATCATAGTTAAGAGTTCAGGGCCTTGGTCACAGCATGAGTTCAGCATTTGAAACTTGAGGGCTTCCCGTGTGCTGACTGGGTCAGCATGCTTGGGGTATTAACGAAGCCTAAAGAAGACAAGAATCCTGACTTGGAATAAAGTTTTGATACATTTTTATCAGTTTCCTAGAAGAGAGAATCTAGAGCAGTTAAGAGGTGATTGAATAGCAAAGAATTTGCTTTTCTCTTCCTTTCTACAATCATAGGAACACACAGTGGACTCTGTCGTTTTTGTCTTCCTGGGATCCTTTCACCTGATTTCTAGTATCAACACCTTGATTTTTCTTTTAAGAACTACCCTTCCCTATTCTTGGTCCATGTGGCTTGAGTGGACACACACACACACACACACACACAAACACACACACACACACACACACACACACACACACACACACACACACACACTTTGGAAAGGAACAAGTAACCGCAGCCTGGCCAATCACCATATTCCAACTCCGTGGCCAGAGTATTTGGTTCAGGGGTGTTGCTCTGTAGAACCCAGGAGAGCCCTGTAATCCTGTGCTTCTGGGGGGAAAAACACGGCCTCATCTCCGGATTTTTAAACCTGGTGAGATGTAAGGCTCAGGTCGCTGGGCCATGAGGTGGGGAGAGCCAGCTAGAGAAGGAAGCCGATGGGGGAAAAGCAGAGCTGAGGACACAGACAGTCCCAGTGACACTGTGTGAGTGCTATCCACCTGCATCTGATGAAATTTCTTTTCATTCAGTGAGCCAATAAAATCTCTTGTTTCCTTAAATTACTTTTCCATCAATTTATTTATAGCTCATTCATTCAGAAAATATTTTCTAAGTGCCTAAGTGTTGGCCATACAGCAGTGAACAAAGTCTTGACCTCATAAAAGTGACACTGGTGAACAGATAGCAAATATGTCACTAAACATTTAACATAGGGCCAAGAGTCAAGACCCATAAAGAAAACTCAGGCAGGAAAATGGGGCAGTACGTGCCAGGAAATGCTTTGAAAAGGGGCATTAGGGAAGACCTCTCTGAACAGAGACCTAAATAAATGAGGGGTAAGAACCCCTCCAAGTATTTGGGGAAGATTTTAGGCAGAGAGACAAAAAAAATTCACATTAAGAAGGGCAAGAACTGTGTATATCCAAGGAAGAACAAGGACGCCAATGTAGAGTGGCTTTCACAGGAGTGACAATATTACTTCCAGTGGCTCTCTGACCCACCAGTCATCCAGCCTTCACCAGCAGCAAAAGCAGTTAGTGCTATTAAAGACATAGAAAGTATGCAAAGACGTGAGCTAACCGAGCCACCCACTGAACACATAAACTTCTTTGATTCTAGTGTTCTGCCTAAATCCTGCAAGAAGGCCCTGATCAGGCTCTGCACATCGGCTGGGGCGTTCTCTGACACCCCTGTTTGATTATTTAACCACCCCCAGTTTCTGCGGTTTGCTTATCTTACTGCTGCCAATTTTACAACAACTCTGATTTCACAGCCAATTTGTTTATTTGTTATTTTGTTTCCTGGCCGTTGTCAGACTTATCTATAAAGTGTAAGAGTGGGTTATGTGTTCAGATGAGGGAAGTTTGGCAGAGTCTTGCTTGGAATTCTTTTTGAGAGAAAACATACATGTGGAGATGGGACACTTGGTAAAAATTAACAACTAGTGATTGGAATGAAGAAGACACAGTCAAGAATATTTTGGCAAGAGGAAAAAAATACCCAATGTTTTCATATCAACCTCACACCTTTCTCCCTAAAAGGCAAATTATAAAAGTTTTACTGTTAACTTTACTGTTCCTGCTGAGTTCCTACAACCACCAGCAATGCACCATAGAGCACCAGGCCATGTGTGTGGCCATCCTCTCTCAGTTAACAGTGCCACTTATTCCTTGCATTGTAATTAGTAGCCGCATCCTGCTTCGTTGCTTGCGTAAAGTACATTTGTTTGGTTTTGTGAATTGACCTGAAGTACTCAGAAGAATTGATGAAGCAGATAAAATGGTTTCCTCAAAATGTGGGAATCAGAAATTGAAATCTAATGACACATGTTTCTCTGAGCACCAGAATTTTTATTCTAATTGTCAGATATTGGAGACTCATTCAAAATCTTAATCTACCAGTGCAGTGTTTTCAAATATAATAGCTTGTTCCTCAGTCAAATAAGTTTGGAAGACATGGAGTTATAATAAAGCTAAATGGATTACACTCAGTGTTTAAGGATAGGAAGCTCTCACTCTAAGATCCAGAACAAGACAAGAATGCCTGCTTTTGCCACTGCTGTTCAACATTGTTCTGTAAGTTCTAACCAGAGCTATTAGAAACAAAGGCATCCAAATGGAAAATAAAGAGGTAATGCTACTTCTATCCATAGATTAAAATACCCTGTGTATAGAAAATTATAAAGAATACACACTAAAGATTTAGCTACTACAGCTAATCAACAAATTTAGCAGTTTCAGGGTACAGGATCAACACACAAAAATCAATTGTGTTTCTATACACAAGCAATGAACAATCCAAAAAATAAATCAGGAAATCAATTTCATTTATAAAGCAACTAAAATAATTAAATGCTTAGGAATCCATCTAACCAAAGAAGTGAACAATTTGTCTACTGAAAACTGCAAAACATTGCTGAAGGAAATTAAAAAAGACATAAGTGAAAAAACATACCATGTTCATGGACATGAAGACTTGACATTGTTAAGAGTTCAATAATACCCAAAGAGTTTATACACAATGATGAAATATTACAAGCTTTCTCCTTGAGATCAGAAACAAGGCAAGATGCCAGCTACCACCATTGACTTCTGTTCAGTATTGTATGGATGTCCTAGCCAGTACAAATGAGGCAAGAAAAAAGTGTTACTAGAAAAGAGTTGGGAAAGGAAAAAATTAAAAATGACATTATACACAGATAGCATAATTGTGTGTATGTAGGAAATTGTGTAAATGTGTAAAGTTCAAAAGAATATGGAGACAAATTATTAGAATTAATAACTGAACTCTTGGCCTTGAGGTTCCTTGAAGAATTTTGGAGTTGAAATACAGTGCATTTTCTCACCATCATCCTCTTTATACAGGTTGCTACAGCACAGAGCATTTGCAAAGTTCTGAATGGAAGAGGTAATTGCTCTGAGTTAATGAGAAGTGAAAGAAATTTACATTTTTTAATTTCAAATGTTATTCATTTCTGTACCCTCTAGGTATCTGTGAAAAATTGATCATAATCACAATTAGAAATAACATTTGACAAATACTTAAAACCAAAGGGATAATATCATTGAACAACAAGTGGCTTCATATTCTATTCTAGAGACTCACTTTAGGCAGAGCCAAACCAGATTAAAAGATCCTATGTCTTTTTATTGGCTGCCAAATAGAGTTGACGATCACTCTCAGAGCCAAAAAAAAAAAGTCCAACGTTTAGTTTCATGCAAGAAACTAGGATCCATGAGGCCAAACTTCCTTACTTTGCAGGATTAATTGCAGTATTTGAAGAAAATACTTCTCCAATAGATAGTTTATGAGTCAATGTTCAATGTGAGATTTTTCTGGAACTACAAAAATTCATGACTTTTTCAACCTAAACTGGTTTTTAAACTGGGGGAGTGGGGGATGATTGAAGCTAGGATTATCATCTATTCTTCACTTTTTTTAAGTGAAAATGTCCGTTTTGATGTATTCAGCTCAGTAAATCAATACCAAAAAAAAAAATATTGCCATGTCCAGAACAGGTGTTTCCGTAATAGGGATACAGTAGTTGGAATTTTTGAAATGCACACTGGTTCTCAAACTCATGCTTTCCTCTGAAACAAATAGAAAACTCTACCAGGTCTGCTAGAATCAACACTCTGTAAAGATTCCTCCACCAAGTTCTTCAGAAACTAATAGACTCCCAAGTCTGTGCTGAGGACCAGGGATGGCAACTCCATGCCACACTGTCATGCCTGCTTTGCTCAGTGCCCCAGAAAGAGTCATCTGTCTGTCAGACCCTTACACTGTCTTTTTTCCCATCCCTATCTCTTGTCCAACTGTCCCTCAAGACCTGGCGAAAGATTTCTCCTCTGTAAAGTTTTTCTTGATTCACCAAGAAACGTTTTTCCTGAGGTTGCTGTACATACCACCATCAAAGCAACTTTCTTAATGTATCATGATGGTCTCCCTGGGAAATGAGTAAGTTCACGGAGGCAGGAACCAAGCCCAGGGTTCTGTAAACATTAGGTCCTGACACATGATAGGTGCTTACTAAATTTTGTTGAATGAGTGAATATGCCCAAATTCTAGATTAAAATCACAAAATGTACCACATTTGGAACACAGAATGAATTCCGTACTGAAATAATCAAATCGTGTTTTCTCTCCTGCCTGGGGATGCAAACCAATTTAACGTATATGGTAAAATACTTTCTGTTATATAAGCCGCACAATAATTACAGGCCATTTGCTCTTCCAGTGGTAGACAGAAGACAAAAAAAAAAGTGTCCGTTTCCATCTAGGTTTCCCATGTAGTCAGTAGGATTAAGTGCAAGCAGAAAGCTGGCAAGAAAGCTCAGCCCATGCTGGCTTGCTGAAAAGTCAGCACCACGCTTCCCCAGCGAGAATCTAACAGGGTAGGAGGAAGGTTTCTCCTTCAGCTAATCATCACCACTATCGAGTCGAAGAGAACACAAAAAGCATGGAAAGGGTTCCAGCCCAAGGCTCACCTGCAGGAGAGGTCTGGTGTCTGCCGCAGAAGTAAGGCTGCTCCTGAGGCCTAGTCCCTCGTGGACGGGACCAGGTGGTACCTGGGCTTGCCTCGGCACCTCCGGCCTCGTGCTCATCCCCAGCTGGGGCCTATCATTGGAAAGCTGCAAGCTGACTGTAGGAAGATGGCCAGGAGTGACCGAGGCTTTCATCAGTTGCTGGCATCCAGGGTCCAGCAGTGCCTGCCAGAGCCCCTCTGTCTTCTCTGCCACCTCTCTTCAATCCCCAGGGAAAGGGCTGCTCACAAAAGAGCCAGGTTAAATATCAGAATGGAGAGCCCCCCTCTTCCCTTGCTAAGACCATGTTCAAAGGCTCACTCTGCTGCTTCCAGAGAATGCACTGGCGGCCCAGGGACATTTCATTAATCCGTGGGATTACAGATGGCACCCTAGGCTCCAGATTCATTCATATAAAGAACAGACAGCCTAAACTTACCACCTATGTGAGCTTGGAGCAGCATGGGCAATGCCCTACCTGATGAGACATGATCAATGACACGTGATTAATGATGACTCATGCTCTGTTGGGGACAATGTCAGTGGCAGTTCAATGCAGTTGGTTTCCACTCTTAGTTCCTTCCTTCTCTTGACAACCACTCTAGTACATTTATTATTTAGCCTTTGTATCTACATTCACGCAAACCTGCCTTTAGAAATGTTGGTCTTTTTCACCTTGTGGGTGATTCTCTCCTCCCTCTTAGTTCTCATCTGTTTCTGATAGAAAACGAATGGCCTTTCATTTCAGCCTTTTTCATTGTTCACTTTTCCCACTACTGACATCACCTCAGCCAGCAGCCAGGTAGGCAGAGGGACAGAAGAGGAAACACTGACGTGGACATTTCCCCAGCTTATCTTTTAGACTCTCCATTTGCTTTCTCTGGAGTAATGACAGTTCTGACGGGGAGTTTTGCTCTTACTGCGCTCTCTTTTGGCCAATTTAAAGGATGTTTAAGAGTGACCTCTGATGGTGGGTGCATTGATTTATTCCTGGTGATTTTAAATAAAGAGGACTGATGCCCACTTGACATGTCATAGAAGACAATGCAGTCTTCTACAGAACTGCCTGCCACCCCTCTGCTCCTTGAGAGCAAGTATCTGTGACTGCTGTGTCCTATGTGTGTCCTAAGTACTGAGAACTGCAGACAGCCTGTGGTACAAATTTTGCTGAGGAATGAATGAATGAATGAGCGAACAAGCTCCACTGGTGCTCCCTGGCCTATATGTGATTCTTTCTCTGGGGTGTTTGCACAAATCCCACAGAAAGCTCTTCTCTGGGAACACCAGTCTCTACCTGACTCAGTTCGCCCCAGGTGGCACCTTATATCAACCTCCCTAGTGCCTACAGCTGGCGGGTCCATTTCTGCCAAAGTCTCTTCAGCTGGAAGAAAGCCCTCTTGAGTGGAGTTAATTTTTAAATAACCTGCAGGCCCAGCCCCTGTGATGGAACCCATGTCTGCTCCATGGGACATATGCCCCTCTGTCGCTTTCAATGCACCCTCCCCCTCGCTGGCTGCTCAGCAGATGGCTCCCACCAGTCTTTAACTTGAATCTGCCAGGCACATCACACCACCAACTCCCTCCACGTACAAGTGCAAGATCTCTGGGCCTTTCTTGGGAGGCATTTATAGAAGGAAATACGCCCTCCTCTCTTGCATGGGGGTAGGGGCTGGTGGGAATGACACCAAACTATGGCAAGGTCTCCAAAATCCTATCTCCTGGCCTCCCCAGCCTCTACTCTTTAATATATTCAAGGTGCCACTGAAAATGTTCAGACACTGTCCTTTGCAAGTCTTGTACATTTGGGACATACTCATACTGAAAAATTATTTATGCTATCTGAAATTCAAATATAACTGGGCATGCTCTACTTTATTTGGCAACCTTACATATAGCTGATGTGGTCCTTGTGTTGAAATAAGGGTTACTTAACACAAAGAAAAACAATATTGTTCCTCTTTGGCTTTTGGGTTCCAAACAAAGAAAGAGTAATAATATCAAACAAGTCCATCCACAGATCAACATGTTAAACCACATAGCACTCACCACATCTGATTATCTTATTCATGTCATTCTTTGCTGCCCTCTTTCACTTGATAGCCATAGAACCAGACTATTCTATTCATTTTTGTATTTTCTTCTGCCAGGATGGATTCATCAAGATGCAGTTTCTTTAAAGCTCAGACTTTTAGGAGCAGCCATGTTAACACGTTTACATGGTGGAGGTGGCATTAACGACACCAGGCTGCAGAATCTCACAGGCACGTTTTTCTCTTCATTGGAGAAGTGCTTGCTCAAATACTTGGAGCCATTTCAAGCCTGTTATCCTTTGAGGAGTGGCCTGGCCTGGCCTGCAGGTGCCCCTTGAAGAACTTTCTGTGCAGAGGTCACTGCCCCTGCAGGGCAAGAAGTGAAACTGTGGCTTCTTAAAGGAATGGAGCAGCTTCAAGTGACACCTGGCCTTTCTCAATGTCTCATTAAAATATCTCTGAACACACACAGATAAGAGATCACAGCACCAGTGAAAACTAGAACAATGAGCTGGTTTTCAAATTGGAGGAGAATGTGACTCCAATGCCACTGTGGCCAGACACATAAGCACCAGGCCACATGGGGGCACCTTGTGCTCTGCTTCTAAAGGAAACACACCACCTGCAGCCCTGCACAAAGAAGATCCTTTGCTTCTCCTCCATTGTATCTACTTAGTTGAGAAATGCATGAGCTGCACCCACCAGAAAGCGAGCTGGCTGGTCCTGCACTGACTCGTGTTATTTTCTAGGACAGCCAGATGGTAATGTCTCATTTCACTCACCCCCACCTCACCCTGAGCTACATCCAGAGATTCAACTCCTCAGAAACACCTGGGCAAGATGTAGGCTGTGGGCTACCAGCATAGTAGCCTCCACAAATACACCGCTAGGGGCCTGGGAGAAGATGGAAATAGAAGCAGTAACAACCAGGGCTACCGCTTTCCGTGCAGTCCATCTGTCTCGTGTGCTGGAGAGCCAGCGATGGACGTAGGAGTGGGCCCCATTTCTGTCTGAGGGAGCAGAATGAGATAGGAAATGTGTGAGGCGCTGGGCTCACCCACCTACCTACCATCTGTGACTCCGGGAAAGAGATTCGGCCTCTCCAGAAGTGGTCGGAGGGCAAGGGCTGCAGTCCCCTCCAGACAGCTTCCTGTGCGGGGATGCGGCAACCTGCAAAGTGGGGGGATTCAGGGAAAGGTGACACCTTCTGGAAGACTCAGGAAATGTTGCTCAAGGAACCAAAGGAAAAAAGAATGGTGAGTGGTTTGTATTTCAATAGATGTGAGATAAAGTGGAAAAAGAAGGTTTAGCAAGAAAACATACCTATAAGCAATTACATTAGAAGAGAGGAAGGTTTACTGAAGTAAGAAATGCTGCAAGGAATCAAAGACTTGAAAAAGCAGAATTAAGCTTTTTGAAATCGCAGAATTGACGTTGACAAACTGAATAAGTAATATGGAGGATAAACATGATAATTCATTATAGAGTAAAGTGGAAAAGGACAACAATGGAAATGGAGAGAGAGAAAAATGGTGGATACAGAAATCCAAAGACCTAACTAAAGGTCTAAATGATGTTCTACCTGGCAATGTTGGTGAGTCAATTCAACAATGAATGGATCAAAATTCAAGGACTGCTTCTACAGAGAACAACATAGCAAAGGTCACAGGAAGGGCAAAGGTTGAGAGGAGATGCCTGAATTGCCTAACCTGTCAAGAGATTGCCATCCAGAACAGCAAGAATGCCTCCAATTAGAAAGGACAAATGAATAGATGAATGCATGAAAGGATGAAAAAGCAAGAAACAAACTAACAACCAAAAAATAATGAACAATAGATCTGTAAAACTGAATTCACAGAAAGGGAAGCCCAAATGACTTAATGAAAGAATGAAAAGAAGTTCAACCTCACTGAAAATCACAGAAATGCAAGTCAGACCAAATCATTACTCTTCACCCATCCAAACAGCAAAAATCGGAAATGTGGATTGTATGTAGGACGTGTTGGTGAGGATGAGGAGAAAGAGTGAGACTGTAGGTGCGTTTCTGGAGTGCAATCTGGCTGTGAGTGAAACATGTGAACGCCTTGGACTTGTGCATGTCAGAAGAAGAAGCCGGAGATGGAGGAGGAGAAAGAAGCAGGGAGAGTGTGGAAAAGGAAGGAACAAAGAAATAAGAAAAGTGATCACTGATCTGGGTAAAGAAAGTAAAATAACACACAGAATTAGGGGAAATAAGCCAAAGCTATTTTTATTATCTTTTGACTTTTGGGTAATTTTCATTTTTAATAATGTATTTTATAATATATATGTATTATGCATGAATATTGTAATGCATTATACATAAATATCAAAAAGAAGTTATTTTTAAGCATCCATAATCCCACCACCCGAGGTTTATAACTACTGCTAACATTTGGTATATTTCTTTTGGAACATTTTCTATGCATAAGCACTTTCCCAAATCATTAAATATTCTTCAAAAATAATTTCATCATTTTAAAGATTGCATAACATTACATTAATTGAACATATCATAATAATTTCTGATGTGTCCCCTTTGGAGAAAATGTATGCTATTTCCAAATTTCAAAATTACAATGACATAATTTTTACACGAATTTGTTAGCTTTTCTGATGACTTTTTTACCATGCATTCACAGATGTGGAATGATTGTATTTAAGCATTAAGACTCCTTATTCCAGCCTGGCCAGTGTGGCTCTTTGGTTAAGCGTCATCCAGGCACCAAGAGGTCACCGGTTCAATTCCTGGAAGTGGCCGACATTTCTCTCTCATTGATGTTTCTATTTCTCTCTCTCTCTCTCTCAAGTCAATAAGAACATATTTTTTTAAAGATTCCTTATTCCATTATTACCTTATTGCCTTCAAGTTTAATTAAAACAATTCTAAAAGGCAAAACAACAGAATGAGAAAGAACGTGGCTAATGAAAATTTCTTTTAAAAAGTGTAAGAACAAAAAAATACTAATGGAATGAAAATGACCTAGGCTACATCAAGAGAAAGGTACGCAGTGATTTCAAATACTTTAAAAAATCAATGTGACTTGGGCTCTTTCAGGTAGATGGGGACACCGAGGTTACTTTAATTAACAGGGTTTCTTCTAAGGCTGCATGTGGGGAACACAAGAGCACATAGAACTATGCCAGCAGCCTCGTCCACACTCATAGCCACTGGACGGACTTTTAAGACACAAACCAGGTTGAATCACCTGGTTCCCACCTCCTCTCCATGGCAGGTGAACATCACCTCCCATTCTGATGACCCGCCATCCTGGCCACACGGCTCCACACAGCTGCTCTGATTTTGTGGATACCTCTCCACCATCAGCTGATTCTCACTCTGCTCTCTAGATGCTTCTCCCTATCTCAAGGTTTGATTCCTTATGGATTCCACTCGCCTACTATCTTAGTTTGACTTCTTGAAAGTGACCTGATTGAACCTCCAGCTTCTAACAAGCTTCGAGAGATATTTCAGGTTGCCTGCAAGAGTACTGAGCAGCCTCGATGGCTGGTATGACTTGGTTACCAGCTCCAGGCACCTGGCGCGGATACCTGGCTGGTGAAGGGCATGCCGCTACATTCCACCCTGCACATGTTATTAGCTTAAGGAGGAGGTCATGTTCTAGGTGTTCCTTTGGTAGCCTTTTGTCCAGCTCAAAGAAAGAATTACGAAAACAGCTTTTAATGGCTAAAGGAAAGGTAAAATTCAAAAATTAAATTCTTTATAATTAGGAGACTTCATAAGCCTTGGAATGAGACCCGAAAGCAGCGGTTCTCAACCTGTGGGTTTCGACCCTTGTGGGGGTCGAATGACCCTTTCACAGGGGTCGCCTAAGACCATCGGAAAACACATATATAATTACATATTGTTTTTGTGATTAATCACTATGCTTTAATTATGTTCAATTTGTAACAATGAAATTGGGGGTCACCACAACATGAGGAACTGTATTAAAGGGTCGCGGCATTAGGAAGGTTGAGAACCACTGCATTAAAGGGTATTCTAAAGTCTCCTCCCTACAAATTCGTGAGATTTACAGAATTAGTGTCTGAAATGATGTTATTGAGGCCTAATTAAAAACGTCCAACTGAACTCACATTTCTATCCTTTGGTCAGATGATAATTACTAATGAAAAGAACACGTATCAATCACTATTTAGAGACATCAAACTCATCTGCCTTTCGCCCACGCACACACACCCTTAATTTCCCCAGTGTCCAGACCATTTCTTTCCCCCATTGCCAAACAGGCATACAGGTCTGAGGCCGGGTCCACACTGGAAAGAGAGCTGGTCAATGCGATGACCTGGGTAGCAGTGTAGATGCATCATAGCAGCGCTGTCACATCCTCATATCCCTTCAGCCCTTACCCCTCAGTGAAAAGGACATGGCTTTCATCTACTACACCTGCAACTGTCTGAGGGCTTCCCCTGACTGCTGAGGTCCACTCTGGCCACAGGCTCTGCAGATCAAGCTAACAACCTCTCCCCACACACACACACACCACCACCACCACCACCACTAGAAACATACTTCAACTAATGACATGCTTACCTCCAACTCCTCTTACCCTCAGGTGGCATAGCTCTTTGACAAAGTTTGTCTCTACACCATTACGCAGTGTTCCCTAGTAGGATCAAGTTCCAGGTACCCACAGTGGCAACTTGCTTGCCTGTCTCATGACTCTACTCTCCTACCCCTGTGTCCAGGGATCACCTCCCAGTAGACTGCTTGTTGTGGAATCCCTGACTCGGGGGCCTGCTGTTGGTGAATCCAAACTAACCCTCCACTATTACCTTTGTTCCTTGTAATCTACTCAGCAATAGAGATATTCATTTGTTGTCTTTTGATCATACAGGCAGTTATCTGCATTTGGGGTGACCAATCTGGGTCCCATTTACCTAGGACTGAGGGACTTATGACTTTCAATGCTAAAACCAAGAAAATCCTGGGCAAACTGGAATGAGATGGTCACCCACCAGCACGTTGCCTGCCTGCACTAGTGAGTGTACACAGCCATTTTCTTCTTATAGGCAGGCAGCTGGAGGCTGCTCTAAATCAACCAAGGATGGAACAGTATCATTAGCATGTGGGTTAATTAACCAGAAAAGAAGTAGAATTCTTCACCCATTGTGCACAATAGGCGTGCTGAGGAAGGAGAATAAAGAGAGCCTGAATGGACCATACAACTAGTCATCATTGCTGTGAGGTACGGACAACTGGGTACCATTTAACAGTTATTAATATTTCCTAGCTGTGCCTAGCACAAGGATCACACATTTTGCCAGAAGTCCTGCAACACATCATGGGATGTGAAGAAAATTAAGATGTTCGTTAAACCAAGTGTCACCAAGTATAATGTTCAAGCCTTCAACACATCAAGGTATGTTAAGGTCTCTTGCAAATTAACCAGCTGATTTTCTTACTAAGTTCTGAAATGGGCTCTCAAGCATGGAAAAATATAAGCACAAACAATGTTTTCATAATACAGCAGGACTCGGTAACCAAGAATATCAGCCCAAATCTGACCATTAGGTTCTACCTGAAATCTCCCTATCTTCAAGGATACTTGGGTTGCAATGATGTATGAAAACATTTTGTAAACCATAAAGCATCATGTAAGTTTATTAATCCATAATTCATCCATCACATACTACTGTAACAATTAAAACTATGAAATTTTATATTAGTGTGCTGGAATCATTTTAATTTGGACTGTGAGCAGGGAATTTTTTTATCATTCAGTTCCAGCCTTAGAAGCATAAATGGCACAGATCATGTAATCAACCAATGTTGGCCTCATGAATATATAACCAAATAGATGAATTAGTGCTGCTAAACCCAGATCTGTGCATCAGGACCTAGTACCCTGGTAGGAAGCCTTCCTCCAGTCTAGGTTTAAAAGAAAGGACATATTTCGTTACAGTTCTTGAGTGATACTACATTACAAACACCTTAATCTATTCCTTCTTTCAAAGTCTATGTTAAGTAATTTTCAGAATTTGTGTCTTAGTAAATACTTTTTCTTCCTTCTTGTTTTTTAAAAAAATATATTTTTATTGATTTCAGAGAGGAAGGGAGAGGGAGAGAGAGAAAGAAACATCAATGATGAGAAAGAATCATTGATTGGCTGCCTCCTGCACTCCCCACACTGGGAATGGAGCCCACAACCCACATATGTGCCCTGACTGGGAATTGAACCATGACTTCCTGGCTCATAGGTCGACGTTCAACCACTGAGCCACACTATCAAGGCTGCTTCCTTCTATTTGATAATAAAAAATAATGCAATTTTCCATGTTTCCCCTTTTAGCTTTGGTTTTGAGGAAGCCCAGAAATAAATTCGATACATATTTCTATTCAAAGTGAACTTCCTTTTTTTATTCCTTTGAATCTTTATTTTTTTAAAAGTACTTTTCCTTTCAGATATTCCATAAGTTTCTGGAAGACAGACTATAAATATACATATGTTTGGTACCACGAATTTTATCAATGTAAAAGTAGGTGTCTATTTTATCAAGGCATTTCTCTAAACCTGTGATAGTATCATTCTTACTTTACTCTGCAAACTTTTGAAAGTCACCACATGGTGTCTACAGAACCTAATAACTTAACTTCACTTGAAGACTCATGAAAACCAAACTTTCATTTTCAACTGAATGAAAAACAGTCACGTAAACTTGCTTATGTCATGGGAAGTTGTTTGGAATATGTTCTTCAGGATGCAGACAACATCTTCATTGTGCAGGTCAGAGACCTAGCTTCCTCACTATCTAATGGTTTGAATTGGGTTTACTCTACTGATTGGGGAGCTGAAGCTCCAAACCCCATGTGGCCAATAAAGCAGCCAGATCTACAGTCTGGCACCCCATGTGTTTGTGACCAGTATTTGGGCCTCAGAAATACTAATTTCAATATTGGCAGTAAAGCAAAGTTACTGAAAACATACAGTTTGGTTTGGGAAGCATCCAGACTTGGCCACTTACAAAGTTTCCTTAGACAAGTCACATAAGTGTTGGTCAGAGGGTAAGCCCTCAGTGAATGGCTGTTATTGACCTTCTTGCAGTCTTTTCTAGGCTAAAACATCTAATGTCAGAGATTATTTTCCCCCCAAATAGGTTCCTGGTCCCTCTATGTTGGGCTAGGTGTTCCTACCATGTGCTCCCCCTATCTTTTATACTTCCCACACGGGCTTAGTTGTCTTTGCTTGGCTAATCACCTCTCTCCACTGGAACCTTGGAAAGGCAGGGACTGCATTCATTTCATTCCCCATTGTATCCCTACCAGGTGGCTCAATACCTGGCACATACTAGGTCCCTGATAAATCTGATGAATAAATAAATGAATAGATAAATGGAAGAGTGAATAAAGGAAGGACCTTAGAAGCCTGCTGATGTAGTCACCTTATTTTCCCTTAAATTTGAGCTATAGAAGAGGAATTACCAGCAAGCTCCTAACCGATGATCATCTCAACACTTTAAGTTCCTACCCAAGCACACTTGAACTCACTATTAACTGAGTCAGCAAAACTCAAGTGCAAGCAATGAGATCCATTTGAGCCCTGGCCTTTTCCTTAAGTGTTTGCTTCTCCAGAGCAAAGCCCCAAAGAAACGAATCTTGTTCCAGTAAAGATGGGACCAGCTTCTGGTGATTATCACTACACCATCCCCGGGTTGAAATTCTCTTATGTATGTCCTTCCAATAAACCCTTCATAGGTCAGGGAGAAAAGAGTAGAGAGCTGCCCACACAATTCTCAGAGATATCCACCAAGCTCCTAACCCACGATCATCTCAACACTTCAAGTTCCTACCCAAGCACACTTGAACTCACTATTAACTGAGTCAGCAAAACTCAAGTGCAAGAAATGGGATCCATTTGAGCCCTGCAATAACCTTGGCCTTTTCCTTAAGTGTTTGCTTCTCCAGAGCAAAGCCCCAAAGAAACGAATCTTGTTCCAGTAAAGATGGGACCAGCTTCTGGTGATTATCACTACACCATCCCCGGGTTGAAATTCTCCTATGTATGTCCTTCCAATAAACCCTTCATAGGTCAGGGAGAAAAGAGTAGAGAGCTGCCCACACAATTCTCAGAGATATCCACCCCAGGGGCATGCCTGCCAGGTATCATCAATCAGAGCTGGGACACCCAAGGGCTGGCTACTAGTTTGTTGGAACAGGTTTACCTGTCCTGACCTGATTCTTGGGATTCCTCTTCTTACCTAGAGTCCATGGCCACCAACTTGGTCCTGCAGCCAAGTTCTCCAATCTACCTCAATGCTGGGGTGCTGCCTCGACTACTGCTGGAGGTCTCACTCGCCAGCACTTCTTAGAGGAGGCCTGACCCACTAGGCAAAGACCCTCACTGGACGTGAGCTGCACTCACAGCCACCAGCCCACTGGTGACCAGATGACCCAAAGGTGTATGTGGTACTAATACATGTCTGCTCAACCCCATCCTGCCCAGCTGCTAGATATTAGAAGAGTGGGAAATTCTAACACATTGACTAAGATACAATTTTCCAACAGGTTTATAAGGGATGAAACAGAGTCAACAAGGTTGGAGGACATTGTTGGGACCTCTTACCTACACCCTTATTCAGACCCAAAACTCCTTTCTATTAACTCCTCCCGGAAGGAGTCACCTTCCTGATCCTCCTGGGTGACTGGCTCCCAGGCTGAACTGAGTCTATTCTCTGTGGCCCCTGGATCACAAACCTGCTTTATCACACTACACGTATCTTATTTTGTTTACTATGCACTTTTAAATTTAACTATAATTTTAATACATTTTCTAACTTGGTATTAAAATTATAAGTGTGTGGTCCTGCCGGTGTGGCTCAGTGATCATAGTTCGATTCCTGGTTGGGGCACAAGCCCAGGTTGTAGGCTCAATCACCAGTTGGGAGCATGCAGGAAGCAGCCAATTATGATTCTCTCTCATTATTGATGTTTCTCTCTTTCCCTCTCCCTTCTTCTCTCTAAAATCAATAAAAATGTATTTTTAAAAAGTATACATGTATTTGTCTCCCATCAGAGTATGAGCTTATTGAGTTCAGGGACCACACCTGATTTCTCCTTGTCCCTCGATTGGCTGGCACAGTGCCTGAGAGACAAGAAACAGGCAATAAATGGGGGCGATCTGTTCTGATTTCTTAGGGAAGAACAAGACTATAATTTTTCAAGACTTACTTCTCATTGTTAAGGCCTAGATAATGTGTAACAACATCAGAAGTACAGTTTTAGCAAAACAGTCAGAGTGTCTAATTGGCATATTTCCCATTAGGTTCCCATGGCCCCACTCACCCCCCAAAAAATACCTTAGTAAAATTATTTTGTAATGAAAACTTTTCTATTTCCTTATGTAATGTTACTCTATTGAGGAAGGCACATCAAAAACCCACATCACCTTTGAGAGGATTCCAGCAGATAACCTTTTTCGATTCTAATCCACATCTCTTTCATCTTCAATTTTAAAAAAAATGAGGTGAAAAGTTAAAGTAGAATAATATTGCTGTGTACACAGGTTTTTTTTTTCCTTCCGAGTATTTTTCTCCTCAATGTGCGCAATTGGTAATTAAATGTATTTCTGCTGGTCGGTGGCCATATGCCTACAATATGTAAAAATACATTTGCGCTTTTTCCCCCTCCATTCCTTTTGTTCCCAGTGCTGAGCGCTGTCAGCGCGAACCGTCCAGATTCCTGTGTGCTGGTATCCATGGGCTGTGCTTGCCAAGCTGCCAGTCTGGAGCGTCACACCTTACTGCCTTTAAAGATTGCCCTGCAGAGATGGAGGGAAATGGCAATTTTTACATGATGCAGTCTGGCGACCCAGGAGATTTGAAGTCAGAACTGGTGCCAAGATGTACCCAGGAGAGCAAGCAGAGGCAAAATCAGAGAACCTGGGCCAAAAAAAAAAAGAAGAAGAAGAAGAAAGAAGAGGCTGGGGGAGGAGGAAACCACAGTCAGCTCTCTCTGGGGGTTCTCTCAAAAGGCCGGATCTTAAGGCCACTGAGTAGGTGATGGCCGAGTTATTAGGAGTCTGTGGGTCCTAGGGAAAGTCAAAGGGAAGAGGTTGGCTTTTTTTGCATGCCCTAAATTGTAGTAGATTGCAGAATGTAAATGAGACAATTATTACACCAACGCTCATCAAGCTGGGCTGGAAAGACTTCAATAGCCTGATGAATATGCATGCAAATTTGTTAATTAAGTTAATTATTCTGCTGAAAATTCATTTGTCTTCCAAGGACATTTTCCCAATGATTTTAACATGCTAGCGCCATTAGTCATGCTCCATGCTATTTAACGTTACTTTTGTCCACTTTCTTTTCCCCCAACCTTTTTTTCTTTTAATATTTTCAAGTTTTAAAAACAGCTCATTGGTTCTTTTAATTGACCCCTGCGACGAGGGAAGGCGCCTGGAGCCAGCTCCGTGGGCATCCTCAGAAGCACGTTTCAATTAAATATTTCCTCGATATAGAAAATGTCTGCAAATGTCACATTGGTGGGGAGGAGAAGGGCTCTATCTGGGCTCATTAAAGCCAAAATTTGACTCATTCTCCACAGCGACTGTATGAGGTATTCTGTCCCTGCTGTGGGCCATTTCCCCAGCCCTCCGCCTCATTGGATGCATGGGTTTACCTGGCTGTGGGAAGTGTGGGGACTCCAGCCTCCCCCGTCCTCCCGCTGCAGGGCAAGCGAAACCCAGAGATCATGTGTGTTCAAACAGGAACCAGTACTGTGATACTTTTCTGTCACCCACGAGGGCCCAAATCTGTTACCATGGCAACAAAGGGGCATAGTGTGCTTAAAATCACATCTAAATGGCAAATTGAGATATTCGAAAAATAGTCATTTAATTTTGTTAGCCAACACTAGCCAAAAAAAAATGTAGTATAGTATTCTTTAAAACTGCATGTTATTTTGCTGGCTAAAGCGAGTTTATTTAATTGAGAGCTTCAAAATTCAAATCTTTGTGGGTCTGGGTGAGCTTTTTCCACCAGATTATTTTTTTAATATACATGTTTACTGATTTGAGGGAGAGAGGAAGGGAGAGAGAGAGAGTTGCCTTCCATACGTGCCCCAACCTGGGACAGAACCTGAACCCAGATATGTGCCCTGATCGGAATCGAACCGGCAACCTTTAGGTGCACAGGATGTCACTCAACCACCTGAGCCATTCCAGCAGGGCCCTCCAGATTCTTGATCTTAAAGCCCATAGACACACATGAAGCACCCCATACAAATCTCCCCGAAATCTGCATACAGTGATTTCAACTCAAAATCTGTACGTGTTCTTCTACATGCAAGTGTTTTTAGTGGGCCAATAAAACAGAATATTTGAAATCAAGGCTAGTCCAGAAAATCAGAGGCGTCTGGTTGCCTGATACATCGGGCAGTCACACTGAAGAAGAAAGCTGAGCCTATCCATCGCTCACGGGACTGCCATCTGCATGCTCAAAGGCCTCTTGTAAGGCCATTTACTTTCTTAAGGAAGAAGGTAAACTCAGACTCTCCTCACCCCTCAGTCATCCTAAAAGACGCCCTCCAACATGGTTGCAGGGTACAACCTGACTCTTCACAGTTAGGGTTGAGTAGACTTGCCTGGAGCCAGGCTAATGGAAAGATTTAATTGAAAGAGTTAAAGAAAACTTCATTAGCATGCTATCTCTTTCGAGCCATTCGTATATATTTTTTACAGAATGAATGGCACTGTGTGTCACATAGATCGTAAACCAATTAAAATGATATTTTAAACCCTGTAATTTCTATAATTCCATCTGTTTTAGAAGGTCTAATTAGCAAAGTTACAAAAGCCAAATATATTTGAATATTTTGAAAGCAGGCCAAACAGCAAAAACTGAAAAGTTCCTGTAAACAGTCAACCACACAACCATGTACATTTCATGAGAAGAGACTTGAGATTAAAATGGCACATGCATTTTTTTTCTCAATTTTGCCAACAATAAACTACATCCAAAGAAAATTATGCTCATATGTTAGGCTATGTAAATTAATTCAGGGTGGGGTTTTTTTCTGTTTTTTATCAAACTTCCAGAGATTTCTTCTGATGAAAATCCCATACCTGTCATTTAATCTTGATGGGTGAGCCCAAAGGAGCAACAGCGACAGAAAACTAACGCTATTGAATATTCTTCCTTAAATATTCTTTCCATAGGCTAATAAGAAAGGGTTATCATTTTGCAAGTAGAAGGAAATTTTTTTCAGATCTATTCAAAAAATTTTTTCAGCCCACCCGTAGCCTATTTTTAAGAAATAAGATGACAGACAGGGTGTGTCATCTTGAAAATTTGAACACAAAATCCAAAGCTACAGAGCAAAGAATCCAACCCATCCTCCACTATTAAAGAGCAATATTATTTTGATTTTTTTTCAATAAAGAGTCAAGCAGAAGCTTTTGCTCTCTTCTTTGGTTTGGATGCTGTGCTGAGCAGCTGTGTGTGATTCTGGGCCTCATATGGCCACAGTCACCAATGATTGACAGAACGATGGTGGCAATGTGACGTATAATATTCTCTCTTATCAAAATACTTGCCGTACTATGGTTGAGACTCAGTGGGTGTCCAGCTGTCTTTTCTTTCTACTGGATTTTTGACATATAACAAGGTATAATTAATTTTTTTATATACTTGCCTTTTTCATCATCGGAAATTCTGGTGAGTGTAATTTATTACTAATTCTGCTTCTCTTCCATGCTACCTGAACAAGCTATTATTGTTTCCATTTGTATTATGTACCGTCAAGTGGGGAAAAGGCTAATAAAGAAAAAGGATAATAAAGCCTGTCTGTATTAAGTTTATATATCACGCTGGAAAACTAACATTTATTGAGGATCTACTATATGGCACGTTTTTTTGTGCATCATGATTTTTAACCCTTGCACCAACTATCCAAAAGTATACATACTTATTCTCATTTGACAAGTGAACAAAGCAAAACCCAAAGAGATTAAGTCCCTTGCTCAAGTAATGAAAAAGAAAGAAATGAAAATTTCCAATAAGCAAGCAGCAGGAGCAAGATTCAGAGCCAGAACACATTATCCAGATTGTGTGTTTTCCCCAAAGCTTTTAAGTATTCTGATGTAGCACTACTACTCTTTAAAAACTCACCTTGGAAATTCAGCATATACCCAACACTTCATATTTTTATTATATGGCAGTATCTACTTTAATCACCCAATACTACTAGACTTCTCAACTTGATTTCATTTTTGTATTAATTTTTACTCTCTTATGGGTCTTCTATCTTTTGAAAGGATTATCTTTTCTACTTTTAAGTATTTTGAGTTTAAAAAAAAAAGATGGTGAATTTTCCCAAGAAGGAGATTAAATAGATTTTGTTGGTAAATAGCTCAGCAGCTGCAGGAGGCACCTGCTGCTTTTTGCCTCACCTGCACTGCTCTTCCTGTGGATCTGCACTTCCTCCCCACCTGCCATGGGCCCTTCGTCATCATCACCAGTCTTCTGGAGGCTCCATCTCCCCAACCTGCCCTCTTCAGCGAGTGAGGCTACCCAGAGTCCAAAAGAGGGTCTTTTTCCTAAAATAATGAATAAGAAGGGTCTATGGAGATAGGAGGCCATCTTTGCTGCTGTGATGAGTGAGAGCTTTCCTGATAAAAACCAACAGAGTGGGAAGCAGAGGAGACGAGAGAGTTGATGTCAGCTCAACTTGTCCAGACCTTCTCAGTGACAGGAGTCTCAAAGTTCCTTCTCTCTTAAGCTACTGCGAGTTGGATAATTATCCTAACAAATGCAGGCATCTGCAAGAGCCAAAAAAAATATTATTCACAGCCCGAGCCAGTTTTGCTCAATGGGTAGAGCATTGGCCTGCAGACTAAAAGGTCCCAGGTTCAATTCTGGTCAAGGGCACATACCTCGGTTGCAGGCTTCTCCCTGGGGCTCGTGCAGGAGGCAACCAATCAATGTGTTTCTCTCACATTGATATTTCTCTCTTTCCCTCACTCTTCCACTCTCTTTACAAATCAATGGAAAAATATCCTCAGGTGAGGATTAAATATATATATAATGCACCAATTTATCTTTCTTAATTCTATAGTGTTTTTATTCAAAGTTTCCAATGTCAATAGTGGGCCAATATCTCAAAAGCTACATATATGCTTATTTCCTCTAGCCCATCTTTAATTATCTGTGGCTTTTTTTAGTCATTGACATGCATTTACCAAATATCTCAGTAGTCATGAGGAATCGTTCATCCACCACAGCAAGGTATCTATTTGTAATTATGTGCCAGAGTTGAGTTTCTATACAAGAAAAATTGGCCATGAGAGTAAACTAAGTCTTTTTACATCCACGTCTGTTGGTAACACTTTCAGTGTGATATTTGGCAATGATCATTGTGAAATGCTAGCCAGATCATTCAGATCAAAGAATACACTTTGTGGCCTGAACTGCTTCATTTGCTTGTCTGTCCTAATAAATTTAACATTTTTTAATGTTGTGTTCATGTTTCCGAAGTTCTAAAGCAGATCTAGAACTTTACTGTACCGTTAGGAGTTAATATTTGTCAGAGATATTGGGACAATATTTTATAATAATTAGAAAATCTTATAATTTATCGTGAGATGAATGAATTAACAAGCAGTAGAAATAGCATAGGGTCTCCGAGTTTGGAGTCAAGTTACAAATTGTCATGGGTTCCGAACCTGTCTCTGTCTTAATGGCACTGGTATGACCTTGGGCGCATTACTTCAGCTCTTTGTGCCTCAGTTTTCTCATGTCCAAAACTGGGACACTAATCGTTTCTACCTTGCATAGTTGTTGTGATTATTAAATGAGTGAATAATTTTAAAGTGTTTGAAACAGTGCCTGGCACATAAGCAGGGCTCAAGAAATGTTCTTATTATTGTGTTTTTCATTTAATAATGGGATAGTTTCCTTTAGGGAGGTTCTTCCTACCCCATTAGCAGAATGCACAGCAGGTAGTGTAATCAATGCTAAAATGTGCAAAATTCTGGCTAAAATTCTTCAGATTCCTTAGTAGCTATATTTGCAAGAATCTTCCCCAATAATTGATGCCTATCTAAATCTATTGGTCTGAGTGAAGTCTTTATTGTTCATATGCCTGACACTAGGCATAGGAATTTTAGGGGAACATAATTCAGCCCCTAATATCCATCTTTGTAGCATGTTTTAACCTTAGACATCATGTTCCAGTTTCAAGGTAACAAGTTTGGACTTTAGGCCAAATGCAAAGGAAAGCCACTGAACAATCTTGGTGGCACTGTAACAAAGCTATGCTTCAAAGGATTAATCTAGAAGTCATGTGATGATCAGGTGGAAGAGGGAAGCATTGAGTAGTGGTAGAATGCTGACAATCCAATGCAGTGGAGCAGAGTAAGTTCAGAAAAGACAGACACTGAAGAGGTCAAATCCCTGGGAGCAGGCAGGTGGCTATGCTGGGAGGCAGGGGGAAGAGAACTGATGAACCGAGAGACAAATGGGAGGTATTGATTTTGTGGTCGGGGGGAGGGGGGGCATTAGGATGGTAGAATAAGTTACAGAAATAGGAGGAGTGTGGAAAAACAGGTCTAGAAAGCACAATGACCAGGGCAATTTTGGAGCTGCTGAGGACAAGGACTGACCATTTTAAATGTAGTTGAAAATGCAAAACTGTAAGTACATATATTGGGCTATATATAAACACATATGTCACAGATGCACAATCATTGTCTAGAAATATAGAATTTATTGGCTTTTGGAAAAGTTAGCTTATATACATTTGAGACACTTAGTCTTAGAAGCAAGGGTGGGGACAGAGATTTTGGATCACCGTTGAAGCCAGGAGAGGGGATTGAGTTATCAAGAGAAATCATGTGAAAACAGAAGAGAAGGTTAGGCAAAGGACACAGGGTGCATTCCGGGAACAAGAGTCAAAGGAGAAGTAAGTGGTGATTCTGTGGACAGGCAGGAGGACAGTTCTGCTTGTCAGAAATCCTCTGCTCAGCCCCTGTAGTTGTTCCAGGACCTTGGAAAAATTCCCTCCAAGTGTATCCTTTAAATAATTAAAATTGCCAATGAAAAAGATGAAAGAATTCCCTGCTTTAGATAATACAGTAAATCCATTTTTATTTATTCATGTTATCAGAAGGGGATCAGGAATCTCAATTTATTTTTAGCTATACGAACATCTAAATACAAGTATCAAACATCAAAGAAGTTAGCGACAACTATTTATTGCTCAACTCAAAATTTCCTTTAAGAAAAATAAATGTATTTTTATAACATTTGAAGAAAAAATAATCAAATAGACCCTTATGGAGTATTGGTCTTATAAGCTACCCAATATAACCTCTTCCTCCCAAAGTACACCAGAATTTAAATCAAAGAACTCAATGGCGGTTGCACTCCTGGCATTGGCTTTTCATATGTTCCTCCATCAATGCTCGGACATTGGAATTAACATCAAAGCTCATAAGCTAACATCACTCTCTCTGGTGCATTGCATGCTCTCCTCTCTCTGCTTCTCTCTGCCTAAGGCTGCCGCATGGCACTTGCATTTAGATATTCCCAGTTGTAGCCACATGCAAGGAGTCCCCAGTGCCCAGCGGATCAGCCATGGGCAGAGGGGCAGAATCTGTCCCATCCTACAAACATTTTCCACAGCTCTGACCACCCCCCCACACACACACAGAAGGCAGTGATCATAGAAAAAATGAGCTGAGAAGAGCTCCCAAAAGAAAGCTTCCTTATTCTCTGTCTTTAAACGTTCTTTTCATTCTCCAAATCCCTGAGCTTGAAAAAGATAATGATAGTTTATAGAAGAGGATTTATGAGCAGTTGTAAGCTTTAAAAGTTACTGAGCCTTCTATGAATTTTGGCTATTGTAAAATACAGGCGTTTCTACCTAATATCAATTAGTTTAATATTGACTTGCAGATCCAGGATAGTTCAACTGTATATTTTGAAGATCATAGTGATAACAACTTTTTTACTTGTGAACAAAGGTTAAGTTTGAACATGAAAATGGTCTAAGTAAACAACTAAATTAAAGCCTTAGAAACAATCTTTAAAATTCAAAGTTTTTGATGGGTTTATATCTAAATAACCTCAAACAGATAGGTTTCTATCAGACTGAAAGCCTTTCGTGCCACAAGCAGCCTCCCTAACATACTTTTTGAATGTTTGTTTATACGGTATCCAGAAATAATTAACTAACCAATAGAATATCAATTTAATAAATTCCTATTCACTATTAATATTTATCAGTATTTGTCCATAACTACTCAATTAGCCTTTTGAATAAACCTTTAAGGACTTTATAAAATGTGAATTTATACAAATTACAGACCACATAGTACAGCTGAAGAAAATTTATCGTTATTTCTCTTTCATAAATAGAAACTCAACAGCTAAGAAAAAGCAGGGGTTTTGTTTATTTGATCAAATCAATCATTGACCTGAGTGTGTCTGTATATCCCCTTTCAAACAAGATTTGAAAGTTACTATCAACAAATAGTATACAATCAGTAAGCTTATTATAGAAATAGAAAATCAGAGCCTTGACTAATAAAACAAAGAAAACTGAAATCTACAGAAAAACAGAAAGCTAGCCATTCTTCCATATTTCAAAAAATGTGCACTGATGGGGTTCAGGGCACCGTACCCCAAATACAGCTCCTTGGTATGTGAATATTTTCAGCCAAATGGGCTTGGGAAGACAGAAGAAGCTGGGAAGTCATCTTGACCCACTCTTCTGTGCCCATCCTCCAAAACAGACCATAAAACCCTAGTGTGGGAGGTGCCCTCCCTATACCTGGAGGAAAAGAACAGCCTTATCCTTAAAGACAAAGGGACACCATCATAACAAGTGACTATGTTCATTTTCCACCAGCTTACTACAATTCCCTCATCATATTAACCTATCATATTTCTATGCGACTACCCACTCTTCATCAAACCTACCACAGACACGCTCAGGTCTACCTGTTTCTTTGGGTCTTCATTTCCCTATGAGGTTTCCTGTGTCCTGACCTGAAAAACTTATATTTAATACATTTCTGTGCTTTTTCTCCTGTTGAACTGTCTTTGTCAAGTTAATTTTCAGACCCAGCCGGAGATGCTAAGAGGAAAACCTTTTCCTTCCCTACAAAATCATTAAGCCAAAAGAAACAAGCCTCAAAATACATTTACTAGTGTTCAATTACATACAATGCTGACCATCTCAGGGACCCAGCTAAAGAAGTTTACAAGGATTTTCTCTCCACCTCCCTATAAGGCATAATACCGGTGCCCCTATGGTTTACAGAAGTGTAAATTATTAGATTGAACATCATAATCATCATCATATGTTGCCCCCCACAACATTTCTTCCCATATAAAGCTTCCTAAATGTTTTTTATCAACAAAAAAATCGCTTTGTATCCTAAATGAAATTTGTATGAAACCATACTATCTTTGAACCTGTGTACAGACCATGTAACGTTCCTGATATTAAATTTTCCTTGGAGGAAAAAAAATGGCAACTTTGAACTTGAGGATGTGTCCACAAGCATTGGTGATTCAAAGACAGAGGTGTTTAATTATAGCTGTACAAGAAATTAATCTGCATCTGTTCTACAAAGATTAATTTTAGTCAAATTTTTATCATAAGTGCAATGATGTTGCAAGATTAAATGGTGAAAAGGTTGCTAGAGATGCTATTTGCTTTGGGGGTGGAGGGTGGGAAATTGGGTCAATGGAGCTCATATATTAAAGAATTGTCTGCCGGCTACTGCGTTGGCTGTCACAGTCTGTCTCAATCAAGCATAACTGCAGCTCCCCAGAAAGCTGTTATTGGTCAAAATAAAGATCCACGTTTTATTTAGGTTCAAACAAAGAGCCAGTGTTAATACCAAATGTATTTGATCACTGAGTGTGCGATAGTTAAATATTCAGTTTTACCATACCAGGGCCTGTTAAAATTAAAAAGTCTTGGTCCCCTTTGAAACACAGATAGGTTTGATTATTCAGCTCAGTTGGAGAACAAAGGTGATGGCGAAGGAATAACTGTTTCTTTGATGATGTCCCATCTCCAAATACAGAAAACAACAAAAACAAACCACCATAAACTGTAAAAACAGTTGAACCTCCTCATAAAAAACATCTGACTTCCATAATCAGTCAACATTTCCTGAAAACATATACGTTTTTCTTTATCATCTATTTAAATGGCTCAAAAACACAGCATCACAATGGACAGATTCCTTGTTAAAGGAAACAATGACTTGGTAGTATAGATTATTTTAATGGACATATCACTTTAAATAAAGCCATTACATCTGTTTCGCCTTCTAATTACAAATGCAAAAGGAATACAATTCACCAATGCACCATAAAAAAGGAAAACCTAAGTGATTTAAATGCATATGTATGTATGTTCTGTAGCCAATGCAGCATGCAATCTGCTATGTTTTTTACATGTTCTGGGCACAAATCAAATGGAAAACCTGTTCTCTGACGAAATGGGATTTCTTCTCGCTGGATAAGTTTGGTGCTGTAACAAAGCCATGGTTTGCACAAACGGTTTACAATGTACACTCTACAGGTCTAGCAAGTGATTCTAGCCAAACTCTTTCTGGGGACTGGTATTTTATGATTAAGACAATGTGTTACACCATTCTGATGCAGGTTAAGTATTTTAATATATTAATCTAATGTATAAGAAAGATTTTCACTGATATGTAAGAATTTCTTTCTTGTTTTTAATTTTCAAGATGGTAGAGTTGGTTTCCTCTGAGGCCTCTCTCCTTGGCTTGTAGATGGCCGCCTTCTTGCTGCCTCATCACAGGGTTGTTCTATGTACACACACTCCAGGTGTCTATTCCTCTTCTTATTAGAACACCAATCATATTGAATTAGGGCCTATCCTAATGGCATCTTCTTAATTTAATCACCCTGTATATACCCTTACTCTAATTACAGTTACATTTTGAGGAACTGGGAATTGGAATGGCAACGTATAAAATTTGGGGAACACAGTTCAGACTATAACAGAACATTTTGCTGTGGCTTCTAGAAACCAGATTATGTCTTCAGTTTGTTATTGCTCTTAGTTGTGGTTACGGAACTCTTAGCTTAGAGGTCAGTTGAAGTTGGATCCCCGAAACAAAGTGATCATTAGTGACTACGTTGTTTGTCTTTTATTTCTTTTTCTGATTCCCTTCCAGAAAAGGAATTCTCATTCTTTTTGAGGTACCCATGGACGGTTTTGAGAACTGATGAAAGTATTTTATCAGTTAACCACCTCAACACTTAATGGTTGAATATAATAACCTTTCCCCCCTCAATACACTGAGTGCTAACAAGAAGTATTTTCATGTTACCCACTGTCCTTGCTCACAGCGGGGACTAAATAGCATTTACTGCTCTCCAATGATTGTTTAAATAATTGGGTGTGGCTCTCATATTAAATAGTAAATTCACATTGGTAAGTGATCAAATAATTTTCTTTTCAATAAAAGAGAACTTGTTTCTTGCAAAAAAAAATAGTACCATTGGAAGAAAATATTTGAATGGAGTTCCTTTTCTGCATCTCTGTGTGGAGCAGGAAGACAAGAATTCGATTAGGCCAGGGGAGGTAAAATTCCAAACTTAATCAGGACGAAGCAGCATAATCAGTGTCAGGATAATCGAACTGAATTAACAACTTAATCTTAGATGTTAGGAAAATGTTAGCTACTGTATCTGTTCCTCAATCAAGGCTAGATTCACCCAGGTTCTCTGGGGCTAGGAGTGTCCTACCATAGGACATCCACTGAGGAAGATGGTCCCAATAATTTGGTCGACAATGTGACCTGTCTGGTAGATATCTGTTAGCATCTTTCTCCAGCCACCCCAACACTTGGACGATGGTCCCATGTACGAAGTGATCCTGGTGGCAGAGAAGGCGATCATGCATAGACACAATGGCGTGGACTTTCCCTCACCAATGCTCAATCACTACCTCTATTGCTCAGTCATCCAGCAGCCAACAGCAACAACCATCTCAGAACCTCCACTAGAATATCTTCTAAAGCAACAAAATGAGTAAAGAGTTCGCATAAAGTTAAACAGATCCACTTTACAAGAGCATTCTCTCTTCTCAGATTAGGTCCTTCTACTGTTTTGTGTGAAATATTTTTTATTTGATAACATAATGATGGTAGGAAATACTAGGGTTTGTTTCCTTTATTATTTGTTTGTTGCTCAATTTTTATAATTGGCACCAAAAAAATATGACCACATTATGTTGGTTTCTGGAAATGTTATTAATTTGTGAAATCTAAAGGTCTAGATAACACTGGTGTATTGGTTAAGAGCACAGTAGCCCTGGGAATAGAAAGCTCCAACCCCAAATCTACCAGTAACATCTGGAAGAAATTTACTTACTCTTTCTGGACCTCAGTTGCCTCATTGACTTTATAAGGTTTAGGAGCAAATTAAATTGCATATAAATTGCTTTTTTCACCCAGTATCCTACACCTAATAAGAGCTCAATAAACATGTTATTATCAGTTATTACTTTTATTGCTATTATTATTACTATTACCACATTGTTTCAAAGCATAACAGAAGAGAAGCTATTGAAACTTCTGCACCACTTTGGGTGGGTATTTCAGAATGTTACATCACCTATTCTTAGCATACAGTGTGATATCCTGGATTCGACACCAATGTAAGAATCAAGCAACTTGGATATCCACCTGGCCCTCCCCTAACTCCCCATGAAACTACTGCATTACGTCTCATCTGCAAAAGGAAGAATGGGGGGAGATGGTTTCTAAAGGTCCTTTAAAGCATTGAGCTTGTTAGGCCATAGGAATCATCTCCCAAATGGTTGTAAACACTCTGTAATCTCATCTGAAAAGGGATTGGGAGTGGGATAGCACAACTCAAACATGTTTGCTTTCCGGTCACTTCTTTTTTGGGGGAAATTCATATAACATGAAATTAGTCATTTTAAAGTGTACAATTCAGTGGCATTTGGTACATTCATAATGCTGTGCAACTACCATCTCTATCTAGTTTCAAAACATTTTCATCGCCCCGAAGAAAACCTCATGCCCATTAAGCAGTCGCTCCCCGTTCCCCTTCCTTTCAATCCCTGGTGCCACCAATCTGATATCTGTCTCTATGGATCTGCTGCCTCCTGCATGCCCCCTACTGGGGATTGAGCCTGCAACGCTGGCATATGCCATAACTGGAATCAAACTGGCAACCTTTCCATGTACAAGACGATGCCCAACCAACTAAGCCACACCAGCTAGGGCTCAGTTACCATGTTTTTTAAGTTCATCTGTGTTCGTACCAGTACTTCATTCCTTTTATGGCTGAGTAATAGACCATTATATGTACTAGTGTATATTACAATTTGTTCATCCATTCATCCATTGATGGGCATTTGGGCTGTTATAACCACTTCTTAATCGCTCATTATCATTAATGATTTCCAGTGTAGCTATTCCTTTTTATTTTTAATTTGCCTCTCTTATTTCAAAATAAAAGACATCCCAGACCATACAATGCATTGGATAATGTTAAAGGATCCTTATTCCAACAGGGCTTTGTTTCAAAGGATAATTTTTGGTGCAACAGCATCTTCCATGACTCAAATCATCCTCTTTTCTCAGGGAGTGGCCTCATTTAAGATGTGTCCTCTAAAAACAGCCCTGGTGTGCAAGAGGTTATACTGATGTTATAATCTGCAGTGACCAATATATATAAACAAATAAATAAATATGTTCCAGAGAAAGAAAAGGAAAAAAACAGATATGTACTGTCATATCAAAAGAGAACGTTGGTCCAGCCAATTAGATGGCAGAAGTGGTCCATCTTTGTGTCACTTGTCCCCTGTCTGGACGGAGCTACCATAAAGATCTACCTGGGTCTCAAAGGGCTTTCTCTCACCGATTCTGCTGTTTAGTCACTCCATCCTCTCATCACAGACCAATAGCACGAGGACCTTTTCCCTAATTGGATAACCCGTTCCCAGGAAGATTACGAAGAGTCTGCTTCCATAGCATTATTTGGGGCTTGCTGAATTGCTTCTGTGATTTGGAACTAAACTAAATCCATGACCTCTCATGCGGGTTGTCCAAATGTAAGAGTTCACTATCACGTGCTTGGTGGTGCTTCCCACCCCCCACTGAGCTCCTGCTGCTTCACATGATGAAGCCTGTCTCTGAAAATGCCTCCCCCAAAAAGTTGTGTCTACACCCCACTGAGGCAAATGGAGGTCTGGCAATGATCCAGTTCATTTGATCAACATAGCTGGCGGAACCAGATCGTTTAAGCTCCAAATTCCCCCATTAATCAAAATAGTCTGATGACGGATACATCTGCTTTTACTTTGGGTTGTGTGGACACAGTCTAATTGTGCATTTCCTAAAAACAGAACCGTATCATCTGTAATGTTCACAGAGCTCTTCCTGCCCACATTTCTCTCCCAGCTCATTTGCCTGAACAGATACCTCAGCAATTAAAATTCATAATCAACACATGTTGAGTATTTTTCCTCTTTCCTCTGTTTTTACAATCCTTTACCCTGACTTCTGGGTGGCTTGCCAACTGTTCCACTCTTCCAGAGTAAATACTAGGGGTTGTCTGCTGGGGGGCCATCACCTGGTCTTTTCGCTGACCCTTTCCTCATGCCTCTGGCCCCGACAGCCACTCCCATCACCTCTGGAGGCAGGAACTCCAGAAACACTGACAGTCATGACCATACCTCAAAGGCCAGTTGGAGAATAAAGCAGTGAAGTAGTCGGAGAAATAAGGAATGGAGACAACAGAGAGCTTGGTTGAAAGCCAGAAATACTGCTGGATTTCCCACCATGATCCCCCTTTTCAGAAGGGCTGTGAGTTCTACACAAGCACACAGGTTTGTGCCCCTGGAATAGAACCAGACCGAGCCAACCGTGTGTGGAACAAGGAAGGGGCTGATGGGCTGGCAAGCAGCTAAAGTTGCAGTTAATAGGAGGTAAGAGGGTCCTTGTAAATTTTTTGCCTGGGGGCACAAAATGGTTACATTCTGCAAAGGAAAACCAAGTTCCTGAACCTGACTTAGGCTCTTTGGGAGTTAACTACACAGGCCATGCTCAGCATTAGACAGCAGAGCGCATGGGGCTTCTAGAGTAAACCTGAGCCACGGTATCACCATTTTCCTTAACCGGAAATGGACCCCAGAGCCCAGTCTTCTTCCGGAGTCCTTGCAACCCTTCCTTCAACATGCTGGCCATTTCTTTCCTCCTCATCCCTTAGGAAAGCCTTCCCCCTATAAAGGGATAGCTTTCACTTTCCCACAACAGCCCTGCAACTCCACCTTGGAGATGAAGCCACCACCAAAGTCACACGTTGACTGAGCTGCCAGCTCCTCCCCTTGCCATGACCAGGAGCCTTGCTCTGGGTCACAGGGTAGGGCTCAGAGAAGTTGCTGGTTCTTCAACATTTAAAGCATCAAGGTACAAAGACTGTTGTTGCATAATCCAATTACAGAACCAGTTTAACCGGCTTTTGCATTTCTCCCAGACACACCTTCTTCGGGGAACAAAAACGAGGATGCCACCTCACAGTTCCAAAAATCTGTGAAGCCAAGATGGTATTTTTCACGCACCCATTTTAAACAAGGTCTGTGCCATCACGCTTTCGCTTTTGCGGTTGGTGCAGGTGAGGGGCTGCTTAACAGCTACAGCTGAGCTCCGGATCCGACATGTGTCGCCCAGGGCAGGCCTTGGATTTTTCAAAGGGTAACGTTTTCCCATGTGGAAAAACACACAAGTGTTTTCAGTATTCATGGCTCATAGCTCCTTCGTGTGTATTTCATAGACAAAAAAAGAGGCATCTAACAATGGAAATTCTGTCACCTTATCTGTTTTATTCTATCTCCCACCTGGAAAACACACACACACACACACACACACACACACACACACACACGAAGTTCACTTTCTTCTTGAATTCCAAACAACTTTTATGATTATAACTAGAATCTTCTTATAGTGCTCAGAAGGACTTTGCATTTTCCCCAAAGCCTAAAGAAAATGAGGTCTGGAATTCTTTACCCCAGCCAGAACCTGGCCCAGAAGCAGTAGAATTTCCTGAAGTTACCAGACAAACAGGGTACTGTCTCCCGAGCAAGGGGAAGGCCATAGCCATTTCCTGCGGGCCATGTGGACAGACACGTGCAACGCCCTTTGTCACACTGCGGAACAGCTAGGATGGATCAGGGCAGAACATCCTCGAAGCAGGGCCCCTGTTCAGTTACCTCTGCGAAAGAAGATCAGAAATGTTGGTCTGTATTCAGCCCACAGACCATCCTGCCTGAGGTGGTGGTAAAGGGTTCCAGAACACACCACTGTGGCCACAACGTTATTCTGAGCAAAGGCATCTGTGCTCCTGACCAGAGCCGCCCGAAAGAACTCAATCATCTTGCCCGGCTGGTGTGACTCAGTGGTTGAGCGTCCACCTATGAATCAGGAGGTCATGGTTCCATTCCCAGTCAGGGCACATTCCCTGGTTGTGGGCTCGATCCCTAGTAGGGGATGTGCAGGAGGCAGCTAATCCATGATTCTCTCTCATCATTGATGTTTCTCTCTCTCTCTCTCTCTCTCTCTCTCTCTCTCCTTTCCTCTCTCTGAAATTAATAAAAATGTTTTTTTAAAAGAACTCAATAGTCCTCAATCCACTCCCCAAAATTTCCTGCAACAAGGGGGAATTAACTCTTACCCCCAGAGATGAGCCATTGTCATAAAAGTATCATACCTGCCACATTTTCTCCTAAAGTCCCGTTTATCTTTCCAAAAAGATTTGTTTTCCAGTAAGCGCCCTTCCCCCACCTCTTCCCCTGTTAAGATGGTGTGGAAGCCCTACATCCCAGTTGCTCCCTTGAGCCACTCTTTCTGTGAACTCCCTGACGTATATTTTAAATGTCTTTTATCTTGCTAACCTGACGTTTGGCCATTTCATTTGCAGGTTCACCAATCCTGAACCTAACAGGGTAGAAGAGAGGTCTTTTCTCCTCTACAGAGTTTCTTCCATTTGCCCACACCCTACCCTCCTCCCTTGGCTCTGCCCTCGGAGATTCACCTGTATAGACCACTCCAGCAGGCTCCCTTGTCCTCTGGTTTCCAGTTGGACTCGGCCAATGGGGGGCATCAGAAAGAGCTCAGAGAAAGAGGCAGGTCATGGTATTTGCCCCTCCAGAGCCCTCTAGCACTGTGAAGTCATCATGGACTATGTCCCTCCTGCAAGGTATCATTTTCACCCACCAAGCTCCCACACACTGAGGAAAAGGTCGTGCCTGCTATGGGGGAGGGTTTAAGGAAACACAGCCTGCTGTAGATCACTGGTGGTCATATAAAGCAGAACTGCCTCCTGGTACTCCTCGGTAAGTATCAAAACTCGTAAGAGCGGCACACCTGTCACCCAGCCATCTCACTTAGTGGAATTTATCCCAAATGGCTAATTAAGGATATGACCAAGGTACTAACTCTTATTGGGCAATTACCTTTTGTTCAATCCTCAATCTTCCACAGTAGATGACTAAAGATAGTATCTATCCCTTTCACCAAACAACTCTTCCTTATGTTACCAGCTGAGTGAGAAGAGGAGTCATTTTGAATAAGCACACGTATGACAAAAAACATTTCCTTAGTGGCCATATAAAGTTCCAAATTTGTTAATTTTCTGTGCTAGGCCTTTGCTTCCACTGCTCCTTCCCAGAAATAGTTCAACTCTTCACATCCTTTTTTTAAATTGAAAAATCTTATCCTATATAATAAAAGGCTAATATGCAAATCGACCAAACGGAGGAACAACTGGTCGCTATGATGTGCACTAACCACCAGGGGGCAGATGCTCAACGCAGGAGCTGCCCCCTGGTGGTCAATGCGATCCCACAGGGGGAGCGCTGCTCAGCCAGAAGCCAGGCTCACAGATGGCGAACACAGCGGTAGTGTCAGGAGCCTCTCCCGCCTTCACAGCAGCGCTAAGGATGTCCAGGGCTGTGAGATGGCTCCAGGGCTGTGAGAGGGTGCAGACTGGCCTGAGGGACCCCCCGAGTTCACAAATTTCGTGCACCGGGTCTCTATAATATATATGAAAAATAATTTAATATGCATTGGACCCATGCTGGGCTAGTCAGAAGAGATTAAGATACAATAACAAAAACCCTCCAAATGTGTGTGGTTATCACCACAAAGCTTTCTCTCTTGTTCACGCTCCCATATCCCACATGGGCCAGCAGAGGGGCTGCTTCCTGTCTCCTCACTCAGGGACCCACCCATGATGGGACTTGCTGACTGCCAGGACATGGGAAGGGAACCCAGCGGGCACCACATGGGTAATTCTGTTCTCCAGCCTGGGAGACACTCATCACTTCCACTCCTGAGTCTTAGAACAGAGCAACTCACTTGGCCACACGTATAACCTTAACCTCAAGGGTGTGGAGAAGTGTGACACTTCCATGTCTGGAGGGAGGAAGACCAGAATGTAAGAGCCTCATCCTCATGCCACCACATGGGCCAGGACCAGGGAGTTTGCCTCTAAGGCAGTGATGGCGAACCTATGACACGCGTGTCAGAGGTGATGCGCGAACTCATTTTTTTGGTTGATTTTTCTTTGTTAAATGACATTTAAATATATAAAATAAATATCAAAAGCATAAGTCTTTGTTTTACTATGGTTGCAAATATCAAAAAAATTTCTATATGTGACACGGCACCAGAGTTAAGTTAGGGTTTTTCAAAATGCTGACATGCCGAGCTCAAAAGGTTCGCCATCACTGCTCTAAGGTATCAGACTGCATCACTCACTCCTGAAAATTTCTGAGCACACTGGGAGGAAAGAGGAAACGGGATCTGTCCCGTTGGCTGATAATTCCTTCCATGAGTAATCATTCTTTATTCGGCATTGTGCTGGGAATTAGGAAAATACAAAGAATTATCATCACAGTGTTTCCGGTGCTAAAATCTCATTAAAGAGGAAATAGTTGGCACAGGAAATTGCATGTGAAATGTAGGGCTCGGTACTAAGGCCTGACCACAATGGAAGCTGAGGCTCCTTAACCTGCTCAGACTTGAATCCCTCAGGTGGCAGTTTCCAATGATACACAATCAAGCGCCAGGGCCAGACATACCGAATCAGCAAACATTCAGCGAGTGAAGACCAGGCACGTGGATTTTGATAAAACTCCCCAGATGACTCTGGCTCCACCCCAGGTTAAGAACCCTTGAAAGATGAGAATCTGACAGTCATGCTCTTAAGGGTCCAGAGGGTGTTGCAGACACTAAATGGAGGTTTAAAGGAGAAGAGGAGCCTGTCGCTGGAGCCTTGTGGTCAGGGAAGTTTTCAAGAGGAAGGTGGGCCCTGGCCTTTGAAGGAAGTGTAGGATTGGTTACATGGTTATAAGAGGTGAGGCCTGGTCAAGGTTCAAGGTTAGGTGTACATATATATAAATCATGCTTGGAGGGATAAGAGATACCCCAATCATGTGAAAACTTAAGTTGCAATGAGGATTAGGATCTAAGTTTCCTGAAAGTGACTACTTCGCTTAGGCCAATATCCAACTTGATAGAAAGCCTTCGAATAGGCACCCTTCCTCAGCACTTCAGATGGTGACAGGCAAATGATAAGTGCTTCATTAATATTTGTTGAATTAATTAAATTATTAATTAATCAGTTCCAAATTGAGGAACTGAAGATCAAACTTCAAAAGTCTCAGAAGGCAATTAATGGCTGTTTATGAATCATTTATGTCCAACTTCTCCTTCGGTTCTACTTCTCCCAGAGAGTGAGACAACAAGTATATGGCTCTTTTGTTCTCTTTAATAATACATACGCTACTCCTAATTCCACAAAGCATTCGCAGAGCTCACTCAGTGAGCTGAAGAGGCCTCGGAGACCTCCTGAAGGACAGAAGCAAGGCGTGGGGAGGCTGGGGTAGCAGAATGGGGAAACCCATGACTGCTGGTGCCGAGCAGACCTTGCTCTGTCGCTTACTAGCCGCTGTGTGACCTTGGACCAGTCATCTTCTTTGGAAAGCGGGGATAGTAATATATAACTCATAAGACTGCTTTGAGGATTAAACAGTACCAAGACCATAAAGACAATTCAGAACAACCTAGGTTAACAGCATGGTCAGGACCAGCACATCTAACAATGACCTGGAACCATCCCCTGTGACAGACGAGGACATCAAGTCACACATTCAACTGAAGCAGCAGAAAGACCCACATGATGAAACTCCAAAGACCAAACCACCCAGAGGCAAGTAACCCAACCACAGTCGATACTGGGTTTTAGATTTCATGTACACAGCTGCGTTAAAATACTGGCCATTGTGCCATCTGCTTACACTCCTTGCTGATAGATGGAGAAAACGCTCTGCATTGCATTTTCACAATCACTGAGACACAAATGATTGAGCCAACCAACGTCCTTTGCATTGGCCTGACCCATATTTACAGGGTTCTCTGCTGGCCACCCCACCTGGGTCCCTTCCCAGCCCTGTGCCTCTAGCTTAAACAAACACATGCATCTGCTCATAAGAAATACACTCAGGTCTTTGTCTCTCCCAGGCAAAGAGACAAAACAAACAAGTAAACAAAAAAGGTTGATATGATAAAAAATGAGCCAACCATGATTTTTGGCTATAGAACTCCAAACTGGCTAAACTAATTTTAAAAATCAAAGCGGAGTTGACTGGATGAATGCACAATTTCATGGCTATGAATCCAGTTGAGTGGGTTCATAACTGACCAAATAAAAGTAATAATGAGAGCAGTTAAGCCCAGTGGATAGAGCATTGGCCTGCGGACTGAAGGGTCCTGGGTTCGATTCCAGTCAAGGGCACATGCCAGGTTGCAGGCTCGATTCCCAGTAGGGGGCGTCCAGGAGGCAACTGATCAATGATTTTCATCATTGATGTTGTGCGTCCAGGAGGCAGGTAATCAATGATTCTCATCATTGATGTTTCTACCTCTCTCTCCCTCACCCTTCCTCTCTGAAATCAATAAAAATATATTTTAAAAAAAGAGTAGTTAACATTTTTAAGCATTATATGCTGTGCCAGGAATTATGCTAAATGCTTTGTGTGGATTATTGTGCTAACCATACATTGGCCTAATAAAATGTAGGACTAGCTTATCAACACTTTCCAGACAAGGCAGTGGTAGCACTGGGGGGTAAGCAATTGGCTGAAGGAAGAGGCAAATCACTAAAACTCAGGTTGTGATACACTGACCTCATTTCCGATGCTTGGTCATTGCATTTGAATATCAGGAATGCTATGGAGATACCCATCTTGATTTTAACTTGATGGTCGTCAGCAAAACGTGTTGAAACCCTGTGGTCAAGATCCAGACATTTAAGGTAGGTATTACTGAAATGAAATAAAAGTATGGTGCATTGACCAACTGTGGTCAAGCAGTGTTGATTACTGTCCTCATTATTATTATCACTAAATTTTATGAAGGATCATTTCTAGTTAGGTCCTACATAGCTCTATCTTAATCAAAATATTACTGACTTGGTATGAAAACCTGGAAGAACATTTAATATGTTACATGTAACATATTTACATATTACAAATAATGTTGTAAATAATTATGAATAAGAAACAAGATTCAAAGACCCTTAAGAGGCCCATTCCTATATTCCACAAACATGTTTTGTTAAGCATCTATGAAACGCCCGGCACTGTGATGGGCACTAGAAACATAGAGTTGAGAGACACAGTCTCTGACCTCAAGGAGTTCATAGTCTGGCCAAAGAGACTAATAGTCTACAAGATTAACAAGTTGGTATTGACAAGACAAATGCAGAATCAAGTTTTTGACCTCAATCAGCCAATCAAGTACAGGATGGGGAGTGATGTGGCCCCATCAATGGTCACTGATGTGAAAAAGACTTTGGAGTTTATTTTGTTACATGTTCCATTATTCCAGAGCCAATTGTTGCTCTGAGAGACACTAAGGTGATGAACTAGCACTCTGGGAAGACCTGTTCTAATTCTATAGGATCCATAGTTCCGGGGTCTTCTCTGGGTACCAAAATCTAAGAGGCGATAGAGACATTTACAAACT
The DNA here is from genome assembly GCF_000412655.1 of Myotis brandtii. NCBI lineage: Eukaryota > Metazoa > Chordata > Mammalia > Chiroptera > Vespertilionidae > Myotis > Myotis brandtii. The sequence continues at coordinate 6,792,141 of NW_005356259.1, forward strand.
GGGGAAGATCTGGAAGCCAATGACGGCCAGGATGATGATGGTTCTGAATGATGCTCTAGGACAGTGGTTCTCAACCTTCCTAATGCCTCGACCCTTTAATACAGTTCCTCATGTTGTGGTGACCCCCAATTTCATTGTTACAAATTGAACATAATTAAAGCATAGTGATTAATCACAAAAACAGTATGTAATTATATATGTGTTTTCCGATGGTCTTAGGCGACCCCTGTGAAAGGGTCGTTTGACCCCCAAAGGGGTCGCGACCCACAGGTTGAGAACTGCTGCTCTAGGAGGAATGGCTGGAGATCTGAGAAAGAGAATTCAGGGAGCCTTAGTGGCTGTCTTTACATATCTCCAGGCCTGCCAGGTGAAAAGCAGATTAGATGTCAGCCCTTCTCCAGAGGCAGGCTGAGTACTAATGGGGAGAAAGTACACATGGCAAGACCTTAAAATACTACAAATGTAGCAAAGTCAATGGGAAGAAGGCAGAAGAGCCTAAAGGCAGTGATCTATTGTTGGATTGATTTTTTTACTAATCTTATAGAGAGTGTCTGCATTGATAGAATGGTACCCAATATAGTCTGTGAGGAGGAGACTGCAGTAAGCATCTTATCCAGCAATCCACACCAGAGGGAAGCATTTTCATAAGCACACAAAGCCAAGGGTGGGTAGAATCTCCATCTCCTAGGAAGCTGAGGTTGGGTGTGAACACCATGCAGCTAACTGAACCACAGAGCAAGTAACAACATACCCAAAGTCCCTGTGAAGGTCCTGTTTCTTTGGGATTTGAACTTGAGGGAGCTGCTAAATCCTGGGAATTCTTCCTTGGCAATGTCTCCTGGGGCAGACTGTCCAACACCTGCCACCCTGGTTGTTATCACCCACTCCTGACTCTGTCACCACATTCCCAAGGGACAGTCCTGCTTTAGTCCCACACTGAGTTTTTGTCTGAGATAGGGGAACAGACTCACAAAACGTGTTAAAGAAGAACACCCTGACAGACATGTGGGGGACAAACTGGGAGGAGTAAAATTGGGCTCCCCAAGATGAACCAGGGCATTCACACCCCTTTCTTCCAGTTCAAGGATTTCCCTTGTAATACTACTAATCTTCATAATTAATGTCAGCCAACACGCACTGGGCATTTATTGAATTATTCTGAAGGGTTTTTAAAAAACGAATCCTTCCAATTTACCCTCATGTCACCAATGAGTAAACTGAGGCACAGGGAGGTTAAGGAATTAGGACCTCACAAATAGCAAAGTCACAAGCCCTTTGCCTCCCTCCCATCTTCATCTGCAAGCAGATAATCTACCTCTGCAGTCTGTCCACTTAACCATTATGCTATTTGCCATCTAACCACCTAACAACTACTTTGTACATTGATTCCTGGCCTTTAAAGTTATTAAGCTTTCATAAGATTTTTTTTTTAATCATGAGTAAGCTTATGCAAACGGGCGCTACCCCTCAGTCAAGACTTCATGTGATAACCAGGGCTGTGTGTTTCTTCTCTGGGCCTCAGTTTCTTTGTAAGATGAAGAAGGGGTGATGGAAAGGGTCCCCAGGCCTCTCACAGCTCCAACATGTTTAAGTCTCCTGGGTGCCATAGGTTGAGTGTGTCACAAGCAAAAATTACGTTTATTAGAAAATATTCCTGAGCCATCTACATCCATGTTTTCTTTGTGTTACTGTATTTCCTCTTACCATTAGGAAGTGAGGCTAACCCTAGTCATTTGACCTCTCCTGACTTTGGCAAAGTCCATGTTCAGGAAGAGAATCGAGGAGGGCAGCCAATGCCCAGCGGGAAAGCGGCTGATGCCCCGCAGGCGGCACCACAGCTGGGACAGCCCAGTGCACGCTCAGCGCAGCTCAGACCCTCACCATCCAGCGCCTTTGGAAGCTGCCTGCGGCTGATGCCCCGCAGGCGCAGGCGGCACCACAGCTGGGACAGCCCAGTGCACGCTCAGCGCAGCTCAGACCCTCACCATCCAGCGCCTTTGGAAGCTGCCTGGTCCCGGGCGCCCAGCTCTCCTCCCCTCCAGAGCGGCAGGGATGGGGACAATCCCTGGATCAGACTGACCCCTAGGGGCAGCGCGGCAACGCGCAGCCCAGCTCCGGGCACACAAAAGAAGCCGGAGCTTCCAGCTGGAGCCGGAGAAAAATCTGCCAGGAGCTCTCTCAGATGCAGACACCACAAAGCCAAAACATTAACATTTTGCTTGATATTTATTCAGCTTCTCCGTCTTTAATTCCCCCTCGTCAAAGAGCCTCCAAATGTGTCTCTTTGAGTATCAAAGTGATCATTTTGGATTAAAGTATTCCTTCTCAAAAGATACCTTAATTAAAATGTTTGTGGTGGGGAGTGGTGGGGGGAAGAGACCTCCGTACTTTTAATGCCTCTATGAGAAAGAAAAGAAATAGTTAAAGGAAAGGGGAGATGGCCTTTTCACAACAGGAGAAACAAAATAAGTTATTTTTAAGCCTTTCATTTACTTCATTCTGCTAACTGTTCAAACACTTTGGAGAATGAAGTCAGTAATAGCAAGAGTAGCAGGGAGCGTTTACTGAGCGCTCACTATTTGCGAGGCACTCTTCTAAGCCTGTGGCATGTCATTCACACTTTATTACGAGGCAGCTAAGGCGCAGAGAGGTTAAGTGACTTGCCCAACGTCACACAGCTGGCGGTTGCAGATTCCTTCTAAGCTGCAGCTCTCAAGGCATTTTTCAAACCGGAATTTACACTCAACAACTTTATCCATTAATAGCCAAGTTGTGTTAACACTTAGTTCTGCTACCCCGCACCCCTCAGTTCACAAGGTCAAGGGTTTCTCATAAAGAAGGAAAGGAAAAGGGTGGATCTATAGGGCTGGGTCACTGACATGGACAAGGACTCAACACTGGAGACCAATCCCAGTGTACGGGGCATCGCTTAAAGGTCCTTTGCATGAGGTTCCTACATTCTCGCCCTCGGTTTCCTCCCCTCTAGAATGGGAATACTGAAATACCTTGGGCATAAGGCTCTTGTGAAATTATGTGAGATGATCCATGTTTAGGGCCTAGCACAGTGCCTGGTGCAGGGTTAGCTCTCAGCAACGGTACCTGAGTGTTCACTGTGGTTGTCATCGGTTCTCACCGAAACTTGGCTGTGCAGGCTCAGGGTGGTGGAGAAAAGGACGGGTATGAAGTTGATTTCCACATGCAGGGTTCCCTTGGGAAGCCCACTACAGAGAAGGGAAAGGAGATTCATACTTAAAAAGCTCTGATGCCAGGCAAGAGAGTGAGGTGGAGCCTGCAGGAGGAGCGTTAGGCCTAAGATGGGAAATGTGACTTATCCCCCTGGATACCAGAACCACGCCCAGCGCTCAGTGGCTAAGAAATGGTTCTTGACATCACCAGCAAAAAATTCTTGCCCAAAATGTGAAACCTGACCAAGCCTATAGCCGAACTACCAATTTATGAGTAATAAGAAGACAGAAGGGATGCTACAGGGATGCAATCAGCAAAACGCAGAATGTGCAAAACTCTACAGGAGAAATGATCCAGTCTTTTTAACAAATTATAAGGGGCGGGGGGAGAGAATGTATAAATTAAAAGAGACTTAACAGACATTGCCAACCAAATACAATGGATGGATTTGTTTGAATCCTGATTTAAATAATCAACTATAAAAAATACATATTTAACAAACATTTAGGAGATAATTGTGGACATTTAAACATGACTAGACACTTAACATTAAAGAATGACTGTTCATTTTTTAGATGGGATCGTGGTATTGTGGTTATGTTTTTAAAGGGGCCCTTAACTTTTAGAGATACTTACTGAAGTTCTTATGTATAAAACAGTATGATGTCTGGGATCTGCTTCAAAATGATCTATTCAGGGGTAAAATGAAGCAAGCTGGCCATGTATTGTTGGTCATTGTTGAAGCTGGGTGATAGGTACGTGAGGGTTCATGTCACTATTCTCTCCATTTTTGTTTATACATATGAAATTTCCCATAATATTTTTTATGAATTACTGATCTAACCTGGGATAAATAAGGAGCCAGGTGAAAGGACCTACAAGTGTTCAGGTGCAGAGGTGGAAACATCAGGATACACTGTAAGAAACAGTGAGCCATGCAGATGAACACGGGCCATGTACTTGTAAAGGGTATGGTGACACATACATTTGATCATGAATATAATAATTTTAAAAGCAACTAACATTTTTTGACAATTCCTATGGGCCAAGCATATAGTTTCTCTAACACTATGTGAGGTCAATAATTTAATTTTTTAAAGATGTTTTCATTGATTTTTTGAGAGAGAAACATTGACGTGAGAGTGAAACATTGGTCGGCTCTTCCCCTGCACGCCCCCTACTGGGGATCGAGCCTTTAACTTACAAAAGTACAAGGAAATAAACTTTCAGGATGTGCAGCTAAAACAGCCACTACTAAACAAGTCCCTTCCACTCAGATGCATTCGAACTTCAGAGATGTTTGTAGCCACACACATGTTTGTAGTCACTTTGGGTTGTTGTGTCAGGCCATTTTTAGGGAAGGCTCATTGCTTGCTTATCCCTTCCTGCAATAAAAGGTGTTATTTTTATTTTAAATGCTCAGTTGGGAACTTTAAACTTTGTTTTTGTTCACTCACTTGTAACTGAAGCCAATCAATAGCATATGATCCGAATTCTGCAATGCTTTTCTCCTAGTTTCAAAGACTTTCACTCCCAAGAGCGTGAACTCTGGCACTTTGCACAGCCCCGCGGTGTAAATTCACTGGAGGGCTAGGTTTAAACGTTTCCATCAGAGTAGCATTTGGGCCTGAAGTCACAGTCACAATCAGGGCATCCCCACCCTTCTGTCTGCATTTTTTGCTGCCCTCACCAGTCATTCTGATTCCACAGTGACCCCAGAGGAAAGGAGCTAAAAACAGAGGTGGACAAGAGAAAGAGAAGCCCCTGGAATATAAAAATGCAGTGGACGTTCCCTTGTGGGATCCCTGTGTGTGAATCTCTTCTCAATGCAGAAGTGGTCCCAGCTACTTTACTGCACTAGTAGTGAGGGACATGCACTCCCAAGGAGAGGGGCTAGGAGACAGGTAGAGATAGAGGTGGAGGTACAGACAGAGACGGAGATAAAGCATTAGGTAGGGTTCTCCAGAGAAATAGAACCAATTAACTAGAATAAATATAGATAATATAGATATAGATGATATATAGATGATATAGATTATATCACCTATATGTAGATAGAGATATAGATATATAGATATAGGGTAGATATAGACATAGATATAGAGTCACTTTTGCACATTTTTACAAGACAACCACCTAATGCAATATTTTGCTGAGAAAATACAATTTTTTTCTAAGCACAGGCATGTTTTATTAGGATAAGAAGAGATCTGAGTATGAAAGCAATTTATAAACTGCGATAAATTGTACATATATTAGTTATATTATTCTACCTTATTAGCCCCTTGATGTCATCAACAGAACCAATGTCCACTGATCCACAGCCCTGTGGCTAACAAATCAAGAACTATTGCTGATAACAGCTAAGAAAGCTCAATTGGCAAAAGCCGTGCTGGGAAGCCCAAAGCAGGTCGCAGAAGGGAGATTTCAGCAAGGTAAGTGGGGGGAGGGGGGGACACTCAGGCAAAGGGGCCCCGCCTTCCAAAGGAGCGGTGAAACTTAGCAAAGAAGGAAAAAAGAAGGCGGAGTCAGAACGGAAGTGATCTTTTAGATGAAAGTATTTGATTTGATTTTTTTCTGGGTAATTTCTGGCAAGAGAATGGGCTGTTGTTAATAAAAAAGCAAAATGGCATCGGTATTTTACGTAGTGTTAATAGAAATATGGAAATGTAATCACTAAATGCTTAATTTAGGACTAGCTAACAAAACCAAACCCTCACCTCTCCTCGTAGCTTTTATAAAAGTTTTCTCCCACAGAACAATCTCAACAAAAGCAGACGTGTGGTTACCAGGCAAGGAGAGGTCTCCTGCAGGAACCTGGGCCCAGAGCATCCGGCAGGAATGGCGAGAGCAGCTTCGGTGCTCAGAAACAGGCCTGAGTTGGCTACTGGAAATCTGATTGCTTTTGATCTACAGGGTTCTCACTTTGTTGACTATGTTTCCGATGCCGTGTGATGCTCGGTGATGTTAGGGGAAGATCAAAGGTGGGAGAAATAAAGTTTTGTGGAAACAAAATGTTCGCCCAGGAACCCCACTGTTGAGTATTGCAATACTCGCGGGGAGCATGCTTCCAAAGAGCCACTGAGTAATCTTCGTTCCCCCATCTGAGGCTGGGCCTGTGCTCTTCCCACATCCGAAACTTCCTTTAGGGACAAAGGAACATCCGCTAAATGCCTCCTCCCCCCTGAGTCTGAAACACCTTGTACAGCAAATCCCAAAAGCTTGACTCTAGATCAGTGATGGCGAACCTTTGAGCTCGGCGTGTCAGCATTTTGAAAAACCCTAACTTAACTCTGGTGCCGTGTCACATATAGAAATTTTTTGATATTTGCAACCATAGTAAAACAAAGACTTATATTTTTGATATTTATTTTATATATTTAAATGCCATTTAACAAAGAAAAATCAACCAAAAAATGAGTTCGCGTGTCACCTCTGACACGCGTGTCATAGGTTCGCCATCACTGCTCTAGATGGTCCCTACAATTGGGATTAATTGGTTTAATAACTTCAATTGATAGTGGTTTTGGTGTGTGTTTTTTTAAATATATTTTATTGATTTTAGAGAGGGAGAGAGGGATAGAAACATCAATGATGACAGAGAATCATTATTTGGCTGCCTCCCACCCACCACACACACACACACACACACACACACTAGGGACAGAGCCCATAACCCAGACATGTGCCCAGACAAGGAATCGAACCATGACCTTCTGGTTTATGGATCGACGCTCAATCACGGAGTCACACTAAGCCGGGCACTAAGCAGAGATTTTAAAAAGCAAAACACTGCCTCCACCCTTCTGCAGGCAAGTCAGTTACACAAATGTCTGAAACTTAGTGTTCCTACAAAGCAACAGCCGACAGGTTCAATTTCAGCACAGGCCTTGGAGGAGTGTAGGCAGCCCGGGGTAACTGGCTGTACTCTAAATCCACGATACAACAGGACAGGGGGCGGGCGTTGCCTAATAAATATTGATACTGGCTCTCGGATTTCCATATGATGCCTATTTTCAAAGGGAGAGTCTTTCATCTGAAGGATCAGATTGACAGGTCATGATGTGGAAGCTCTTTCATCAACCAAGTGGGTGGAGAAACACCCGCATAATGATCCCTTTTAGCTGCTGCTGTTTTTTGAGACCTTGATTCCACAACTCTCAATTCACTCACCTCCTTCTGAAGTTCCACTCCCCAGGTGATCAAGGAAGGTCTGCCCACTTCTTCAAGGTCGCTCCACACACCAGGGGGAGATTTGAAGTCAGGCTGCCTCTGGGTGGTTGTGGCTGCGTTAGGGGTGTGGCAAGGGTGACCCTCTGTGGGGCCGCTGGGGATCTGAGGCACAAGAAGAGTCTGGCCACTGGGAGGGAAAAGCTCCTGAAGTACCTCAAACGCACGGACTATTCCCACTTACACAGTTTGCAAACCCAGGAGAAACCTGGGTGCAGCCCTGGGGAATCTGAGTGAAAGACAGAAGGGAATTTAGGGGGTGTGTCATCTCTTTCCCTGGAAAGTCTGGACTCTGGGAGGGAGAGGAGGCTGGGAAGTGGCCAGCGAGGTCAGATGTGCAGGTGCATTTACAGTGTCAGCAAGGCGGCTCCCGGCCTGAGGCAGCGCACTTCCCATGACAACTGAGGACACATTTTTGGCAAAATACTCTGCATGGAGCAAGAGAGAAAAGGGCCCACATGAAACGGTAAACACAGAATACAACAAAAGACAATCAACATGAGCATATAAAAAAGGAAGAACATCTGGCTACTTTAGAGAACACATCAAGAATCCTAAACTTGCCCTAACCGGTTTGGCTCAGTGGATAGAGCGTCGGCCTGCAGTCTTAGGGGTCCCAGGTTCGATTCCAGCCAAGGGCATGTACCTTGGTTGCGGGCACATACCCAGTAGGGAGTACACAGGAGGCAGTTGATCGATGTTTCTCTCTCATCAATGTTTCTAACTCTATCCCTCTCCCTTCCTCTCTGTAAAAAAAAATCAATAAAATATATATTTTTAAAAAGAATCCTAAACTCTTACTATCATTCTTCTTATTAAATCCTGAGTAAACCATTGGTGATATAAAACTCACGACTTATGTTCAGTATGGAAAACATTGTCCCTTTCAATGAACACGAATTTACTTCAATGGGACCAAATGAGATGACGCTTGCAAAAAGCGTGTTAGTTAAACCTCTGTTCATTCATTCATTCATTCATTCATTCATTCTATGAAACTTTACTGCTCAGCAATGCCAAGTCGGATCCCGTGCTGTAGGCAGTGCAGCCGTGTGAGTTCACTACTTCCTGCTCTTAAACGGCTTGTTCGCTAGTGAGCTCTCCCTAGCACATGTCATGTCAGAAAGAGACATAACTGAAGTCAAAGAGGAGGAAAAGATGGTTCTAATAAAGAGCAAAGACGATGCTTTACAGAGCTGAAGTGAGAAAGCTTACCACCAGCTAAGCGAGAGCTGAACGCAGACCAGTGCAATGATTAAGAGAAGGGCTTTGCAGAAGGCTGGGGAGGGTTGGAGGGGGGGGT
>NW_005356259.1:6800966-6820749 GCF_000412655.1 Myotis brandtii
TAAATAAATAAATAAATAAAAGAATTCCAAAAAAAAAAAAAGAGAGAGAGAAGGGCTTTGTTACCTGGGAGACCTTCTGGAGGGATGATCTCATCTGTGTGTCTCATCTTCAGAATCTTTGCAAAATAGGAATAATAATGCCCATTTATAGAGTTGTTGCAAGAAACGAAAGAGAGTATGTATATACAGTATGTGGGATATGGTAAGTCCCCAGCAAGCAGTGATTGTTTTAAAAATAAAAGAAACTTTTACTTTCTGCCGTATATTTCTGTATTATTTGCAGTTTTATAATAAATATGTATTATGATCATCAGAAAAAAGGAAGGAAGGGGCCTACCAAAATACAAAGAAGTAAGCAAATTAATCCTCAATAAAGCTGATCAAACAGAAAATACAGAAGCCTATAGATGAAACGCTGATCCCCAAAACGAGGACAGAATTCTCCAAAGCCAACTTCTTCTTCTTCTTCCCAGAGGCCAGGCTGTGGGCAGAGGCACCCACCCACTCAGCACCATGACTTGAAGTGGACCCAGGTGTGCGGGGGCCCTGCACCCTGGCGTGGGCGTCTGCCACACCCAGAGCCTGCCATGGGCAGATGCTGATTGGGGAAACCCCAGGCCTGCCGCGGAAGGGCAGAGCACGGAAGGTCGCACTGCATGGAGACATTCTACACGGTGATTTCCCGGGTCAGGCATGTTCTCTTTCCTGACACCCATAGAACTGGACATGATGAGGAGCCTGTGCCACGCCAGGAGGACCAGAGCTGCAGAAAACAGCTGTTTGCCTCCACCAGCACACAGCAGCCCGTGTGACTCATTCAGGCCGTTAGAGATTTTAAACAGTAATTCCCCAAATACCCTGTGTTCTGCAGTGGAAAGAGTGGGACTTGGATGCAGACAGGCCTGATGTCAACTTCGCTTCCTATCACATATTCATATGTGGTCCCCTGTGGTTTACTTAGCTACCTGCCTCTCTGTGCTTGACTATAAAAAGAGGGGCAATACGACGTGCCTTACAAATGTGTTGGTGCAGACCTTATTCTTATTTTTTAACAAATGCAAATGATTAAATAAGTAGTAGCTCCCAGATAGTTTTTATACATGGACCACTTTAGCAGAAGTGATGAAATTTATTTTATTTTTTGAGGGTTGAGGGTATTACAGATGCCCCCCTTAGGCCCCCCACTGCTCCCCTAATCCACTATGACTGGTGTCCTTGTAAGAAGAGGAAGAGAGACCAGAGACGCACACACAGAGGAAAGGCCGTGTGAGGACATAGCGAGGGGCAGTCATGGCGAGTCAAGGGGAGGGCTCCCAGGGGGAACGGATCCTGCTGCCACCTGAATCTTGAACATCCAGCCTCCAGAACTCTGAGAACACACAACTCTGCTGTTCGAGCCACCCACTCTTTGGTATTTCATTAGGGCAGCCCCAGTAAACGAATACAAGGAGTGACATGATCCGCTTCCATTTTGCCTCCAACCAGTCCTTTCTTCCCAGTCTCGCCCCTTCGCTGAGCCACCCACTCTTCGGTATTTCGTTAGGGCAGCCCCAGTAAACGAATACAAGGGGTGACATGATCCGACTTCCATTTTTCCTCCAACCAGTCCTTTCTTCCCAGTCTCGCCCCTTCGACTTAGGGATATCTTACTACGTATAACCCTGCCAGCGTCTCCATCTCTTTCACCCAAGGATCCTGGGTTCCGTGGACTGGTCCACACATGGGCTGATTCTCTATTGTCTTCTTATGATCTGGCCTTTTCAATCTTGCACAGAACCCCTCCATGTCCCGGCACTGGGAGGCGTCTTCTCCGGTTTCCATGCTCTCATATTTTTGCCCTATTTTACGTTCAAATGGCCACTTCACTGAGAATGTGCAAACATGGTATTATATACACGTACTTCCTTCTTCCGCTCCCTTGGAGGCCTGGTGAGCAGTCTTCTTGAATGAATATTAGCTACAGTAACAAGTTTGTTAAAGATTTCTTCACATAGGAAGGTTTTGCATCTAATAGGCTTTCTGGTTTATGGAAATCTTCTAACCTACCTGGTAATGAAGCAGCAGACAAACAACATCTGGGCAGATATTTATCTTGTTAAGTTAAACATGCACCTGGCCCCTTAATTATGAACTGTAATTGACAACTTCATCATCACAGAGCACTTTTCTGTCCATGCCACAGTGGTGCAAGTAATTAGGTAATAATTAATGATTCTTTAAGTGCATTCTTTCCTACGAGTTCCATTTTCACTGTGTGTCTATTTAAAGAGCAACAACTCTGTTTTACCCATGTAGACAAATGTTAGAATGAATGAAGACCGCCTGGCTTACCGTGGGGATCTCGAAGGATCATCTATAATCATATCTGACCTTTCTCCTACTCCATAGAGTGCTCGCTTTATTGTCATTCAGCCTTACCAAATAACCATAAAATTTTAGAGCTCATTATAGACACCAAACAAATATACATTCACAAAGATACTTATCATCATGTCACACGTAATAAGGAAATGTGTAAATATATCAATAAACAGCCTTGGGGAAAGGATACATAAATTATGGTACACGCACGAAACAAAATATTATAAAAAATGTTTAAATAATCCTGAAGATGATAAAAATGTGAAAAGTTATCAAATTAAGAAAAAGAAGATAAAATTCTCTGATTATAATTATATACAATATGTATGTTACTAGACTCATAATGGAAGGGAAAAGTTTAGTAATGCCCAGAAATGAAAATTATTTCACTAGGATCCAGTAAAATGCATGTTTTCTTATTTTAATTTTTGTTATTGTTGTTAATCCTCACCCGAGGATACTTTTTCCATTGATTATCTTTTCTAGAGAGAGCGGAAGGGTGGGGGAGGGGAGAGAGAGACAGACAGACAGAGAGAGAGAGAAACATCAGATGTGAGAGAGACACATTGATTGGTTGCCTCCTGCACGTGCCCTGACTGAAGCCGGGGATCAAACCTGCAACCCAGGTACGTGCCCTTGACCTTGAGTCAAACCCACACCCTTCGGTGCATGGGCCAATAGTCTACCACTAAGCAACATTGGCCAGAGCCTACTTACATTGAATAGGTAACACATCCAAAAGATACAGAAAGATACGCATTGAAAAGTTTATGTATTGGAATGGCCTGCCCCCTTTCCCCCCCCCCTCCGTGACCTCGTTCCATTTCCTAGGAAAATGACTTTTCTAGAAAGTACAAGTTTTTGCTAGTTTTTGTATGTTGTTCTAAAGACAGTTTACGAATTTTTTAAAATATATGTACATGTATTTTTTCATACAAATGGTGGCAGTAATAGCACACACATTGTTCCACACCTCGCTATTCTCAGTCAATATCTCTTGGAATAATTCCATGTCATTACACAGAAAGCTACCTAATTATTTTTAATGGTTATGATGTTTTATTATATGAATTTATCATAATTTATTTAACCATCCTGTATTCGTGTACATTTAGGTTCATTACAGCCTTTTGCTATTTGAAATAATGTTCCAGGCAATAGCCAAGGTGATACATTTAAAATGAAAATGAGATCAGACTTCTGATTTAAAGATGGCATTATAAAGCTAAAATTTTCCCCTTTATTTCCCTGGAAATCTTTGTAAATGAAAAAAAAAATTGGAAATATAAGCACAGAAACCACAAACATTTTCTTTGTAGCAAAAAAGAAAAAAAAAGAAAAAGAAAAATCCCACATATGTCTATCCAGTTCATAGAAAAGAAACAAAGGTTAAATGAACTTATATACTAAACCCTGGTTTATAAAAATAAAAAAATAAAAATAAAATTAAAAAAAAGCCTTACCTCCCTTTACACAGAGCCTTTAATATTCTTCTACAGAAACCACTGGTTCAAAGCTCGTTGTATGTCCTTTAAAGATTTGTAATCACAGATTTATGATTCTGATCATCAGAGAGCAGCTGGTTTCAGACCAATTCTCCCACTAAAATCAACTAGAAGTGCTTGAGAATGTGTCTTTTAAATATGTACTTGAAGATACTGGAGAACTACAAAGGCAGTGAGGACTTGAGGAAGCAAAGTCCTGGGGAAAGGACATTTACAAAAAGGTGAGCTTGACGTTAACTTCCTACTGCTTTCCTGGTTAAGGCCTCTGATGATTCCCAAGTGGTGGCCAAGAGACGGGCTGCGCAAGGATCTCCTACATTCTTAGAAGACTTGGGGGCAATAATTAGAGGAAGTGTCCTAGCAAACACCCCAGGATTTCCATTGAGAGCCCTAAAGGAACGACACTGCGGTAACAGGAATGAATCAGAAATAGACCATCCCTTACAAAGACTGGAGCCCAGCTTTAAGTTAATTCAATATGTGATTGAACTAAAATGATTGTATGGAAATGACTATCTCCTACCCTAACTGCTTACCAGAGGCAAAAAGAAACCATCTGTAGGCATAGGTAACACCCTCCAGAGCATCTCTAAAGATATACTTAATATGGGGATTTCGTCAAAAATGGTTACATCAGAAAATAAAACCAGATGGCTTAAATCATGGGGGGAAAACAAAGGACAGAAATAGAGCCACAGGTAATTCAATAACGGTTTTATCAGACATGGTCTTTAAAATAAGTGACTATTGCTGTTCAAGAAATTAGATGACAAGATGGTAGATTGAATTAGAAAATTTTACAATAAAATAAAAAATAAAATGTAAAACAGAAATTGAAAACAGATGTGCCTGGACCGACATCACCACTTCTGTCATCAGAAGGCTGAAGAACTGAAAGACTAGTAGAAGCTCCACAATCTGAATATTGCCAACCTATAATAATTGGGTTAATGTAACAAAAAAACCCAGGTGTGTCTAACAGCAATATGTGTCTATATATTATGTAATTAGAGATTATAAATACATATGGATGTAGGTAGAGATAGAGAGAGAAAATATTAAAAATGAAGCATGAAAAAAGAAGGAAGGGTGGAGTAAGAGACATAGCCAAAAATGTAATATGTATAAGACATACCCAAAATTTTAATATGTATAATTGTATTCTAGGAGAGAATGTAACACATAAATGGGACTGAAGCCATTTTTGAAGTGATACTAGATAGAAATGCTTTAAACTGATGAAAGATATCAAGCCACAGGTTTAAGAAACACTATAAACTCCAAGCGGGAAAATATAAAGAAAAAAACACACCTAGATTTATCACAGTAAAACTTCTGAAAAATAAATATAAACAAGAAAAGTGCATTGAAAATAACTAGTGGGGAAAAGGAAACATTTCCTTCAATAAAGCAAGATAAGAAATAACGCTTACTTGTCAATGAAAATTACAGAACCCAGCCAATAATGGAATAACATCTTCAAAGTACTGAATAAAAATAACTGGTAAACTTAAATTTTTCCCAGAAAAAAAATCCTTCAAAAAACAAAAAGATATTTCAGACCATAAAAAGCTGAGGGAATTCATCAGCAGCAGATATACAATAAATGGAATACTAAAGTACCTAAGGAAAATGATCCCAGATTAATAAAGGAAAGATTCAGAAAAGAATAAAAGTCAAAATAAAGGTCAGTATGAGAGTGAGTCAAAATAAATGTAATTGTATAAAACTAATAATTGTTCATAGGGATTAATCGGTATACAAAATCAAAATATATAGTAAGCATTCCAGAGTCTTTGCATTAACAGAAGTGGTAAAAGTACTAATTTATGTTCCGTTTTAACAAGTCAGCATTTGAAGATGACATGATTGCCTGTAGAAAGTTTAAAAATTTACAGATAATTTATGATGGTTAATAAATACATTAAACAAAATTGTTTCATGCACAAATTAATTGTATTCCTTTAGACAAGCAACAACAACAAAATCAGAACGATCATAAGGATACCAATATTTTTTCTGGACAGGAAGGCCAGTGACTGAAATTGTGCCTATTCACCCACACACATCACTGCCCCACAGAGAATACTCACTCCCATTTGCCTGGCTAACTTCAGCTCATCCTGAAAACTTCAGGTTCAACCTCACTGCTGCATCCCCAGCGGCCACACCTCCACTCTATTCAAGACACAGGTGATGGGACAAAGGGCGTGCTGCTCAGTGCAGTGCACACGGAGAGGAAGGAGGGATGAGAGGAAGGAGGGATGCTAGAGGCAGGTGAGCTGGAGCAGGTGAGCTAGGAGGGTGCACGTGTAGGAAAACAGGATGGTTTTTAGGTGCCGGAACTTCCAGTTTAGTTTATAAGAGTGTAGGAAATGAGGAGGGAACTACCCAACCAAGAGCGGACTGGGCTGGGAGAGGATGGAGAGAAGGAGTGAGTTGTCTTTAAAAGGGCAGTTTGAGGTGCCTGTGGAACAGCCCGTGGCGATGCTCCTCAGAGAGGTGAGGGCGCAAGAGAGAATAGGAAACAGCTGCTGTCCCTCTTTCTTGCCCTGAGTTCACTCTGTGCCTTAGAGTTTCAAAGTTCCTGCACATCCCACAAATCCCCCCGACACACGTTTCCTCGACCTTCAGAATTGCATAAAAGCTGCTGTGAAAGCACCCTAACTTTTAAAGGGGGTGGAGATGGAGTGAGGTCGTGGAGAGGACGGTGGGAGAACGAGAAGGCCCTGCCTTCACTCACCCAGGAAGGCCCTGCGCAGCCATGCAGTCAAGCACTTTCCTCTGAACGCCTGGTGCCACCTAGTGGCTGCCTCTTGTAACTGGTGGAATTGCTACCTGCTGTGGAGACCAAAGCAGGCCAAGGCCGCCACAGGGGCGGGATGCGGGAGTTTAAGGAAGCAAGGGAGGAGGGAGGTAATGATTGGAAAGCCAGACGTGAGCCGCTCTTCCGGGACCCAGGATGCGTGCATTCAGCTTGAAATGGGGCACCTGGCTGCCCATTGGCGGTGCTCGGTCGGCAACGCCCCCGCCCCAGGGAGGCTGGCTTCTCCAAACCTCGGGAACCTCGGACCCCTGGCCCTCTCCTTTGCCTGATGAGAAGATCCTCGGGTCCTTACTGCCATCCCTGGCTGAGGTTTTCGTCCTGATTATTAGCAGTCTTATTACCAGTGCCTGGATAGCGTGTTTCTTATTTGGAAATCCAACAAGCTTTTAATTAGAGAAGCAACAGGAAGAGATATTCAGCTGTATTAATGCCTCTGAAAACCCAGCACAGCTACAAGAAAGATAATCTCCTGGATAACAGCACGTTGGAAATTACGGGAACGGCTTCCAGCGGATCACTAAGTGGAAATTCCCAGAGAGGGCCAACTGCTGTCAGTTAATACTTGCAGCAAAGGGCAGCTCTTAATAATGGCTCTGTTTTCTTATCCTCGTGGGAGGCAAATAACCAGAGTTGGGATCCCAATGAACAATTATTAGTTTTATACAATTACATTTATTTTGACTCACTTTCATACTGACCTCACTTTAGATGGTGATTCTGGTCCAATTTTAAGGGCCCCAGATCCAACAATAATGAATCTCATACAAGTGTGTCTTAGAAATAAGCCTTTCGCCCTAGCTGGTTTGGCTCATTGGATAGAGCATCAACCTGGGGACTGAAGGGTCCCGGGTTCGATTCCGGTCAGGGGCACATGCCTGGGTTGCGGGCTTGATCCCCAGTGGGGGGCGTGCAGGAGGCGGCCAGTCAGTGATTCTCTGTCATCCTTGATGTTTCTATCTCTCTCTCTCCCTCTCCCTTCCTCTCTGAAATCAATAAAGATACATTTAAAAAAAAAAAAAAGCCTTTCACCATCAACTCCCAGAAGGGTCCTAAGATTTTTTTCTTTCCAAGGAATGTCACCAAATGACCTTAGGTCAGGCTATAGAATAGCCCCTGAAGTTGATTGTTATAAAAATGGACACATTTCTTTCTTTCCCCGTGTGTGCTCCTTGAGTTGGGGCTGGCTCGTTTTGTCCAGTAAAACACAGTGGGTAACAGTCATAACAAGGCTGTCCTATTAGCTGCTGTGTTCCCAGGGCCCGGGAGCGTGCCCGGTCGCAGGAGGTACTTGTCAACAACGCATGTGCGGAATGAATGAATTTCTCTCGTGTGCTCACATCTAACCCTGACATCAAGGTACGTTTCCCCTCACCTGAAACTAGACATCATCTTTCCCGGGCCTCTTACATGGCACAGGTTCCCATCCGGATTCCTGGAAGCAGAGCCTGAAAAGGAGACTCTGAGCAAGCCGCTTATGGGGGGGAGGGGGTGCCCTGGAGAGACACCGTAGGGGAGCGAGGGAAGCAGGGAGAGGAGAGGAGGGAGTGGCGAAGGTCTTGGCAGCAGAATCTCCTTCTCCCACCCTCAGGGAGCTCTGGCCTGTGCATTGCCCCCCAGGGGTTGTCCCAGCCAGAGGCAAGGGGCTGGCCTGTCGGACCCCTGCATCACTCAGCCCCTGGCCACGGACCAGGCTGGGTGGGACATGTGGAGGGAGGGTGGTGTCCCTCAGGCACCCCTCAGTGACTGTCGGGACAAGGGGGCAGGTGTACGCCATGAGCAGCCACCCCTGCAGCGGCTGGACGGGGGAAGCAGCCCCGGCGGACACAACAGCGTCTGCTGGGACACATCCCCGTTTGCTGTCCGTTAGCGATTTATTTTCTTCCCTACAAACAACAGACTCTTTGAGATCAAGAGCCTGACCACGTTCACCTTCGTGTCTCCCAAAGCAGGGGCGGGAGGACATGGCGCACCTGTACTTGGAACTCTGAGGGATGGATGAACGGCCCTATGAGTGCACTCGTGTTCGCAATGGAGTGTGAAAGTCCTTACACACACGTTCACCGCTTGAGTGACACCAAACATGTTTCTTACATGTATGTGGCCTTCAGAAACCATTTTTGATCGGCGTGGGGGAAAGGGGAGATATGTACAAGTTCAGTGACGGAAAGGGACCTCACAGGTCCCCCCGTGGCCCACGGTTTCAAGGAGTTGATCATAAATTCCTAACTGGACACTCTCACACCTCAGGCCTAGAACTTCTTTAGTAAAAGGATTTCTTGTGCTTTTGGGGGGGGTTTTAGTTTCTTTATTTGAGAGAGAGAGAGAGGGCGGGGGAGAGAAACATCGATTGGTTGCCTACCGTATGCGCCCCAACCAACCGGGGCTCCAATCTGCAACCTAAGTCTGTGCGTTGAGTGAGTGGAAATCCAGAAGCCTGTTTTGTTTTGTTTTGTTTTGTTTGTTTAGCATAAGATGACACTCTAACTAACTGAGCCACCGGCCAGGAGAGTAACATTTTAAGCCAGCCTTGTCCACTGTTCTTGTGCATCCAGGTTACCACACACCTTTGAAATACCATACATAACCCTCTTCCCAGACCCCTCTAGGTGTAACTACCCTCATAGAAGCACATAATCTTGTTAATTACCCTGTAATACAATCCCCACCCTGCTTCTCCCACCTTCCTGTCCTCTTCCTTATCCCCCCCTTCATTCCAAATGTCTAAAAGAAACTGCAAAACCGTCACTCTCTGAAGCATTTGAGGTCTTGCTCCTGGGCATGTGGTCGGTTTGGCTCAAATAAAATCTTATAAAATTGTCTATAGGTTTGGACACTCTTACTTGCAATCGGGGGCGGGGGGGGGGGGGGAGGGTCATGTACAGGAAATGCAAAGGGTTAAGTCCACAAAAGGGTGAAATCCTGTCTAGGCCACATTCTTTCCACAAACAATGTAAGATATAAGTTTCCCCCCTGGTGTTAATTATAGGAAATCCTGTAACTTGCTCTAGCCCCTCCTTATCTCATTTATGAGTCCTTGAGTGGAAACAAAGAGCTCCTGTGGTTTCCAGAGCTGAGCACTAGGCTGCCCTGGCTGGTGAGCAAGTGACCAGCAGAGGGCAGTGCAGACCCACACACTGATTTCCCGTCCAATGAAGTCAGGACCTGGAGCGTGCCTACACGTTTGGACTGGGGAGAGAATCTGCTCTTGGCTACTGAGGCTTTTTACATTTGCTGCTGCCTCAGCAGCTGGAGGTTCGGATTAAATGGCCGGTTGTGTCACGACCTGTCTTACGTATTTCTCTTTTTGTGATGCAAATGAATGAGGAGGCTGGACGCCTGGCCAGGCCGGTTGCAGAGCCCAGAAGACCTACCTTCTGCACTTGGGGCTTGCAGGTGGCCTGGCCTGTGGCCTGGCTGTCACCTGGAGGCTCAGGGTAGCCTAGGTCTCATGCAGGCTCCTCAGAACTCAGCGTGTGGCCCCCTCAGGCGTGGGGCTCCAGCCAGTCTGGGTCCATGGCTGGCTCTGACATTTTAACGGCTGGAGTGAGTATATAAAACACAGTTTCCTTAAACTCCCCTGAAGATATAACTCATTCCATCTTCAACCTCATCCCTTCTGCATACCCCTTTCACTCCAGTGGAAGGACTTCTTTCCAGAAAAAAAGAAAAAGAAAAAATATCTTATCCTTAACTGATGGTTTTAGTCCCAGGCATCTGAAGCACATAGAACTTAATAGATGTGCCATTAACCTTTCTTGTATGAGTGCCCAAAACTCAGGGTGGCCTCAGTAAAGAATTTTATAAGAAAACATCAGAGGCATTTAACCAGCTTTGGGCCCATGGCAAGCTTTTCAGAAGAAAGTGAAGTCTTTGCTAACCCTACTTCCCCTGCTTCTAATGTTGCTTCTTTACTCTTTTCTTATCCTTTTTATTCATTAATATTCGGGCTCAAGAGCAAAGGAAAGTAAACTTTCCTTACCCTCCCCCACCCCCCAGGTATATCAGATGCCTCCAGCAGTCAAGATACAATACCTTGCAAAAGACAGAACCCAACACCATCTCACATGTCGGGGAGTGCTGAACGGACCGTGAGCACTTTGGGGACCCAGCTGAGGGGAAGTTAAACTAGAGATACATTCAGTTGGGGTTACAAATAAGTACTGTACTGTTACTTCGTTATATTGTTAGATTATTACCATCCATCCAGGAATACTCCTGTATGTACTCAGCATGGCATACAAAGGCAGAGGGCCAGGGATCATGTCATCACATGGAAATGTCCTGCGATGTCAGAGCAGCGATAGAAAGACAAAGTTTGCCATGTATGGAGCCAGGCAAAAAGTATCAGGGTAATTAATACAAATATGATGTTATTTGTCTGGGTTTTATAATACTTATAGTGGTTGTCAACTTTTCTCATTCTTAAAAAACCCTCAGTATACCAATTTTAAATGTAAATGTTTGCATTTTTTTATTAAAGAGGACGCCCCCAAAATCATGAGTTTCAGGAACCAATAAAACCTAGATCTGCCTTTGTTCACATCAGACGCAGTGACCACAGAGCCCAGGCTCTAGTAGGCAGGGTGTCTTGGAACTGTCTGTGGTGCTGGAACCCAAGTTCACTGGCCTCTCTCCATGGTGCCTCCTGAGTAAGCTTGTCTACGCCAATAAATTGTGCCCAGAGACGAAGAGTCGGGACTTTTCACTGAGGTCATGATGGTTCATGCGTAGAAATGGATGCTTGGCCCATGCAGTGACTATAAAAAGAGAAGAGAGTTGAAGAGAAAACCACAGATGACTCCCAAGAGTCAGGGAAACCCACAAGACAGGGGCACCAAGAGTATCAGCTAGAGAAAAACATTGACCACCAAGCCATGCCTGAGTCGAGGCCAAAGGTAGAGAGGAGGGACCTGGTGAGGAGGGGGACGTAGCAAGAACAGGCTACACTGGGGTGGGGGCTGTCTGCAGGAAAGAGAGAAGAGTGACTGGGGGGGTGGCCTGAGAGGAAGCCCTGGGGCAGAACACAGACCCTTCCCATTGAGCTTGTGGAGGACACACTGACTAAGCTGAGACTTCACCCCCACATCCCCATGGGAGAGCCTCTCTGAGTCAGAATAGATGTAAGTGACGGTTTTATACAGGCTTCCGGCGTCCGTGAGGATGTGTGGCTGACTGTCAGAATCTTGTCTCTGCTTTGAGGGGGGCGCTCAGTTTCTTGAGAAGTTGGGGGTGTCTGGACAGTGAGAGAAGGCCAGGGTCCAGGCCCATGAATGACTTTCATCCAGCTTCACGGGGTGAGACTGGGCCCCCGAAGGATGCACATGCCACCGCCGGAGTCGTGATGTAGCAGGCAATGGAGTCTTAGGAGTCAATTTCCATGAGAAACACGAGAAAAGCAGGGACCATACCAGGAGCAGGGCTGACACATGTCTTTTTACTGGAACACACTGGGGGGGCTGAGGGGTGACTGTGGGTGACAGGAGGCTCTCATCCCCTTTTGCACTGCCATCTATCATCAACCCTCACCTCTTCCAAATGAGCTAAGGCAAAGCGTGTGTCTGCTCAGCCAGCGGACCTTCTGACATAATCGCCCTTTGTTGTGTGTTGAGCTGCTCCCCCCGCCCCGTCCTCCCCCCCGCCAGCCGCCCAAAGACACGTTGAAATCCTAACTCCCTGTCAAGGTGATCTTATTTGGAAATAGGGTCTTTGCAGATCTTATTAATATGAGGTCATACTGGACTAGGGTGGGTCCCACATCCCTCTAAGAGGAGCAGAAGACAGGGAGGCAGAGAGACACAGAGGGAGAAGGCCAGGCGGTGACTGAGGAAAGACTGGAGGGATGCGTCCACAAGCCAAGGAATGCCAGGTGCACAGCAACACTAGCAGCCGAGAGAAAGGCACGGGGCAGAGTGTCCCTTGGGCCTTCTGAGAGCACCGCCCTGCCAACACCTTGCTTCTGCACTTCCCAGAACTGAGAGAATTGATTTCCGTTGTGTAAGCCGCCCAGTTCATGGTGATTTGTTATGGCCCCAGGAAGTGGCACACCCTTCCTTGGACATGGTCATTATTTCATATGCGGTGCATTTGTTCCTGCCGGTACCTCTACATGGAATGCTCTTCCCTGAGGTGTTTGCAAGGATCCCCCCAGGATGGGCCAATGAGGCAGGAGCAGAACACCCAGATGCTTAAATGCCTGCATCTTGGATAGGCCTTCTCAGCCTACCCACCCACTCCCAGTACTTACTATTTATGGTGCATTTGTTCCTGCCGGTACCTCTCCATGGAATGCTCTTCCCTGAGGTGTTTGCAAGGATACCCCCAGGATGGGCCAATGAGGCAGGGGAAGAAAGCCCAAATGCTTAAATGCCTGCATCTTGGATAGGCCTTCCTGGCTGCCTGTCTCAGCCTACCCACCCACTCCCAGTACTTACTATTTATCAATGGCTTTACTGTCTTCCTGACACTTTTCTCTACCTGAAGTCACCTCATTTCTTTCCTTTATGTAGAAGGTAAGCTCCTGACAGCGGGGCCCTGATCCCTGAGGCTCACCAGTGACACAGCAGCTCCCAGCACACAGTAGGTGCTCAAGAAATACTTGATAAATGAGGAGTTAGATGCTCAGTAAGCAGGTGTTGACTAAATAAATGAAAGCCACAGGCCTTCTTGCCACCATCCTCCTTCTAATAAAGTTGACATCCCTAAGCCTCTCCGTTATAGAAATTTAGGAAACAACTTTTTCAGAGCCCAAGAAAAATTATATCTACATTAGCCTCTTACAACACGGCATCCTGAAAGTTAGGAGAGCTCTTGGTGCCTGAATTTCACACGTGCAATCATCACCTTTGCCTCCAGAACAGGGCAGGGAAGCCAGCTTTATTCTCAGACCAGAAGGACGCTGCAGTGGGCGTCCACCAGGGGACAGTCTAACCAAACTGAAGGCTCAGACGCATCGAAATTGAGTTCACTGGAAGGCAACAGACAGAAATTAAAAGACCAAAAAAATAAGGTGAATGACATCATTACTCCGATAATCTTCCACGTGAATGCAAGATTCATTTGTAGAAGCCACGAGGGAGCAGATGGCACCCAGGAAACGCAGTCACGAGAGAGCAGGGATGGAGGCAGCCAGCGGGGGTGCGAGCGTGCCTCACACCCCCCTGCAGTGGTTCCTGTGGGTGGGCATCGCCGCTCCCTCAGTTCTGACTGAGGACCCCCAGACGGACTCTATGATCCAGGATGGAGACTGCACCCCTGGTTTGTTCCCAGTGGCGTCGGGACCACCACCTACACCCCTAAAGATCTGGGGGTTTGAGGCTATGGCACAAACTACTGTTTGCCGGCCAGAACCCATTCTCTCCTTCCAATGTTATGGGGTGCAGTGACGTGTGGCCATGTGATCACCTGTTGGCCAATGAGACGTGAGCCAATGTGAGGCTTCTTTAAAGAGAAATGACTGGGCCAGAAAGAGCTCATCGGCCTCCCTCACTCTCGCCTGGGCCTGTGTCTGAAACAAACCCACCAGCCTCCCAGCCTCCCAGCCCCACGAGGCGCATTTGGCCAATGGCCTTTTCCGGTTGCAGGGCCACCGGCTAACTCCCCATTGACACGCCATCTTCAGAGTGGCCCGCCCATCCCCGGAGGGCCTGGCTCTGTCCTTGCCCAGCCTGCAGCGGACATTCATTATTAAGGGTTTTGTAAGACAATCGCCAAGTCTGAGCCACCAGGAAAAATGAGAAGACATTTATTGAGTCGTCTACAGCAGTTTGACATCCTCAACATCCCGGACGAGGTGTGAGCACAGCATTAATAGTGGCAGCGGGAGCGGGTCTGTGTGGCTGGTCTTTACCGAGCGAGATGGAGCCCAGGCTGACCCGGCTCCCACAGGGGGTCCTGGAGCCGCGTCTGGGATGCCAGGGTGGTCCCACGCTGGTCCTCACAGGGGCAAAGCGACGGAAGACGGACACAGCACAAGACACATGTGGCCAAGCACACACACCCCAGGACTGGAGTTCAGGGAAGGAGAGGGAATGGTCACGCGGCCCACTCGAGGGACGTCCCAGATCTCTGGAGGATTCCCATGGGTGGCAGGGGACGCTGACAGCACCCACGTCCTAACCCAAGAACAACCTGACTCATGATGGAGAGACCCCTGGCATGGTGTCCATCGGGGCCTGGCCTCGCCTCTCCCTGGTGCTGGTAGGTTTCTACAGGCGGGACAAAGGTTACCCCAGGAGGGCTCGGGGCAGTTGACAAAGAGCACAGGGAGCCTTTCGGGGGTCTTCCCCCGATAACCATTCCCACCCCCGTGTGGTCACCAAAGCCCTTTCTCACAGGGGTCTCACTGCCGCCCCTTCCCTGGCCCGTGGACAGACGCACAGCGTGTCCTCCCGCTTCCCAAGTCGGGAAGCAGCGGCCCAGAGAGGTTCAGCCAGGAGGGGCAGCCCGGGGTGGCACACAGGTCCCCCACATCACGGTGACCCCGCCACCCCTCCTGCACTCCGGAGTCCTAACAGCTTCTGTGGCCAGAGCCCTGCCCTGCGCCGGGCGGAACGTGTTCTGAACAGATGCTTCCCTGAGGGTCTCATGGGGGGCCCCGTGCAGGGCCCTGTCCTCACACATATTTGCACGGGATCCCAGCGGGTGCAGGGCCAGGCTAGGCCCACCTGCATTTTGTCATCAGCCCAAGAGGGAGGTTGGACCTCCCAGCTCTAGTACTTTGTGAGTCACCCTGAAGACGCACAGAGGAGTCAGGGCCAAACAGCAGGCCGGCGGCAAAGCCGGGAGAAACCCAGGTCCCTGTGCCCTGGTCACGAGGCTCAGGTAGGAATCTATGGTGACAAAGCACTCACTGCTTTCACTTTGGAGTGGCCTTGAGGGGGTCAAGGGGACTCACAGAATGACAGGAAGCCTCTCCCAGCTTTCCTTCCGGAAGGGACAGGGTCAGGAGGAGGTGAGAGCACCCTGGGTGGGGGGTGGCCTGGGATGTCAGGCCCCCAGAGTAGCCAGTTCAGGGAGGGGAGGGGTCCGAGAAAGACAGGCCCTTGGGTGGGTCAGAGAGCTGCCCACTAGACAGAGGATGATGTGGCCTGGCCTCAGGCATAGGGACAGTCATGAAGCTCTCAGTCCTGGGGGCCACCAGAGCCTCTGAACTCCCAAATCTCACACTCTGACCCCTCACAGGCTCCCTGCCTGAGTCCCGCTGCCCCAGGGCTGGGCCTTTCCGACACTGCCTCACCCCCAGGAGGACTCAGCCTCCCCTGGGGAGCTCTGTCCTGCAGGTTGCATGGAGCAAGAATCGCCCCCTTCCTGGCGAGGACCTTGTAGAAACACGGAGTCCGGAACTCGGCTCCTCCCCAGCCTCCCCACTCCCCACGTCCTCCCCCTCCTCACTCAATGCGGCTTCTCATCCTTCCCACACCAGGCAGACACAGATCCTTGCCGGGGCCCATTCCCAGCAGATGACTGGTGTTTAGACGGAGAATCCAGAGGTGCAATGGACGGGACAAACCAGCTAGTCTTACTGTCCATTTTACAGATTTGAAAACAAAGGACCAGAGGGCGAGGCTGTCCCCGGACCTCATGCTCTCGCCCCCCATGCCTGTGACCCTGAAGGCCAGCTGCCTAGCCTCCTGGAACATCCCAAATGCGGCAGGGACCTCGGCTGACACGACGGGCAATCGTTGGTTCAGAGAGAAAAACAAAGTGACAAACCAGCGGGAACCTGGGGCCCACGAGGACCCAGGCCCAGGGCTCAGGCGGCAGCACGGGGAATTCGGGGCTGGTTTTGTTTTTGCTGATCTGTGGTCTCCATAGAAAGTCACAGCCTCTCTCTCACAGTGAAACAGGCCTACTGATGGGGCAGGGTGAGGAACAAGGGCCATGCTCGGGGGACCCCCTCCCATGATCTGGAGGTGACCACTGTCCCGGCCAAGGTCAGGGCTGGGTCTGCACACCATGCCCAAGGCACTGGTCCAGTTGTCCCTTGCCCGACCCTTCCCTCCAGCCCACCAGCTTCCACTGTGGTGTCCACGTGGAAGAGGCCGCTGTTCCATTCCTAAGAATAAGCAGCGCCGCCCACACACCTACTCAAACGTACACATCCAGACCTTGGGTGACGCCCTTTACCCGCTTTCCACCTGGACTGGAGGATTACGGAAGCACAGAGCCCGGAGACGCATTAGTCCCCTCACCTCCCAAATGGGGAAACTGAGGCCCAGACAGGGAGCGCTCTGTCCACAGGCCCAGTGGTCTGAGCCTGACAGGGGCAGGCCCCCTGTCTCTGAATCCCAGGCTGTGGCCCCTTCCAAGCCGCTCAGGCCCCTCGGAGTGCAAGGTGGCCCGTGGACACCCCTTTGGGTAACACACTTGTCTCGCAGAGCAGGGGAGGGGGGTCACGAGGTCAGAGGCCAGACGGAAGGACCGCGGCACACCCCACGGCCAGCCCGCGTCACCAATGTGCCCAGGAAGCGGAGGCAGCTCCTCACCCTCTGATTTTGCCAAAGACCCAGGGCCTCCTGTTCTCTAACCCACACAGCTCAGCCTTACCCGGTCGCTCCGACGGCCTCTCCAATAACGAGCAGCTCACAAGCCAGGCCCCTTCCTCCTTCTCACACCAGACAAAGCCAGCTTCACCGTCCACCCCAGCTCCCCAGCATCCCAGGCCACGACCACGAAGCCAGTCCACAGACACTCAGCCGGGACATCAGAGCTGACACGGCACGACGCCAGGCCCACACGCGGTGTCCCCACACTCGAGGCATGCATGGCGCTCCGACGCTATCCTCCACCCCACCCCACACCTGGGTCTGACCCATTTCCTCCTCACACTGTGGGGGGCCAGGACTGGGCTGGGGTACCCAACTCCTTCTATCTGCAGCTTCTCCTAAGAGGCATGGAGGGTGTGGCTTCCCCTTCAGCATCGAGGACACCCCAGCATCTTTCCTATGACTCAAGAGCACACAGGGGTTTTCGCCCTGGTCTCAGAGAGACTTCCTAGCTGAGGCGCAGCCCCAGGAGCTAGTGGCTGGGGCTCCTCGGGGTGGCGAGGGGCAAGGGGGGGGGGAGTAAGGGGGCCCACGGAGGGCTAAGGTGCTTCATCCTAGTCATGGCTTTGACTGAGGGGAAGGGAGCTGGGAGGACTTGGGGTTCTATGTGGTGGATGTGGCTGGGGAGCAGTTATTCCCAGGCATCCATCTCTCCTTCCACAGCTGATGCCTGGGGCAGGGGGGAGGGGGCAGGGGGGGGGCAGAAGAGAGGCTACCGGGCGATTCCCTGCCCACATGCGTCCGGGTGAATCACAGAGATGGTGAAGGCTTCCATGGGTCCTTCCCCGTCCATCTCCTTCCCATCAGATGCACATTTCCAGCTCTTGGCCGTCTTCCACGGGCCAAATGAAAAGCACCAGAACATTCCCCAACCTTTAGCCCCGCACCCAGACTGCAGTCTCAGAAAGGAAGCGCCCTGGAGCGGTCCCACCGCCCGAAACCCAGGAGCTGGGCACCCGGACACCGAGAGGTTGGGCGAGCAGGAGGGCCTCACATCTGGCCTGCGCTGAAGGCCGCTCCGGCATCCACGTGGGACCCTGGATGGCCTCGGTGACGGGCAGGCCTGAGAAGGGCCCCCCGCTGGCAAGGAGTCCCCTCGAAAGTCAGACACTCTGAGAGGCTGTCCGGCAGGCCCCACCCGAACCCCCAAAGCAAGGGTGTCGGCCTCAGGACCAGGTCAGGCGCTCGCTGAGGCTGGGGGGGCGGGGGCGGTGGAGCTGGGACCTGCTGGGGGTGGGCAGGGCCACTGGACGAAGGGACCGGGATGGTACAACTTTCCCACATCTGATGAGTATTTACACGTGTGGGGTCAGGGCCCAGGGGTCCGTGGTGGGTGGGGCCAGCGCCAAATTAGAAGGGGGGCGAAATACCCTCTGCACCTGCATCCTCCTCCCCCCTCGGGGAGCCCGGCTTCTGGCCCAGGGCCTGCCCGAAGGGAGAAAAGAGGCAACATGCGTGGCCGGCGCCCACCGGCAGCCCAGCCTGGCGTGAGGAGAGGAGGGCGGAGGGGGCTCAGGTGGCCAGATTGTCGGCCGGGAGGCCGGACATGCGGATCTGGGAGCTGCTCTTGCTCAGGATGGAGAGCTGGGTGCCCCCGTTCACCCCGCTGCTGGCCAGGGATGGGTGCCGGTGCTTGAAGTCCACGGCGAAGTAGCGGTTCACCTTCCAGCTCCGCCACTTACGCTTGATCTCCGCCTGCACCTGCAGGGAGCAACAGGGCCGTCACGTCCCAGCAACATCCTCTCCGACCTCCCTTGTCCACCTGCCTCCTGCCCTGGGGCCTGCCCCGACTGGCACGGCCACCTCCAGCCGCGCCCAGCCCACCCCCAAACGGCAGCTGGCAGCCCGGCCCCCAGTGGGAAAGGAAGGCCTGTGAGGATCGGACCGAGCCCCGAACCCACGTTGCTGCTGAGCCAGGCCCGCGAGTGGCTTCCTGGAGTCCATGGCCTCTCGTGTCCACAGCCAGTGACCAGCAGCCAGGGGCCTTCAGGAAGCTTTGCAGCGCTGGCCCTGGGCGGATGGATCGGGGCAAGGCACCCTCTTGCTGACCATCAACATGCGCTGCACGTTAGACTCGCGTGGAGAGCTTTAAAAACCCAGACGCTCAGACCTGACCCCCAACAAGCACATCAACATCTCTGGGGAAGTCCTGCGCCTGTTTGAAAACTCCCAGGGACTCCAGAATGCAGTCCGGGCTGAGAACCACAAATAATGCACCCCCTGGGCGGACACTGCCCCTTTGATCTTAGCATGGTGTTTGGGGGGCACTCCCCATTTCTGTCTTTGTGCGCCTCCCGTCCAGAACCTTGGTGTGGTGGGGTGCACAGACTGCACAACTGGAAATGGTACTGGCACCTCTCCAGCCCAGCTCCCCGTTCATAGCAGCCCCGGGCAAGCCCGTGTCCTCCCCGCCTCCCCTCTGCCTCTCCGGGTCTGGCCTGGTCTGGCCTTGCTGCAGGGTGCCGGCAACCACTGAACCAAATCTTCTTTCTTACATGCAGAGTGGGGAAGCCCACCCAGGCCTCCAGCCAAGAACCAAGCCTGGT
>NW_005356259.1:6820854-6846438 GCF_000412655.1 Myotis brandtii
GCCACGAGTTCCCACCCACCCCCAGCCCCACCACCTCAGCACCTCTGGTCTGGGCTCCGCTCAAAGCATCACCCTAACAGGTGAGATCTGGGGACCCCAAGAGCAGAGCACTGGACGTGAGCATCACTAGAAGGAGCCAGGCCTCTCCTCATGGTCTCTGCCAAGTCCCCACAGACCCCTCCCAACAGGGGCGGGTTTGGGCCGGCTGCCTGCTGGGAGCAGCGCGGAACTTTGGGCAGCTCCCCGCTCAGCACCCCTGCCCACCACAGCGTCCTGAGTGGAGGGCACCACTCCTCTGCCTTGCCCTTCCTCACTTTCCGTTCTTCTTTACTAAGGCACATCCTATGAGAGCCCTCCCAGGGGTTTGCCTCTGCAGCTGATGCCTTTATGCGGGGAGTGGGGGGGGGGGGCGGGATCTGCTCCAGAGGCTGGGCCTCGGCTGTGCAGCAAAGTGGGAGAAAGTCTGGCACAAGGGCGGGCGGGGGGAGGAGGCTCTCAGGAGACCCTGGCGCCATGCCACCCCATCCCCACCCCTCACCCCCAGTCCGGTCTGGGAGCCTGGCAGTGCCCCGGTCTGGATGACGGGCCCTGTGTACCAGCAGGCGGCACCCTGTCTCTCCCCAGTGAGCCCACCTCCACTGCTGAGAAGCCAGAGGGGGGACTTACCTCCCCGTTCAGAAAGCAGTAGAGAACAGCCACCACGAAGCCCTGGGGAGAGAGAGCAAGGACACCTGAGCGTGCCCGCCAGGACCTCCACGCAGGTGCGCGGGAGTGGGCAGGAGCGACCAGGGAGCAGAATAACACGGTCACTTGGATGGGCCGCCTGCCGCCCGGGAAGCTGGGATGAGAAAGTTCTGCTCCACCAAGACGGCCACAGCCATGGAGCCACCTGGCTGAGGAGGGAGCCCCTCCCATGGACACACCTGGCTTCCGAGCTCACACCTTGGCCAAGTCCTTCCCTTTCCCAAAGGCCAGCTCGATGGATCCCTCTTCCTCCACGAGGCCTCCCCTGAATACCCCAGAATGTCCTCTGGGCTCCCCAAGCAGCCTGCAGGCCCCGCAAGGGCAGACCCAGCAGGACAGCCCAGCCCTGTGTTATATGCACCCCTCCCTAGGCCACACACTCTGCGCACGCACACCCAGTGCACACACTCTGCGCACGCACACCCAATGCACACGCTCCGCACACGCACACTCAATGCACATACTCTGCGCACACACACCCAGTGCACACGCTCTGCGCACGCACACTCAATGCACATACTCTGCGCACACATACCCAGTGCACACGCTCCGCGCACACACACCCAATGCACACACTCTGCGCACGCACACCCAGTGCACACGCTCTGCGCACGCACACCCAATGCACACGCTCCGCGCACGCACATCCAGTGCACACGCTCCGCGCACACACACCCAGTGCACACACTCTGCGCACACACACCCAGTGCACACACTCTGCACACACACACCCAGTGCACACGCTCCGCGCACGCACACCCAATGCATACACTCTGAACAAGCACCCAGACACCGTGAGCACGTGCTTGCGCACAGCAGGGTCCGGCGTCCTGCCGTGTTCTCTACGGAATTCTCTGCCTTCGGATTTCTTGTGCTGAGACAGGACCCAGCCTCTGACTCCCAAGCTAAGGCTTGGTCTTTCTACCGGCAGTTTCATCAGCATAAGAATTAGGATGGGGGGAGGGAGACACTCGAGGCAGTTACACAGAGGACCTTTCAGACCCTCCAAGTCAAATACATGTTTAAACACGTGGGTTCAGGACAGATTCTCTGCTGTAACCTGGGGACACTCCGGGGAGCCAGCCCTGCCTGCACGGCCCACTCGTGTGCCCATCTGCTCAGCTGCTCACTCTGCATTGTCACACCACCTCCCCGTCGCTCACTTGTTTACAACCCACCTTCTTAGTCCTTCACAGATGGAGTCCCTAGTCTCTCTCTCTCTCTCTCTCTCTCTCTCTCTCTCTCTCTCTGACACACCTGGCTTCCGAGCTCACACCTTGGCCAAGTCCTTCCCTTTCCCAAAGGCCAGCTCGATGGATCCCTCTTCCTCCACGAGGCCTCCCCTGAATACCCCAGAATGTCCTCTGGGCTCCCCAAGCAGCCTGCAGGCCCCGCAAGGGCAGACCCAGCAGGACAGCCCAGCCCTGTGTTATATGCACCCCTCCCTAGGCCACACACTCTGCGCACGCACACCCAGTGCACACGCTCTGCGCACGCACACTCAATGCACATACTCTGCGCACACATACCCAATGCACACACTCCGCGCACACACACCCAATGCACACACTCTGCGCACACACACCCAGTGCACACGCTCCGCGCACGCATACTCAATGCACATACTCTGCGCACGCACACCCAATGCACACACTCTGAACAAGCACCCAGACACCGTGAGCACGTGCTTGCGCACAGGAGGGTCCGGCGCCCTGCCGTGTTCTCTACGGAATTCTCTGCCTTCGGATTTCTTGTGCTGAGACAGGACCCAGCCTCTGACTCCCAAGCTAAGGCTTGGTCTTTCTACCGGCAGTTTCATCAGCATAAGAATTAGGATGGGGGGAGGGAGACACTCGAGGCAGTTACACAGAGGACCTTTCAGACCCTCCAAGTCAAATACATGTTTAAACACGTGGGTTCAGGACAGATTCTCTGCTGTAACCTGGGGACACTCCGGGGAGCCAGCCCTGCCTGCACGGCCCACTCGTGTGCCCATCTGCTCAGCTGCTCACTCTGCATTGTCACACCACCTCCCCGTCGCTCACTTGTTTACAACCCACCTTCTTAGTCCTTCACAGATGGAGTCCCTAGTGTCTCTCTCTCTCTCTCTCTCTCTCTCTCCCCCCCCCACCCCCCGTGGGTCATTTATTTATATGCCCGCGTGCTCTCCCACCAGTTCCGCTCGCTCAGCGCTCTGTGGCCAGGTCCTGTCCTAGGGCCCTGACTTGGGCAACACAGAGCCCCAGCGCTCACGGGGTGCCCAGTCCACAGACTGGAGTCAGGACGGGGACACAGAGGTCTCTGGAGGCCACCCTGTCGGCACCTGGAGCGCGGATGAGGATGGGGAGCCACCGTCTTAGATCTGTCAAGAGAGGCCTGGCTCAGGGCACCCGGCCACAGTGACAGGAGACACCAGGGTCTTCTCACAGAAGCCAGAGTGCAGCAGCAGCAGGGGCTCTCCCAGCCCCGGCTAGTCTAGTGCTCTCACGGCAGAGATGGAATCCTGGAGGCCCAGTTCAGGTTAAAGGAGCTTCTAGAACCACCAGCAGGTTAGGGCCAGGGCCCTGGATCCCTGTGAGCTCCCCCCACCCCCACCCCGCACGTACCTGGAAGGAGCCCAGGCCCAGCTCGAACACCAGCCTCTCCCTCTTGCTGACATACTCGGGAGAGAAGGCGAAGATCGTGTAGTGGATCCCAAACAGCGGGATGAGCAGCAGGGTGGACCGCGCCAGCCGCCTGTCGGGAGAGAGGAGGACGTCCACTCTGGGGGCCACCAGCGCTTGGGCCAGAGCCGTGGAGGGCAGAGAACCCCTTTATTCTCCCCAGAGCCCTGTCCATGGACCCTCCTTCAGGATTCTCCCCACGTACACAGGGCCTAGGAGGGGAGGTGGCCAACAGAGCCCGCACCCCAGAGCTCCCTGGGAGGCTCTGGGGGGTGGGGGGACAGCCCCCAGTCTGCAGGGCTCCTGTCCCTGTAGGCCACATCCTGCAGACCCACTAAACGTGCACATGTGCGTATGTGATTTACAGACACCCCTCATGGGGAAAGCGAAGGCAGGGCAAATACAAGGGTGGGATGTGGAAGGCTTGAGTGATGACGTGATGGGCCCTCGGCAAAGCCCACAGTCTCCTGCTGCAAAGGGAGCTCCCGGGCCTGAAAGAGAGTCTGGGGCTAGTCATGGAGAGTGACAGGGAGGTGCTGAGGACAGGGGGAGGTGGGTGGGGGGTTGGGGGAGTGGCCACAGAAGGAGAGACTTGGGCGGAAGGACCTACTGACTGTGGGCATGAACAATTCCCATTCAAGCAGGAGAAACCTGCCACCCGGGAGAGAAAGCTGTCTGCGTGGGGGTGGAGACCTCTTGCCCAGAAAACAGCAATTCTGGGTTCCTCTGCCTGCCCCTGGCTCCTGGCCCGGTGGGAGGGGCTCTGTTCTGAGGGGTGGGGCACAGAAGCTCCGTGAGACATCAAGGGTGTGCACAGTGGTGCCCTTGTGGGCCCTGCCCTGTGAAAAGGGGGCTCCCAGAGGGTCTCCAAGCATGGGACCCCATCTCCACCCACCCCAGCATACTGGCTGAGTCGGGGGCGAGTGGGAGGCTGGGTCCACGCGGGGAGCTGGGCGTGGGGGCTGCCATGGGATTTGGGGCAGTGACACCGTGCATCCCTTCCTCTTCCCCATCCCAGCTTTTCTGGGGCAGAATGTTCTGTGGAGTCTGGGCTCTGGATCTCAGAAGCAAATCCCTGGAGCCGGATTAAGGCCCTTGGCTTCCCAGTGGGAAGGAAGGAGGGAAGGGAAGAAAGAGACGGGGGGAAGGAGAAAAGGAGAAAGGGGAGGGTAACCTGGGGAGATGAAGCCCCTCAAGGGCTGGGCGCCCACCCCACTCCCCCTGCGGGCAGCCCATTCTGCAAGACCTGGCGTCCTCAGACCTGGGCTGGTGCCAGCAGGATCTGAGCAGGCACCCATCTGGGCCCAGGCACGGTGCTGCAGGGTCTATCCCTCCATCGTCTGCTCTCCCTCTCAGGCTGCGGCTCCTGAAGGCGGCTGGCACCTCACTATCCCCACTGGCCTTGAGGCAGCACGTGCCGGCACAGCGCCCACCCCCAGGGCCTGTCCATGGAGGAACAGATGGCCGCACAGCCGGTCTGAAAGCCTCAGTCCTTACACTGACGGTGACCTGGGCACTCGGTCCTCTGCTGGCACCTGGAGCCTGGCACCGAAGACAGCAGGGAGTGTTAGCTAAAGAATGAAAATTTAAACCCAGCTGGTGTGGCTCCGTGGTTGAGCATCAACCTATGAACCAGGAAGTCACGGTTTGATTCCCAGTCAGGGCACATGCCCGGGTTGTAGGCTCGATCCTGAGTGGGGAGCATGCAGGAGGCAGCCGGTCACTAATTCTCTCTCATCATTGATGTTTCTATCTCTCTTTCCCTCTCCCTTCCTCTCTGAAATCAATAAAAAGATACTTAACACAAAAAAATGAATGAAAATTTAAAAAGAAGAGGCAAGTGGCCTAGAAATGCAGTCATGTGTTTATCTTGGGGGCCCCTCGGTGACGCTCCCTAAAGGGGCTACTTTGCAAGAGCAGCTTAATTGGGGGACTCAGGAGGGAAGGTGCCCTGGGACGTGCCTGTGGTCCCTGCCTTCCTCCCTCCAGCTCTTCTCCCACAAATGGGCCCGTTCCCAGGGACTTCTCCCTGCAGTTTGAAAAGCGCCCTGGACACCACAGGGCCACCCTCTCCAGCCTTTGTGGTGGCGGTGGATGGCCAGGGGTCAGTGTGTGAGACACAGTGACCTTTCGGGCACGGGCTCCGGCCCTGCCCAGCCCCTGGCCAGTGTGGCGACTGGTATCAGGTGCCCGCTGCACAGCCAGGGATAGCACCTTCCCTCTGGCAGCCCTAAGGCTGCCCGGAACAGGCGGGGAGTCTGCTGGGGACCCAGCGCATCCCAGGGACCCTCTGGCAGATGGGGAAGTGGAGGCAGGTGGGGAGATCTCTGGGCCCAGAGTTCTGGGGCCTCTGCCCTTCGGAGGTGGCCAGAGGCCCTGGAATGGGGACATACGGTGTGAGCCTCGGGACGCCCCTCTGAGGACAGTCACAGAATCACCATCTGATCTGATTAACCCAGAGACAGTGACACGGGCCCTTGGCGTCTGTCCCCTGTCCCTAAGGGGCATCCATGGCAGAAAAATACCCAGAACAGCTTCCCACAGTCAGAGATGCTCATCCCACTTAAAAGGATGTCCAACGAGGTGGCTGCTCCGGCCAGAGACACCCTGGGGCCAGGTGACAGGACTCCCTGGGTTCAAGTCCTCACCCTGCCAATTATGTGACCTGGAGTGGGTCACTCCATTTCTCTATGCCTCAGTTTTCACATCTGTAAAATGGGGATAAACAAGTACCCACCTCATGAGGTTGTGGTGGGAACTCAGAGAGTGAACACAGACCGGGCACGTGAATGTAAGTGAGGTTTGCTGCAGTGAGAGTCCCTGTCCCGGGTGGGGGAACCAACCCTATGAACTCAAGCTCTAAGACTAGCAGAAATAATTTAGCAGTTCCAAAGACTCGGCCAAGAGAAGTAAGACATTTGGGAAAGACCACACATCAAGGCAGCAGCCAAGCCCCAGCGGCTCCATCCCCACGGCCCCCTTTCCCGTGCCACAACCCCGCCCCCAAGAGTGCAGAGAACTCACAAGACACACAGAGGTCAACATGCAACAGCCAGGGGGGCTCGGGGCTGGGGGCACTGTGCTCTGCTCTCCCCAGTCCAGCGGCAGGACGCGGGCTCCAGGCGGTGGCGGCATGCGCCCCCCTCCCCTCCAGGACACGGGCCACAGCCACGCACACTTACAGAGTAATGGTGGACAGTTCTGACATCTTGCAAGAGTGCTGCTGAGCCCGCTCTGGCCTGCAGTAGCATTTCTGCACGCAGCTGCTGGTGCGACAAGATCAGCACTGGTGTCAGCCGGGGGAACCGGGCAATGGAGAAACTGAGGTGGGACTTAGAGCCACAGAGTCCACGGGGAGGGAGGGGAGGGCAGAGGAGCCGAGGGTGTGGAGAGAGGACCGGGCAGTGACATGGAGAATGAGGAAGCCGAGGGCCAAGACAGGGTCAGCTCAGGACAGGGAAACACACACCCATACATGTACACGTCTGTGCATGGACATGCACACACACATGAGCACTCACACTGGGACCAATAATGTAGGGGGTGGGGCTCGAAGAGAACACGTGTTCAGAGGTGGGGCCTCGGCTGGGTCTCTGAGCCAGAAGCTGTCTCTAGGGGCAGCTCTGGGCTCAGGGCACGGCCTTGTCCGAGGTCACCCAGAGAGCTGAGCAACTGGAAACACCATGGATCTCGAGGTGCCCAGCCCTGGCAGACTGAGCCTGGACCCGGGCAAGCTGTGGGCTCATTACAGAGCCCGACTCGATGGCCACCGTCTCCCCTCTACACCTCTCTTCTTCCACCCGAACCTTCCTGAGCCCCCAGGCACTTCGGGGCAGGCATACAGGGGCGCAGAGGTGGCCTGGACAGAACAGACTTAGTCCAGACCAGACCTATCCACTGTGACAGCCACTACCCATCTGTGGCTGAGTTTAAATTAAATCAAATAAAAAAGCCACCTCCTCACAGGCCCTCGCCACACGGCAAGGACTTGACAGCCACATGTACTACTGGGTGCCACGGGGTCAGCACAGATCGCGGGCATCCGGCGCCGCTGAGAGTCCCAGCGCACAGCACTGTTCGGGCTCAACCTCCTGAGAGAAGTCTGATGGGCAGGGGCTGAGGCTGAGGGGGCGTCTTTTGGGCACTGCCCCTCTGCCTGCAGAAACAAGTCATCTGCAGGGGCATCTACATGTGGGCCCGGGGTCCAGTCTAGCTGGACAGCCAGTGGGAGAGGCCGAGCCTCCCTCTGCAGAGGCTCACGCGGAACGCCCATCTCTTCCAGCCCTTCTCTGCCCTGTGGATGCTTGGGGTGGCACACCCCTGGGCACTTCTCTTCCTCCTCGGACAAACACGTACGTGGGGGATTAAGACTGCAATAGACGCGCCCGCTCCACATACCCTCCTCAGGCACCACGTGGCCTGAGCCCGGGAACCTGCCCGTGGCTGCCGATCTGAGGGGCCTGATACAATAAGAGAAATGCAGGAAGGGCTCACAGCTTCGTCATTTGTGAGTCCAGCTCTCTGAGAGCAGTCTGCGGGTCCTTGGCCTGGGGGACATGTCATTCTACTGAGGCAAACCTTCGAATCACACATTCCTAAGATGGAGCCAACCGAGGTCCCCCAGTGTCCCAGTGTGGGGGTGGGGTTCTCACTTAATTAACAGCATCTCTCAATTCCCACCGTGCTGGAAGGTGGGCGGAACGGCCCATTTTATAGATGAGGATGTGGGACACGATGCTCGGCTACCCAGAGTGGGGTCCCAAACCAGCAGCAGCAGCCCCCCCCCCTCCCCCCCCGCCGAGAGCTCCTTAGAAAGCAGAATCTCGGGTGCCACCCACACCTCAGCTCCGAACCGGCACTTGCACACGATCCCCCGGTGGCCCAAGTCAAGTCCTGCATTGGAGACGGTTCCTCCTGTGACCTCAATGAATGTCAAAGGTCTGCTTCGTATGCACACAGAGACAGATGGACGCACGTACGCCGCTGTTCCTCTCATCACATACACATGTAAGTGTAATTGTAAAAGGTTGGTCGGGCTTTCAGGAATGGAAGCCATCCTACTCTTCACGTGTACTTGCTGCCTCCCCCAGGTTGAAAGGGTGGCGACTCTCCCCTAAGGTCAGCGGCCTGGCCCCTCAACCTTGGCCTACGTGTGGCACAGAAACCGGGTCCAGGAGCCCGAGAGCCCAAATCTCGGATGAGCCTCCGACACAGCTGCACGCAGAATTCTAAAGCCTCAGCTGCTCCCCTTTGAGGTCTCTCCTCCTGGCGCTCCCACACGTTCCCCGCTTCCTAGGCTGGAGGCCGGAACTCAGCCCCTGGGAGACGTGTGCCTCTGATGGGGAGTGGGGTGCAGGGAGCAACAGGGGGGGGGGCTGGCACCGGGGAGGGCTCTCAGAAGGATCTAGGGACAAAGGGAAGGGCTGTTCTTCCAAAACACACCCCTCCCCCAAATCCTCAACGACTGCCCACAAGGACCCGCAGACAAGAAACACGAGAGCGCGGCAGGAAGCCAGAGACAGGCGTGAGAAAGACGTCAGATTCCCTGCCAGCCACAGCAACTAGTGAAGGAGGGAAAAGGAATTTAACCACGAGGGGGAGAGAAGCCCAGGCCGACGGACGCACTCAGTTCTGATTTGGATCCAAGGAAGGTAAGAAACTCAGACAAGGGTGCTGGGTGGGGCTTCTTGGTGACCAGCGCCAGCCAGTCTCCGAGGGAGACCCCGTGGCAGGAGGGCAGAGAGCCCGGCTCCCGGCCCGGTCCTGCCAGGCTTTGCTGTCCGTCCACAGGAAGGTCAAAGCCATTTCCAGGTCTGGGCTCTCCCATCTACAACCAGGGATGCAGCACCTGGTTCCTTGGGCCCCTGCTTTGGTCTCAGGCCAGACTCCACGATGCTTCAGTGCCTTTCGAGGGCGGGGCCGCCGGGCTGTGGGCCTAGGCAACACCTGACCGGATGCAGCCGAGACCCCTGCAGGGAGACCTCCGTGGGCAGCCCCGTCTGTGCACCCTCATCCTAGTGACCAGTGTGGCACTGGATATGCCCAGCCCGCAGGATGTCGTGGTCTGAACTGAACATTCTCTAGAGGGTCCCCCCTATGCTAAGATGCTGGGAACCCCCAGAACCCAACCCAGTCCCCAGGGGGGCTTTCCACCCCACACTGGTACCACTACCAGAAGCCCAGCTGTGACCTTGGGTGGGGCCATTTTCCTTCTCTGGGCCTCAGTTTCTCTCTCTGCAAAATGGGGGTAACCATTCCCTGCTGCCAATCCCTAACAGGAGTTGGGATGCTGGGGTGCTCCGAGACAGGGGAGGGGGTGCTTTAGTAGTGGAAGATGGAGCCCATGAGAACCGGGCGCCGTGCGGGGTGCCCGAGTCCCCGACTGGAAGCGTCCTGCCTGTACTCCGCCCAGCCCGGAAAGGCCTGTCTGCAGAGGTGAATGTCATCCTCCTGACCCTGGGTACACGACGGCCCTGCTGAGCCACCCAGGACATCACCGTGTCTGTTCTTGTCTCCTTCCTTTACCCGGGGACCACGGAGACCCTCTGTGGGGTCCCTGAGGGGGATGCAGATCGGGTTTCCCTCCCCCACACCAGACCCAAGAGGCAGCTCCCGATGCCACCATACCGTGGGAAGCCCACCCGTGGGAAGCCCACCGGGGATAAAGCCCTCCTTCAGGACCTGGCCTGAGCCACTCAGCGCAATCCTGTCTGCCCTGCAGCCTCCCCCTCCCCTTCAGAGCCCCTGCTTCTCACAGAGGTAAACGCTGGTCCCAGGGAAAGGCAGGCAAACCCTGACCCCGGGCGGGCTGAGCCCTAACCCCTGTCCAAGACCAGGGAGAGCCTGAGCACAAGCCGAGCCCTGACCCAGGCCCGCACTCCACGCCCAAGTCCTGACCCCGGATGCTCATTATACGAGGAGCACCAGGGAGAGAGTGTGGGGGGCTCATGCCCCCGCCCAGCCCCCGGGTCCGTGGGAGGCTGGGCCGAGAGCGCCGTCTTGGTCTACGGAGGACACACCCTTATCAGCTGAGCCGCTGGCACCAACCTACAGGAAAGGGGGTGAATGCTGGTCTGAGGGCACAGGCAGGGGGTCCTCTCGGGCTTTCTTGGGGACTCCCAGGCTTATATTTGTTCTGGAAACAGAGGAAAAAACCAAAAAGCTGTAGGTAGGTCTGAAGGGCTTCTCAGCCCAACACATACTTGGTCACCCAAGGGGACAGGGGCACCGCCCTCAAACCCTCTCCCACGGGCCCTGCCCCTTCCAATCCCCCACCGTCTCCCTGCCCACAGCAGACCCCTTGCAGCTCAATGCCCTCCGGTGGGCAGCTTCACACAAGGCTGGAACCCCGGGGCCTCTTCTTCCAGGAAGCCTTGTTTATATACTTGCTTACCACCCTCCTCTGCCTGGGACGTCCCTGAGGCCGGGAATGGGGGTACAGTGGAGCCTGGGGTGCAGGGCCTGCCTGCCTGCAGCGCAGCTATGCCTTCACGCTTCCCCACTGGACTCCCTGCCCTTCACCGATAACCAGTTCCCTCGGCTGCAACACGGGGGTTACATGTGCATGCAGACATTTCTACGCCCATCTCGCCAGACCCTCTGCAGCACCGTCCCTTTCATGACCCCTCACTCCCGAAGCAGGGCCTCCTTGACTCAGACCCTCGCTGAATTGAATAGGATCAAGCTGACCCTTGTCCTGCATGGGTCCTACCCCCACCCCCCCGCCCCCCATGTGCAGACCACATCCATCCAAGGGTTTAACCTTTAGGACTTAAGATGAGCCCATGCTTCGCTTTCTCTATAAAAAGGACTTGCTGAGATTGTGAGAAGACTTTTTACACAAGAGAAGCAAGCCCTTAGCGGGTTCTTTAAACATGTACGTTCACATGTGCAGGCATCCTTCGTGTGGTTGCACTTCACAGATGGTGTGTGTTTTTTACAGATTAAAAGGTTTTTTGTTTGCTTGTTTGTTTGTTTGTTTAATATATTTTTATTGATTTCAGTTGAGCAAGTCTATTGGTACCATTTGCTCACTTCGTGTCTGTCACATTTTGGTAATTCCTGCAATATTCAACTTTGTCGTTATCATTGTATTGGTTGTGGTGACCTGTGGTCAGTGACCTTTGATGTGACCATGGTAGTTGTTTCGGAGCCCACACACCAGGCCCTCAGAAGACAAACAACCAACAGATGTCGAGTGTTCTGACTGCTCCAGCGACTGCCCGTTCCCCAGTCTCTCTCCCTCTCCTCGGGCCCCTGTTCCCCGAGACACAGCGACATGGACGTGTCCTTACTCAGGCTGTGGCTGGGCCTGTGTGTCTGCACAGGCAGAGTGAGGGGGCGCGGGGAGAAGTCCAGAGAAGGGGTCCCGGGACCTCAGAAGAAGAGACGGATTCTACCAGGACCCGGGGCCGGGTGGCCGAAGCTGCCAGAGCCCAAAGGAGCGATGAGGCTGACTCGGCTACACACTGGCATCAGGGATCTGAGATTAGTTCGGTGGGAGCCAATCCACCCTCGAGCAGGAAACTGGGACTAGACACAAGGACACAGAACCTGACACCAGACAGGGAAGGGGGAGGAGAGCAGCAGGGCCCCACTGGCCAGACCTGGGAACAGGCAGGAATGGCCTCTCTAGGACACTTAGTTCGATGCAGAGGACAGGCCTGGGAAACTGAATGACATGATGGGTGAATAATTTTTTTACTACATGACATACACGTATAAGCAGAGGTTGATAGGAACTTGCAAAAGTATGAAAAAAAGGAAACAACAGTAAATGAATAACAAAACAGGAGGGGGTTCCTTCCCAGTGTAATGGAATCATCCTCTATGCAGACAAAACAAAGCTCACCCCGCGAGGCCCTGTGCTGGTCCCCACCCCAGGGGAAGGGCTCCACAAGGGGTGGTGCCTGGGCTGCACAGACAGACAAGGGAAGCCGCAAGGAGTCTGAGGAAAGGACCTAGGATGGCTCTCTGAGCAGTCTCTGCCTCTCTCTCTCTCTCTCTCTCTCTCTCTCTCTCTCTCTCTCCTTCTCTCTCTCTTTCTCTTCAGGAGAATGGTTGGGTGGGGGAGCCCTCTGCTGGGGTCTGCCTGCTGCCCCACTTGTCCACTGGGCAGCTATTAAAATTCTGGGGTCTCTGATGAAGGCAGGACAAAGCCCCCCACAGATGCAATGAGAATACCTCAGCTCCTTCTAACCTGCTCTCCTCTTAAAAAGCCAAGGAAGCAACACCTGTGGCTCATCCCCCGCCCACAGACAGACCCCAGAGACTGCCCCCAGATTCTCTGTGCCCATCTGGCCCCTCCAGCCACCCACAGGGAACTGGCCTTCTGCCCCAGCATCAGAAGTGACTCCACTCCCCACACACCTAGCTGGTCATGGTCATGCTTCTGATCATGAGGCAAGAAGAGTCAGGTAGAAGGTACTCAGTCTGACTCAGGGTGGGTCGAGGGCTGGGACAGGCTGGGACGGGGTGGGACAGGGTGGGCCGCAGCAAGCAGGGATACACTGCTGGGGACACGACTGCAGGAACACTTGTAGGAACAAACCACAAGGCAGTGGAGGTGAATGAAGAAAACCCTACACTCAATGCTAAGAGGTGGCCTGCAAACCCCATCAATCCAAAACGTATCAGATGCTCCTTTGCTCAGGGAAGAGGGAATTCTAGGGGGAGGACCAGACCCC
The DNA here is from genome assembly GCF_000412655.1 of Myotis brandtii. NCBI lineage: Eukaryota > Metazoa > Chordata > Mammalia > Chiroptera > Vespertilionidae > Myotis > Myotis brandtii. Next base: position 6,833,948 of record NW_005356259.1, read on the forward strand.
AAAGTACAGCTCCTCTCCGAGGGGAGGAGAAGAAAAAGACTCCCTCCTTCCATTACCCAGACCAGCGAGAACGTCCACGTGACCTGCTGGTGGGGCTGAAGCAACTTGCACACAGGGGCTGGGACAGGACCAGCAGGCAGCCAGTGGCGCTCAGAGCTTCCCAGAGAACCGAGATCCCCAAAGGAAATCCGACTTCTGAGCAACCAAGACCCTAACTACCCTCGGGAACCTGGCAATTTCCGTCTTGATTTCCTAGAGTGACATGTCATCGGCCAGTCTCCTCCAATCTCTTTTCCCTTCCATGTATGTCATCGCCATGTGGATTAGGAGGTGCTGGCTTGGCTGAGGAGAGATGGGCAACTAGATTCCAAAGGCACTTTAATCAGAAAGGAATCTTGCAAAAGCTCACGCTAGGCTACCCTGTCCCCTAAACCCAGGCCTGTCCTCCGGTGGCCTGCGTCAGGGCCCCCTCAGCTGGCGGAGGGGACGATGGCGTTCACACGGTGGTACTTACAAGTAGACGCTGGACTCGTTGCCTCCCATGTCCGGAGACTGAAGTTTCTGCACGAGGATGAAGATGATGCCCACGAAGAGCCCAAAGTTCACCTGAGGAGCAAAGGAAAAGCCGATGGAAATGATCCTGGGCAGAGCCTGTCCACACTCCTGCCTCTGCATATGCCACTATCCCTCCAACAGGGTCCCCCATCCCCATCCAGCCGAAATCCCAGCTAGACTCAGAATTCGGAACGGCGTTCATATGGTTGAAATGACAGAAGAGACAGACACAGAAAAATTCCACAGGAGTACCAAGAAATGGGAAATATATCATTAGTGAGCCAGGAAAGTGAGCAATTTCTGGCAGAGAGAGAGAGAGCAGATAGGGTTGAGGTGATGGAATCATTCCGATGCCAGACAGAAAGAGAAGAGGCTGCTACAGAGGTGAGAGCTGGCTGCTGGGAACGCCAAGGTCACAGTCACTGAATATGGGGGGCCAGAATGGACAACCACACCCCTTATCCATCCAAGGCCTGGGAATGGTGACAGCAGCATTTACCTGCAGGTACAGATCAGGGCAAAAACTCTCTAATCGAAGTGGGGAGCAATATGTCTGGTGAGGAAGGAGGGAGGCGAGCAAATAAATAGAAACGAGGCACCGCAAGAGGAGCACACGGCAACATCCGATGCAGCCAAAGCAGCGCTCCAAGGAAAACGATAGCCCAACAATTACTAAAAAAATGATAAATGCTGAAGATAAAATAATTAAGCATTCAAATCAAAGGCTAGGGAAAGAGTACCACAAATGTAACATATACAAGAAAATGTTTGTTTGTTTTCACAGAGCTGTTGGGATTATACAGTTATACAAGAAAATTAAGAAAGACCAAAATTCATTATTAAAAAAAAAACAGGGAGAAAAGGTAGACCGGGTCAATAAAAATACATTTCCATTTTAGGTCTTGTTTGTTTGTTTTCACAGAGCTGTTGGGATTATACAGCATGCCATGTGAGGGCAGGGTGCTGCTCATCAGGTTCTCTACCGCTCTCATCGGTACCTGGAATTTAGCTCAGTAAACACTGCTAACTGCGTAAGGGGGAAAAAGTAATTAGAAAACAACAACACTAAAAGCTTCCCTATCTATCAATAGCCTGCTCATCAGGTACTCTACCGCTCTCATCGGTACCTGGAATTTAGCTTAGTAAACACTGCTAACTGCATAAGTCCATTCAAAGGGGGAAAAGGTAATTAGAAAAACAACAACACTAAAAGCTTCCCTATCTATCAATAGTAATCTACTAAAACATGTAATGAAAGAATAAATCCAGACTGGCTGGATTTATCTTGTAGGTAAATTACAAAGACAACTGAAAAAAACTGTACAAAACGTCTCTATGAGAAACACTGAATAAATGGAGATGCATGCATGTTCTTGGAGAGAAAGACTCACTATTTTAAGTCTTTATATCAGTTACAGTCATCCCTCCTTCCTCACCCTGAATAGATGCTTAAGACCGTGGAGAATACCAAACCCTACATATCCAAGTTTTTTCCTATACAAACGTATCTGTGATAAAGTTTAATTTATAAATTAGGCTTAGTAAGAGATTAGCCATACCTAATAATAAAATAGACCAATTGCAACAATATACTGTAATAAATGTGAATGTGGTCTTTTTCTCCCTCAAAATATGATAATCAGTCTGATCACTGGCCAAGATGGCTGCTTTGACTAACAGGTGTGTAGCCGATACAGTGAGGATACACTGGACAAAGAGACGGTCCATGCTGGGGTCGGACAGCGTGACCCAGCGCAAGATTTCTTCGCGCTATTCATAATAGCGTCCAATTTAAAATTTATGAATTGTGTATTTCTGGAATTTTTCTTTTAAATTTTTTTCCCAGTCTGGCCAGCGTGGATCAGTGGTTGAGTGTCGACCTATGAGCCAGGAAGTCACAGCTTGATTCCCAGTCAGGGCACATGCCTGGGTTGCAGGCTCGATCCCCAGTGTGCGACAGGCCGGAGGCACCTGATCACTGATTCTCTCTCATTATTGATGTTTCTATCTCTCTCTCCCTCTCCCTTCCTCTCTGAAATCAATAAAAATATATTTTTTTAAAAAATTGTTTCCATACCACGGTTGACTGTAGGGAGCTTAAAACTTAGAAAGCAAAACAGTGGATAACTGGGGGAAAGGTGGGACTGTATCTTCCAAATTAGTTCATAAATTCAGTTTAATTCCTATAAAAATTGAAATTAGACTATTTTCTTGCAACTTGCCAAAGGATTTGAAATCACTTGAAAAAGAAAATCTACAAGAAGATTTTGAAAGAAAAAAGAATAAAGAAGGGAAAATTAGCATACCAGATATGAAACCATGCTAAAGTTATAGTAACTAGCCCAGTGGGGTACTGACCATGGAAGAAGCTAGTAGATTAGTAACATCAAACTGAAAATCTGGAACCAAATAAAATACAGTGAGCGTTTAAGATACAATGACATTTCAACATAATGGAGAAAGGATAATCTATTCAATAGAAATAATTGAGAGACTGGAACATCTATCCACTAGGGGGGAAAAAATAAAATTAGATAAAATTAGGTATCATTTCAGATCAAGGAAATAAAATTTCAGCCGGACTAAAGCATGTAATAACCCAATCGACAAAAATGTGACAAAACAATTAAGAAGCATATCTTTCTGTCATAGGTCAGGAAAGTCCTCCTTAAGCAAGAAACAAGGCTCGGAATGTGGAAAGAGGAAGCCTGAGGGTTTGACTGCATAAGAGTTATGCCGTCTTGGAAACACACTTACAACACGTGTACCGAATGTAGTGTTACTATCCTTCAAACAATGAGACAGACAACAACGGGGCTAGAAAAATAAGCATAAAAAAATAAATAAAAAGGTAATAACCAGAATAAAAACAAATTGTCAACAACTATCTGGGAAAATGCCCTGCGGCACTAGCAACATGAAAAAATGCCTATTAAAGCATTGAGCAACCTTTACCCCCTGCCCCAAAAGACTGTCCACAATTATGCACAGAACCCTCTCTAGTGGTATCTTTTGCGATGAGGAAAAATGGGAGCATATAAATGACCAACGCTCTCAGGATAGCTACAGCATGTGTACATCCATGCTGCAGAATACAATGCAGCCATGAGAAGGGAGGAGGCTGGTTTAGGTTTCCTCTCCCATCGTGCCTTTATGCCCAAGCCGCCGCCACCTCTTCCCTGCTCCTTGTCCCAAGGGCACTCACCATTATGGAACCAACCACGGGGCCTTTGATCACCCACCACAGAGGAGTGCTGTCATTCATATCCCAGCAGCTGAGAGACAGAGAGAGAAGCGAGGTTATGCTCAGGCACAGGGCCCCTGCAGGACCATGTCTCTGGCCCTGGCTGGTGCTTCCCCTGCAGCTCCCTGAGGAGGGGTGGCTGGAAGGTGAGGTCTCAGGTGCTGCGGGCCTTCCCTCAGCAGGGATTGCAGCCCAAGAGTCAGGGTCACCACAGGGCTCCTGGGCAAGGGCCACCTTCTCCTTCACACCTAGGCCCCTTGGGGGGCGAGTTTCCCCTGCACTTGTCCTCCCACCCCTGAAAGGAAGCGGATGCTCCGCTCCGGCCCAGGAACAGAGCGGGGCTCTGAGCCATGCTCCTTCCCACTGCCTTCTGGCTGAGGTGTGGCTGGGTGGACCCACCTGTGGGCGGCTCAGGGCACAGTGGGTGCCCAGCCTGGTATCGTTTGCCTGGGGCCGGTAAAGCGGGGTCCCCCATGGAGAACCCACACAGAAAACCAGCCTGGCACTCGGGCACGCACTCACCCTGTGTTGTCAAAGTAGAGCCTCAGCGCAGCCCACACCGACACACAGATGGTTGGGGACCCTGCAAGAGCAACAAAGGAGCCCCGTGGTAACAGGAGCGCCAACAGGCCATGTCCCCCTCAGACTTGGGGCTCCCTGTGGCTATCATCCCCACTCAGACATGGGGTTCTGACCCACAGGCATGGCTCCCTCTCAGACGTGGAGTTTGTGGACCCTAACTGTTCCTTATACCCAGAGGTCCATGTTTCCCGCTGACCATGGGCTAGCTCGCCTTACAGAGTATGTCCTCTCAGAGGTGGGCTTTCTGGGGGCAGGAAGAGCAGGAAAGAGTGCAAGCAGCAGGTGTGTGGCATTGGGGCAAGGGGGGAAGGGACAGGGAAGTTCCTCCTCTGGTCTGACGCTCCCCCACGGGCACCGAGGACATGCCTGGCCCCGAGGCCACAGCCAGACCTACCCCAGCCAACCATGGTGTACCAGTAGAAGTATCTCCTCTCGGGGAAGAAGGTCTCCACCAGCAGGGTGAAGAGGTACAGGCCCTCGATGAACAGCCAGAAGTAGTTGGACACGACGCAGTAGTGGAAGAAAACCATTATGGCCTTGCACTCCACCTGCCGAGGGGGCCGGAGAGGGAGGGTGACATGAGCCCCCATCCCCTGCCCCGCCGAGCCCTGAGAACCAGCCCCGAGAGCAGGGAGAATTCCAAGGGCCCTTCAGCTCTGGCCTGCTCAGGCTCACACCCCATGGGTCGGAAACACTCAAAAGTTTCCGACCCATGGGAAAAGTTTAAAGTTGCCCATGATTCAGAGTCGAAGCTACTCACGGAGACAACACTGCCCATGTCAGCAAAGGACGGGGTAGGGGTGAGCATTGAGCCCCCTCCCCAGGCTCATTCTCCCCATCTTCCTGCCCCTTCCCAGGCCCCACAGGCTAGGTGAGTAGGCAGGTCCCTGCGGGAGGCCCCTTCGTCAAATGAGGGCTTTAGACATCACAGGGGTAGAGGAGGTACCCCGGGCCCCCCAGAAATCTCACAGAGAACACAGGCTCTAAGTGTGCCTCCGGGCCAAGGTCCTGTGCTCTCGGCAGATTTTGCCCTCCTGCCCCATCCAAACCCATCTTCTCTGCTGACCTGAGGTCTGAGGTCTGGGGAGGAGGTCTAGGAGGATGCCAGCCCACAGCCCTTGGGCTCCATCAGGGGCGGTCGGTAACCAGCCCAGGCCAGCCCTCGGTGAGCCTGTGTGCATCCTAGCCAAGTGGGACCCGGCCTTTCCACCTGACCTCCAACTGCTCTGCCAACTGCACGCAGGTGCCGAGGGCCAGGCCATGGCCTCAAGCAGGCGAGTCCCTGGCTACCGGTGGCCTGGTGATCTCTCCTGGGTTTCCCTGTTCGCTGGGACTGTGTTAACCTGCGGGAAAACCCCGGACCTCGGACGTCCCGGATGTCCCTGGCCGGGCACTCACAGTGGAGATGTAGCAGTGGTTGTTGTCCTGCTCCTCATACAGGATCCAGTCCTTGATGAAGACAGAGATGGCCCTCAGCATGAAGGACGCGAACAGGTTCATGTGGATGAAGTTGCGGGTGCAATGCAGCTTCCTGCCCAGCGAGGGAGAGGCCTTGAGGCGGGTGACCCACAGCACGGCGGCGGCGCACTCAGGGCTGCTATGGGCTCCCACCCTGACCACCCCCACCTTCCTGCTTTCTAAGTTGCAGGCCCCCATCACCCAGCCCATAAGCCCTCTATGTAAACCAGGAAGGCACAAGCGAGGCAAGTAGGCCTCCTCCCTGGACAGGCCAGCTGCCCTCTCTGGGGTCAGGTTTCCCACCCCCTATCCTGGGAGTGCGGGAAGCCCCGCCCACCAGCTCCAGGGCTGACGTCCAGGGGGCATGGTGAGGACTCTGAGCTGGAGTGGGCACGCTCACTGGGTCACTGCTGGAGATCTTACCGGAAGCGACACAAGATGACCATGGCAGTGGTGAGGGAGACGAGGGACGTGCTGTAGCCAACTGTGTACAGGGCCTTCACCGACATGTAGTAGTAACTCTGGGGCACAGGAGGGTGGGGCTCCATGTAGGGTCTGCCGGCCCCCAGCCCAGTCTCCCAGTCTCCCCCCTCTGGGCCCGCCGCCCAGCCCCTCCTTCCTCCCTCCTCTTGCTGATCTCACCTCCTCCCTGCTCAGTGCCTCTACCTCTGAGACCTCCCCAAGCCCCCATCCCCCACTGAGTGGCTTCCTCCCCTCTGTAGTGTGTCTGCTCTCATCAGATGCTCCATAAATGCTTGTTGAGCGCAGGAGCTCTGAGCAATCCAGTCACCCCTTAGCCTGGACAAGGGTCCAGGAAGCCCCCTGCTGGGCCCAGCAATGACCCTCCTGCTGCTGGGCCACAGGAAGGCTGGGTGTCCCAGAGGAGTAGCCGGGGAGGTGGGGGCACATGGTGAGCGCTGCAGGAGCTCAGGCAGCAAACCGGCTGCTTCTCGGTCCAGAATGAGTGAATGAGAGTCCTACCCTCCGAGCATCCGGACACGGTGGGTGCTCATACATGCTGCCTGGGGACCTGAGATGCCTATCGTCCCACCAGGAGTCACAGCCTCTGCTGGGAACACCCTTCCACCGCATCCTCAACCCCACCCCCACTGCCTCTGGGGAGCACACACTCACCTGGTCCCCAGACTCAGATTCATTATATTCATCAAACCCACAAGCATCTAAATAGTGAGGGAAGGTCTCCGACCAGCCGTCCTTCGTGCAGTTCCGGCTCACCACCCTCATGCCTGCGGCGGAAGGAGAACACAGGCACAGAGATGACCTAAGAGGCCCTGAAATTCTTATTCGAAAGTCACTCCATACTTGGGGTTCCTGGGGAGCATGGCCACTCAGGTTCCTGAAATCCTCCACTGTCTGCCTGGAAATAGTGACTGTTGATGACCTCAGGCTGGGCCTTTACAAAGGGCATGGGGGTCGGGGGAGGTGCAAGCTGCTCTCTTAACAAGGGGAGAGGGGACTGGCCCAGTGGGAAGACTGGCCTCCACGGTGCCTGGGATTCTGAGTCCTGTGACCCAGGGCAGCGGGGCGTCCGCAGGCCCAGGGAGAGAATCGCTTCTGCTCACAATTCCAAGACAACTGCTCCTGCTCCAGCAAACCCAGCTCAGCTGCTACTGGCAGGCTCCTCCCAAGCCCCCGTGACCACCTCTTCAGAGTCCGGGTGTCCGTGGGACCGTGGCCTTGGCCACATTCCTCCCCTGCCTGGGCCTCATCGCCTCTCCACTTTGCCCACGTCATGGTGGTGGGAAGAAGAAAGGGAAGTTACTTCAAAATGACAATTTTTAAAAAAGTGTCCTGAGGTATACGCTCTTTCCTCCCTCTTATTCTCCTTCTTTACATTTCCTTTTAATAACACAGTGTGGGCCCAGGACAGCAGAAGCCTCTCTGTTCCGAACTCTGCCATGAACTGGCCACTCCATTGTTGTACTGCCCTCCAGACGGTCAGCACCGTAGTGACGGCCCCGGTGACTGCACCCGGCTCTCTCCCCCCAGCGATTCCACGGAGCACAGGACCTCGGGGCCCGGCTTCTCCAAGTGGGCGCCTCCCCAGACCAGCCCATCAGCATCACCTGGGAGACTGCCTGGACGTACACCTTCTCAGGCCCCACCCAGGCCCACGGGATGAGTGACTCTGGGCGGGGGCCAGGAATCTGGGTTTCCACCAGCCCCCTGGGGGGTCGAGGCCACCGTGAAAGTGTGAGAACCACCATTCTACACAGGGGAGTTCCCAGCTGTCAGGGGCCACCTAATCCAGGAGGTTTTTATTTGGAGTCCACGATGGGGCTTCGAGAGATCTGTGTTCCCCTAACATTGTAGGCACGGTGTTCTGTCTGGGCACTTGAGGACAAACTTCCACGGAGAAGACCCACAGCTTATCGGAGAAGGAAAAGAACCTTCCAGAGGCCACACAGCCACAGAGAGGCAGAGCCAGGCCTGCTAGAGGGGTCCCCCTGCTCACAGGTCAGCAGATGCCCCTCCTCTAGCCAGCAGGTGGTTGATCCCAACGTACCTGAGAGGTCCAAGGACTTAAGGTCTTCAAAACCAAGCTCTCCTGCAAAACAGAGACACGGGCCTGAGTCAGAACACCCGGCCATCAGCTTACCAGGGCTGCCCACTGCCGGCCCCCCACGCGGGAAGGCCAAGCTCCCCTGGCCTGGAGAACGAGGGGTGGGGTCTCAGCCAGGAGGCAGCCCAGCACTGCACCCACACCTTCCTGACACACTGCACATCCCACCGGCAATCCATTGGCTTTGTATTTCTACGCTCTAATGATGCTGATGACTCAGTTCTCCTCCCTGGACCACAGGAAGTGGAAATGGGACATTGTCAGGACGGTGAGAGGGCCTCCCCCAGAGTGGGAGAGGAAGGAAAAGGGATGGTTGGGCCTTTTCAAGGACAAGGCAAGGAACAGCCACACGAGTCCTGGGCTTGGTCCCCCTCCTCTTTGGTGCTCACCCCTCCAAACCGCTCTCATCAAAGGGAACCCAGAACTTCAAAGACTTTATCCTCAGACCTTTTTCTCTTCCTCTCCTGACTCTTTCTCCCCACCTCCACCCATGCTGATGCCCCTACTAGCAATGAGTCTCCATTTCCCCTCTACTTCTCTAAATCCTGTTCCCAAGGTCCAGCTGACATGCCGCCTCCTCCAGGAAGTCTCCCTGCACCTTTACATTGTTCTGCCCGCATGCGGCATCCTTAGGTCTCTTTGGTTCTGGAGCTTGCTGTACATTCCAACTCTGCAGCCACTGGGGATGTCAGTATCTGTGTGGGCTCACGCATACATTCAGGCCTGCACATACGTGTGTGGTGGGCTTGTTAACCCCTCCATGAGTGAGTCTGGTCCTCCCAAACAAGCCCATGAGCACCCTGAGGCCAAGGGCTGCATCTTCCATCTTCCTATGTCTCCACCCCCCCAAACCACCTCGAGGATGGCCAAGGGGGAAAGAAGGGGGAGGGGAGAACCTGGTCCCTGATAAGCCTCTCATTCCACCCCCACCCGTTCCCAGCAGTCAGAGCCGGGCTCCAGCTGGATGGACAGATGGATAGATTATCAAGCTGGGTGGACAGATGGACAGATGAACAGCAGTCTGTCCTCTCCGGGGTTCCTCTTACCGATGGTTTCTGTCTCCCAGACTGAAACAGAGAAAGGGAGAGAACGCAGAGGTGAGCAAGGGCTGAAGTGGGGTCTGCTCTCACTGGGTCCCAATTCCTCCCCCTCCTTCTTCCCCACCTCACCCCCAAACGCTGGGGCGAGGGTCTGCTGGGGCCCAGAGCCATGAGGACTACAAGCTGAGGCCGGCCAGACACTGGAGACATCTACCTCTCCCTCGGGAACAGGACACAGTTAGAGAAATGAGCAGAGGCGCCTGAGAACAGAGCGTTCTCCTGTCGCTCCACAGCCTGCAAAGCAGCAACCACCCCGATGAGAACGCCAGGGGCAGCCCTGGGAACCCAGAGCTAACATGAGAAGTGCCGTTTGCAACTTTCCAAGTCCCTGTAGCAAGTCTCACTAATTCAGCTGTGTGAATGGAGATGCTAAAAGGCCTGCCTTAATGAGCTGTTATGAGTCAGGTGTAAATAACACACTCATGGTGCAACTGCCAGGGGGAGGGCTGGCGTCTGAAGGGAAGTTTATCTCAAGAAGATCTTATTTTGTTGCTGATTCCTTTTGCCTTATTTTTATTGTTGGAAAGAAGCAGTCTTGCCATGGTGCCTGACCCAGAGGAGATGTTCAGTAAACTTTAAGTAGATGAATTGATGACAGGAGTCCATGAACGGAGGATGGGATTAACCTGGCTTCTATAGGAAGGAATTCTAGAGATTGGGCTGCATCGCGGGGCTGCCACATGCCTGACGTCCCACCACTCACACTGCACTCACTTCCCTCCTCCGTCTCAGCTTCCAAAGTTCACCTCCTGTCCCGTTCTAGACAGCACGTGGTCACGCCCAGGCCCGAGGTGTCAGGATGGGAGAGTTTGTCTGCCACCCTCTTTCTGGGCTGGCAGGAGGTCTGAAGGTAGGGGGTGTGGCTAACAGGCCCCAGAAGGGGAAGCGGGGGAAGGGAGAGGCAAGGTGGCGGGCACTGCAGCTACATCCTGCCTTCTCTGGTCATAGGATGGAACCCTGAGACACAGGCCTGGCACCCAGCATGCTGCCACTGTCTCCTGCAGGCACCTGCCATCCAGGCAGAGTCAAGGTTGGCAGGATTCCAGGAAAATCTGAATTTGCTTCTATCTCAGGCAGGACAGGGGCCGGGCCGGCAGGACTCTGTAGTGGCCTGGGGTCTGGGAACTCCCTACTACTAGGACATCGACCGAAGCCTCAGGTGAAGGAGGAAGCGAGGCCCAGGCCACAAGTGACCTGTGCATGACCACACCCGTGACTCAGACCCTCCTACCCGCGAGGCCCCTGCCCAGGGCTCAGTGGTCAGCACCGGCCCACATCGTTCTCAGTAAACCACCTGCCTGGAGCCCCGCCCCCAACAGTGCACTCAGCTCACCCCTGACACCCACAGGGGTGCGATGTAGGGCCAGGGCCTGGCTCTAGGCTCTTCTCCGGGTCACAGTGATCTGGCCAGACACCAACCTTCTTTGGGAGCCCACAAGGCCTCAAGGGAAGGAGGAAACAATCTCACACCCAAAGGAGAGATGCCATCTCAGACCACTCCCCACAGAGATGTGGTCACCACAGCCTGGGGCCTGCAGATAGCCCGCTGCCTTCTCCCCGCCCCGCCTCCCTATATCCTGAGTCACAAAGCCCATCACTGCCCACCCCAAGGTCTCCCACATCGGCTGGGGCCCCTGAGTAACTCCAGGGCACTGCAGTAGCTCCCACATACACACCTCAACAGACACGCCCCAGGCTGAGCTCCTTATGACACTGCACCCACCCAGCCTCTCCTCGCAGGGAGGCAGCCATCAGACACCGGTCACCCAAGCTGGCATCTGCATGTCACACAGCTCCCGTGTGCCCAGCGTCCTCTCCCAGGCAGCCCAGGGGCTCCTGGGGGACAGGACCCCAGCTCCTCCTCTCCTGAGCCCGCATCGCTGCCCCAGGTCAGGGAGGACCAAGAACACACTCCGCTTAATGCGCACGAGTGCGCCTGCCTGACGGTGAGGTCGGCCCTGTGCCTGGATCTGAGTGGTGTGCGAGTGTGGACGCCAGCAAGTGTGGACGTGGGGGAGCGTCCTGTGTCCACTGCCTGAGGTGTCTCCCTGTGTGTCTGTGTGTGTCTCTCTGGGCCCCTCAGGGTCTCCAGATGAGTGGTGATGGCAATAACATCAGTTAACAATTACCACTGGGTATTAAAACGTGCCCAGTCCCGCACTAAGTGACTCCCCCGTGTATCACTCGAGTCCCCAGTGACCCACCACATTCCTGTTTGACAGACTAGGGGACAAAGGGGTGAGGGCCTTGCCCAAGGCCTGCAGCAGGGGTGAGTGATGGAGGCCGTGTGTGAAAGCCCAGCTGTGCCCCACCCGTGATGTCACACCCCCCACGTGGACCGGGCAGCCACGCCTGAGGGAAGCCTGTGTGTCCCTGTGTAGAGGTGGCGTGTGGCCCCATCCCCGCATCCCTGGGAACAGCTATCAGCCTGTAGGGCAGCCGTGTCCTTGGTGCTCGTGTCCCAGGGAGGTCTGGGGCCCCTGCGGGGAGCGGGCGGGGCTGAGTGTGGCCTGAAGAGGCGCGGGCGAAACCCACCTTGGTCTGGATCGAAGATTTGGAAGAACTTGGGGCAGCTGACCAGGACTATCTCGCCCACGCGGGCGGGCTTCCAGCACGTGATGTTGTCCCACATCCCAGGGCAGCCTGTGGGGAAGAGAGCATGTGAGCCAGGCCCTGGCAGCGGGCACCTCAGTGGGCTGGTCCCCTCAGCTCCCTGGACGGCCCCTAGGCCCAGCATCATGGGTGTGGGGAAGGCGATGGGATGGGAGTCCACCAGGAAAGGACGGGGAGGAGGGGAGGAGGGCACCCTGTGGACTTTGTTTACTCGGGGGGGGGGGGCAGAGGAAGTGCCCGTAATGACCATGACCGATCAGTGACAGCAGAGCATGGAGAGTCGGGAGAGGGTCCCCATGCTGCAGAGGGGTCCATACACACTGGTGCAGAGAGGGCCTCTCTGCCAGGTGAGGTC
>NW_005356259.1:6846484-6862214 GCF_000412655.1 Myotis brandtii
CACACACACTCCCCACCCCCGGGGCTGCTGGGAGGAGTAATGAGTTCACACTCATTACCCAGCAGAGCGCCAAGCTCACTCCTTGCATGCCCCCTACTGTTATCATCAATAACTTCACGTCAATTAGGTGTCCCTGGAATCATTCCCTGGAGAGAGGCCTGCAAAGGGAGAAGGGAAGGGGAGAAGGCCAGCGGAGGGCCGACAGGTCACAGAGGCAGCCTGGGCAGAGAGGGGCCTGGGCCGGCCTCATGAGCTGTTGGGTGCTGTGTGGACCAGAAGTGGTCTGTCTCTCAGAATTGACACCTGGCTATTTTGGAATTCATCCCCCATCTCAGTAACGTATAGCATCCTACTCCTGGAATGACCAAGTCTGGGAGCTGGAAACACCATCGAAAGCTCAGAGGGCTCTGGCTGGTGTGGCTCAGTTGGTTGGGCATTGTCTCAGGCACCAGAGGGTCACCAGTTTGATTCCCAGTCAGGGCATATGCCCGGGTTGCAGGGTTTCTGGCTCAATCCCTGGTAGGGAACATACAGGAGGCAGCTGATCGACGTTTCACTCTCACATGATGTTTCTCTCTCTCTCCCTCTCTCCCTTCCTTTCTATCAAAATCAATAAAAGCATATTTTTTTTAAAAAGAAAATAAGAAAGAAAGAAAGCTCTGAGGACCACAAACCAAGATGGCAAGGGGCCACATGCGAGGAACCGTGTCCCAGGTCTCACAGCAGCAGGCCAGCCATTGATGGTTCCCATCGCCCACCCCAGCAGGGCTCCAGCTGCACACGCCTGGTTGTGACATCCGGTACTTGAAAGGGGACCCAGCAGCTCAGTGTGGGCTGCAGGGCCCTTGCTGGCCGGGAACAGTCACGGAGTATGGTCACATCGAACATCCAGCCCATGTCCCAGGTGCCCCGTTAACAGATGTTCCCTTATCGTGGAACAGCGGGCCCTGGCACAGCCAGCTGCCACTGCCAGCTGACGCTCCTGAGGCCCTGGGGCACTTCAGATGGAGGCGAGCAGTCACAAGGACGGCGGGGCGGTGAGGGGCGCAGGGCTCGGGTGAGGATGGCACAGGGGAGAAGGGGCTCACAGGGTGGGGGTCCCAGGCCTGGAGGCAGGGCAGGCGATTCATTCTCTTAGCTATTTTCTGAGCTCCTGCCATGTGCCAGGGCTACAGAGGTGGAGATAACACTTGGGAAGTTTGCATTTGAGGGCCGAGAGTGGGAGAGGGCAGGGTGTCCCTCAGCTCTGCACGTCAGCCACGAGACTGGAGTTCTGTCTACTGCAGCCCAGGGCTCACTGCATGACTCTGGCAAGTCTCTACCCCTCCACCCTGCCTCAGTTTCCCTGCGTGCACACTGAGGGCTGGGTGTCTCTGAGGGTGCTCCCAACTCTGAGCGACTAGAGCTCCAATCAGGAACAGAGATTTCACTCGAGATCTGCCAACGCCCAGAAGCCGGGGCGCCTCTCTGGCCCCACTGCCAGGACAAGTGTCTCCCAAGGCACATCTGCCAAGATTTCCAACAGGCAGTGAGATGAAGGTCTGGAGTGCAGGGGGGGAAGTCGGAAATGGAGGAAGAAGAGGGGGTGGTCAGCACAGGGATGCTCGGTGGGGCCATGGACCTGGCTGATCTGTCTCATGAGAAGGCCTAGATTTGAGAAGAAGAAGAGAGAAGAGCGCCTGGCCCCAACAAAAGAAGGCATGCCAACAGCAGAAGAGCAGCTGGCAGAGGAGACTGAGGAGGGGAGGCCAGAGGCAGGAGGAAACCAGGAGAGGTTAGTGACAGCAGCCAGGAACGCGTGCTTCCAGGCGGCGACGGTCCAGTGCATCAGCCACTGCTGAGAGGCTGAGAACGTTCCCTCCTCTCCTCGCCCCTGCAGAGCAGGTCGGGAATTGGAACTGCTCTGGGCCCTGGAGGACTCTCCACGGGGACACCCCACCTCCCTATTCCTCTCCTGCTGTAGCCCAACTCTACACTGGCTGCCTGTGCCCTCCTGGCTCTGCCTCTTTCCCTCCCCCCCCAGCCTCTATGGAACTTGGTCAGAGGAATTCAGGCGGGAAGTGGGGGATGGGGGGGAGATGCCTGTGTGATGGGAGAGGTCCCATCTCCCGGGCTGCTCCCACTAAGCCACCCACACAAAGCAGCAAGGAGCAGCAGCGCCTCGTGACAACAGCGGGAGGAAAGACCACTCGGGCAGGCTGAACAGAGAGGACGCGGGAGCCATTAGCCTCAATTGGAACAGAATGAGGCGCTCATCTCGGGTTGTCATGGTGACGATCCTGTCCAGTTCCACAGTGTGTTCAAAGCCGCGAGAGCAGAGGCACCGCAGGGACTCAGACAAGGCACAGTCGTCCCTTTAAGAAGCCGCCGAGGATGCATGCGTATACTAAGCCCCCATTTTAGCATACAGTTCGAGGGGAAAGCATGATTTCCATTTACTGAAAGTTATTTTTCCCCTCGAGCTCACTGGTTCTCAAAGTGTGGACCCCAGACCAGGAACTCCACTGGGAACTCGCCAGAAATGCAGATGCCCAGGCCCCTCCAGACCCACTGAGTCAGAAACTCTGGTGCTAGGCCTAGCCATCTGTGTTTTAACAAGTGTTCCAGAAGATTCTGACGCAGGATCAGTCAGATTTGGGGAGCGAGGGGTCCCTGCAGACCCCATTCCTCCCCCATGCTGGGCGCCTGTTTAGTCTCACAGCAGCTGGGAGGTGCAGGCAAGAGGCTGATTCTGCTCCCAGGATGGGAGCCTGGGCCCAGCCCTGAGGTGGTTCCCTCCTCCAGGCCTCTCCTCTTCTGGTGGGGGCGGGGCAGTGGGGGGAGTGGCTGGGACCAGGCACTGTGCACCCTGGACTGGCCTCAGAGGCCGGGTCAGAAGAGCAATGAGCAGGCTTTCGTCTTCTGTACAAGTCTCCGTCCTCTGCCCCTGCCAGGGCCGCTGCAGGCGTCCCTCTTCCATCTCCTCCAGAGTCTGGGGACCCCCGAGGACCACACCTGACCGGCCCTGCTGAAATGCAGGCCAGGCCTCCAGGCTGACGGAAGCCTGCAACCCTGCAAAGGGGAGGCTCTGGCCAGACTCACACGGGACAGCCAGGCTGCCTGGGCGGAGCAGAGAGCAAACAGGCCCGCCCAGCAGGCAGGGCCTGTGACCTGCGTGGGTCTGGGACCCTCAGGAGTGGAGAGTCAGGTTCCCACACCCAGGGGCCCTTTTTCCTTCTCTCTGGCTTAGGGCACTGCAGCACAAAGGGCACCCCTGGCAGGGGCCCCAGACCTGGGGCCTGTCCCCGAGCTGGCTCGGGCCCTCGGTGTAACTTGGCCAGGGACTGCCACCTCTGGCCTCAGCCTCTCTGAGTGTCACGTGACAGAGCTGGACTCCGTGTTGCCTTGAGTCCCACTTAGCATTCAGAGGTTTGGAATGAGGGACAAAAGCACTAAACACAACTCTTCAATAACAGTCCCAATAAACATCTTGAGAACATGCAGAGGCTGATGCAGACAGAAGGGCCGGGCAGAGGGCTTGCTTTCGCCCTCCACCACCTTGCCGACGCATCCTCCTCCTTCACCTGCCTGCTCAGCTCCCATGCCTCCCCCAGCGTGTCCCTGTCCCTCAGCTTCCCTCTGGAGGCCACAATGCACGTTATCACCCGGTGTTCTCTGGGGGGGTGGAGGTCCTGGGAGGGACAAGGATTTAAGAGGTGCAGGTGCCTCCGTGTCCTCATCTATAAGATGGGGTAATAGTAGAGCCTACCCTCCAGGTTGCTGCAGTGGGAGAAAAAGCACTAGTACAGTGCCTGGCACATGGAAAACCTATGTAAGTATTGGCTATTGATAAGGTTCGTCCCACCTGCTCGTTTTAGTAGTGGAGCTTCTGAGGCACAGAGCTCTTGCTGCTGTGGTGCCCCCACCGAGGATGTTCTCCCCACTCACTCGCCCTCAGCTCTCACCTGCCGTCAAGGGCCTACTGGTCCCTAGGGCCTAACTCGGGGTTTCTCAGACCAGCTTCTTGCCAGCGTCGCCTCGGAGCCTTTAAAGTCACGGTGACTGTGAGGGACTGCTGTTCTGGTTTGGACTGTAGCGTGAGCACATTCTTCTAAAAGCTCCTGGAGATTCTGATGTGCAGCCAGGTTTGAGAACCATGGACCTAGTATAAATACCATCTTGTCCATGAACCCTCCCAGAATTCCTCTCTTCCTCTCCTGAGCACACCTGGGGTGCAGCCTCTCCCAGCACTGGCCTGCCCGCTCCTGGGAGGGTGTCCATCCTCACCTCTGTCTCACGCTCACATCACCCCTGTGGGCTAGCCTGCTTGTCCTCCCCCAGCTGGGGCTCCACAAACATCTGTGCAATAGCCCCGCCTCCCACCTCTACCCTTTCCTCCTGGATGCTTCTTATGCCCCACCCCACATGCCCCTGACACCTGTGATGCAGGAACAGCGGCCCTGGGCTAGGAGGCAGGACACCTGGGCTCCAGGTCCACCTCATGGCCCCATTTCCCAGCTCCTAGACCAGAGCCTTGGGCCAGATACCAGTTTGGTCTCCTGCAACTGGGCACCTGTTTGGGGCCCCTGCCTCAGTTTCCCTGGCTGGTGAGGCCTAGAATCCACTTCCAGCCTCAGTTAGGGCTGAGCCAGAGCTCGGCTGGAGGGCAAGTGAGTCCAGCATGGCCGGAGCAGCTCTATTAGCAGTTAATGTTCACTGTCTGGCCAGGGAGCTTGGCCTGGAGGGACCGTTACACATAACTGGGCTGCAGATTAATCGAGTATTTAAGCAGATAGTGCTCAGAAGAGCTCCCTATAAGCAGAGAGGATCCGGAGGGAGAGGTGGATCCTTCTCATCTGGGCAGAGAGCCCTGCCCTCCAGCGACAGAGGTGTAAGTGAGGCTGGCCAGGCCTCCAGGGATGCCCCCACCCCCAAGTCCCTGGCTTCCCACACAGACCCTCTCTCTGGTTGCTGGGGGTCAGGAAGTCCAGGGTGCCCTTTCCCTGTGGGCCTCAGCGTCCTCTCTGCACAGCGAGGGAGTTAGGAGGAGGGGGCCACACAGGACCCCTGGTTCTCAGCCAGGGCCACACCACTGCCCGGAACATCTGGAAATGCTACGAGGCATTCCAGGTTGTCACTGGGATCGGGGGAGCCATGGCATCTGATGGGGAAACAATGGCTGCTAACTGTCCTGCAGTGCGTGGCCACTCCCGCAGAAGAGGCAGCACCCCGCCCCAGGCTGAGAGCAGCTCCGGGAGGAGTACTGCCCAGACAGGCCCAGGTGGGTTACTGCTGCTGCCTCATCTCTGGCTTCTGGTGGAGTGAGCAGAGGAGGTGGAAAGGGCCCCACACCTCCTGCTTGGGGTTGCCCACCTGCTCTCCAGCTCGGGCACCTGCAACAGCTGTGTCCCTGCTGCTGCCAGGCCCAGGCCGCCTGCTAACGAGCTCTCTGACAGCCAGACCCAGCTCTAGCCCAGCCCCCTGGGATCCAAGGTAGCCACACCCAGCCACTCAGAACAGCCCTCCCACAGGGAGGCATCCAGGGCAGGCTGTCCCCAACGAGGGCAACCCAGTGTCGCTGCCCAGAGCACATCCAGGACTCCACTGCCCCACAGGGCTCTCTGAAAGACCCGGGGACCGTCCCCTTCCACTTTCTTCCCAAGGTGGCCGCAGGCTGGGGCACCAGTTTTAATGGCTATGGATGTGCTGGGATACCATGTCCTCCCCGCCAGCCTACTCACCATGGGAGGAGGCGTTCAAGCCCATCAGCTCGTTGGCCTTCCGGATCTTCTCCAGGCACAGGACCTGCTCCTGCTTGAACATGCAGTCAGAGTGCATGGCGGCCATCTGCAGGGAACAGGAGGGATGGTGGGAGGGAGCAGCAAGGCTCACTATAAGCCCTGGGGCTGGGGGGGAGGGGCAGAAGCAGGATGGGGATAATGACAGAAACTTCAGGGCCAGCAGGGACCCTGACATCCACTCTGTCACAGACACCATGAGGTTCTTCTTTACCAACTCAAAGTGAGGCCTTGGGTAGATCCCACCCTGACCCTAGGCCTCAGTTTCCAAGTCTTATAAAAACAGCAGCAAACACAGATATAGCACTTTATGACCTTCATACTCTATTCTGTCATATGCTATATGTGTATACATATATATCCAGAGGACTACAAGGTAGGTAGTATTTTTGCCATTTTTCATTTTACACATGTGAAACTTAAGCCCAGAGATGTTAAGTAACTTGCTCAAAGCCACACAGCGTAGTAGACTATACAGCCAGGATTCGGCCCCAGACAGTGTAGCCCCAGAAGCCACAAGGCTACTGCTACACTTTAGGGGAGCCAGCAGGGGCTGGGGGAGAGGAGGGGCTGATGGCTCATTGTCTCTCTCCTCTGGGGGCTGGGGAAGGAGGTGCAGGCGAGGGAGCAGTGGCAGCATTCAGTGGGCCTGTGAACCACTCCCATTTACTCTTGCCCCATTTTACAGAAGAGGAAACTGAGGCTCAGAGAAGTTAAGAAAACTCCTGCCCAAGGTCGCACAGCTGGTTAGTGGCAGATGCTGGATTCAAGCGCAGGAGCAAGTAACTTCAAAGCCCTGGCATTGCTGTCGCCACTAACTCAAAATTCGGGGGCAGGAGCGGTTCTGTAGGGGGATGTCGGGAGCACGGAGGCAGGCACATCCAGGACTCCCATGCTCGGTCTAGCCCCGACTGTTCACAGAGGTGCAGACGGCTTCCAGGGCGGGGGACAGGCTGTCTGTGGCCACACGGTGAGGCAGGGCAGAGGCGGGGCTCGGATCCAGATCTCGGAGAGAGCTAGAGCCACTGCTGGTGTGAAGTCCCAGCTCGGGGCGGGGACCAGGGCCTGGAACCCTCCCCACTGCCCTCGCTCTGGGAGAGACATGAGCAGAGAACAGGCTCCTGAGCCCTGACCTGGCAGACTGGTGAGCAGGGGCCTGGGGTCAAAGAGCCACCTGCAGCCCGGCCGGGGCCCTGCAGTGCGCAGGATGCACAGCGCTGAGACTGCCTCACGTCAGCATCGCGTTACATTCCTAAACTGTGTAAGGATTTCTAGCCAAGTCAGTTGAAGGCCTTGAGGATGGGACACCCTTTCTAATTCACAAAAGTGCTGGATGGTCCAGTGGGGGTGCCAGCAGAGATACCAGCTGAGGGCAGGCCAAAGACAGGGTTCTCTGGGGTGGGGGCTCAGGTGAGCTGGGGGCTCCAGCTGGTGGGGGGAGAGGGGACAGGGTATGGACCTGGGGCCTTACCAGAGGCAGCAGCAGGAGAGCAGCCAGGGAGGCCCATACGATGCTGGCCATGGTGCTTCTCAGCCACAAGGAGGCTCAGGCCAGCACCACTCACCTCCCACTCAGAGCAGCCGCTGGTCAGCCCAAGGTGCCTAGGGTTCAAGAGAGAGGAAAGGCATGAGTCCTGCAGGACAGCCTGCTCTCCCCCCCGCCATGCCTCCCCTTCCCGCGACAAGGCTCTCAGCCTCCACAGGGAACCCCTCATGCCTTCGTCCATGCTGTTCTTCATTCTCTGTCCCACAACCGCCTGCTGAGCACCCACATCTGCGAGGCACAGAGGACACGGTGGGAGCACACCGGGCAGGCCCCCAGTGGACCACTGGGTGGTGTGGGTGGCCTTCTCCTCTGCGGCAGGCGGCTGCCTCCCCCATCTCCCTCCACGACAGCTTTAGCTGTCACGCGTGTGCCCGCCTGTCCCTCTTGCTCAGGTGAGGGCATGTGAAAGTTCCCACCTATGGAAGGGGCGGCAGTGACATGTCCACATGTCCTTACAGCATCACACGCTGTCCTCCTGCTCCTACGCTCTTCCCAATGCCGGACCCACCCGCTCTGACAGGGCAGCCAGGATGACCCCTGAGCGGTGGGGGCAACACTCCAGGGGGAACCAGGATGCCTGAGGGAGCTCGTGGAGCGGGGCCACCCCAGCTCCAGGCTGCTACGTGAGACAGGAGCGCACCTCTAACCTGCTCACTCACGGAAGGCCACTTGGTTCCAGCTGCCGAGCTGGTCCCCTAGCCCCACAGCCTCCTGCACCGGCCTCCGCCCGCTGGGCCTCCAGGCCAGAGCCCTCACCTCCGACACGCACAACAAAGTGGCTGCCGAGGGAGCTGGGCCTCCGCGCTCAGGGGCGCCGGGTCCTCCAGGACTGAGGCCGACAGTGTGTGGGGAGTCCAGTGAAGAGGCTGGGGAGGCCCGCACAGTCGCAGGGCATGAGTCTGGTCGCCTTGAAAACTGATCGTTAGCACATAGTCCCATCCACCCAGGAGCCCCGAACCTGGAAGTCTCTCCTGGAGAAACCTTTGCACTTGAACAGAAATTGGCACCATTTACAACAGCATCCACACAAAGCATGGGCCACAAGGCCTCCATCCCATCCCGCAGGCACTGTTCACAGGCCCGGCACAGCCATACAATGCAATACGACTCAGTCATTAAAATGTATGTTTATTACTATTCAATTACAGAGTGATTGAGGAGACCCGTGTCAGGGTCTGAGGTGCTGGGATACCACATCCTCCCCGCCAGTCTACTCAGGCACACAGTATTAGCCTGGCTCCCAGTAAGGACTACACATATGTTAACTATTATTATTCTGGGACTCCCACAGGTGCCTGGCTCGGGAGGCCCACGGGCACTACATTCGGACCACTAGCCTTGCACACCCCCACCAGCGGGCAGAGCTGCCGTTACCCTAGGGCCGTTGTGCCCAGGCTCTCTGCCCATCCATGCCTCCCTCCCTCTCTCTCTTGCCACTCCAAGCTGCCCTCAGCCCTCCAAGCTAAATTGGGGGACAAACAAGCACCCAAAGCAGTGAAAGAAAAAGAGCCACAGGCAGGCTCCATGAAAGGGGCCCATCTTAGCCCCCTGCTGCTCTGCCTGCTTAGGGCCCACTCAGAGATGCTGAAGGCGGCCTCTGTACCCCCCAAGAGATGCTCTGAGAAGCCCAGTGGCCATGGGGATGCTGGCCCAGCCTCTGCCCTGTGGTTCAGGAAAAGCTACCTGGGCTGGGCAGTCCCTGGCCAGCACTCTGGGTGCCAGCTGTGTACAGGGCTCTCCCATCCCTGCTGTCACAGGCTGCCTCTGGATGACCTGGCACGAGCAGTCCCCGGAGGCTGGGTCACCTCCACTATCCCTGGGGAGCTCCAGGCCCTGTCCGACATGCCTGGCGGGACCATGGGAATGCCTGCCCACCCTCAGCAGATGCAGGAGGCCGGCTCTCCCCGCCAGCAGAGGGCTCCGAGGAGAACCACAGGCAGAGGTCTCTGAGATGTGGAGCTGACTCTCAGGCACGTAGGCCAAAGGATGGTGATGTGCAAAGTCAGGGAGGCCTCCACCCAAGACAAGGCCTCCAGGACCTCTGCCAGCCCCTCTGGCCCGGAGGCCAGCAGCCAGGGCCGACTCTGGTCCCAAAATGCACTCTAACCTATTATCCCTGCGCTCAACCTGGGCTGCCCGCCCCCTCAACCACTGAGGTGTGTTTAAAATACCCCTGCCCAACTGAGCGGGTGCTCTAGGGCCGGGACGGGCCTTAGGGCTGATTAAAGCTCTCCAGGCGACTCTCACTCTCACGTAGAGCAGAACCACGAACCTGTTTAACCTCCATCAGCACCAAGACTGCTAGCCCCGAAAGGACAGTGGCTTCCTTGGCTCTGGTTGTTCTACAGGCAAGCAGGTGGCAGCCAGCAAGCAAGGGGTTAGTCTATTGAAGACTGGCTGATGCCCGATTCCCCCCCTCCTCTCTCTCTCTCTCTCTCTCTCTCACACACACACACACACACACACACACACACACACACACAGAGACACACAGACATAGGTCCACAGAGAAGATCATAAAGACATTTATCCCCAGGGCACCCACTTGAAAGCATCAATACAAAATACAAACAGCCCTGTGTGGAATACACAAAGGAGGAGAGGAGGAGATGCCTTCAGGGGCTGACAGACCACCACTCACACACACACACACACACACACACACACACACTCCTTCCCAGCAATGCAGAAGCACGCTCACCCAACCGAGAACAAAGATGTGTGCAGATGCAGTCACACCGGTATGTTTATCAGCCTCGTGACACATATCATAACGCACTTACACACACTCATTGCGCAAAGGCACTCAGCTAGGTAGAGGCAACGAGATCTGTCTGGATTCTGATGCAGGAGGGACACACGCAGACATACGCACTCCAGGCCTGTGCGCGTGCACACACATATGTTCACGCGGGGAGGCGGACAGGCAGGTGCTCACCCCGCTCCCGGCAGAGCAGCTCCACGGCCACCACTGCAGTGGACTGAACACACGCTGGAGACCCACTATCCCCCAGTGCCCTGCTTTGTCACCGGGCTGTCCAAGCCCAGGGACATAGGGTGGACGGGTAGGATCCGCTCAACACGAGCCGCCTGTGGAACTAGGCCTGGCCAGGTTCCCGATTCCCACTATTGTCCTCTCTCTCTTTCTTTTATTGAGATGTAATTGATATGGAACATTATATTAGCTTCAGGCATCCAACATAATGATTCAATAGCTATATATTGCAAGTGATGGCCACATAAGTCTGGTAAACATCCATCACCTAGTTACCCAATTTTTTCCTTGTGATGCCAACATTCATGACTGATTCCCTTAGCCCACTGCTCTCCTCACGTATTCACCCTCCCCCACTACATCCACCCCTGCCCAACCGGATGCGGACACACCAGCAAGAGACCCCGGAAGCTCCCAAGCCCTGGTCTTCCCCCCCCCCCCCCACCTCCACTGGGGACCTCAAGGGTCACCTCCTGCAGCCTCTCTAAGACGGTGACCTCCTCTGCCCCCCCCCCCAGCACCCTTGCTGGACAGCTCTCAGAGTTTACAATATTAGACCACCTGCCCCAAACCTGGTACTCCCCTGGGCCATGCGAATGGCTCTTCTGCCCTGTAGATGCAACCCTGGGTCTGCCAGCCACAGCCCTGCCAGCGGCTGCCCCTCCTCGTCCTGGCTGCCTCCCTCCTCTGACTCTCCCCAGCTGCCAGCGACCCCCTCACAGGGCAGGGCCCGGCTACTGTAGCCTGGGGTGGGACTCTCCCCTCCTTCAGGGTGGACCTGGGCCGTTTGGCCCAGCCACACAAGTGGTCAGGATGGCCTGGTTACCGATCTTCCCAGGCTCGCTCTGGGGTCCAGGCTCTGCTGGGGCAATTTAGCACCTGATCTGAGGACAAGAAACCCTATCTCCTGACATTTACTGTGGTGGACTTAGGGACAAGACACCTAGCTCTTCTGCGCTTCAATTGAATTATCTGTAAAATGGGAATAACAGTAATATCTACCTCATAGATATTGCTGTGAGATACCAACAAATTTATACAGTATTAGCCTGGCTCCCAGTAAGGACTACACATATGTTAACTATTATTATTCTCTTACCACTTGTGTTCAGGGTCTTGCACTATCTTGCTGACACCTCTATCCCCATAGCCCCGTGTAACATTCAAAATGGAAATAGCAGGCCAGCTGCACCTTTCTTTACTAATGACTAACATTTATTAAACATTCAGTATGTGTCAGGCACGCTTCCAAGCAATAAATACGCATTAACTCATTTCACCTACTCAAACCTGTGAAGTAGTTACTAGCATTGTCCTCACTCACGTGATAGCTGGGGTCACTGAGGCACAGAGAGGCTACACAACTTCCCTAAGGTCACACAGCAAATACGTGGTAGAGCTGGGAAGTGAACCCAAGCCACCTGGCTCCAAAGGTTGTGCACTCCATCCCTACGTTCCTGCCAGCCTCTGCCTCTGCTGAGAGATCAGCTCAAAACCCACTGATAGCCCATGAGTGACCCTTCTCACGCCCTCGGGGACTGGTCAGGCCTTCTGCTGTCCCCTGCCCTTACTTCTCTCCTTAGGAAGCTGCAACTATAAGCACAGCATTTCAGACCTCAAATGGACTTTAAAAGCCACCTCCCAGTGGTACTGAGTTACCTGTGGGGAAACAGACTAGAGAGGGGGCGACACTCCCCAAAGTCACCCAGTGCAGAGCGTGGCCCCGGCCTGGCAGGAACGGGTGTGTGACAGATATCTGGGCTGGAAGGGAGTCCGCTCCCCCATCCAGATTCGGGAAGGCCTGCCCTCCTCAGGCCCCGTCAGCACAGCCAGACCTGGATGGGAACTGACAAGAGCAGCCGAGCCCTCGGATGAGCCACTTTGCCAGACACAAGCGAAAACAGCGTCATCAGTCAGCACACCGGGCCAGCGGTGACTCACTGGGCTCCCCACTTTCCTCAGAGACCCTCCAGCCGCCCCCCCACCACCCCAACCCCTGCAGCACTCTTTCTACAGCACCGCAGCTGCAGAGGGCTCAGCTCCTGGGATGGGACACTCCCCCTCTCCAGCGGCTGGTCCAGGTCCCTCGGGAGAAGCTCTAATATCTTTCCAGTGTGTCTTTCCAGGCATTCTTTAGCCTCCTGGGCGCCCCCATAGTGGGAGAGCAGCACCTCACCCTCCCCTTCCAGGGAGGCACACAGGTTTCCCTGTGGTCGCCCTCCTGGTGGAGGCGGGCACAAGCCTGGGCACAGGGTGAATGGGAAAGGAGGCTCTGGTGAACCCCAGTGACGTGATGCTGATTTGTTTTCAGTCCTGAATGTGGAATCCAGGGGTTCTCAGTGTGGGAGATTCATCACATGGACATAGCGGAGGCCTGTCTGGGGTGGGGCGCTCAGGCCAGGTGGGGAGCCTCTCCGGGCGCTGACCCACGAAACAGAGGGGCCCTCTGAGCTCCAGGCTGAGTGGAGGGTGGCATCCCAAGCCCCCCAGGGCAGCTCCAGCCCTTAGCACTCAGCCCCTCCGTTCTTCAACCTCTTACACCACCTCTCCCTTCCAGCCCAGGTCTTGGCAGCCCCTCCGGCGGGTCAGATCCAGCCCGTCACCCAGTTTTGGACGGCCAGTGAGCCAAGCATGATGCTTACAGTTTTAAATGGTCAGGAAAAAAATGAAAAGACTCCCGTCTCACGACACATGAAAACTATGAAATTCAAAATCTCAGTCCATAAATAAGCGCATCAAACACAGCGATGCCCATTTGTTTCCATATTATCTGTGGCTGTTTCTACGCTGCAACCGAAGAACTGAGTGGCTGCGACAGTATGTGGCCAGTGAAGCCTAAAATACAGACAATCCGGCCCTTTGCAGAAAGCTCGCCAGCCCTTGTCCTCGTCTCATGCTACATGCACTTCCTGCATTCAGTGCCCATGCACCTGGGCTTGCATTAGGAGGATTCTTGTGGCCTTCCTTGGTCAAACGTCGGCGTCCCAGGTACATCTAGATCTGAGTGTGTGTGCCCCAATGTCCATTTGTCTTTCTGCTGTCACATGTTCTGTCCCAGCTCTCTGGCCGGTGTCACGGGAAGCCTTTATGCTTCCCCGGCTGTGTGTCACCCCCTCTTTGTGTGTCACTGTGGGGGTGGCTGTCACCATGTGCCTGTGACGGCATGTGCCTGTGACGGCATCCAGGGCTCGGTACAAACACATCGCAGTTGATTTGCTGCCTGCGTGTTGCCTGGCAGCTGGACCACTAGGCCCAGCCGTTCAGACTCCGAACTCAGATTCCTCTGTTCAGAGGTGGCCAAGGCTTCCAGGGCCTCTACCCTCCCAGAGCAGAAAATCCCCGAGGCAGCCCTGTCTGGGGCACCGGACTTCGGTTCACACGCCTCCCAGACAAGAAACCCACTGTCACGCAGGTGTAGGCGTCATGCCGGGTGGCCTTCCTGGTACTGCGCTGAGCCTTGGCTCTGCCCTCTGGCAGACAGCACCAGGTGTCTGTCCTCCCCTTAGCCACTGCCAGCCCTTGGTCAATGACCTGGAGACCTGAGGCCACATCCCCAGAAAGAAAGCCACCTTAGCGCCTGTCTTTCCTAGCCTCTTGGTTCCATATGCTGACTGTAAATACCCATTTTGTGTGTTTGCTTATTCAACACAAATTCAGAGAGCATCCCAACGTAGGGGCCTGGCTGAGAGGGTGGCCGCAGGAGAGAAAATGGGTTCTGAAGCTTTCTCCAATGTCAACCCCCTGCCAATCTTTAGCCTGATTAGCCCTGAGAATGCAGAAAAGGGTCCTTCCAGAGACTCCCCACAGCCATGTCCCCTCATTGTGAACAGGGGGGCAGACTCCTGGGTCTTGTCCCAGACGCAGAACCACGGGTGAATTGCCCATGGCGGGGGAGGAAGGGATGGGCCGCCTCCCTGGTCACCCCACACACACTTGTTGATGGATTGGTTGGCAGATCTGGCACAGGGCCTGTCTCTAATTTAGACGTTCAAATTGCGGCTTGTGTCCAGACTGGCACCTCTGCTTGCCCTCTCCAAGGTCAGAGGGGATCAGGAGCCCGATTCATCTGTACGTGTGAGCTCTTCCAACACAACCCACCTGCACCCAGCACCCAACTCAGCTTGGGGCCTCCTGGGAGAATCTGGGTGCTGCTGCTACCCCCACCCCACCCCCCAGGCTCAAACAGTGTTTCATCCCCTTCTGAAGCCCACAGCCACTCAAATGCCTCTAGCCTGGCCTTCAGGATGCTTCTCCGCCTGGGCCAATGGCAGCCTCAAGGCAGGTAGCTCTCCACAGATGTGTGTGGCCCCATCCCTCCCAAGCCCCCTTCACCAGCCCCCCACCACACAGGGCTGCTCACAGGAAAAGCCAAATGCGTGCCTGGATTTTTGTTTTTGCGTGAGTGGGTTTATTTAGAGGGGGGCTTGGTGGGACACTGTGAGGCTGGGGGAGGTGGAGAAAGGGGAACTGACGCACTTGCATGAAAAGCATGCACATGGCCTGAAGCATTAGCGGGGGGTCTCTCCCCCACCTCGCACCCCCCTCCAGCACCTTCCAAAGGAGGCCTGAGCTCCTTCCAGGGGCCAGGCTCCACTCCCCAGCTCCATGTGAAATAGAATCAGCTTCTGCTGGGCTCCCTTCTGAGCATCTAGCTCCATCCATCGGAGCCCTGGCCCCTTCTGATGCCCCAACTCACAGGATGAGGCCCCCTCCTCCCACCCCTGCCGCAGGACCTGTGCCTTTAAGGCAGCAGGCAGGGGTCTCGGTCAGGCCCACTTCAGCCTGGCAGGCAGGTGCCCTTCTCCCACAGGCCCCGATGGCGTTTCCCGGTGGGACCACCAAAACCATCCTGACCCAGCCCCTCCACGCTGCGGGAAACCGAGAGACAACAATCCCAAATGTGTCCCCAAGCGGGGCATTCTATTCTGGCCCCTATCCCACCTCCTACCGAGCACATCGCCTGCTCAGCCCTCAAACCTCCTGAGACCTGCGGCATCCAGCCCCCGGGGACCCTCAGCGTCACCTTCCCAATTCACGCAGCGCGTCCTTGTGCCTTGGGAGTAGGGAGGCAGGTCCTTACGGTCCTTATAGGTCTCTCTGGCCGCAGTGCGTTCCCAACCCGAGGTCCTCTCTTCTGGCACCGGAAGGGGAAGGGGCAAGAGGTAGCTAGGTCGACCCCACCCGCTAAGGGCTGTAGGGACCCATCGCCCCAAGAGGTGGGGGTGTCAGACTGTCGCGCAGGAAGGCAGCAGCGACGGGAGGGGGCTTCAGTTTAGATTCGGAGGCTGGCCCCGCGCTGCCCTGGCCCGCTCTAGAGGAGGGGGTCCGCAGTCCCCAGGGGCGAGGATTCTGGGGTCTGGGAGGGTGGACAGGGTGTGGAGGCACAGGGGCAGCGGGGCGGGCCCTCCCTGC